>NW_027223323.1:0-747386 GCF_030449975.1 Polyergus mexicanus
CAGTGTTATGTATATGCTACAAGGATTTTCAATGATTTATTATTTTATAGTGCAAAATTTTCTTTTAATATTATGATTACTTATTAAAATTTACTTTTTTGGTATTTACATTTTATTATTATCATTTTTGCATGCAATCTATATTGTGTTAACTAAATTTAATACTAAAAGTTATTGTTATATAATATTCTATGGATTTTTTTAAAAACACTTAATACTTTAATATTTTGGCAATATCTCTATGTATCATAAAACTAACTTTATATTTTTGAGCACATTTACAATTATTGTAATATATATAAATAATAATTATTTTTTTATATATGTATTACTACAGACTGTTGCTCCTACTATTACTACATCTACTACAACCCCAGGAACAGTAACTACAGCACCTACAACTACTTCTGCACCAACGGCTACTACTGTTCAAACAGTTCAAACATCCGCACCAGTATGTTTTATATAAAATTAAATTTAAAATAACAATCATTTATAATGTTTTATATGATATATTTATATAAATAATTTTTTTTTCTTCCAGCGTCAAACTATTGATAATACCAAAGAAAAGTGCCGTAAATTCTTAGCAAACTTATTAGAATTATCTAGTCGAGAACCTAAATCAGTGGAACGCAATGTCCGAACTTTGATACAAGATCTGATTGATGCTAGAGTTGAGCCAGAAGAGTTTTGTGATAGGCTTGAAAAATTATTAAATGCTTCACCACAACCATGTCTCATCGGATTCTTAAAGAAAAGTCTACCGCTTCTGCGACAGTCGCTTGTCACAAAAGAATTATCTATAGAAGGAATAAAACCTCCTCCAGCCAATGTTGTTTTCTCCATAGCTTCAGCTGTTGTTCCAACTATTACACAGGTACATCTATTAATCCTATAAGAGGTATGCAAAGTGTGATAATTTCTCGTAAAAAATTAATTTTGAGAAAGGACTTTGGAGACTTTGCAAAGAGAAATAGCTTGTAGAGAAATGGCTTTTTAAAAAGAAAATCAAACATATTTTTTTAAAACCAATCTTTTCTGAGATATTAATTTGTTACATTTTATCACAAATCTATATTTATATAACTCATTATTTTTAAGAAGATTTATGATATATTAGTAATATTTATAATAGAGAAAAGAGAGGACTTCTCATCACATTTATATCATTTTCTAACTTATTACTAATTATACTTTATCATGTATTGTAGCAAACTCAATATAGACCTGCAGTGGCAGCGACAGTTCCTGTAACAGCAACTGCAACAGCAACGACACAAGTAAGAGTAATGGCACCGCTTCAAACAGCAGTAACGGCCGCAGCAGCAGCAGCAGCAGTAGTAACAACAGTTCCACGGCCTGCCCAACCTGTTCCACAAAGATTTGTAAGATTTTTAAAATCTGCTGTAATATTAATATGTGCGTTTATGATATTATGATATTAAGAAGAATCAGATATCTAAGAGAAATTTGCATTTATTCTGATACCAAAAAGAAAAGAATAATAGACCAAAATAATTATGTGAATTTAGTATCTGCTGATTGATTAAACTTATACATGCATCTTAATAATATATATTAATTGTTTCAATAATGTCATCAATTCATGTTTCTCGAAGTTTATATAAGATTTTTTACAATCTTTTGTTACAAATATGCAATAAAAATTGTATTATTTTAGGTTCGACCAGTAACAACAACAGTGGTTCGTAGCCCCTCTACAGCATATACTGTAAAATCGACAGTACCAGTAACTGGAATTCGGCCCACTGCCCCTGTTGTGCAGAAGCCACCTATAGTTACAACAACGGTCGTAAAAACAATCACAACTACAACGCAAGGCAAAACAGTCAATACAACCACTACTGTTAATAAAGCCGTAGTGCCTTCTCTTATTCAAAAACCGACTGCAAAGGAAAAAGAGAAAAAAACGTTTTCATCAGCAGGATATACGTAAGTTCTGTTTTCTAAGAATAGCATGAAAAAAGCAATTATTGCTATTAATAAGCTAATAAATGAATGAAGAAACGATAATAAAACAATATTAATTTAAAGATAATGCATACTGTAATTATTATAAGCATATGATAATGTAATCATTGTATTTTGTTATGTAGGGCGGATGATGATATAAATGATGTAGCAGCTATGGGTGGTGTTAATCTTGCAGAAGAATCTCAAAGAATACTTGGTTCTACAGAATTTGTTGGTACCCAAATACGATCTTGTAAAGATGAAGTATTTTTACAAATGACACCATTACAACAGAGAATTAAACAAATTGGTAATTTCAATTTTATTTGTTACTAAATTAATATAAAATAATATATAAATAAATATAGAATTAGATTTATACAAAAATATACTATTTTAGCATCCAGTCATAGTCTGGAAGAACCAAATCAAGAAGTAGCAGCATTAATTTCGCATGCTGTACAAGAGAGGTTAAAGAATTTAGTAGAAAAATTAGCAGTTATCGCAGAACATAGGATAGATCTTATAAAGGTAAGATTTGTAATTATCTTATTTGTTTTAAATCTTTGCATTTTTCATCATTCATATAAGTATGAATCGTGTATATATATCTCATTACAAATTGAAATTATTTCCTTTACATAAATTAGCATTTTATACCTTTTCTCTCTGTTTTTGCAACATTTTTTTTATTGCTTATAGGTCGATCCTAGATATGAAGTAACACAAGATGTAAGAGCGCAATTAAAATTTTTGGAAGATTTAGATAAAGTCGAGCGTAGGAAACATGAAGAACAAGAACGAGAAATGCTTTTACGTGCCGCGAAAAGTCGCGCAAAAACAGAAGATCCCGAGCAAGCCAAATTGAAGGCTAAGGCTAAAGAGGTAACATATAAATACTTATTATTTTCCGTGTAATGATTTTGTATGATAAATCATATGTTTATTTTATTTTTTCTTTAATTGCTGTTTATCTAAAATACATAAAATGTTTTAGATGCAACGTGCAGAAATGGAAGAATTAAGACAAAGAGAAGCAAATTTAACAGCTTTACAAGCAATTGGCCCTCGTAAGAAGCCTAAGCTCGACATTGCGGGATCGACCAACAGCACAGGTGGCACTCCTGGCGCAAACGCATCAGCTAGCGGATTAAACAGACAAATGCCAATGAGACCACGTTTAAAAAGAGTGAATTTCAGGGATTTGTTATTCCTTTTAGAGCAGGAAAAAGAAACGTGTAGAAGCACAACATTATATAAATCGTACTTGAAGTGATGCACTGTCAAGGGCAGGAACTTTCGTGACCCGCCCGAAATCTGGCGCTCTATCTACATGGTATTTTATGAGCTGAGCTCGATGGATCGCGTGATGTTACTCTATGCTGTAGTAATATACAGCATTTCATCGCGAATTGCATATTGCAATGAGATTCAATGGCAGTCGGCTTGGAGAATCCCGCATATATTCAAAATAAAATTATTTCCACCGTGTCGATACTAAGCTTCCTTATTGTAAATGACTGAACATTTTTTAACTGTAGTATACATTTTTTAAATGTAATATAATAGTTCTTTATTTTTCAACACGGAATCGCATCAATGAAAGGAGCAATGTGTATGAGCACATGTTTCGCAGTTAGTCTCTATATAGTCTTTTCATGGCAAGGGAGAACGTTGTGTCTGGCCATATACAGTGCTTCCTCGTTACAAGAAAGATTTTTCGCTCCACGTTGTGCGATAGCGCGAGTTATCCCTCCCCTTCTCTCCTCTCCCATTTTATGGAACGAGCAAACTCAAGTCTTATCTAATGCTTTATTTTGCTCGTTCATCTTCTTGTCTCACGTTCGTTCAGATCGTTTGGCCGTTGGCAAGATTTATGGGACAGTTCCTGAAAGGTAAACAAGTCTGTGCGCCCACGTTAGAGCATAGCAACCGATCCCGAGCAATAATCTTTTAACGAGGTAACACTATAGAAACATTGTTATATAATGTATACATGAATGGATGAATGCATTAAGCGAATGAGTGTACATTGTCACTATGTATAGGTTCGCTATATTGTAATACTTGACCTATACTTTTGGACACTGTAGCGCTAGTGTAAAATAAGTAGGTTTTGTTATAATAGTAAATCGTATTTTTGCAAACTGTATAATGTAATAATAATACCATGAGCACACTGTCCAAAAAGTATGGAATAATTTGTACAATATCTTACATATAATTACTAAATAGTGATAATTTCAATGTTGGTACAACACAATATAGCTACTCTCCACTGAAAAATGGAATTGTTATCAGTATATTATGTTGTATATTGCGAACTACGATTTTCAGTGTTTATAAAAAAATTAGCTGTTACGTTTTTTATTAAAGAAATATTTACAAAAATAAGAATAATCAATATTCTTTTGAGTGATGTTAATTTAATTATTTATATTTCTCCTTCTCGAAATTGATGCGTAACTTCTGCTAATGATAAGATAAACTTCCGCAGGAAGTTATGCTTTGCATAATCGATTAAAATAAATTCAAAGTGAGTACCTGATTTACATGTAAAAAGAATAATCACAAATATGTATGCGTGGGTGCCAGAGATCATAGAGGGAATAATGCTTAAAATATCGATTTTTATTAATCCTTTTATTGTGTCAATATTTTATACTATGCCCACACAGTATATTCTTTCAATACAATTAAGAAAATATTGCATGTATGATACTTATGATTAATAATATTTAATATATTATTAATCTTATTAATAACATTAATAATATTTAATATATTATTAATCTCTTTGTATCTCACATACGTGTGTATCATATCATTTACAATATAACATGAAATTATCGGTGCAATATAAACTAGCACGTTTTTAGTAGATTTTTTTTCTTTTAAGTCAGTTATGTGTTTTATTCTGAAACTTATATATATATATATATATATATATATATATATATATATATTTCATATCCTTGTATTGAAGATATTTTTATCGAAATATTTCACTTCATATTATTTTAATTATTATTTATTGATACAATCTGTTTTACTTTAAGAAGAAATTTTGTATATTATACAAGACATTACAGAGTAAAATTATCTACTTTCGAGTACTCTCAAAGTATCTACTTAACGGTGTGTCACTTTCATTATTAATCCACAGTTTATTGTTATAAGATTAAACAGCACATAATTTATTTCATTATATAATATTTCTACACATTCTACGCTCCGTGTTAAATAATTTATATCAATATTAGCATTTATTACTCCAATTTCTGTGCTTCCAATTTGGTCAAGAGGGAAAGCACAGTAAAAAATAAAATATACTTTCTATATTTCTATAATAATATATTCCGAGAGACATACGATATGACGTTTCTTAATTTTCAGATATCAATAATCAGAATAAGCAATGTATGCAACTGTCATAATTGTTGATTATTGTTACATGCTATACTTAATTGCTTTTCAATTGGTTTTAAAAAAAGACTGAATGAATATAGTGTGTAGGAAAGATATGGTAGATATATTTAAAGATATGAATTGTCGTAACTTTTGAGAGATATTATAGCACGATGATTCTACATCACAGATTTATAATTAGGAAAGTAATACCATTGTGTTAAATAGAATCTCGTTTAACATTTCATCAATACATATTCTGTGTGTGTGCGTATGCGTATGTATAAATAAAATGTTTCATATTTATTATTTATTTTGTCATCGCGATTGATTTGATCATTTTCGAAAGAGTTATTATTATTGAGAATTCAACATTCATATATACTAAAATTAATATCCATTTGATTCGTTTAATTAATATCCAAGTCATTTTTGTTGTGACAATGTATATCTTGTGTAAATAAGTCGTTTTTAATAACTATATAACTATATTTTATATGAAAAAACGTGTGCAAGCTGTCATTATGTATTAATTTTCGAGTATATCGCGTATAAGAAGTTTTCACTTAATCATATTTTTCTATTTACAATTATTATATCATTTTTTACAAACTCTAAGCAAAACATAAAATCAGGTATAAATCATAACGTTCTCTTTACTGCCAATAGATAGAATATTAATATATCTATAAATAGAAAAATATATAAAAAATATTACAGTATATTACACACAATTTTGTGGTACATTATGATATTTTTATAAATTGTATTATGGGTAAGCACAGCAAGAATAAGATAATAAAATACAAAAACGAGTCTCTCGTCGAAATATAAACTACATTTCTTCATTTTCTAATTAGACTTTTTCTTTAGTTTCATTATCTAATCTAAATTGTGTCCATTAAAAGAAGAGAGATATAATATATATAGAGAAAGAATATATGTCTATTTTACCTTTTTTATATATTTTTTATCATAGAAATCTTTATATTGCATTTTTTTTTACAGCGTGCAAAAGTTTAAACGATAAAAAATAATAGCTATAAGAATTTTATATATTTAGCTGGGTTTTAGAACATTATTATTTACTATAGTTCATTGTGTTGTCATTCATTGTAGTTCTCTTTGAGTGTAATTTTTTTTTTATCTGGCAATAAGTGTTTTATATTTCAGATGTTGTAATTATACAAAACGTTTTTTTAAATATTTAAAGGAATATTGAAGATTTAAGAATGGCATCAAAATATCTTTGAAACGGTATCTATAAAATCATTTTTGATCTTACCTGTACTTTTTTTTCCGGTAATTACTGGTTCAATTCTTATTATTTTTTTTTTTTTTTTGTTCTGTTTAAGAATAAATGAACTATGATTTGATCGTTCGCGTGGTTTAAAGAAATTATATTTCTATCAATCAAAATATAGTCAAATATGGGAAACAAAGTTATTTGGATACGTTAATCTAGTGTTGAGGAATAGGAACATAAAGATAAGTAGTTTTTCCATATGATTTCACAACTACATTCTCCTTAAATCAGACACATACTGTGACAGACATCCATTAACATAAACTCATGAAATAGCAATTTTTAGAATCTTTTGTTAATCACGATAATTTTCACTATGAAAAATTAGGGAGAAATGTTAAAGCAATTTTTTTTTCTCCGCGATATTTTACTCTGAACTAAATAAATTTTATTATTCATTCTTTCAAGACATATAGAAGAGAATAAAGTATATGAGACACGACCATGACAACAGAGACTAAATAATTAAATATTAAAGACGAAAACTGAAAAATGGCGAAAAGATTCGCGCTTATAGATATATAATTATCCTCTGACATTTCACATACTTTCTAATAATGTAATTTTTGCTTTAGTTTATACAAATAAGATTTGTCTGTATTGTATATATCTATCAAATAAGCTCTTGGTCATATGTTAACATTGACGTTGAATTACATTTGTACAATCTACAAAAATTAGAAGACAAAGATTAATAAAAGACAAAGGAAGCGTACAATAAAATTGAATGAAAAGTATTAATAAAATATCGGTCTTTGCCTCGATTTTTATACGGACAATAACGGTGGGATTTTGTTCGAGGATATCCTCGAATTTCGAGCCTATCTTCCGCGTAGCCGACGGCTATTCCGCTTCGTGTCGTGTATCGAAGGACCAAGGTGACCAGGGCGATCCAGAAATGAAATATAATTACGGAGAGAAAGGGAGATGAAGAGCCGAAACGTCAGAGGAAGAGAGAAAGGCGGAGAGGGTAAATGAGAGAGAGAAAGAGAGAGAAAAGCGTTCTGCCGGGTGGATTCGAGGGATGACAGCCCCGGGCTGTGAAACCCTCGGGCGACGCGGATATTGAGTTCACAGTAACCATGGAAACGGGGCCCAAGGGCACGACGTTTGTACGCTTTATCCCTTATTCCCGCGGTTACGCGATCAACTCGGTCCCAATGAGCTCTCTTACTTCGCTTCTCGCGTATGCGTTTCGCGTTCTTGCATAATCATCATCAAATTAGTCGAGACATTTTTTTGTACATTTCAGATCTTTCTTTCTGCACATATTTATTTTTATATACAAAATAATAATGCAATTAATTAAAACATTGATTGAATAGTATCAGCATCTATAATATGCCAATATTGACGATATATATTTAATAATTAAATATTCGAAATAAATTTGTAAAAATCATTTACATAAATCAAAATATCTTATTCATTCTTATTTCGGCTGTACTTTGTTAATATAAAATCAATGTTTAATTTTAAAGAGAATTGCTATTCTTGAGAATTTGTAATTCTTTACGAGAATTTTTTTTTTTTTTTTTTTTTTTTTTTATAAAATAACTCTTTTTAGTATCAATTGTTGCAGAGTATCTTTTCTGAGTACAATTATTGATGTATTAAATAATTCGCATTTATGCATCGGCTTATCAAAAGATTTCATTGTTTGGTTGGACAATATAAAAATTTGTTACACGAGATCGTACAAAATAATTGAATTAAAAAAGATAAAAAAGTAAATAATTGTGAAGGAATCTTACTCATCTCTGTCTTGTAATAAATTTCTCTGATCTTCATGTTGTATCCAACGATTTTGTTTGACTAATAATTTTATTGTACGGAGCAAAATTCTTTTGCCTCGGGCGTAATGCAACGTCCATAGCAATCGAGAATTGATTGCGAGTGTGACAATAATTTCGCGGTCTATACTTTTACTCGTTTCTCGAATAGCAAAATTATTGTCTCTTTATTTTCTAGAGAAAAATCTAAATTACTCGCCGTTAACGATACTGCTATTTTTCCCTCAGTGATAATGTTAATTAAACTACAACTACAACTCGCATGACGTGTTATGTGTCGTCGAAAATAAAAATAATATACATTTTACTAATCTCTCTTAAATGTTGAAGGAGATCGATGCGTATGAAATAATAAGCTGCACTTTCCTGAAATGTAAAATAAACATTTTATTAGATTAATTGTGTGAAATGATAATTATATAAGAAGGTTTCTTAGCAATTATATAATTTGAAAACTTAATTTAGTTGACTTTCGACACACATAATCAATGTGCGTTGCATCTCGTTCGTGACCCCTCATTATATTATAAATAATGATTTTAAGTAGAATATATGTATATTCATACTTATATATAAGTATACTTATATCTATATATGCGTATGTATATACACGTTTATTCGCAATATTTACAGTAATTAATATATATGGCATTTAAATACATATAGATACACTTTATTAAATAATAACAATGTTAAAAATCGGCGCATCTAATATTCTCAAACGCAACTCGCAGATCGTAACACGAGGACGTTTACAATTAGACGTTTCAATCTTAAATAACATTAAAAGCGCGCAAAAGACACAGTTAGTGTCCAGTGTATGACATATTGTTGATTCACTTTTTCAAGCTGCTTTATGGCTATGTATTTCATTTCAGTGAGATCTCATGTGAGTGCATTTTTACACGATGAACAAAAGAAAAAAAATATGAAATAGGATATACGCGATTAATATATTACGTGGCTTAGGCTCTTTGCTGTGAATCACACGATACATCGTTGCCATTATTAGGCTCGCTATACGTTGTTTGGTCATTGCTTTTTAAATGCGATTCAATGCGCGATCGTCGTTATCGGAAAATATATCTAATCAAACAATGTCTACTTAATTTTTAAACATATGTGCAATAATTTATATAATTTCTATCGCGATCAACAACGATCTATCTAAATCACATCTAAGCTCTTATTGAACGGCTACTGTGACCCTGCAATTGTCGCAACTGCAGGTAATTATTGAATTTCTTCTAAAATAGCAACATCCCAAATAATCTCGATCTTTCCCAGATTCGTTGCTAATCTATCTTTTTGATCTTTAGTTTTATATAAATTATTAAATTTATACATTACAAATTTATATTAGTAGGATTAAATTAATAATAGATTTTATTTACGTAATCAGCGATTTTATTAATTAAAATGATCGATTAAATATTCTGAATCACCCATCGCGAATTGATAATATGTCAGAAATACGTGCAGAAATAATTTTTGTAACTTGCGTGGGCGTAAACGAAATCGTTGCTGTTTGATAAAAAATGATTCATGAAATTGACGTAAATCGTAAAACTTATTTGCGCATATTTTCTCATTGTTCAAGATATTTGACGTAAGCGTCGAGAAGCTTCAATATCAATACGTTTCAAAGACTTTCGTACCGTATTTTGGCATCAAACTGCGGTTGCGACTGTCAGCCTTCCGTCGAACAGATGCTCCGTGTAATTTGTCAGAATAACCATATTTTATCCGCGATGCGGTCTTGAGAGATTCTTCTGGACAGTTGCACTCACTCCGGATCGTAGTCGCGCTGCAGACAACGGATCGATCTGGAGATAGTTTTGCGCTGATGCGCCGTGCTCCGTCAGGTGTTGACGGATTGCCTGACGAACAGGTACTCGGAGAATTGCTGGCCCTCGACGCCGCCGCCGTTGCTCGCGACCACCCGGAAGCCGGCGTTCAACAATCTAGTGATCGCCTGGACCGAGTTAAGCTTGCAATAACCGTTCAGCGGAAACCTGATTACGTGACGGGCGTCCTGCTGATGCCAGGCGACGCCGGATCGCGCGTCGATCACCGCCTGCGTCGTCTCCGGGAACACCTCGTCCAGGAGGGCTCGTCCACCCGACAGCATCACCCGCTCGCCCAGATCCGGGCTCACGTGTAATGCCACGCACTCGTAGCTGCAATTGCCGTCGTTACCGCGCGTTATCTTCTCGTAATCGCGATTACAAGGCCCGGTGGTGCAGGCTGTGATGCCGCGACCGGAGCCGAGCTGACCGGAGAGTGGCGGACTCGGTGACGACACTGTCATCATTGTCGTCGAGCCGTTTTTTATGCGCTCTTTCTTCATCTGTTCCAATTGCCTGCACATCGCTGAAAGAGAGATACATTTATGTTAGATTCATCATCTTACGGTGGATTGTTAATTTAACGATGGATCATGTTTAGCGATATTGGCAATTAATTCGTTTGAAAATTTGTAATGTTTATTTTCCGATAATATATTATTACATTTTATGTTTCTTATGGGTATAAAAATATATGATAAGTTATTAAAAGCGCTTTGAAAAATTGAAGTGTGTACATTGATTATACTGTCCCGCGAGGGATCAATTTTCTGTTATTTTTATCTTTTTATAGTACTCAAAGCTCTGTGTTACTTCTGTAATCCAGTAAACAACTACTTCAGAGTTCGTTATTATTATTCTATTACAGAGAGCTACGTATTGCATAGTTGGAAGTCGGTCGAGAAAATTAGAAGAGAAATGATATATTGCTATACGATATCGCCATTTGTATACATTAACTCTCTCAGGTGATCTCTCGTCAATCACAGAGATCGTTGCTCTTCCAATATTTTACGATTGAGATCTTTTTTTTTTTTTATACAATATGTTTAAAAAATTGTTAGGATTCGTATAAGTGATCAAAATTAAACAACGAAGAAAGAACTAATTGAATAATTAACTTACGGGCAATATCAAAGTATCGTGCTTCCTCTAATAATAAATCGAGATCGGCAAAGTTGTCGGGTATCAGTAGCCGGGAATTTCGCATAAAATTGAGTATGTGCCGGAACATGCCGCCGTCTCTATCGATAAAATAATGTTGTTTTAGCGAATCCAGGACGATGGGGATGCTGCCATTAAACAATTTCGCTAGCCTAGATTCCGGATATCTGAAAAAAGTTA
This sequence comes from Polyergus mexicanus, assembly GCF_030449975.1. Taxonomy (NCBI): domain Eukaryota; kingdom Metazoa; phylum Arthropoda; class Insecta; order Hymenoptera; family Formicidae; genus Polyergus; species Polyergus mexicanus. Next base: position 11,676 of record NW_027223323.1, read on the forward strand.
CAATATTTTTTTTTTTAAATAAAATTATCATATGTGAAAGTCGCAACTTTTTATCTAGTCTATAAGCATCAATCACGACAAATACGCACATACATTAATAGCTGGAAGTGTGTTCCAGGGAGTCTTAAAGATTTATGCAAATTTTCAATAGATTAATATATCATCGTAATTGATTACATTATTTTTGAAGATGAAATATTGTATCAATATTCAAAGTCTAGGAAATTCAATATTGTAGAGATTTGCATCGCGTATTCGATGTAACAATGTGAGAATTGCGTTTTCTATCGACCAACAGTTAACTGAGTGTTGGCAGGTGCTGATACTTTGGTCACCTGCCGAAATCGCTTCAGGTAGTATGTATTGTAGCTTCAAATGATGGTTCAGTGCAAGCAGCTGTTCATTGAATAAATTCCGAATCAGCGCGCGCGCGCGTTGCTTATTATTAATAGTTAAATTTAACCGTACACAGTTTGGTATAACAAAGTATCACAATCGTGTCATTTTACAGAATTTTCGGTGCACGTGTGTATCTGTGTGTGTGTATGTTATAAATAATTTGTTTATAATATATGTTTTTTTTTTCCACGTATATAAAATCTCTTACATCAAAATTATATAGAAATATTGATAGATATTTAAAAATCAGAATATTTTAAAGTATCCAAAAATATCTCTATAGAATTATCTGAGTAGATAAAAAAAGAAGAAAATAATAAAAATAACATTTCTTCAGACAGAGAATAAAATAAAATAATTATTAAAATCCATTAGCTAAAATTATTTAATTGAAAGAATTCTGTTTTTTTTTTCTTTTTTTTTAATCCAATTTAATTAAAGAAATTAGCAGAGGAAATAAAGAAATAGAAAAAAGATGTGCAGAATTTTATCAAAAATTGTCACGCCTAAATGAGAATGTAACAACAGATTCGCTTACTTTGCAAAAATGTTTAGGATAAAAACGTACGCGTGAAATGTGCTTTAATAGATATGCAGATGCATATCTCGCGATAGCGGGTCCATTGCATCGTACACGTGTCACGTTTTTCGGCTTCTTTAGAAAGTGCCCGTGACATTTTCGACCGCGTTTCACAGCATATGTTCAAAGTAGGCTGTGACTAATCTTCTTATTATAATATCTCGACACTATCGTTGCCATTAAGATACCTACCGTATTTCGGAATTATATCTCGGGAATAAGGAGATTAAATTGACGTTTCGTTTGACGCGCTTAATCTCGCTATAAATTAAAGCAAGGAAACTAACAAAAAAAATTATACTTTTTATTCATTTGTACAGAAAAATAATTTAATTTAATTCAAGAGAGGTCATCTTATCTTATTAGTCATATTGTGAGAAAACACATTAGAGATAGTATGAAAAAAAGATCTCCCATCTATTCATTTGCAATTTCTTAAAACGTATATTTCACTTTCTCAATTTTTTTCTATCAGCCTGATAAATTGATCTTGTATCAAATATTCTATTTTAGTTTTCTGAAGAAGTACTTTTGATCGTTTGACATGTATTATTTACGTGTACTATAAAGATTGATAAATTTCTTATTTCAACGTTAATATATTTGAAATTAATTTTACATAAGATTAAAATTTCCCAAGTGTAAAGCTAATAGCGTTGAAATTCAAAAACTCATGGGGTTTGCTCAACGCGTGTGCTATATATAACGAAAGGTTAATAATGTTGCGACCTCGTGCATTGAAACGAATCGCTCTTGTCAAATCCACGTGTCAATCAGCTTCACGCACGCGTTTGCTCCGCGTGTACTCACGGACAATGAGCCGTGTTCTGCGTGCATAGCCGAAGGTCATCGTAATTTAGCATATAATAGACGAGTGCTCTGGGAAAAGGACGGGGTAAAAGAAAAGAAAGGGCGAGAACGCGTGGAGAAGAGGATGGATGAAAGGTACGCGGGTGACTCCGAGGACTGGCGAAGGGACGTTGGAGAGGAAGAGTCGGCTCTCTTCCTCTCCGCGTATCTCGTCTGTGCGTTATGGTACAACGAGGGGGATATACCGTGGTATAGGTGCCCCCTCAGGCCGGTTCCCATACCTTCTACGGCGATAACATATAATAACGTCGGGCTCGTGGAGCCTGTGGGCGATCTGACTTTAGCGAGGAAGAGAGAAGAGAAGATACCGCGGGGTAGATACGAAGTGTATATATTGTACATACACAGATATAGAGTGGCTCTCTCTTTCTCTCTTTTCCTTCTTCCTTCCCCTTTTTCATCCTTCGCGAGTCTCTTTCTCTCTCCTTCTCTCTCGTGATCTCGCTTTCTATCGACTTCCCATTGGGTACCTACCTACCTACCTTGGCCCAAAAGAATAGAGAGAGAATCGCAACGCTGTCAGAATGGGGAAATGAAAATCGCTGGATTTTACCTCAAAGCTTGCGCGAAATTTTATACGGTATAGTTAATTTTCCATAGAATGTCGAAAGGAGTTATTGTTAAGGGAAACTTCACTCTCTTCCTCGATGTGCAGGCCCGTTCCTTTTCTTCGTCGCGATTGCCGCAGGTATGTTAAAATTTACACTATAATTTCGGTCAGTGAAGACATGAAGATGATATACTTTCTATTTAAATGGATATCATGTTTCTTTTTCTTTTTAATATATTTTTTTTTAAATCTTCTTTTTAATAATTCACTTTAATCTATCGCACAATCGATAAACTTCTTCTTCTTTTATGTTTAATTGATGCATTTAAAATGTAATAATAGTTGTTCAAAAATTGAAATAATTAATCAAAATTTAATTTTTTTATTTTAAGATTAATTTGACTTTTAGTTCTATAGATAAAGGCGTAACAAGCGCGCTAATGGAAATCGAAATTGAGATTAAACAGAGAAGGAGCTTGCGTAATCCGCATTAAGAGACAGAAAATAAGAGAGAAAGTGCGAAAGTGATACCACCACGTCTCGACAAGCGTGAAGACGACGCGCTAGGCCAAGGGCCGATAATATTTGTGGAGGTCGAGGCGACCGAAGAGGGGTGATAGCGGGGGAGGAAACGGTACCAGGGGCGGAGAACGAGTACCGTGATTACCCGCGGCGATTTCTTGGGCTCACCAGCCAAGGTTCGATCCCAGGTCAGATCCGTTCGCTATGGGAAAACGCTAAACGATCGGCTCACATCACTCAGATTCCGCTCTGTTTTATGTATATGCAGGATGTATGTCCACAAAATCGCGCACTTTTTATCACAAATTTCTTGATAATTTTTGAACTGAATAATCATTTCCTTGAAAATATGTCGTACAAAATTTTATATCATAAATATTCATTTAACAATGATAAATTAATATACAAATTTATAGCAAAAAGTCAAAAAACGTCAACCCTGATAAGCATCAGCTTGCTGATAACAGATATAGATTTTCTTTTAACAGAATTTTAAAATGTATTCATATTTGTAAAGATGTTCAATCAATTAAGAAATCTATGAGAAAAAAGATTCATTATATTATTAATTTTCGTTTTTCGAGTCTAATTGTCGTTTAATTCTTGCCGAATAAAGAAGATTCTTGCTCGACGGAAAGATTTATTCTTATCGCGTTTTGTGTGATAATCGCATCTTATATGTAGGGGAGAGTGGATAATTTAGATGAACGAATGTGCAATCGTGTGTGGCCGTTGTATATGCAAAACGTATGTGCGAGCTCGAGAATGAGACACGTTCGCCAAGATACATTCCGTTAGATCCCGCTAAATTATACGTGTCGGGCTAGAGGGTGCGGAAATGACGACTTAGTACTTCAGCATAGGATACCCTCGAGGCCCTTTATGCCGGCCTCCTCGACCGGCAGGATGATCGACGATGTTTTAGGGATTATGTGATACCGGAAGCGTGGACTAATGATTGGCTATTACGTCATTTCTGTAAACTCTTGGTTAAAAATGTCGATACAAAACGATTAATCTTTTCTAAGACACGTGGAATTTCACGGTAATCTGCCTTCGATATTATTAATGACCGCGAGCTAAAAATTATATACAATGATATATAAAAACAATTATCGAAGATTCTTGATTGTAATTCTATGAGGAATACTTTACTAAAAAAATTTAACTTATTACACAAATGTCGATAATAATGATTGTCTCCAATGATTATTATAACAAATTTTTTTTTTTTTTTCAGGGTATCACAATCCATATAAAAACATTGCAAAATGAGTCTATTTCGTCCTATTTAATATTAATTATAAATTGACAATTAATATTAATTCATGTGTTAAGCAGATAATTAATCTGTTTTGCTAAAACAATTTATTAATTAAAATAATTAATTAGACTGATTAATATTGGAAAAATAATGGCTTAAGAAAATATATTAGCAATGTAATTGTATTAAAAATCAATATCACATACACGGTGTATCAATTGTACAATACAGTGTGTAAAATACAGCGGTATAATTTTCATCTTTTTCTTCTGAAAAGATATTCGTAAAAGAACTGTATTATGTTTGTAGTGTATAAACCGGAGCTGCGCGTTTATTGCATAAATAGACATTTGCTAATTAACATCGCGCTAGATCGGTTGTTATACGGAATAATAAACGTGTTTAGCGTTATTTTGGAATTGAAATTGCTGATTATACACCGACGATTGAACATAAATTAATCAGAGGTATGAATTTATGATCCATACACATTATATTGACCTGTTTGCTTCATCAATAACGTCGTACGGTATAAACAGGGCACCTAAATATATGCGCGATCTAATAGAAACTATTCGCACAACTGTTCAATCCGTGTCACGTTTAATTAATGCAAATCGATGGTGAATATTTAATTATTTACAGCATTTTAAGCCATCTCTCGATGGCTCATACTTAATATCATACTTAATTCATATTTTGTTTTTTAATAGCATTTTTCTATTAACGATAGTCAGGATCCACATTTTTTATTTCAAGAGTTATTCTTGATTATATTTTTTCTTTCAAAAGTAAAAGTTTTCATTTAAGATGGCATAAGAGAGAAGAGAAAAGGGGGAGAGAGAGAGAGAGAGAGAGAGAGAGAATTAGCATACACTCTTAAATGGATCACATGTTACATAATTCTTTCAACGCGATAAGAATGCTTTCAAATTTCAAATTAATAATCTACAAATTTAATGTCTAATATTATCACATTTTATAAAAGATCAATTTTTTTCATTACTTTTTTTTTGTTATATATATATATTAATCTTGCGTATATACGTCGCGTTTATTCAATCATTGCGTGTTTCCTCCAAATGCATTATTGCTTCAGCTCGAGGATATCTCTTCCGGCGATCGTTTCGTATCATACTAATTATTGTTATCTTCTTGTCACATGTTTCTTGAGAGCATCGTTAGCCGGTACGGTTAGTTGGTACGCATAAATATCGGCACGGGACTCGGATGCTTGAAATGATTATCCTAAGTACGAACTGCGTCAATGCCGTTAAGCGATTGCGATGATTTAATCGCTGTAAATCAATTGTACGAGTTGCAATACCACGGTGTATGAAATATATAGAATATTCTCTCTCTCTCTCTCTCTCTTAGCAAGATTTTAACATGATTTTAATCTGTGGAAGAAAATTATCTAATTGACGCGCTTATTCCATTACGAGATAATTAAATTCATGCTAATGGGTGAGCGATATGGCACAATAATCATCAACTGCGGGTAAAATTGCATAACATATTGCAGATCTATTTTGTCGCTTTTAATATTACTCCTGTAATGCTCTGATGATGTATCATTATCGATACAAAGGAATGGCAGAAGTGCTGTCATTTTATATAATCGCATTTTTGCGGTTTGCTCAAGAGGAAATAATAATTATTCAAATTTTCCAACTCACCAACGTGAGTTATATATAATTCAAATTTATGTGTCAATTAAATAAAAGACAATTAAAACACTGTCAAACTAAATCTTATCGTTAGAGCATATAGAGCATACATTGCTTCGTGGCGAAAATAAACTTTTTCCGATCGACTTTGATCCATTAATTTTTTTACAGGAGAGACGCCTTGTCGAATGATACTGTTTTTTTTTTTTTCTTTTCACGTCGATATAAGTCTATTTGTGCAATTTATAAGCATTTGTCACGCATGATGTAGTCGATATACTTTCGACAAAATAATAAGATCATATCGCGTGCAACTCAAGTGTGACGCGACGGAGATGACAGTGTCGGGTGGACAAGTCACCGCGATTCTGATATTCATCATCCACGTCGTGATATTCATTTTGCGCTCATGCTCGACAAACCGGCGACGCTTATCCTGTCGACATTTCTATAGATTAAATCATGCTCGCGATACGCGCGATAACGGTTCATAGGAAAACGGACCTACGCTCCACTAACTCAACTAACGATTATCCATGAATCGCAATGTAAATTTGTCCCTAGTGTGCTGTTATTGGTTTTAGCTTAGTTGAGCTCGTTTCGCGCTGATCCTCGATAATTTCGAATTGTATTACTATTGATTTAATCGAACTTTAGGGACTCGAGTTTGATTTATATATTTTTAAGTTATATAAGTTATTTTTCTTATTTTCATAGCTCACTTTTCTCACTCGTCCTCATTTGATAAGAGAGGGCTCGATATCGCGAAGTATGAGAGTATTCATTACGGTTTTCTTGCTCATTTATTATAGATAGCCTAGATAGAAACATCTTCGCAAGTAGCGAGTCAAAGCTCCCTTACCTATTCAGTTAACGAGACGACCGGGAAACGATAAGGCCACCTGTCAATTATGATCAGCTTTCTCACGGATGCCACGGTCTACCGATCCTGCATTTATGTATGGTATACTGCAGTCTGACGCTATGCATTCGTGATCTCCTTGTGAAAGGATCGATTTTCCTCGCCGCTAAGCGCGCTGGATGTTCATCCACGTTAAAGATACGAGATACGAAATACGAAGATCACGAAGATACGGTGACATTTAGCGATCTAGATATCATGTTTTGTAATTGTCAAGACGCATCGCCGTGCATCGTATCGATACAAAAGATTTCACGTGTTACGCGAACACACGCGACTTATTTAAATTTATTTTTTATATAATAATTTAAAGAGAAACAAGCTAAAAATTGTGCAAATTAGAAACTTGCACATTGCTTCCTCATCATTTTATTTCGCTCACAGAGCTTAAGCTCTTTAAAGCAAGCTGGGTTTTTCAATTTCGGCTTCCTTATAGAAGAAGCTTTGTGAGAGAAATGAAAAAAATATCGAAGCAATGCGTGATTTTATAATTTACACTTTTTTCATTTTTATATATAATTGTTATAGAAAATTTAGAAATCATATTTTAAAGGTAGATAATAATAATTCAAAGTACGGGCTATCACATTAACATTTTTAGAAAATATAAAAACTCATTTAAGAAACACTTAATGAACTTTATTGTAAGAAAAGGTAATACGAGAAATATTGACGAACAGTTTAAAATACATAGTTTAACCCAATATCGCAAAATTTGCGAAAGTTATAAAGTGTCATCAGACATTTTTCAAAAAATTCAAAATTTTATAAAATCACCGATTCTCACCGAATTCAATATCAATCATCCTTTAACAATACTCTATTCATGTAAAAAAGTTTAACCCGATATCTTAAAAATTGAGAAAGTTAAAGGTTGCACAATGTATTCCGTACATATATATGTATACATATAGACATTTAAAAAAAAAAAAAAAAATGATTTTTCAATGTTTTGGAACATTCTAAATACATTGCCGTGAGAAACAAAAATTTTGTCACGAAAATAAAGTATGAGGAAGAAAAAAAAAATATATTAAATTTATAAAAGCAATATTGAAGTACAATATATTTGTATTGATTATACAAATCCAATTATGTTTATACATATATATCACAATTTTAATCTGGATCCAACCATATATCATATTTGTATAACTAGATTTATTTGTTGCAAATGAATCATCTTCATCGTTGTAAGAAATATTATTTTATAATATCTCAGTTGAAACTTTACCAAGATACTCATGATTTTTTTCTCTCGTCCGAGCAAAGAGGATACCTACAGGGTGATACTTCGAGGAGATTAAAAGCCTCTCTATAAGCAAAGCGCAGTTGTGCTTTCACGTTACGTCTCTTTTATGCATAAAGTGCACGGGCGGACCGCAAATAGCCTTTGGACACTGGCCGGGCACGGTAACGGTGTGCCTGATTGCGAGCGATATATTCTCAGAGATATTGCTCGCTACGAAACATCCTGAAGCGTTGTCGATGGTCACGTTTCCGCGATCCGGACATCACGCTCCCTTTCTACTCTCTCGCTCGTTAGAATCTCTTCATGCCGTTTAAAAGTCACATTCCGCGTGCTTTCGCGGTAGAATATCTCCCGCAAAAGATAGATCCAATCCCGTTTTCAACGTACACCCTTATACATTAAACTCCGTTTCCTTTATTACGTACAGAGTTTAATGTCCCTTTGCGAACGTATATAAATTTTTTCGAAAAGTAATATATGTTTCTTCTTCTTTTTCAAAATATAACATGTACAAAGCCCAAATAAATATTAATGGCATAAAATATATGAGCCTCGTTTTTGAATTATTGACATTCAATATTACGGTTTAACAATACAAGTTAGGCTTTTACGATACCCAGATAGCACAAAACATCCTCAGGATCATCCTGAATATGTCCAGGACGGTTCAGGACATTTGTAGGATATTTTAAGATATTATTATAAATATATTTATAAAAATTTAATATGCATACATAATTATTTTTAGTTGTGTCGGCTATTTAATATAATTTAGAAATCTTAAGTATATTATAATAAGTATTAATGTCCTATAAATGTCCACTGGATAATCCCTGGATGTCTGGTAGGATATATCTGCCCTGTCTATTATATTGGATGTCTTTTGGATTTCCAGAGGACATATACATGTGCAATTAATTGTTAACATTAATTTCGTTTAATGTTAATAATTGAATTTGATGCGCACATTTTCATATATCCAAAATTATTATTTATTTAATATTTCATGAGAAATGTTACTGTTCGCAACATTCCAAAAACTTTACAAACAATAGTATTCAACCGCTAGTTCGTTTCTTTACCGCTATGCGACACGCGAACTTGTATTTGAGATTTGGTCATGAGAATTATATAAAGCTTGCAAAGAGCAACTGACAGAAAATTACAAATGTAATTATTTTCTATCAGTTCAGTTTCTGATGCAATCCCAACATAGGGAATTCAGATATTGGATTATTTAGAAAATATTACACAACTCAAACCCGGGAGCCAAACCTAAAATATTCATGTACAGCACGAAAACCTCAAATATTGAAGAACGGTGAATTATTTTTAATATTAGATTTTTAATATTGGCAGTAAATAACAAAACATAATTTTAATTTATATTTGAATTTTAAAATTTGCTTCTTGAAACATACGAAAAATATCCCTAACATATCCTATAAAAATCCTTAGGATGTTCCACAGGATCTCCCTGGATTCTCCAGAGGTTAATATACGGCTATCATTTACTCTTCCTCGGAACATCCAGAGGAGATCTGAGGATTACAATGGAATATCCTGAGGATATCCTACATATATGTCCTGGATGCTCTTTGGACGTCCTAAGGACATCCTTGTGCTGTCTGGGTACATATTACACCTCGCAAACAATATCAGATTTGTTCTCGGTCTATCTTGTATCATTAAGAATATAAGGTACATTCTCTTACTTTGTTAAAGTCTCGAGGGAGGATGTGTATATCGTGCCACCGACGTCGATGTGGACCGGTGCGGTGTACCTCGAAGCGGCCGCCACACAAGGAATACCGGTCATCTTCTGGTTGTAAGTCGGGGCCGCCGGTGTCGGTGGTGTTGGCGACGAGGAATTCGACATTGTGGGCGAGGTGGCTGGCGAACTGCTTGGCGACAGCAATCTGGGAAAGATACTATTGATATTAAGCATCGCAAAATTGTGCGTATACGACTTTGGCTAATTATTCTCTTCTGAGATATTGTATTGCGTTCGGCGATTTTCATGCTACATTCACGAATGAATAAATGTAGGCCATAAATTGGCAAAATTTCCATTTTGTGTCATTAAAAAATTCTCAGCAATTCACGAATTTGTGAATTATTAATCGAAGTTATGATATAAATTCAGATCCCTGATAACGCATTCATATTTTTGGTATTCTATTAAATGCAACTATTGATTATGTATACGCAAATCTTTTTCAAATTGCGCGATTTCAATTTTAATGTTACATTTAAATGTTATAAGTATAACTTTAAATAAAGAGCTAATATGAAACGAAGATGAGCTATAAAATCGCGAATCTTACGTACGTGATTTTATGACATATCGAATAAAATCAAGTCACATTTTGCAATGAGAATTTCATTGATTCATGTTATATAACTCTTTTTTCAGATAGATTTTATTCTAAAACTACTCGTGTAAATTTAAATTTAAATACTCGAATGAAGACTTATTTACCTCATTTTAATTTGAGCGCTAGGGAACATATTGCGTTGCGCCGTCAACTCAGCCTTCGCCTCCTTCCCATCGGCCTCACATTTCCGTCTGGAATTAAAAACATGTAAACGTTATTTAAATGCGTTGCTAGTAAACAAATTTTACGTAAATAGTATGTTGAATTTAAAATACACGAGTAATTGAGCTAAGACAGATACAATATATATATATATATATATTTACATTTGCGATGAGTGACGTAATTTGACATATTTTTTTCATTCTTTATGCATTACTTTTTTCCGATATCATATTTTATCAATTCAATGTGTAGATAGCCAATTTTTTATTCAGCAATATATCGATCAACAATAGAAGTGATTTTATCAAGTGCAACATCAATTTTTCTATCTCCATTAAACTCCATCGTTTTCATATTTTACAATTATACAATATAAAATATTTATTTATTTCTCCAATTAAGTAAAAATCTTGTGTAATGTTTACGATATGAATTATCGGCATTAAAATTGAATTCAACATCCTTTTCATTTGTTCAGTGCTTATGCATTTTATTTGAGTAACGTATAGATGACAATTTAGTGTATCGATCGTCACGACTGCTTTTGGATGGCGATAATACTAGTTTAACAATCCTTTGTTTTTGATCAAACATTGGGAATGTTGAATCGACTGAGGGTTTGGAACATTAACGCGAAATTCTCGTATGCATTAATAAGGCAATTAGGGGCGAAACAATATTTGGCGGGCGTTAGCATACCGGCCGTCCAAGGGTATTCTTTTAAACGCGTTTCCAGCGGAAAGGGAGGGTCCGTTTTGGTCCACGAGTTAGAGGTACCCTCTCGAATTTTCATTACTACGTGCTCGCGAAAGGCCAGTTCATTATTAGCTATTATCCTAGTCTGCTTTTCATGGCTTCCGTAATGCGTGGTTTTTAGAGGCGCAATTAAGGGCATTAATTTTCTTGCCTAAAAAATAATAAAATCATAAGATTTTGGTAATTTTAAAGAAAAAAATTATTGCTCTGAAATATTTTTTTATATTTAAAGAGCTACTATGTCATTCGGGATTTAAAAATATGTCATAATGATATGTAAATTAACATATATAGAAGTCAATGTACAGAGTGGGTCATCTGATATTATCATCTTGATTTAATATCAATATTAATAATATCGATATTTTGCAGAGATAAATATCCCCCTTGAAATCATGTATGTAACTTTATTTTTATGTATTTAGCTCTACAGATATTGATATAAATCGAGACGACAATATCAGGTGACCCATCCTGTTCATTTAAAATGTTGCGAAATTAATTAAAAAATTGCAACGTTCTGTCCTGAAATCCCATGATAATCATAAAATTGAAGAAGGCAAAAATGGGGAGAGATGCGTTTACGATCGCTTCAGCGACTTGTTTTCCATCGTCCGGCGAAGAATTCGCGACGGTCAGGATACCACGGTGAGAACAGAAAGAGAAGGGAGGGGTACCGGTTCTCTCTTCCATCTACCACCCACCCTCGCCCACATCGGTCCGCACCGTTGCGGTGCATCGCCGCGGGAGATGCCGCGAAATGCGATGCAGCGCCTTTTCTCGGCCGCGCACACTGCGAGAGGTCGCCGGGCGATGCTTCTCTACCTGAAGAAGTGGGGAACGGCGGTCGTCGCAAGTCGGACATCGAGTTAAGGAATAGAGCAAGAGAGATGGTGCGGCAGAGGCGGACAAGAGGAAAAGAGAGAGAGAGAGAGAGAGAGAGAGAGAGCAACAACGGCCATCACGGCCGCGCTGACGCCGCAGGCTAATCGCGAGATTTATGTAGGGCTCTATGCATTTACGAGTACAGAGAGACGCGTACTTGCATAATTAACTCGTGTTATTGTTGTGATCTTTAGCGTCGATGAGGGATCGATCATAAAACCGTCCGGTAAGACGTGTCGCCGGAATGGTTGCACACTGACGGCATCGCGGCGAAATTAATGAGTTTTGACGGCACTTCAATCATATTCTCCGTGTTTGAAAGTACGCTCGAATGTCATATGTGGGCGAGATGAAAAATCACTCGTCGTCGTTGGATTAAACGGAGAAACCAACATCATACGGTATAATATCATTAATTTATTTTATTACACAATCCTTTCGAGTTTTTCCTTCTTTCAACGCTTGTTGTACCAAGTTTTCATTAAATCCTTCTTCTGTCTTTCATATCATTTATATCGGTAATAAATAAATTAAAAAGTGAAATATACGTAAGGCAGGAAAGATTAAATAATTTCGATACATTTTTATATTACTGATAAGAGGCGATTGGTTGGTATACGAATGTATTGTACATTACAGTCGATGTACCGAGGCCGCTCGACGATTAATATTACGCGTGTAATTATACGTGTTAAAATCGATAATTAAAATTCAATATAGGAATTACTAATATTTGTAGAAATAATTTAAATAACTCGGTACACACGTCATGTAGCTATTCTCGTGGTAAGATTTAAATCACGATAAGTCAAGATTTTCATCTCACCATTAAATCGTACGTGTTACTTTGCACGCAAGAATACGCCAAGACCTTCGCGTCGCGAATTTAGAAAAGAAATCCCGGAATATGGGGCCCGAGACGAATGTCGTGGTAACGATATATCTGCAATAATGTCTACCGCGACGTGGCAATGCCTCGAGCCAATTGTATCACGTACGCAGATAGTTTTATTACATGCATATACATCCGTATGCGTGCGCTAACGGGATAGGGATAAGTGAGGGAGAGACAGAGAATACATAATTATTGTGTATTATCTATGCGCAACTGCTTGTGTAGCAATGCGACTTCTTCGTTAATAAATTGGCTTTACACGTACGACGATATCCGAGTAATTCTCAAGAGGATACTATGGCCCGCGATAAAGATCTCCGTTCGTGCAGATTCGATACGCGATAAAAATTATTATTGCACAATAAACGATCGGTTAATAATTTAACAAAATAAATAATGATAAATTCAATTATACAATACTTTATATGTAGAATGTACAATATGTATGTCGCTGCGAAGAATAGTTTGCTTCACATAGGACGTTTTACGTTCATCGACGAATATTTTACAGACAGATCCATAGAATTCTGGTTCTTGACTTTATCTTAACAAAAATATTGAAGATAGGAGTCATCATAAGTATTCAATTTTCAAAGTATTAAAATTCTTAAGAAATAAAATTCCATCCAGTATATCAAGCCAAGAAAGAAAATTTTATTATTTCTTTCACAATTGCAATTTAACTTTTAACTAAGTTTTTTTTTTACTTTTAATATAAAAAAGTTATTACCGTATATACAAATTACTATTAAAAAAAAGTATCAGATCTAAAATATTTTTCAAAAGTGCAACGTTTTCAAAAATTATATATTCTAAAATTATACTTCGATCATTGAAAATCGATAGCGAGATTCGAGCTGCCTATAATTTTGTGCAACACGTGTGCGCATTGACAGATGTCACGTGATCGTCCAATGTATCCGTGTTACTTTAATGACGACTGTATACAAAGTAGACTGTATTAAAGAAGAGAAAATCTAAGCTTTATGAGTAGTCTGTCTCTAGATAAGGCACGTGTCCGACGTCGCAGAGGCGAAAAGCGTTTCGCCAGGCGTGAAAATGCAACGTCGTCGCCTCTCGAACGTCAAATTAGAAAGGATTGCGCGGCAGAGGGATAAGAGACGCGGGAGGGTGTAGGTGATGCAAGTACGCGAAGACGTCGTCCGCAACGACACCATGATATTCGCGTTATTACCCGAGGCCATCTCGAAGGCCACCTCTTACCCAGATACAGTTCTGATACGCACACGCGAACGAGAGCTACCACCGACACGCTGCAAAACGTATAAATTCGCGCACATGCGTTAAGGAAGGTGATCGTAGCCCGAAGATACGAGATGAGGCGGCTCACGCGCGTTAAGAACGCGCGCGTGCACGATGTCGTGCGCAGAAGAAGGGCACTACTAACTTTACGTGAACGTTTAATGGCCTGGAGACGTCGACGTATGCAAATTTAAAAGCTCTCTCTTACATCGGGCGAACGATGTATCACCGCAAAAGTCTGCTACTAGATGTGAAAACGAGCAAATTTGTAACGCATTATTTTACAGAGAAATTTGAAAAGCTTGTGTTACTTAGAGATTACGTATAAACGGTATAATAAATGAAATATGAAAAGGATTATAATTCGATCTTTAATTTTATATATATTTATTTAAAATTCATAAATGACGGAGTAATTATTTGCGAAAGAAGAAGACGAAGAGATAAGCTCTCGTATATAAGTGTATATCTCTTGTAGAAATTAAATTAAAATAAATAATCAACGAATACTTGCATATAAATACGCGCGAAAAAAAAGGAATTACTTTTCATTTGGCAAACAGCTTATCTGATTAGGAAATCAGTATGTGTTGAGCGAAATGTCACATTTACGCAAATTAACACGATAAATATTGAGCTTTCTTAATAAATTTTTAATGGATGGATGGTAAATTTTAATTACTCAAACTGTTCTACCAATCATTTCGAAAATCTGACATGTTTATATTCGTGCGGGTATAAAGCTAAAATAACAGAGATATCAGGCGGAATCATAAAGTGATATGAAATGATATCGCATGCGAATTCATTTCAGACCCAGCCGACAGATTTTCCTCTGCTGATTTCATTATGTGGGCCAGTCAGATCGGCTCTCTCTCTCTCTCTCTCTCGCTCTGAATAATATTTGTAATGGAGAGCCATTTGCGAGCTCGTACGAACGTTCGCGAACCGCAATGTTATTAACGTTATAATCTAGAAAATGTAATCTTTGCGCCAGTCAATACATCAGTTTTCTCGAAATAATTCGATATCATAAATACATTTTTGGATTTTTTCTTTAATCCGAGTCTTTTTAATCTATCCTCTAGTAAAGATATCTGATAGTTTTTCTATAAGATCCTATATAAAGTTGTCATTTTTAGTTTTTTCAATATATGTACGTGCGAATGGTGCGATATCTTTATACTTGCAATTAGGTACTGGTATTATCTGGAAAATAGACCGATTCAATTGCTAGCGCAATATCAAAGTGTTTTAGTTAAGATTTTAAAAGTGATCCATTATTTCCGTATCATCGACACATATCATCGAATGCTCATAATTTTATATTGTGAAGGAATGTGCAGGAAAACAAACATAAATGTAGGAGAAAAAATTGATTTGGGTGGAGTTGCATTCCACGAATATTGAGGACACGGATAAGATGAGGATTGCGATAAATGTAAATTGGAAAAGAAATATGTAAAATAATGCAAAAAGAAATATTGCATTTTCTTTTTCGTAAGTAACATTAAATACTCGAAACGTTTTTAATGCTGCAGATGAGTCACAGTGTCAAAAACATTATTAATTAGGAATATTATTCGGCAAATATGATATTATATACGGTATGGTATTTAATTAATATAATATCATTGAAATGTGTAAGTATAATATAGTACTTAAATGTCTGAGAATTTATAAACGTTATTCGTAGAATACCAAAGCATCGTCGCTGTGTGTGTTTTATTGTTACAAATTTTTACTGTTAAAAAAAACCTCCGGCAAACGTTAATATTAGAATAGAATATTATTCTCTTTGCGAAGAGAGAGGAACGCGTGCTTATTTAGCTGTATTCGTTGCAATTCACGCGAATGTTTCACAGAGTTTGCACCAATCTCTGTCACGTTTCGTAACAAAATACTATATTCCCAGCTTTGCTCGTCCTCATTTTATACATATGCACACGCACATGTGATATGAATATTTTTTATTTAATAATCTATAAACTCTTAATAATCCATATATATAGATTCCTATATTCTGCCGACACTATAAAATATATAACTATAAATTATTATAAAATTTTGGAATAATACGTCGCGTTTATAGGTAAGAATTAAATAAAGAGTTCGTTTATAAATAATTGCTCGAGAAAATTTCTTTGTTTTATGAAAAATCTGATAATAAGCCGCAAATCAAGTTATAGATTTACTTCATCTTTCTCTCTTTCGATTGGTTAACATATTTATTCGCGAAACTGCGTTGTCCCGATAAGTGCGTTAAGTCACTGCAACGCAGTTGATTGATGGATCGTTTCATTCCTTCGACGGGATTAACAAAATTATTTGGTTGAACCATTTTGTTGACCGAACATGTATAATTTGGTTTTATTTAATAAAAATTATGTTACTGGAAAGAAGTTAAATGTTACATTATCAAACTATTTCGTTTGCATGGAGTATCTGAATAAAATTTTATCGTTGCGATAACAAACTCATCCGTCTCATCGCGTTCTAAATAATTTGTATTTGTTACTTGAACTAAATCGTTTAGTATTAGTTGAATATCGTAATCTATATTTTGCGCATTCACGTGTCACTGTGCAAATCAATTGTTATGTAGTATAGTGTGATGTGCAGTATGCGGTGCATCTTCAATCATGGCGGATTCATCTCGTCCGAGAAATACTGATTAGTCTCACGTTAACGACGAGAGAATTGAAAAGATGGAGAATATAATCTGTATATTTTTTTTTGATCGTATGACAAGAGACAATAACTATCAAGTAAATTTCTTGTTGAATATAGATAAACTTTGGTTGATGTAACAAAAGCAAATGTAACTGCAGTTGGAAAATTTCGTAATACTAACACGCAAATTTGATTCAGTGAAGAAAATTAAAATAAAAAACAACCAAAAATTTGATTTCACACAATTAATAATTTTGTTCACTGAACCAAATTTGTGTGTTAGTATTACCAAATTTTCCAACTAAATTTTTTTTGTTATATTAATTAAAGGACTTCTTTACCCATATCCAAACAAGAGATTTAGTTGATTGAAACAAATTTTATTTCATTCAACAAAATGGGTCTCTCAGTGTAATTAACAAGAGACATTTAAATAGCATATTTACTGTTGCACGTTATATAAAATAATGCAATATTTTTATTATAAATTAAATAAAGCATACGGATTAAGTCGATAAACATTCATTATGTGCGATATTATTATAATATTTTGTCTCCAACATTGAAAATTATTTATTACATGACATAATATGCATATAAAATAACGTTAAAACAATACGTTAATGTATTAATATTTAATGCTTACGGCATAATAATTTTAAATTATTCTTAATATGAGCACATATACATAATGAAATTTTTGAGATGCTTTGTGATAATCTGTATTTAATTATACGGATAATTTGTTATATTTTCAATTAATTAAAGATCAACCGGGGAATGATACAATAGGCTTTTATGTGTATGAAAAAAGTATCATCTAGAATATCAAAGAATCATAGAATTTTATATATGAGAATGTTTTCTAAAATTAATTATTTTGGAATTAAACGGATTTTTGGAATTTAATTATAACGAGCACGTTCCTACGTAGCTTTATGCATATTATTTCCAGTCCCGATTCACGAAACTCCTCGTTACATTTGATCCCGAATTACGTTCCATCATACTTTTGTTCACATACAAATCATGTTTATTTATACTTGAAATTTCTTGTACTTTTTATATCGTTCTATTGACCGCTGCGAATTGCCTCGCGGAAATTCAATATAATTATCGTTCGCTAATATGTTGAAAGCCGTTTGAACGGCTTGAATTCAACGAATAATCGTTGCCAGAGAAAGCTTTTATAACATTAATTGTTATCACAATCGAATGCTACTCGCCAGGCGTCATGCTGCGAGCCACGCGTTTGTGTGTGAGCATTGTTAAGGTTTTCAGTTGCAACGTATGTCGAACCTATGCCTGTTTTCGCGAACGCGTCCTCTTCCTTATACTCTTATTTACCATCTGGTACTTCATTACCGGAACGTCCACTCGTCGGATACAAACGATAGACGGACGTGAATAGTTGTCGGCTACTGAAGAATCATTAGAAACATTACGCGTGCTTGTTTCAATCAGTAGGGCCACTTGTTACCCCCGATCCTTAGAGAGCGACGAGGCTGTTGTTTTCCCAAACGATAATTGCGCGCTTCGTACTTGGCTCTTTTCTGGCTGTTTACATATTGGTATATTTAAATACATTTTCAATGTCCATAAATTATGGTCGAACGGGATAACTGTTTTTTATCGAGTCTTATGTATATTAATTTAGATTTATCTATATGTTCTTTACAACACGTACTCAATCTTCTACTTGCAGCAGCGAACTTGTCAAACTTGTTCCGCAACGATTCGTCGTAAAAAAAAAATATATAAGACACGTTCAAGATAATTATCACGCGAGTTTATACATATGATACTTCATCGCGACGATATTTCTATCTCGTTTGTCTGTGCTTGAAAACAGAGGGACAAATATCTGTCATTCGATATATTCGTTTCCCAGATCGCGATTTCTCGTTACACGTTGATATAAAAATCGAGACGCTAAACGCATCGTCTTTAAACCCGCGCCGCGGGTGCTTTTATCTCGGATATTCGCTTTTTATAATATTATTTCATCGAGTGGGTATAGGGCACGCGAAGGGTACAACGCTCGTTTATCCACGCGCGGTCCACCAACCGCGGTGTAAATCTCTCTTTGCGGCTCTCTCGGTGTGCCTGGTGGCACTGGCTCGTATACAGCCCGGTTACAAGGGGCAGGTATGTATCTATCCACCTACCTACGAGCGGCTGTTGCAAGCGTCGTTACTTACGACGGATAACGCGAGGTATGTAGGCACGTACCTGCTCACACATACATGCATACAATGCATACAATGCATACATACGGGGGGCCTGTTCCGTTGCCGCGGAGCGGCAAGCAGGCACTCCCGACACGCGCCAATGCATGTCTTGCTCCATTTCATCCTCGCCTATTCCCACCGCTTACTCACCTACTTGCCTTACGAGACGGAAACTCTGACCGAGACGACGTGCGGACCAAACGAGATAGGAATTTCATACGCCGCGAATGCGAGTTATATTGCAACACGTATGCATTATACTCTCTCGTCTAACCAGATGTATGTTCGCCCAGCGCGGACAGATTTAAGAAACGCACCGCACGTCGCGGAAGCGTATTTTGGTACCAAGTGCTCTGTGTCTTTTCCTTTTCAGGATTATTAATTATGAATCTTTCAAGAATTTTCTTCAAGAAAATTCCTAGGATAGGTTTATTGTTATTATAATGTGTCTCTCGGAAGAGAAATCATGTAAATTCTTTTTTTGCTCTTCCAAAAAAAAAAAAAAAAAAAAAAAAATAGTTTTTTCACGTACCATCACGTTCGGTAATTTAGATTAACAGAACATATATATATGTATCAAATTTTGTTTTTCTTTTTTATTCGTCAAGCAGTGTAAATCTTGATAAATTACTATAGGTTCAGGTGTGAATCAATGTTTTAAATTGATAAAGTTATTTTTAAATTGAATTACATATGCATTCACTAATATATAATAACGAGTATAATATATATAATAATTTTAATTAACATGATATGGTTTAATTTAGACGGAGAAAATTTTACAGTACAAATTATGTGGAAAAAATACGTTCCCTTTTACAAAATTTATTGTAAAACTGGAATATAACGATATTAAGATATTATTTGTGTATCAGAATATGTGAATTACAATATTCCTCTGTAAAATATAAAACGTATATATAAATATATATATACACTAGTGAATAAAAATATTAAATAGCATATATGATTTCCCTTACATGTTACTCTGTTTCACGATTGGAAAAATTATATTGTAACTTTTACTATAATATTTTCTCCGTGTAATTCTTTGTAAATTTAGGATGTGTGCGAAAATAAGCGCGGTGGTATTAAACGCAGAGATCAAGCGCGTTATAATTGCAAAGTAGGCTTTTAATTAATTAAATTACGAAAAGTTATTTATATATCGTCGTACAAATTTATTTTCCCTGCGGGCCGTATCCATAAATAACGCATTTCCAGGAAAGAGTAAATTATCTCGAATTTTAACTGTGTATATTTTATTTACATGAAGCTTTCTACATATATTGCAAGCTTAATGTAATCAGCGATCGGAGAAATTTCATATATTTCGTATAATAACAAAAGTATATGCGTGATTGATCATTTAGCGTTTATATTGAATATTTTGATATTTCCCTTTTTTTAATATAAAAAAATATTAATTTACATATTTTATAAATATATTAATTCTTCGTCTCTCTCTCTCTCTCTCTCTCTCTCTCTCTGATGATATATTTTTATTCTTAACTGACCATTATTAGAAAGAAATAAGAAGAAGACTTTATATACAAAATTGATTAATTATATACGGATAATATGTATTTTATCTTGTTCTTTCTTTTGATTAATGTATCGAATTAATCATCGTACGCTATCTCCTCAATGACAGCGTCAATGTGAAAAAGGAAAAGAAAAAAGGTTTGCCGCGCGTTCAAGGTTTGAAATTGAATTAAACCGATCAATTCTTTTCGCTGCGTAATCTTTAATATGACATATGTAAGACAGAAGAGAGTCCGATTTGTTAAATCGCGCGACAATTAAAATCTACAACATCATCAAACGCCCAAAGATAGTCGTGGAGATCCTGATTTCTGTCGGCGATAAACGCGATTCGTTTCTTTCGATTTACATCTCCTTATCAATGACGTAAATGGATCGCAGTGCGACTGATCGAATTAGGACTTGTAAGAGGGGTTGATCGGAATACGCGAGCGTTTGTTCGCTCAAACATATATACGTACGTATACATACCATACATATAACATTCGGGGCGATATCTCGGACGAGGCAAAATATTTACGAGAAAATTTCGCCGTGGGTGGCGCGCGGCTTCATGAATAATTTCGGTCCGCCAGGAGACTCGTCAGCCCCGAGCTATGTGCTCGGGGCTCACGGTTCTAATTACGGCAACTGCAGAGCGCGCGTCTGCGCCCCCGGCTATCCCTCCAGCCGGTTTCCAACCTCCCTTTTCCTATCCCAGCACAATTTCCACAGAGCCCACATCCGTTCTGAAATGCTAGCAATCCTCCTCCCCCTCCGGCCTCTCGCTTCTCTCTCTCTCTCTCTTCCTCTCTCGCGTTCCGCATGCTCTCTCTCCCTTTTGTAGCTCGAGGTGTACATCGACTATTACGTTGCAACCAATTTTTGAAAAAGTTTCTACAATCTATATATATATGTATGTATTTTTTTTTATAGTTTTATGTGCGTGTATTTCTCCTGCGGAGAGATAAATGGAGTTTGTATCACATTTGACTGTGTGTATGCAATTAACACAATTAATGCGATATGTCATCATTTATTAATGCTATGTATGAGTTTCAATCATTTCAGCTCTCTTTTTAACTATATTACAAAGATTTTACGTAATTAAATTACACAATTGTGTTTTATAATTTTATTATTTGTATTTTTAATTATTACGTTTATTCGATGCGCGAAATTGTTTTAGCCGAATAGTAAAAATTTCATCATAAACTGAAGTGAAGCTGTTATTTGCAACCGCTTATTAATTCGCAATGATCGCGCTGAGATATCTAGAGGGAAATGAAAGCTTGATTCAAATAAAAGCCCATGTGATATTAATCATGTTATGATTGAAAATTGCATCGCATATCAACTAGCTAACTACAAAATTCATTCGATCATTATTTTACTCCGCGTGCGAGAGAGATTAAAATTATATAATTATATACAATATTATATGTATATATATGTGCGGTAAGGAGAGGCGCACATTTTCTTTCATTTTATTTATACCCTATTTATTTTAATTTTAATTCTTCGACTTGTTCGATTTTTAGCCAACTATTGTAAGTATTCAGCTACTTTAATAATGTAATTCATTTACTTCTCATGGGTTCCATAGCTGATTGTGTCAAGGGAAGAAGAGCATCGATCCATCAGTCATGAATCTTGATGAAATACGAGTGCCTTACAGATTGATCTCACACAAAAATATTTAAGAGTGCCATATATATTTTAAGAAAAAGAATATATAATTATCAAATATAATTTAGAAATATCATTTTTTTATAGAGGATATTGAATTAATCTTTTTTTATAGTCCTATGTCTCCTCAAACTATTTTATATCGTTCAGTGGTGTTAATTTTGATGATGGTGAGGCCATTATTTCTTCGATTTTTGATTAGATTATACAATTCGTCTCAATAATGTTCAATTTTATATCAACATTTCATATATTCTCCTCACTTCTTTGCATCAAGCGTGATTATTCGCGACGCGAAATGCATAATTGATCGTAAACTATTGTTCGATGACGAGGGAACGCAACGCATAATTGAGCAATTGCATTGTCCTGTCGTGTTTCTACATATGCATTTCTAAAGGCACCGACAAACCCCTCGCGCGCGCGGACACGTCTGGCATAGATTAAACTTTCTTTATCCGCGGTGTCGTGAGATCAGATTGACTTTCTATCGAATCAACTTTAACTCAATCGTATAAAAATGCCCCACGAACGTGCGCGTAGATGATTATCCCAATGTCGTAGCATTTTCTCGCAAAGGAAAATTACTGCAACAGGCATTTAAAAGACGTCACAAGGATGTCTAAAAGATTAAGCCCTTCAGTCCTAGTTCTAAAAGAAATGAAACTCTTGGCGGGAGACTAGCCAAGAAAATACATACAGCTTGTAATATATATATATATATATATATATATATATTGTATATATGTGTGTGTGTGTATTTTTGAAAAAAGATAAGAGAAACGATATAATTAATTAAATTATAAATTTAATTATAAACAAAATAAATTATATAATAAGTTATACGATATAAATTATAGGATAAAATATAATGGGAAAATAATATCTCTGTGCAAAAATATTGTACAAATATTACTTAAAGTTTGTATTTCATTATTTTCTGTAGATAAATTCGTGAAGAACTTGAAATCATTAGAAAATCATTAATCATTAAATTAAGATTAAAATTAATCGACCAGTTAATCAAATATGTATGTGCGTCCTTTAGATGCTTGTTTTATTTTGATAGATACTTAATTTTCAATCCCCAGAAATATATTATCTGTTCTTATTGTTAAAATTATTTTCTACTTTCGTTAGGTTACACGCAAATTTCCTGTGTGTACTAGAATGATACTTATGTTAGCCGCACCTCGCGAGTTTCCAGCGACATAATTAACTAAGTGAAAGTATACCATTTCCATACGTGAATATCAGTTTGTCACGCGATGTTTCAGGTACCCTATAACAACGAGAGAGATAGCTTTTTCTAGACCTTTTCCCCTGTCGATGGTGTACGATGATGTATTTGCTTTATCCGGAAATCTTCGACCAATGAACAACAGCGAAATTTGTAAAATAAAAAGTATTTCGTAAAAATGTGTTAAAGCGCGTGAAATTAGAATAGGCTCGTAATATAAGTGAACGTTCTCTCAATGCGAGACTACGTAACATAAATGATTGAATAATTGAGATATAAAGCTCTCCACGTATAAATTTGCACGACGACAATTATATTCTCGGAGCACACTTGTGCGACAATGTAAAGAGAAAAACAGACTTACATGATACGTCCTTGTCGATGTCGCGATAATAATTCTCAACGTTTAATTATCACGTCCAAGCTTAATGTCATAAAGCAATCATAACACTGGTCGATTGCAAATCATTGCGGCTCGAGTCGCGTGAATACGTTACTTTAATCTCGCGTACTCAACTTGCTCCTCGCGATTTCCGCATACGCAACGTTGAGGATTTGCATCTCGACGATTTATTAATATTCACACTTAAGCACTTTTATAAATTTAGCAATTTACCGATTTATCTCAAATTATTGTAGATCTCGCGAAATTCCAATTTGTTTATAAACATTCGCGCGCGCGTTGCGTATTTAATGCTATATTATTTACATACATAATGGAATAATAATAAATCTCGTTGAACTTTCACACTCACC
Source organism: Polyergus mexicanus (assembly GCF_030449975.1). Classification (NCBI taxonomy): domain Eukaryota; kingdom Metazoa; phylum Arthropoda; class Insecta; order Hymenoptera; family Formicidae; genus Polyergus; species Polyergus mexicanus. Next base: position 36,160 of record NW_027223323.1, read on the forward strand.
GTTTTTGACACGTGGGCTCCAGGTTGACGGTTGCTCTCGTGTTCACGGCTGCGGATTGGGGGAACCCTGGGGTCCCGTCGCGGTACGCGAAAACTTGTCACTGTCTACGAAACACCTTCTCGCGAGCAGCGAGAGCTCTCCTGTCACGCACTAGACCACGTGGTTGCGTTCACGTGTCAAGGGACAAAAGTGGCGCGAGCCGCGCGCGCGCCACCGCGGCTTTCGTTGCACTGCGTGCGTTGCGATCCTCGCGCTCTGATCCCGCTACCACCACCACTACCATCACCACCACTACCTCCACCGCTTCTACCACCACTATATCATCGCCGCTACTACCCCATCACCGTCACTACCGTCATCTCCACCACCACCGCTACCTATTCACTATCCTTGTCCCTCTCGTTCTTCCTGCCAATCTGCATCGGCTCGTCTTCGTCCCGCGAGCTCGCGGCGTTTCGGCAAGCGCCCCGAGCCTGCGACGATTCTCTCCACTCACCCGATGCACGCTAGTTTCAACCCCCTCTCGTGCACTTTAACCATTTGTAAGAGGATATAGCGATGTCCGATACGTTTATCATTTTTATATGTGTTTTCTATGTGCGTGTAAAAAAGCTTAAAGTCGCATAGTATACTGACTTTTAAACTTATTTTAAATCTTTAATCTACGATGCTGCATAACTATATTTTATACTTTATAAATATATTCTATATGTGTATATTGTTATAAAGTTTTTTAGATTTGACACAATAGAATAAAAAAAAAAATTTGACATTAATATATTATAGATATAACAAAATTATTATATTTTATAAATATATTATATAATACATATGTGTGTGTCTTTTTTTAAATATACATATACATACAATCATACATATTAATGTATAAATAGGAGAGAGGAGAGATTACAAAATAATTCGATAAATATTACATTGGAAAATGATGATTTATTTAAGCGTAATCCTTCAGTTGATATAAAGCCATTAATTATTCACATTTGCGGCATTACATAAGTACTGAGAAGAATAAATAGACGATAAGTCTCTTGATCGTATGATATGACCTTTGCAATCGAGATGCAATCGAGATTCGCAACATCGGTCATTCGAATAGTATTATACGCGAACTTTAATAACCAGAACTACATCTTTGCCATAAAAACGACATGTAGCTCGATTTATTGAATACGATAACGCAAATGGTAATGGTCTCATGATAGAAATGGCGCGATTTAGATCCTTTTCTTATAATAAGCTTTATGGCGGCATCCGTGGATTTAATATCGAAAGTTGACGTAGACTATCGCGAGCGTTGCTGAAAATACGCGATAAAATCGGCGATATTATCTATACGAGAATAATCCTCAAGATTAAGAAAGGGAGATCCGCGCGTGCCGACATTGTCGCCGAATAACCGAAGAAACATCCTCAACATCAATCGTAGATTTCGTCGTCTTGTAAAATTACAATTTGGTACCTCGTCTGTACGATTGGCCATCGGCTATCGCGAGAATAATGGAGCAGTTGGCGAGAGCCGATATAAGTGGGAGCGAAGAGGGGGGAAAAGGGGGAATCGAGCCGGGCTCGGGCCTCAGTCTCTGTCTCGTATTCGAGGTGCCTCGAGGCCAAAACGGCCACGGCCGACAACATCGTTCCAGAATGCCCCGCGGGCACTTCCAAACCCACCGGACGATGTTGCTCGCATACGTAAACGCCAACTTCGTCAGGGACAAAGTGACGCTCGCATATATCGCGTTGACCCCGGCCAACGCGGGCAAGAAGAGAAGAAAGACAGAAGGAGGAGAGGAGAGGAGAGAGGGGGGGAGGGGGAGGGATGGAACGAGGAAAAACGCGACGATGGAAGAGCGAATTTACCGTTTCGAAGACTTATTGTTAACGTTTCGCCTGAATTCGGGCGTTCGTGGCCTCGTTTCTGTCATTCGCTTTAGGCAATATGCCCGCAGGGCAATTACGGGGCGTCCCCCAAATCTCCTCGATTCCCCGCTTATGGGAGACGCGTAGCAAGAGGAGGAGCTGTGTCCGAGCATTCATACGCATGTTACAGTCGTGTAACTATTATACATATATATCACGCGGCATTTGCATTTGCGAGTAAAGTCGGTCGGATTTAAGAAAATTTTTTTTTTTTTTTTTTTTAATGGATATAAAGTTGATTTCTTTCCGTGGGAGAAGCGTCAAATAACATTCTATCGTTTCATAATAAATAATAATGGAAATGATCTTAAGAAATTTTTTTTATTCTTGTTTCACACATGATGCTTTTGTTAATTTTTCTCAAGCGAAGAAGAAACGCGAGACTAGCAAGATTTTTTTATTATCTTCGATTAATAATATTCTGTTTATTTCACGCCTGGGTGCGAGAAGACAGATGTAGATACCCAATCCATAGAGTAGCTTATTATTTTCCTGAAGTAACAAACTCCGAAATGGATTTAGCAACATGACAGGCAATATTGTCCATAATGATGCATTTAACTTTTCTTTCACCGTTAATAAATCTTGTATAAAGGCAACATTATTGTTGTAACGCGACAGCGCTTTTCACACGGCGACAAATTAATTTTCGAAAAAGCTTTAGAATCCGGAAACATCTCCGTAGAGATCGTTTGGGGGCGAGCATCGCGTCGTAATTAATTAGCCGGTGGTGCGATCGCCGGCAAGCGGCGCTTACATTTCGACTCGCTTGTAGCGGATTCTCGTAATTCTCGAGGCAAAAGGATATCCCCAACGGCGAGAGATGAGATGCGAACAAGGAAGGAAGGAAGGAGGTTTTGCGGAGGAGGACGAGAGGGAGAACAAAGATGGGGGAAGATCACGGGATCGGGGAAGGAGAATGAGGAGGATAATGGTGGTCACATGCCCGCGGGCTCTTCGCGAAGCATCGGGGAATAAGAGGAAGACGAGAGGGGTAAGGAGGGGGGGGGGCTACGCGTACGCGTTCCCGAGAGAGAGAGAGAGAGAGAGAGGAAAATAATGCGATGTTTTTGTATCATACGATATACACAGACTCTCTGGCGGACCGGTATACGCCCGGAGCATTCAGCGGGATGTAACGAGAAGAGTCCGAGTGTTGCCCGCGGGTCCACATATTTTAGGGAGAGGAGCCTTCTCTCTTTCTCCTCCTTCTTCCCCCCTCCCCTCCCCCTCCACCCCTACATTTCTCCTCCCTCTTCACGTCCTGGTCTTCTTCGCCCCCTGGTTTGAACCTAACGTGTCTCTGAAACGGGTCGTGCTGCGCCGAAGGCGAGAGTTCCGCTTCTCCACCGTCTATCCGTCCAGCGTCTTCTTATTCTTCACCCATCCTCTCTTCTCCCCCTCGACCCGGCTTGCTTTTCGTTGTCTTTTATATTTTTTCTTATTTTCTTCATATTGGCGATCTTTATAATATAAATCATCGCGCCACGTGTATTAATATGGACTCAGGATCGATTCCTTCAATCAAAAATTCTGCGACATCAATTCTCTTTAATGAAGATCGAAGGGGGAAAAGATGGACAATCGTGTTTATTAATAATATGTACGTGGTCCTTTTCGGTTTGAATATTAAATCTCTTGGCGTACACCAAGATGAATTTTTAAATTGATGAATATCTGTCAGAATTAAAATAGAGTTAATTGAGAAGCGAGATTGATCTTTCTTTTCTATTTATTGTATATGATATTTTTAAACTCAACGCGCGCCCCGTAACTCTATAATTTCTAGAGTCGAAAATTTCGACAATAGGTAAATGTGCGTCACATATGAAATGTAAGAAGAAACTCTCTCTGCGAATCTCTATATGAAATAATCCCTCTCGCTTCTCTCGCCCGATACAATTTCTGTGAGAACTCGCTAACGCGCGACCTGCCAATCAGTTTGTGAGATCCAAAGTGGATCTCTCTGCCGTTTCTCTTCTTCTCTTTTGTCCTCGCGGGCCATGCATCGCGTTCTGCATGGTGCAAAGTACACGTATAACACAACGGCCATACAGGTTGCGTTCCAACGAGGGGGAGGTATAGTCTGAGCGGTCTTTCTCTCCGATGGTTACGTGACCTCCGGTGGGTGTATGTTTAACCTTTTCGATGGCAGTCGGCAGAGAGGAGAGTTTTAGCCGACAGCCCCCCCCCCCTCTCCCCTCTCCCATCCTCTGCCACCATCCCTCCCCTCCCCCCCACCCCTATTCGTCCCCCTTCTCGAGTCGACGATCACCCACGCAAGCGAATGTAAATTACCGGAGGCTGTGAATCATTTTTAGAAGATCCCAGACGATCCCTGCGGTCTTTCTCTCCCTCGCTATAGCTTACCTTTCATCTCCTCTCTGGTCTCTCTTTCTCTCTCTACCTCCTACCTACACTCTCCTTCTCGCCCTTTCTTTTCTTTAGCTATACCTTCGTCTCTCGTTCATCCGTTCCTGCCGTCTCTCCGTTCGTCCTCGTTTATCCCGCGCGAACTTACGTAAGATAAGAGAACGCTCCCTGAGAAAGGTAGGCAGCTCGCGTAGATGTGCCGTGGGACGCGCTCCGGGCCTCGACTCCCACCTAGGCATGGATCGGACCCCGCTAACAATGCTTATTAAGCGTCTCCAGCGGATCTTTACGAATCCTGGAAGATGAGACTTTGTGCTCGGTAGAAAGCTGAAATATTCTCGATCGAAACGCGCGCATCAAAGCGCTTATCATTTATGCCAATAGCGTAATGCGTTTATATCTTTTTGGAGACTTATTAGTCTAGATTTGAAATACCGTTTCGATATATGGTATATTGCCCGTTTCATACAGTGCGTGTTACTTTATTGCAGCACGTTATGCTCTCAATTAAGAGGATTATAATTTGTATGGTCAAATTATTTTATATGAGGGTATCCAATTTCACTGTTATTAGTAAATTTTATAATAGAGACTGTATAAAGAGCGTTAGATGCTTGACGAAGCATAATTAGCTACGATACTACGGGAATTATTTTATAGAATTAGCTAATTGCACGCATTATAATAAATTTATGAATACGCATTGTTGATTTTCCACCGATTCTCCAACGAGAGTGTCTGTTGCGATTAATCGTGATATTAGAAGCATTAAATGCACATCGATGTATCGTATCGCTTTTAAACGATCTCAATTACTGATTCCCTCTCTAACAGAATAATTGTTATTTTAATATTTTAATTAATAATTTAAAAGAATCTAAAATTAAGGAAAAAAAAATACATAGTTCAAAATCTCTCTAAAAATATATAGATTTCAAAATCTACCCTTTTACATTATTGATTATGACATATCTGTGTGAAGTCTTTCTTTCTATCTCGTGAGATGCTCGATGGTTTAATTTATATGTCGGCATAATCTAAGCAAAACCTCAATAACAGCATTAGCAATGAAATTTCTTGTAATGTCATTTACAAAGAAAGACGTCGCGTACAAATACCACAATTTAATAAAGGAAGATTCTTTACGAGAGTGAAAATTATAGCGTATTAATACAATGTTGTTTTATAATTGCCATGGGATATAATATTTCAAATCATTCACGCGATTTTAACGAGGAGATTTAACCGCAATTAATCTCCGAGAGACTCTCGTCTAATAACTCTCCTATAATCACTCCATTAAGTGCCGTTGCTGGTCCACCGAGTTCTTTCCACGATTTTATGCCTCTCTCCCTCCCTCACCCGACACTTTTGCAAATAAGATTTACATGCGAGAATTAAAGTTTTACCTTTCCCTGGATGTGCGTGGCATTCCGCAGTAAAAGTCAATACGGTAATAAAGCATTTGGAAAATTCCCTTGTATATATACATACACGATAACTCGTTGCCCGCGAGCGTCGCGCTAAGCAGAGCCTTTCGATACTGATATTTTTCTTTTTTTTTTCTTTTAATTTATTCCTCACCGATGGTGTCGATAGTTCGAATCATCATCGCGCCATACGGTCGAAAACGTGCTATTAAGCAATAAAAGATAATCACATGAGGCTCACGAAGATAAGAAGATCGCGGACACTTGAGTGACACGTACTACTTATCGTTTTCGATTAAATAATGTTCGAAATAATTTTCTTTATAATATTCATGATATTACAGACGGAAAAAAAAAAAATCAAGCATCGTTCAACAATGGAAATTACGAAAGAGGAAGTTCAAGTACATTTTGATCCGCAAATTGCTTTTCCTGGGAAAATCGATAGCTCATAGATTGAAATTGAAACTGAATCAGCATTACATCCTTTGGCTTACAATTAGGACACAATCATAGCAACGGCAGTGTATTTTGAAATTGTTTATACTAACGTGAGAGATAAAAACGAGAGAACAAAATACTATCGTCTATTCGTGATACAAAAGAGGGAAGGAAGGACATCGTGCTGGACCGTTTCTGCTTTCCTCTCTTCTATCCGTCGGCATGGTCCTGTAGGCTTGTTGGCAACGAGTCCCGCGGCAACTCGTGACAATCGTAGAGATCGAGCGAGACAGCAATACGAGAAAGGCGCTGGTCCACATGCTGGCTCGCGGGGGCGTTCGACCGCTTCGAAGCACACGACAGAGGAGAGACACGTGGAGCGTCGAAGGGGAAGGGGAAAGAGAGAAAGAGAGAGAGAGAGAGAGAGAGAGAGAGAGAGAGAGAGAGAGAGAGAGAGCGGGATAAGATGAAACGAAGGTGAATATATGGTACATCGCGGAGGTTCGCGAGGCAACGGAGCTACGCCAGGTGAGAAAGAGAGAGAAAAAGTGCTCGAAGCATTGCTGAAAAAAAAAAAAAAAGGAATACATCCCTTCCCTCTCCCCTTCTCGTCCGTTTCTATCTCGCTTTCTCTTTACGACTTTCTCTTTCTCCCTTCTCGGCCTTCACCTCTCTCTCTCTCTCTCTCTCTCTCTCTCTCTCTCTCTCTCTCTCTCTCTTTCTTCCGTTTTACTCTCATTTTCTCTTTCTCTCTGTTCGTTTGCCTCTCACTGCAATTAGGGAATTGCCCCAGGTATTTTCGTATTCAACGCAATGCAACCCATGGCTGACATGCATTGCCGCGACGATGGTAAAGATGCGCAATGGGTTATTTTCCATATATTGTTTGCGAAAATGTGGACTCTCGAATTTCGCTGAAGGGCTAAAACGCAGGCGGTGCGTTATTATTGCCGTATAATCGGGATGTGATCGTTTGACTTTCACAAGAGATATTTATCGTTGTAACATAAATGCATTCTCGTATTTTCATTGTCGTGATACATATATATATACAAATGAGTTCGATAATTTTATGTAATATTTCAATCGATAAGAAACGCAATGAAATAAAATATTGTAGTATGTCGATTGTGTAAGTTTATGATAAGAATCATATATGAATAACTTACTTACGTTTACCCGAGATAGAAGCATCTATCATGATAAAAAAAAAAAAAAAACTTGCTGTTACAAAAATTTATGTATTTTATTTCGTTCGATTAGCAGATATCTAGGTATCATTATAAGTATGTATTTAAATTGCGAGGAAATTATTATGAATCATTTTCAATGATCTCATTTGATCTTACATTAGTATGTCTCTCCCTTTTTTAGTTAAGATTAAACGTAAAAATATAAAAATACTGATAATAATATAAAAATTCTATATTTTATTTATATGTATCTATATCTTTTAAATAAATAAGAGAGAGAGAGAGAGAGAGAGAGAGAAAGATAATCGAGTGACATGACTTTCTTGAGATGATACCAGATATCGTTAAATGAAAATGTTACATTGCAATCTAGATGCTACGAGAATGACACAGCAGTCGTTCCTTTCCTTCGTCTTCTCTGTTTTCTAACGATGATTCTTTTACTTCCGATGAGCCAGCCGACTTTTTCTTCGGCACCTAAGGCGTTGGTGGTGAGATGGCCGCGAAAAATGGACGTGCGCGCTCAGGTACTTCATTAATATTTCATTTCGTTGCTTATCGTTGCCGCAGTGCCGCGCCGACGGTGGCCCGCTCCAGGGCATCGTTACTCCCTCCAAGCGAGTGTGCGCTAGGCGAGAGAACGCAATGGAGGAGGAGAACGAGGAGGCTATGTGTTAGGGAGATATAAGAGCGGGTACGGAGCTGGCGGTGAAGAAGGACGCCGAAGAACGCTTTATTGCAATTGGGGCGGGAGGGGGGGGGGGAGGGGGGGAGACATTCTAGAAATTTTACGTCTTGGATATACCACCGGAGACAGTTATGAGGATTTAGAGAGACGTAATGACGCGCCGGGAACATACCAGGACGAACAGGGCCGAGATTCGTATAAGCACACCGAAAACACTGTAATAATTCGATCGCAGTTGGATATACAGGCTCGCAACCAAGAGAATATCGAAAAAACTTGAGATAAACTAAAGGAATGATGGAGAAACCGAAGATAATGTTTGCATTATTTTCTTTCATTTTTTTTTTATAAGATGAAAACAAACTTTTTTTATTAGAATAATAATAAATTATAAATTGGTTATTTTCAATTGTGTCAAATGATGAATAAAAATAAATTCTATTTCTTCTATTTTCCGACGTGAGTTTTTCTTTTTCTTTTTTTCTTTAAAGAAAATGAATCCCTTACGCGTATCTACGCGTATACAGAATAATTTCAATATCAGCAAAAGTTGATGCAAATGACGAACGGAAAGAGTCTCGGCGGGGATGAGGAAGAGAAAGAACTAGTAGAACGCGGGGCAGCGGGGAGGAGAGAAAGCGAAGAGGAGAAGGAAAAGGAGAGAGATAGGGAGCGAAGAATCGCCAGAGGCCTAGGGAGATGGGAAAAGGGGGGTAGAAAACGAGGGAGAACTACGGTCTGTGCCTTGGAGTCGCCCGAAGCGTCACGAAGCGCATTGTCTCGCTGGGTATCCTCGGGGCAACATAGAGAGATCCCTCCCTCTCTCTCTCTCTCTCTCTTTCCGCCCTTCTGGCTCTCGCCCTTCGACCACCTCTCTCACTGGGACACGAAGGTGGAGAGGACCAGGCTCGCCGCGCTATCTCTCGTTTCCGCGCCCGCAGCGGAACGACCGCATCGCTTCACGATGGGATGCGGCAGCACCGCGTGTCTATCGCCCGGGGCCACCACTCGCGCACAACGATGAGCGGACGAACGCGAGAAGAAGAAGGGTAAGAGGGGGGAAGGGGAGATAAAGGGGAGAGAAAGACGACGTCCTTCTTCTTCTCCTCCCAAGTCGCGATCCCGTACCTTCACCCGCGGGCCACCGCCGAAACGACTCTCGCGTACACACACACACACACACACATACATGTTAATATGCATATGTGTGCGTAAGTGCATGCGAGCGTATATGCGCATGCATGCAGATACGTGTACCATCGCATCTTGCCGACATTTTGTCTGCATCGCTCGCGGCGAGGTGCGCCACCCCTTCTTACTCAACTTCGCATTCTACTTGGTTGATGGCATCATTTATCGCAAGAAAAATAATGAGATTAGGATAATAATAACCGCCGCGGGCGCTCCCGTGCGCGTTTTGCAAAATTTACCTTCCAAGTTCTTCATCGGTACTTTCCGTTTCGCTTCTTAAAGAACTCGCGAGCGCACGCGAAGGATAATATGTTATCGCCGTTTCGTTATCGCGGTCTCATTGAAGCCGCTTCGTACAATATCTTCGGCCGAGCAACCCTGAAGGTGTCTCTCTCGCTGGCGCTACAGGCGCAAGTCGTGGAAGGGATGCCCGCTTTTTCTTGTTCTATACTATGTAATATTATGCGCTTTTACTCCCCCCCTGAGGGTCAAGAGAAACGCGCTCTTGCGCGTATACACGCGTTCTTGTGTGTGTGTGTACCGTTATATTGGCATCTGCCCGTATATCGCTTCCGGCTCAAGTGCTTGTGCATTCCTTTTTTTTCTCTTCTTTTCCTCGCATATTTTTCAATTGCGTGTGCTATAAGAGAAATTTCAAACAGAAATGAGAATGGCGATATTGCGGTGGAAATGTCAGCTGATACTTGCGACCTTTTAACATATCTCATTTTCCAGCTTGTCTTCTTTATTGCCGTGTAATAACCATATTATCCACTTCAGCTTTACACCTGTTTTTCATTTGTCACGTAGTTCGTACCGCAGAATTTTACCTGTACCTTGGAAAGGATGGGATAAAAAATAGAGCTATCTTTATTTTTTTTTTCTTTGCAACAAAAGTTTATATTTCATTTTTTTTTTAAATCAATTACAATGATTTTTGTTGCATATAATTTCTTATTAAAAGTTTTATTTATATGGCATTCGCTTCTTAATATTCATTTTTTCATTCTTTTTCAAAACTAATTGTCATGAAGTGAGAAATAAAGAACAAATAAATATAAAAATGTCAACTAATCGTAAATAAAGTGGAACAAATTATTACTATTGTTTCATATATTTTATATTACTTCTCCCTCTTCTTCTTCGTTGTATGAGATTTTTAATCGTCAAAGGTTAACAAATACAGTTTTGTATATCAGTGCACAGATACAATATATATGGTATGCATTATTGCACGTTCTGGTTGCATCGCCCATGGCGAAGCTCACCCCTCTCTTTTGCTCCGTACACCTTCCCTCTTCTTATTTTTTTACTCCCCTCACTCATTCATTTGTGTCCTTCTTTAGGTCGCCTCTCTTGCATACGTTGTTCCTTGACCGACCCCTTGTCAACCGCTTCAGCTCGTCTCCGCTTCGGGCAACTTTTCTTTCCAGATAAAACTTCACGGTATATCCTGCTTGCTTTCTCCTTTCCCTTGTTTTCTCTTATCTTTTTTTCTTTTCTCTGACTTCTTTAAATTATCATTGTTCGAGGAACGTAAGAATAACGCCGTATTAATGGCAGCTTTTAATTTTATTCAATTCCATCCAATTTTATCTCAATTTATATGAAAAATTTAATTCGAATCAAGATACAAATATTCAAAATTATCATCTATTTCCATACCACTGCGAGATAGTGTCTTTTAATTCAAAATTTAACATTATGTTATTTGACAAGATTTAATTGATTTTTCATTAAATTATGATTACATGTTATTTTCGATGAATTAGCTCTATCATGTATTATTATATATATCATATAGATAATAATTATAATGTTATTCATCAAAGATTAGATGTAGGTATAAGATAGGCTGAAATAAATTTAGCTGTACATAAATATAAGAGATTTTTATTAAAAATTGTTAATATTTATAATTACATTTTAGATGGAAAACATATATATATATATTAGATTAAATTTTTAATTAAATAATTTGTTATAATGAACATATATAACATTTATTTTGAAAACAATGTGGATGTAATTTTGAAAAATTTATTAGAATCGATAAATAGCACCTTATCATTATTCTTTTAATTCTTATCAAAATTGATAATAAAGCAAGTAGTTTATGTAGAGACATATTTCTATTTTATTAGCAAAGCTTATTTTAGCTATATATATAATGAATAAATTTATTCCTAATAGATTCGTATATCCCATTGGATGTAGATACTATTCGTGACATATATCGTATTATATCTTATTATTTATGGAACTTTTCAATAAGTGCTTCTTAATCAAAAAGTCTCATAATAATAAGCTTAATTTTCCGTGTCATATAAAAACAATATACACCTATTATGTTAAAAGGAATATGTTAAAAAAAAAAAAAAAATGTGTTACATATATTTCTTGTCTTATTTTTTGTTAAGAGAATTGATGTTAAACGATTTTTTTATCATCTTGTATGTCATATGATTAAATTAAATTGAAACTTGTCGTTGTAATCAGAGAGAGATTATCCTTTGACTAGTTACTATGCTTCAATGAGCTGTTTAAACCAAAACGCAACAGACTTGATTGCTCGGACAGTCGACCGCGTTTTGTTGAAGTGTCAAAGCGCATCTATCCATGCATTCTCCACCATGATGGCGGCAAAGGGTTCTGAACTCTGGTTTAACTGTAACGATAGAGAATTTATCTATTAAGGCCCGTTCTAAGTCGTTAATCGATTGTAATTGATCAATTTGCTTACGATTAACGACATATGACTTATCGTAGAAAGGGCCTAAGAGAGAAACGTTCACAGGACATGTCAAAAATGCAACTTGTCAAAATCGGAGATTTCATTATCGCGCAAAAGGAAAAAATTTGAACGTTTCTTACATATGATAATAGAGTAATAAATTCGTTCTATCACTATAAAAATTGAAGTATTCGACTGCTACAGATTTGCCAAATCGCTTTTCTGAATGACTTTATTATTTCGATTTATTTTGATTTTGATTTGAATTAATACAAACTATTGTTGTAAAATATGATAAAAATACTCATCACTTTTTCGATTCTTTATCAATTTGATTGATACGTATACCTCTGAAATTCTATGTAATATAATGTATTTTCCTGTTTAACCATCAGCTTTTAATATCCCTAACAATAACTGCAACAATGTAATAATGTTTACAAAAAATGAGGACTTACCTATACTGCAGCATATGGTACCCTGTTTAGGCCCATAGCATAAAAATGGACTCTTTATTGTTTCCTCGCATTTATCAGGCGTAAGGCAATTCTCTTGCCGACATATTTCCAATGCATCGATATATTCTGAAAACAAATTTACGTCTTTATTGAGATTGCGTTTTAAAAACTTTAACTTTTTCTCGTTGCCCTAAGAATCAAAGGCTATGTCAATTAATGTTTCAAAAATAATTAATTGTCTTAAGAGCAAATATTTTTTTATGTAATTAATATAATGACAATTAAGTATTGCCTCAGTCTTAAGGTTAAATATTAAGCTGCTGAAATAAGATAAAATTTATATTAGAACTGATGTTTAAAAATATGAGACAAAATTCTAACGCGTAAAAAAATTAAATCCCCCGTGCGCGCGCGTGTGTTATGTGTTCACAGAGGAAAAATTTTAATTCAATTTTAATTTGTCTCTTAATATGCAGATAACTACAAAAAACTATTTTCTTGTGATATATTTTTCAAAAGAAATATACAGATTAATTTTTAAATTAATGCAAAAAAGATAAAATTTTTTCTAATTTAAAAAATAAACATAATGATAAAAATATATAAAAATAAAGAATAGTAACGAAGAGAAATTTTATTTGATCGTGTTTATTTTCTTCAAATATTTGGCAAAATCTTTTATAATTTTTATTACTACAACAAAATATAAAATTATATAAATTAATATGTATATATATATATATATGTAAAAAAATATTAATATTATAATTAAATAATAATCCCTAAATGAAAAAACAAGTTAGAGTTAGTTGTCTATTTTTAAAATCGCATATGTGTTAAAAAATATGACATATATATATTTTAGTGTTTTTATACATTGTAAAAATGTTAGTTATGTAATTTATTATTTTACATAAAAAAAAGTGTTTTACACTTACTGGTGTAGAGAAGGACGGTCGCGAGAGCGATGAATATGAGCGTGCAAGATCTCATTTTTCTGGCGAGTAAGAGTGTCACGGAGTGTAAAGTGTGATTCTGACAGCCGACGATTCAATGATCTCACTTTCCCGGGACGCTGCCATTATATAAACACAACCGACCGGCGTTACACGACATATACATACATATACGTTAGAATACATGTCACGCACACACGTGCCATTATATCGCTCTCTAACTGTGATATACATTATCTCCTTTTTTTTTCTCTTGAGATGAGATAACATTGTGATTCGCACCTTCGTGATTCATTGAATGATAATAATCATATGTTCTTAGGGAAACTACTGGAAAGAAAACTATTTTAGGGGATTTTCGGATTTATTGGTTGTTGTATTTAGCTATTTGTGAAATGTGTATGGTACCAGCATCGCAATTCTTTTGCACTATTGATAAGTCGACTGCAGATAACAGTCGAAAGTCTGTAAAGCCGATTACGTCATAGCGAAAAGAGTTCATTTTAATGCACAAGACAACATTTTCTCTATGTAATTGTGTAATTGGGTTTTAAACAATATACAATTTTTTTTTAAAATCTTTTTAAATTATCTCTTTCTTGCAATTATACAATTTCTTAGCAATGCATATAGTATTCTCTTCCTCTCTCTCTCTCTCTCTCTCTTTAGCTGAATTTTTAAATAAAGATACAGCAGAGAGATGTTTGTAGATAAAGTCCCATTTCTTTATGTCTCATATTTAGTGCTAAATATGATCATTGTCCTAATAGAAATAGGAATAATCTTTTCCCCGTTCTTATTGATCTTATGTACAACGTCATTTTGTCTTAAAGATATTTTCCACTTGATATGCGTATATTAAAAGATATAAACAGATTGAAATCGAGTTAATTATCTTCGATGCGTTAGACAAATATTATTCTGTAATATTAATCCAGATTTGTGAAATTTGACATAACAAGTTTATCGATCTTTCGTCGGTCTCGTTATCGTATGATCTTTGATATCGTTCAACGACACCACAGAGATTATGTATTTGCCAAATCGAATTTTTAACACATATTATATATGAGTTAGTTAATCAATCTTTATCAAAAAATGTAACATTCATTTCTTATATTGTTGTTCAGAATGATAATCAGCACATTGGAGATTCTCCATGTGTGACCGCAAATAAGAGATAAATAAGCTTACTAAATAAATACGATAAAGCTTCTGTAAAATCAAGGAAAAATTTTTACACATACAAGAAAAATAAAAATATAATTAGCTCATATTTTAAATACTGCATATAAGACGTTTCCTAATATATGTGAGTTTAATTTTAGGAATTTAATATATAAAAGTAATAATATATTAGTGAATAATAATTTTAATGAATTTAATATAAATGATAAGGGCATTTATTCAAATAATTCTATATTTGTGTATAATCTTGTTTCTAAATTAGATTAAATTTCATACTGTATCAATATAAATTTTAATATGTATGCCCACTTATTTTTATAAAAAATTCTCTAAAGATAATCATATTGAACCTGAACTACCTATGTGGCCTTTGTTATCATCAATCTTTTGACGTTAAAAAATTCTTAATGTTCGCATTCGTTGAGAATTTTCTTCGATGTCCTAGCCAAATTTACCAATAATACCTGTGTCAATGTAGATATTTTAAATAATGCTCATAAGTAAAAGTTCAGAGAATTTTTGACAATCAGATAATGAGGTTCTTCACAACGGATTAAGTTATTATTGAAAACAAACACTCTACAAGGCTTCATAATTCATCGAAATTAAGTTTGCTCTTTTACATAATCTTTGCTAAATCGAAAACAATTATAATGATAAGAATTATCTAAAATTTTTTGTAACCCACTTAATATCTAAAGAAAATAATGAATATTTATGCCAGCAAGTTTGCATATGTGCCTAAACATTTCTGATCTCGTCTAAATTAATTTTTTTATTTATTCAAATAACAAGCTGTATTTTATTATTTTTGGACTTATTCACATATTTTAAAATGATAATTAAAATACAAATTAATCACGAATATGGAAAAATATAATAAAAATAATTATAATAAAACTATTATATAATGCAATAAATAAATTAAAATATTCTTTATCAAGAAAAAAAAAATAAATGTAAATTTTATCTTTTTATGTCTATGCTAATATTTTTATTTTGTATTGCTATCCTCAATACGCTTAAGCGTATCAGTAATTCAAAATTTCAACAAACATATGGCGTTTTTTTTTTGTTTAAATCTTTATTAATTTTTCGCATGATACTTGTCACTATATAGATGTTCTTAGCATTTTTCTGGTTTTAAATAAAAACGAGCGAAGATATGTATTCATATTACGCGTTCTTGGGAAGAACATACTTCAAGTCTACACCACTTAATATAGTACACTTTAAATTTATAAACAGAAAAATGGAATAATAAGTACTCGCTATTGAATGTACAATTGTTGACTGATCGTCAGCTGAAATTTTTAGGGCATAAGACGGTAAGTTAACAAAATAATGTCATGCTTAAATACAATATCTGTATTTAATCCACTAAACACGTCTAAACCTTTCTCAAATATTGCTCGTGCCTATTTTTACGGATACTTTTTACAATCGAGCCATTAAAACTCACACCGTTATTCACGAATTTTAAAGCGAAATAATAATTACATTAGAGCTATTCTTGCGTGAAATTTGTAGAAGAATTAAACGACAAAGAGAATAAATAAAATAAGGCAACATAAAAGGAAAAAAAAAACAGCTGTCGTGACATCTACTGCCGTAAAAATTTCCCATTTATCTAGCGTTAAGACTTAAACTTTATATGTACAAATGGATAGACTTTGTCAGTACTGAGCATAGTGATGTACACATTACACATTATTTATGCTAGAATACTGTACACGATAGCACTTTCGTGAGAATTAAAGATTCGTAGATGACTAGAAAATGAAATTTCATTAGACGTCCAGACAAAAGTGACGCGACTATACACTCGAGTCAAAGAACAGCAAAATTTTTAAATATCTGAAGAAAATAGATCTAATACTTGCATGATAATTATACATTTCTCTCCTCGTGCGCTTTCTGCTTTGGCATTCATTTCGATATTACGATATCCGTTATCGCCATTACTTTCGTCTGGATAACAGATTAACGAGCGATAGAATCTGCTTGGGTGATAATCTTTAATCGCCTCTGAACTTTGCGCTTGCAGTGCGAATTCTCTGCGTTTGTCGACTTTTCTGCGAGAGAAAAGAGATACAAAGTCCAACATCTTCGATACACGTATGTCTAAAACTAACGATTGTACATTTCTGGAAAATCTGATTCGCGAGGCGTCATGCCTGGCAGAGTATAACGATCTCGTATAAATCGTTCCGTCCAGCTTGAAATATTCCCGACGACGTTTTGTCGTTCATATTGAAAGAGACTCTTTGTTCATTCTGTATCACAGTTAACCGAGATTATTTATGCACCGGGTCGATAGTCCGCTATTGTGTTCTTGAGGAACGTGTAGATATCCTTAAAATTTGGTCGCGATGTCTCGTCTCTTCTCCAACATGAACACATCATCCGATAGACCTCTTCCGGGCACATTGTTGGTTTCGGCAAAAGTACCTGAAATACAAATATTTGAAGACGAACTACGGAAGCTACGGAAAGCAAAAAACTTTGTCAAATTTTTATTCACAACTTTTGCAAAGACAACTTTAATCGTATTGTAATATTAAAACGAACATTCTCTATGCCAATAATTATTTTTATATATTTTTAATATATTAATATTTTTAGTAAATAAAAAAAAAACATAAATGCAATATGCGCAAAATTTGGCTAGTTTGCAACATGTATTAAAATTAAATCCTCGAATAAGATTTAATCAAACTCTGAAAAAATAATTAATCATAAAGTAATCGCCGCGATAAACACTTACCTGTAGCTCTCCTCCGTAATACATATGCTCAGCGTTTTGAATAACTTGATCATTTGACAGATGCTGAAAGGGCTTTTCCCTAGCGAGACTCATCACCTCCCAGAGCGTCACGGCAAAAGACCATATACTACTCGAACATGTATACCTATCCTGAAATTTAAACGGCGATTTTGATGTTTTCGCTAAATATTGATTGCAAATTGATTAGAGAATCTGTAATTAAAAATTGCGTATTGCAAAACATTCCTTATATAATTGAAAAGATACGCAGCAGCCTAATTTTATAATCATAAACAATTAAAAGATACTTTAAAAGTCTTACTAATAGAATGCTTTCCCAAGGTAACCATCTAATTGGTGCGGGGGGTCTGCCGCCTATATCGCTGTAATCTTTCTTGTAAAGATCGCTGCACATGGCTATGTCGGTCACTTTGACAGTGTAAGAGCGACCTACCAAACAATTTCTGGCCGCCAAATCTTTATGCACCAGATTCTTCGATTCAAGGAATCTCATGCCGGATGCTATCTGTGTTCCCATATATAGCAGACAACTTTGACTGAAAATAATAAAAATTTCTCAAATAAATTTTGTAGAAGAAGAAATTTTATATTTTATCCAATTATTTTATAGAGATAGATTTATATTTTATATTTTAGGCGCGATATTATAGCACACATTTCTTATCGTAATTTGTAGTTTTTTAACCGATAAAAGCAAAAAAGTGGTTCAGTTTTCGACAGTCAAAAAAAAAAAAGGGAAAAAAAAAGTATCTTTATTTTAAGTGCAAGTTTACCTAAGGGTTTTTAAGTTGCAGTTTGGCCTGAGCGTTCCCGTGAGCGGTACACTGTACTGAAGATAATGAGCCAGATCACCGAGTTCTGTATACTCGATAATCGTCCACGGCACTGGCTCGACGGTGCAAACCCCTAATACACGTGCCACATTCGGATCGGATAAACACGACAGAAATCGCACTTCTCTCATCTGTTCGACTGTGTTGTTTGTTCGAATATCGCTGGTACACAGGGGTACGCGAGCAACGACTAATCTGGGAGCGTCAGATACAACCTCGTCTAGACCGACAGCCTCGCATATTACAGCCTGTAAAAACAATATTTTCAATATTTCCTTCCTGTGTAAAAAATATCGCAAATATAATAGTTTCTTTATCACAATAATATTAATCAAATTGCCCGTCGTTAAAAAATATTTTTCTACAAATTTATCGATTATTTTATACATGTTTGAAATTATTAAATATTACCAGGAGAAACGAATATAGCAAGATTGCTCAGTAGAGTGTGTACGTATGTTTAGATAAATTACGTTGTTGTTAGATAAATATGTAAATTAAATTTTTCGCCATCGTGCCCGCAACTGTCATTAGGTGTAAGTAGATTCAGAAATGCGTAACTGCGGGCACATTTGTACATGCTGTATCTCAAAATATATGATTAACCAATACGTTATATTTGTTCTTTAGTTTTTTTTTTTTTTTTTGTAAATCGAAATAATTCTGATTACGATAGGAGATGTTGAAGAAAAATTCAAATTCTTTGGAGCATGGTGAATGAGAAAGTAGAAGTGGTATCTCGAATAACTTTTATAACGCGTAACTGTGAACAGTGCAAAGATACCTCTCCTATGTTTCTCGAGCCAAGTTTTTCTGTCGTTCGTAGGCACTGACGAGGTATATTAGTTGGCTCAATTTCCTTGCATCTGTACGGTTTGTTCATACTGGGCGCAATATTCCAACTGACGACTGGTGCTGGTATCTATAATTGAGACGTACGTTTAATTATCGAATATTATATAATTTTGCGATCTCACTCCCGCTCTCGCGTCCCATCCGCCTCTACTTCTAAAATAAATTTATTCCAACAAGTTAAACAAGCTGACTTAAATTACAATCTGGCATCGGGGAATCAAGAGAGTTTCAAGTAGCGGTAGTTTGCCTTCCGGTTTCGTGGATGCAACGTACTTTTCCTTTGCCCTCGCGCAATCAGTCAAATGCACTATTAAATTGTATGTGCACGATGGTAAATACGCAGCTAAATGTATACCTTGTGCTTTTCCTTTGGCGCTGTGTGCCAGCGTTTTGAGTGAACGTGATCGACGTCCCTTTGGTGATTGGACGTAACCGCGATATTGAATTTCCTAGTTGGACTGCTATAACTTTGAAGGGTCCTGTAATGTTGGGAGTGACGAGCCGGCGAGTTAGTCGGTGACGAGGAACAGCTAGATGGACCAACCGCAGATTCCGGTCTTGCGTCCAATCGTACATTTTCCTCCGTTATTTCTATGTTTTCGAAATCTTTCGACGATTCTAAAAAATAAAAAAAAAATAAAAAAATAAAAAAAAAACAAATGCCACTGTCTCATCATTTTTCATTTTTTGTATTTTCTGATCAATTTATTTGTCGCTTTCCATTGAGATCTGTCAATAATGTACGATACGCTGCTAATGGATACTCACCGGAATTTGCCACTATCGCGTATGTAGATTTGTATTGCGGACTAACGAGCGGCGAATTAAATTGTTCCATCGTAAGTGACTCGTGCATGCTGACGTCTTCTGGCACGTCAGGTGAAACGTGATTGGCAGTTTCCGCTGTCAGCATTCCACCAGGTGTTAAGTTTAAAAGTAGACCCTATGAAACGTAAATTTTTAGTTATTACATATTTTTTAGCTCGCGGGATATCAAACGAGGGTAATTTGTTTTACCTTCATATTTATAGCGAAGCCAAATGGATTTTTCAATACTGTCGGTGAGCTCTGTAGCTTCTGTCGTCGATTTAGAAATAGGATAATGAAGAAGACCAATAAGAGCAACAATATAATGGCAGTGAGGACACCTATCAGTACCTCCAAATATTCTTGACCATCCCCCGATGCTGTAACTATACGAATTTATAGAGATACAGTATATAACGGGATATGTAACTTCATTGAGTCGAATATTTGATTCGAATAATATAGCAAAAAAAATTTTGTTTGGCATAATATTTGTCTTTATATCTAAAGATTTTACTCTTTTCCAACCAATAATCGAAAACAATTATTCCAACCGAGGAGAACCATTCTATTGATTGTAAATTAAGCTGGCATTCCTTTTTTTAACAATGGTTATTGATTTAAATTGCAAGAATTAAGCTTGTCGTTTGTCGTACATTGTCCATGCCATTGTCTGTGCTTTAAATAAGCCATGGCAGGACGACTGTAACCTTTTCTTTTTTTGTGATGGAGATAAGTTCCTCGAACGGTCGCTCCGCGTGATAAGATCGAGCAGTGACTTTTCTTCGATTAAGCGCAAAATAGGCCAGGTGGAAAACCGCGACGACATTGTTGTAAACGCCAATTTTACTTCATTCGAGAAGGGATGGTCGCAAGAGCACCAACGCGGATGAGAAAAATCTAGATTTTAAATGAACGCTTTCTCTCTTCATCGTGCAATTGTACAGAAAAAGAAAATTACCCGAGAAGCGCGGAAACGCTTTTAATTCCCATTCTTATGCTCATGCGTACCCTTCGTTCGCTTTCCTCGTTTTTTTTTTCAATTCTTTTTAAGGTTCTTTGTTTTTGAGAGGACAAATGGATAACGCTATTAAAAGATAAAACTGTGCTCGAGATTTGGCGCTATGCACATGTATAGAATTGGGGTCTGTCGTTATTGATATTTACCTAGCTTTTTTCCTCTTTTATTATACAATTTTTGGTACTCTGTTTTTTTTTCTTCATCGTAGCACACTGATCGCCTACACGTATCTGTGGCTTATTCTACTTTCTCGATCGAGCGGTGACAGTCAGCTTATCATTGCTTTCTTCGTATCCGCGCATTAAAATGTATTTAGCAAATGTATCGCACGTATTGGACGGTAAGATTTCCAAACGTCATTTTCACACGATGTTTTGTTACATCTGAATCGATTTTATTTATTTTTTTTTCTATCTAGTATTTATCTTGTTTAACCCATTCGCATATCTATAGAGAGCGTATGCTTTTAGCAATTTTATCCATTTTATGAAACTTTTTAATTTGTTATTAAAATAAAATAGAAGGAGGAAACTTTGCTTTAAGATACATTTTCTCTCTCTTTATAATAAAAATTCAAAAATTAAACCATCTTTATATTCTTCGTAATTAAATTTATAAACAAATTCAAGGATTCGCCTTTGCATTTATAATCACCACAATAATCGTTTTTAATATTCTAATATCGATAACATCTACAGTATATGAATGACATTGCTGATATTTTAAGAGTATAATAATAAATAAAAGAGTTTTACGATATCCGCATTTATATCTCTCTTTATTATTTCTTCGATTAAATTATTACGTTCACTTCTACATTTTTATTTGCAGTCAACTGGAAAAACATCAATAATCAAGAGATGATGAAAAGAATAAGGTTTGGCGTTTGCACAATCCATCTCAGAGGCATGTAATTATCGAGTCGACAGCTTTGTCAGTTTCTCTCTCTCCCTCTCTCTCTCTCGTCTGCCTTATTTCCTGTTCGTTCTTTTATGACTCTAATCCTCCCTTGCGTTCTGTCAAATCAGACATTGCCTAATCCGCATAATCGATCGCACGGATATCGGCGCTTGAATTATGAAAGCGTTGTTCTTTCTTTAGCTTCTCTACTCGTGAATCACACAAAAAGTTGCGTGTATAAGAACTATATAATATATATAAATATATATATTTATATATTTGCTTTTAAATTCAGACCACCGTAAAGCGGACGCTCGGTTTACATGTTGTTTTTAGTTACCTTGTTTTTTTTTTTTTACTCCTTGTCGCCCTTCCCTCGTGCCATCTTTTTTAGCGTGCATGCTGCATTTGCGCGGTGGACGATCTCGCGGCTGTTTTATTTGAGGACCGTTCGCGTTTCCTTTATTTATAATGGTAAAGCCGGGAAAGTGCTCAGTCTATTTTTTCGTCGGGGTTTATAGGAGGATAGGATTCGTTGGCGGTGGAGTATATCAGGGGACCGTAATTATGCCACAGTCGAGTATTTTTTTTCTTCCCAACATCCTCTCGCATCCTCATTTATCTGCTGCATTTCCTGTTATCCGTATCTTCTTCCCCACCGTGCTCTATAAGTTTCTCCCATTTTTTTTATTCTCATTTCTCGTCCTCCTTTCGTAACGTAATTTTCTTCTCCGTATTTATGCACGCTTCTCCATCTATACGGGCGACAAATTATTGTGCTTTATTTATTTTTCCCTTCTCTAATATAGTCTCGATGCGCGTTTCTGTGCACTTTTATCACACGTTTTGGGACATATTGCGCGGATGAAAAAGCTAATGTAATTGTTTGTTCCCCGTATCGGAAAAAATTGTGGCTTAGATTAAAACTATGTGTGTATATATTATAAATAGAAACGTATATAAATTGTGTTCCGACTAAAAATATTCTTTAATATGTCAGAATTTATTGCGCCTATACGTATAATATTCTTGTCAATATATTCCTTACTTCTATTTATCGGTTTCTATATTACGGCTTTTAATTTTTCTATCTGAATGAGCAATTCTTTTGATTACCATTCAATAACTTAAGCGGAAAATACATATTTTTAATTCGTTTCACGGTCTGTGGAAAATGCAGGGTAAGATTTGTTGTTGACACAAATTACGAGATATATGTAATTATGCCAGAGTCAACTTCACTTTTCTCTTCTTTTCTCAAACGCTAACTCTTAACCCGACTAATTGTTTACGTTACGAGAGAGTTGCTACGTAAATTACAAAATGTGCTACGTAAATTACAAAATGTATATATCTTTCTCTTCTATTCGTCGGACAATGACCTTTCCTAATCGCATCTTCTTCTTGGCGAAGAATAACGGCTTCGCTTAGCTTATAAAGCCAGCTGAATAAATGTCGGGTAGTTTCAAACTCGACTGAATACGCGTGTTGCATATTTGAGGATTTTTTAATTCAATTATATGTATCTAATTATCTAAATCTACGTATTATATGTGTGTGATACATAATACTTGAGCAGGTAAAGATAGAATTTTCATAAATATTAGGAATAATGAATCAAATTATCAAGAATGTAAGTAAAAAATAATTATATAAAATAATGATATTTTAAAAATAAATTAGATTTTTTTTTATTTTAGTAAGATAAACACACATAAGTGAGCTTATGGAATATTTTAAAATTTTTACATTTTCTTGACGATAAATACTTATCTTTATTATATATACTGACTATTTACATATTAATTAAATTTTCAAATGCTGCCTAAGTTCCAAAGGTTAAATTCATGTATATTCAATATGCACAAGATTATTAATAAAACATAGAAACATCAAAGTTAATGTAAATTGCATTAAATAATCATACTTATTACAAATCTACTCAATAATTAAATACGAAATTAATTTCCAACTGATGATGGTTAAATTTTAGAATTTGATCGTAAATATTTAAAGTAAGCGTGCGTGCAAGCGCACAAAGTATTGTTATGTAATCTAACGACGTGAGAAGCGCTCGAGGTTTGTGCGATGCACAAATAAAACATAAGATATTAAATATATAAAGTATTCTTGGGAATTTATAACCGTCTACTTAGAAGCACGCGGTACGAGAAATGAAAAGTTTCTAGTAGCCGGTGCTTAATTAGAACGAGATTGATACGAATTAAATGCCACTCTCGGTAAGTTACTTACTCGTTTGTAAGTTGAGATCCACTTCGGGGTTGACTGGAATTTCTCGGTTGCTGAACTCGGACGCAGCCTCTTCAGTAGCGTTTTCGTAGGGATTTGCTGAGAGCGGAAAATAGCCGTAGCTAATTAAAATTTATAGCAAATTTTATAAGATTTGCAAAGAGACTCGTCTAGAACGCAAATATTTTCAAACGTGATTCATTAAAATTATTAAAATAATAGAAGAAACTACGTTAATCTTTACCTCAAATTGTGTGTCAAAAGAAAACATACGCACACACAATTAATATTATTATATTAATTATAGAAATTAAGATTATACTTTATTTTAAGAAAGCATGAAACGCGAAACGTTTTTACGTAATTTTTCTTATTATTTTAAAAGTGGAAAATAATAAAAAAATTTTTTTCCTTCTTACCATCTTGTATACCATCGGTAATCGAGAAACATTATGCATTTCGCGTGCACATCCGCGTAGAGATTTAAATGGGATTATCGTACGCGTGTTACATATCGGCATCGTTAATTCAAATGGTCATTAGCGCGATAAAATTGGAAAAATCACGGCCGCGGATATTCGAGACGAAGATGTGATGGTTATTAAACGATAATTGAAGTCGTTGGATGCATGCAAAGGAGAACGAGATAATTCATCGGGAATTATAACATTCGTTCATTACAAGATTTTTTTGAAGCATCGTAATCTCTGTAAATTACAGTTGAATATACGCTCGTTTATGTATACAGAGTTCTTCTTGTTATTGAGATCATATTTAGGTCAGGTCAAATAATATACGAGGCGTCCAAGGAAACTCGCGGGATATCTAGAGGAACATGACAGACTATTTCTTACAATGCGACGCGAAAAGAGTAATGTAAATACTAAGGAAACTTATTGTTTGTCTCGCTGTTTCATAAAATGTTACGGAGGCAGAGAAAGCTTACTTGCGTCGAACGTCACTTCGCTGATTATGATCCATCGTGCGGCGAAGTACAGATGTAGCTTGAGAAGACTTCCTTGTCGTCCGTGAAGACCAATTGAAACGTTTCGCGCATTCTCCAGCACTAAGTCCGGTATATAAGAATAAAGCAATGGCTCGTCTTCATAGGTATTGCCATCGGTGCTGAACCATATAGCCGCCTTTGAAAATACCTGTTGTGCGAATCAACCTCGTATTGAAATACGTATATTATTTTTGAAGAATAGTTTGAGAGGTGAAGAAGAAACTTCAATTTTTTTAAAAGACATAAAAGAATTGTTCTATGTGAAAAGTGAAAAATATTAATACTTTACTTTTAAATCTTCTTTCTAAAAAATTTATAGAAAAAGAAAAGGAAGAGAAAGAATGAGAGAGAGAGAGAGAGAGAAAGAACTCTTATAATATTAAATATACTATGAAAAAAGAAGATGTGTTGAAGCTTCTTTTTATTACTTTTTTTATTTCTTATTGTTATTCAGTGCTTACATTCGTTTTTATTGTGATATAGTTTATGGTCAATGCACTTTGATACGATAAAAATTTCTTTGTGCCATAGATTGTTTGAGGGCATTGACATCGAAGAAATGTTGTAACTGTCGCTATGTAATAAATCATTAATCATGTCATTTATAATGTACGTTGCAAACTGCTATCTATATAAATGGCATTTATAATACAAAAGAGATAATATATTTCTTCTGTCATGAGTATTCTGTTTCATCTTCGAAGACATCTAATTGGCATCATCTTAATTGACATTTCCAGTGATACGCCATTATAATTGTTTCATTCATAATTCATCAGAAAGCAATAATCATTTAATCATCGTTTAAATCCCTTTAATGAAATTGATGAAAATCTCTTAATAAATACATTCGTCAAATCCTATCATGTGTTGAAACGTTTCATCAGTGTTTTGCATTATGGTAGTTTTTGTTTAGCTTACACATGCATAATTTAAGATTTAGAGAGATACAGATATTTTCGAAAACATATTTAAAAATTTAAGATATTTTAATGAATGGAAATGCGTATTAGTGCAAAAATATGATTATTTTGCAAATAGTCGTTTAATTTTTTTCTTTGAAAGAAGGATTTATGAAAGTGCGTGAGTAGAAAACGAATTGAAAACGCAAAAACGAATTGAAGATTATTACCTGCACGTCCAATGAGAAATAATTGTTGGTATAGATGTGCACAGCTTCGAAGATCAAAGTTGCCTCAAACTCGAAGATGAGCTCCACAAAGTTCTTCTCGAAGGCATCACGAAGCCAAGCAACCCATCCCGAGCCTGAAGCCAATAAAGGAAAAACGTTCATAGAAAACGCAATAAACTGTACTTTGTTGTAATTCTTTATGACAGTAAACAAATATTGTACAATTGCGTTACAAAAGTTTATACGTGGTAATAATTTCTTAAAGTTATCCTTATTGACAGTAAAGCGTAAAAGGAGAAAATTTATATCGCGAAAGATAAACCTTTTACTTCGAGTTCACGCAACAAAGTTTCGAAACGTAATTAAGATACGTTCGAGAGCGAAGCTTTCGACAATGAAGCATGTTGAATGCGGGCAAAATATTATAATTTTCAATGAATCGTGTGATCATCGGATACAAAAATCACAGACTTTTTCCCAGGGTTGGGAAGTAACGCGTTACTTGTAACGCCGTTACCGTTACAGTTACTTTTTTTCGGTAACTGTAATGGTAATGGCGTTACAAATTTTATTTGTAACGGAAAAAGTAACTTTGTTACATTTTTCGGTAACGAGTAACGAATTTAACAGTTACTTTCATCGTTACTTTTTTCAAATTTTTTTATTTATTTAAGATATTATTCTTGCTATTGTGCGTGATAAAATTTTTATCTTAACCGTAAAGCCGTAAGCAAATCGACCAATTAGCATTCTTATTATGTTGTAATCTCATTTACTACCAGTTCTAAGTACCTTGCAACGAAAATTAGAAAATCTCAATAAATCTGACCTTATAGATTGCCATTCATTAGTTGAAGCTATTCAGCAAGGTTTAAATAAAAGGTAACTTATTAATTTGATTAATACATATGTTATTTAATTTTAAATAAGGATTTAATTGAAAAATATTATTTTATTTTAAACTATTGATTCAAAAGTATTAATTTCAATAAAATAAACAATGTCGCTTAATTTACTATATTTGATTTTAGATTTCTTACAATATTTGAAACAAAAGAATTAATAATAGCAGAATGTTTACATCCAAAATTTAAGTTAAACTGGTTAACCGGAGAAAAAAGAAAACGTGCTGAAAATTACTTGGAGGATTTATTGGGAATCCGATCAACTGAAAATTCTTCAAAAGCTGGAAAATCTGACGATCACGATGATTTTTTCATTTTTGAGCAAAAAACGGTGCAAAATGAATCTGAACAAGAAGAATTGCAACGGTTTTTAAAATCAAATAATTGTAATATAGAAATGTTAAACGACTATCCAAAACTTAAAAAACTTTTTATTAAATATAATACAGCTCTACCAAGCAGTGCATCTGTAGAAAGAATGTTTAGCATCGGTGGCTCTGTATTAACACCACAAAGAGGGCATTTAAATGATGATACTATGGAGCACAATAAATTTTATTAAAAATTAATAAAGAATTTCGATAAAATTTAATCATTTATTTTGTAATAAACCTTGAATGAAATCTTGCTTACAATTTTTTAAAAGTTTTTCTTATGCAAAATAATTTATTAGTTTGTATTGTAAAAAAGTAACGGAAATTGTAACGACTCGTTACTTTTTAGTAACTGTAACGGTAACGAGTTACTTTTTAAAATTGGTAACGAGTAACGGTAACGAGTTACTTTTTAGAAAAAATAACGGTAACGGTAACGAGTTACTTTTATAAAGTAACTTTCCCAACCCTGCTTTTTCCATAGGAACGAATAAAGTTTGCCCGAAACGATCTTATAATAGATAGTTATTAATAGATATCTTCAATTTGGCATTTCCGCACGTGTCTCCACCCACCGATTACCTTTTCCATTTCCTAAGTCCAGCTTGTAATTATCCGCGCCGACCTCGCCATCGGCTAAACAGCCTAAGCCATTCGTCAATAAATTATTCTGCTTCTCACCGTCGTACGAGATATCAACGAGATCCGATATGGAAGCATCTGGTGTGGTGTAGCTTACGATGCCACCTAAAACAGAAGAAACTTTTCGCGTGACTACCGCTGTGCGACAGTAGTTTTCTTTTAAAACACACTCTCCTAAACTTTTACATTACACCTGATTTTGTAGTGTGCTGTTAACTGTGTTTTGTCTCTTGTTTGATGTTCTTTTTCTCTTCTCTATACGCTAGATGATTGCGTATTGTTTTGGAACTTTCAAATAAAAGTATACAAAATAAGAGTGTGTTTGTATGTGTGCACAATACAAAGATTTTACCGAGATAGAAGATATATCTCGATGGATAATTATCTAAATCCTTTTATATGTATATGTCTTCGATTTAAAAAGGTGCGATATCTTTCTTTGTGTAAGCTCCTTATTACACTGATTATTACAATAATAATTAGAAATAAAAAAGAATTATTTTTCACACTATATTTTATAAAAAATTTACCGTATATTAAGCAGCGCTTTGCTCTAGTTCTTGGATAAACTTCAAAAATGAAGTGTCGTTCCTTAATAACATGGCATAAAGTGCCGTAGCGGAAGGAGCTTAGTTAAAATTAATCAATTTAAATTAATTAAAACGACTTGGTCGGCGGGGGCGGTCGGACGGCCATTCGCAGGGAACGGACGGGTTGGATTTTCGTAGCGAGGAAATTAATAACGGACCGCAAAAATGGCGCGGTGCGCCCACTTTGCCATGTCGTGTTCAAAATCGCTTAACTACTCTTAATATTTCACGGTATATATACGGTGCGCGGCCGGACGTCGTTGTCACGCGATGTGGTCAAGCCAGTTTTGGTCAACGTACCTTCGCCCGATTCCGTGTCACGTGGATGACGCCGAGGTAATAATTTTACTTAGAGCAACGTAACGCCTCTCGTCGCCGTGCGGCTGTTCCGCATCCACCATATAAGAATCATACTAGGAATTGTATGATTGTACGATTATATGAAAATAAGAGCTCGACCCCGTTCTCGAATATAAGAGCTCGTCCTCTTAATCAAGCTTCGCGCTCGTAAATTTTATTTCTCCAAGAATTATAGGTAAGCGAAATATATTAGAAAAGATGTAATACTATGTTTTAGAGTTGACGATTAATTAAAAAGTATATTACATTTATTATATATATATAGAAACGTGTGTGTGTGTATATATACATATATAGTGCGGGCATAGAGATGTCCAAAATTGTACGGTTGCGGCAGTGACGTTGATAAGTTGTCGATAAGGGAATAAATAGCGAGTCAAATTAATCCGCAATTTGAGCAACGAAGTCACCCCTTGGCGTGCACTTTTCACGTGCTCGAGGATCGTTCGTGTAAACTGGTGAACATTTCATCGATGTGTCGCTGATATTCCTGCCATTTTTGAAGGTACGAATTAAAGGACGCCGTATTTCAGCAAGCGTCAGAAACATTGCTCTTACAGGGACTCTACTCTGTAATCTGGCAATCAGTTAATCTAATCTGCCCTAACAATCTTCTTCCCGTCGACGGTCCGAAATTATTGTGAATTTTCATTGGGATCGTTAGAGCGATCTCCCAACAAAGTGCAATTTCTAACAAGTTTCGTGTAATAATATAACTTTTTTCAGGCGCGTTGTGAGGAGACGTCAACGATTAACTAATTTTTGAATAGATTATTCTTACATTAGACTGAGTTTTATCTTCTGTAAAAGAAAGAAAGAGGGAGATATAAACTTGAAATAACTTATCTTTATATTTTGCATATACAATTAACGCACAAGCTATTCCACTATTTGCAATCTTAATTTCGATAACAAATTTTCTTGCAATTAACAAGACATCATTTATCACAAATTTCTTATATTTGTTTCCATTATTTTTATAAACATTAAAGTAAAATTTTCTTAAAACAGAATTCACCTGAAAATGTAGCTAGAAGAATATGGTTTCGCAAACTATTCGCGTTTTTGAAATTTATCTAGCGCAAAGCTACCTTTACAGATTGTGACATATGTCATAATTGTCAAAAATTCGCGACATATAATTCTTTGCATAATATCGGATATAAATTGCTCGAGTAATCGTTCTAGTAACATCATACGCGTAATAGATAATACCGTTTCGATCGCGCTTTATTAGCTGGGATTTAGCACGCTTGTATTGTGTCAGATCGCGAATGTCAATATCAGCGAGGAGGAATTCTCTGTTATGGATTCTGCATTACGTTGACCGAGTAGGCCGTATCGCCTACGATTCGGGAGTAATTGTTCGTGTTCGCCGGCTCGGGGTAGGGCATCAACGTTGTTTTAACCAGATGCCGTGCACGGCTTCCATAAATCCGGCATACCCGCCCAAGTCGGGCTCGATCTCACACGCTCTCGAATACTTCTTATAGCGCGAAAGCTCTCATGTCGCCGTTTTACCCCGCTACAACGCTAGCTATATACATATTCCATTATACGAACGTGTGTGGGTTCTTGCTGTTGTTGGATATTGGCGACCCAGAAAAATGATTTATGCAAATATCCTTGTCGAGGCTATAGATATTGATAATAAAGATGCAGAGATTGTGTATGAAAATTAAATTGAGATTATTCGGCTCTTGAGATAATCATCGATATATTTGCTGGTTTATATATACTTATCTTAAACGATGCAATCGAAAAATATCGCGAAGGCGATAAAATCTACAGAGGTACATGCAGGTAAACAATATGTTACAAATAGAATTATATCTGATAAAAAAAATCATAATAAAAAATTTTAATATATAAAATATATAACGATAAACTCTTCGTTATATATATATATATATATATATATATATATATATATATATATGTATTTTAAAGAATTTCAATAAATTCTTTTTTGAATCTCATCACTAATTAATTTAATGTTTGAACGTTCTTTTATTTATCCACTCTCATATATATTTTTGGAAAATGAAAATAATGGTTTACATTAAACAGAATAAAGAGATGAGGCTCT
Source organism: Polyergus mexicanus (assembly GCF_030449975.1). Classification (NCBI taxonomy): domain Eukaryota; kingdom Metazoa; phylum Arthropoda; class Insecta; order Hymenoptera; family Formicidae; genus Polyergus; species Polyergus mexicanus. The sequence continues at coordinate 67,299 of NW_027223323.1, forward strand.
TTTATGGTTTTAATGATTTTTTTGCGTTTCCCGGTTTCGTCTTGCTTTGTTTAATATTATCGGTTGAATTTACACGGCTTCTTTTCTTGATATAAAACACATATGCCGACTTAGATACTTAGCTTTTCACTTGAAATCGGAATGCTTTTGCTGTTAGCAGATAATGAGGAATTTTTCAACGGGATTCTTTGTGTTATATCATCATTCTGGAATAATAGAAAAATGTAGAACAAAGAAATACATATTCACATACGCGAATAATGAGATAAATAATTATTACAAATATATCGTATACTATTTAAAGTCTGCAAGATTGTTCATTTAAATGCAAAGAACAAATTTTTATTTATTGTATGTATTTATTATTAAATATTATAATCCCTCCAAAAACGATTGTTCATTAGTCTATAATATATGCTTTCATTCAAGCTTTGCGCAAGCGTAGCTATATAGAATTTATATAAAATTATGTCTTGAATTCTTTTTTAGGAACCGGGTAAGGTAACACGAACGAGAAAAGAAACTGTATGCAAATTTATGTAAATAGCATTGTGGTAGCGCGCAGCATGTTTGTTATATATAACCCACGCACCTGTATATAAATTATGGGAATGAGTGTGTCGTATGCGTCACGAATACTTAACATTCGTTACTTTGTTAGATCAAAGCTAAGAGCTCGGAGAGAAAATAAATTAAAATGTTGGCATGCTTTAAATGTTATTCAGAAATGCTACGAGTCTAAAGTACAATAAAAACTGAGAAAAATTTGAGATGAGATGAAAATATATTGGGAAAGGTTAGAAGAAATTTTTTAGTATCTCTTTTCTTTTAATTTACTATCTTAATGTATATAGAGATTAAATAAAGAATTATTTTATTGATAATACGATCGATAGATTTCATCAATATATACGCTAATTATTAATAATTAAAAATTGAAATAATATTATTTTTGTCATATGTACTCTTTTCCTTCTGTTTGGACTCACAGCTTTGTTTGACTTTTTTTAAAAAAGTTTTATTCATTTAGAGAGTAAGGAAAATCGAGAGAAGTCGGGAAATTTATAAATTGTCTTTGTTTGGCAACTTCTTATTGTCTTCGCGTAACGTACTCGTTTATCATACGAACATTAATGATGCATTGATATTCTACGTATAAGAGACATTACGGTTGTTGGAATTAAGTCGAAAACAAATGTATCAAATCGATTTAGCAATGATTTGTCGCTATTGCGTTACTTTAATGAGATCTAGCATTGTAGTTAGACCCATTGGTACCCTGCCTTTAGCCGTTTCAATATGTCTCGGCAAATCGAATGAAATTGCGATTTCGAAATTAATCGATGCCTACTCAAGCATCGTTGCATCATTCTCGTTTAATTATGTGCTACATAGCTACATAATTACATATATGGTTCCGAGATCTTAAATATCCACAATTTCAAGCACTCAACGAAATCGTTCAATGATTTGATTTGATACAAAAATAACGTACAACGTATCGAGATAACCAATCAACATGGCGAAAAAAAAAACAACAAAGAAATTTCGATAATTTTGACTAATCGATTTTAATGGGTTTTTAAGAAACGGATTCATAATAAAACATACGACGTATCATAATATTGTACGTTTAAGCGAGAATAATATTTGTAAATTAATGTTGTTTTCGTTTTGTTTGTTGTGCTTATTAATTTATCAGTAACACGGAAATGACTTTAATATCCACGAGCTAATAATAATATCCGACGTGAATTGCCTCAGTTGTGTAATTTTTAATAATTTGGCTTTGCAATATCCAAATGAGTTCGCTATGCATAACAATCATTTAGTATGCAAAAATTTATCTGACGGGATGTGATGGATAATGGAAACATTTGCTTATCCGCATAAAAACGTTTTTGATGAACGTAATATTATCGACAATTTCATCATCATCGCGCTAATCATCGCTACACAATTATACTGCTTTCATTATAAAAGTATAATATATGAAACATATTTCTCAATAATGTAGGCAATCATATTTAGCATTATTTTGTTTATTTTACCAAAATATAGTTTAAAATTATATTATTGGTAGAAAAATGATGGTTTCTCTCTCGCACAACTAGATTCGGATTTCTCGTGCGTACGTAAAATACTTACTCGTATCTCGGCATCCTTTGAGCTCGATGCGAAGGCAAACTGTACGTCTATGCTCGGAATGCGGTAGGATCCTGATTTGGCTAGCAAAAATAGGTGGAACTAAATTGTGCGATACAACGGTGGAGGTGTCGCTGTTGCCGATCAAGACCTGCGGAACAGTGTAATACGTATTAATAAAACAGCAAATGTGAAGGAATAAAATAAGCCATTTTTCACGCTTCAATTGTCACGAGGATCAGTTCCTTGACTGACAACAATGTCACTTTATGAAAGGAAGATTTTTTTTTTTTATTTAGCGTTGAGACAAGAAGAAGATGATTTTTTTTTTTTTTTAAACAGCCGCGGATTTGACAGTGTGACTGTTATCGCGAAGACCATACTGCGTTGATGTTGAAATAATAGTGATGGACACTCGCGATCAGTCTGAAAAAATTTTGATACTTATAGACATTTCAATTTTGGAGTTAGTTAATATGATGCTGCCAATTGACGGTGACGTTGGATGTCTTAAATGGAAATATGCGATCAGATATTAATGACAGTCACACGTTACATCAATGATATAATGCATTCAACACATCACGCGCTAAATATGAATTTTCCGATACAATTTTGAGCTGTAAATCTCCCTTGAATAGAAAATAGTAACAGAATCAATTATGTATAAAATTGTCTGCGATACTATATTTTATGTAATTTTATTTCAGTTTTATTATCACATAGATATTGAAAAGATTGTTCTTCAATGCATATATAATGCAAAGATTATGTTATTAAATCTACTTTATTCTATATTTCACGATCAATCATATTGCGTACCAATAACACGGTAAATTATTAACTACTGTTTTATGTAATAAAATAAATGTATTGCACAATATATGAAGTATTCATCTCGAAATATATGAAAATATAAAGGTTATTTACATCTGTTATCAAATTAAACGTCATAAATCTGTTATCATTTATCTCATCGTTTATTATTATATTATATATTTATAGTCGTATAAAAATTGTTACATACGAGATGAGATACTTACTAGGATATCTATTTATATAAGAGTTACAACATTGAACGAAATAGAGCGCGATAGAAATAATTCTACAATAGAAACGCGCAATGTCGAAGGCAGCGATGCGTGATTCAATCTTGAACGCGATATTCGAGGAAAGGAGAGGAAGTTCGCAGAGAGAGATGGGAAAAGGCAGGGCTGGAAATGTCTAGCTCTCGAAAAGGGGAAGTTGCACTTTTAGCGACGCTTAACCATACGTTATACGGTATGAAGACGATACGTACAATTTCAGCACAGGAGTAGATCGCTTATCGATTGCCGTTTCTCACTTCCCTGTTTCTCGGCTGGATCCTGCGAAGGAACACTTCGCAAAATCCAACTCAAAGGGGGGAAAATATAGCGATCCGATTGATCGTAAAACAAAAGGAATTTTGATATTACTATAGAAAAATATATATATTTTGTCTGAATTTATTTTTCAGAGATAATTAATAAAAGCTTATCGATTTTTTACGTGATGATAATGAATAAAGAAGTTCTATATTAATTAAAAATTATCAATTAAATTATAATATATATTTCGTGCGAGCATTTCGATAAAATAAAATTTAAGGATACATAAACCGTGATAATTAAACTGTTCTCGAATTTCTTAGACAACATCCAATACCCAGATAGCACAAAACATCCTCAGGATCATCCTGAATACCCAGGACAGTTCAGGACATTTGTAGGATGTTTTAAGATATTATTATAAATATATTTATAAAAATTTAATATGCATACATAATTATTTTTAGTTGTGTCGGCTATTTAATATAATTTAGAAATCTTAAGTATATTATAATAAGTATTAATGTCCTATAAATGTCCACTGGATAATCCCTGGATGTCTGGTAGGATATATCTGCCCTGTCTATTATATTGGATGTCTTTTGGATTTCCAGAGGACATATACATGTGCAATTAATTGTTGACATTAATTTCGTTTAATGTTAATAATTGAATTTGATGCGCACATTTTCATATATCCAAAATTATTATTTATTTAATATTTCATGAGAAATGTTACTGTTCGCAACATTCCAAAAACTTTACAAACAATAGTATTCAACCGCTAGTTCGTTTTTTTTACCGCTATGCGACACGCGAACTCGTATTTGAGATTTGGTCATGAGAATTATATAAAGCTTGCAAAGAGCAACTGACAGGAAATTACAAATGTAATTATTTTCTATCAGTTCAATTTCTGATGCAATCCCAACATAGGGAATTCAGATATTGGATTGTTTAGAAAATATTACACAACTCAAATCCGGGAGCCAAACCTAAAATATTCATGTACAGCACGAAAGCCTCAAATATTAAAGAACGGTGAACTATTTTTAATAATATTAGATTTTTAATATTGGCAGTAAATAACAAAACATAATTTTAATTCATATTTAAATTTTAAAATTTGCTTCTTGAAACATACGAAAAATATCCCTAACATATCCTATAAAAATCCTTAGTATGTTCCACAGGATCTCCCTGGATTCTCCAGAGGTTAATATACGGCTATCATTTACTCTTCCTCAGGACATCCAGAGGAGATCTGAGGATTACAATGGGATATCCTGAGGGTATCCTACATGTATGTCCTGGATGCTCTTTGGACATCCTAAGGACATCCTTGTGCTGTCTGGGTACATAAACACTTATCCGTGTAATAGCATCTTATAGAGATATAGTATCTTAATAAAACAAGAAATTCATCATCTATTATTGCACGTAATTTTCTGCAAGAAGCATTAAGCCACGATAAAATTTTCTCACGATTAATTAATTGGCGTAAGAAAAGTTCCATCAATTAAGCATCGTTAAGGGAGTGCCAAGTAGAGTTCTAACTATGACTTTACGAACAAGCGACTTCGCGCAACTCGAAGTCTCCTGTATTTCAATTGAAATAAAATTTCAGTTCGACACCAGAGCACGTGAGCGTGTTTCCAATCGATTTTGTAGTTTCGTTCTATGAGCGTATCGTTTACGTAGATTTGTTTGAGTTTGTTCCAATTGAGACACAGTGTAAACTTCAAATAATCTGTGCACGAGGTGTTCTCAGGTAAAACGTTTTGCAATTGAATGTTTGTTGCAATTAAATTCTACAATCATTTGCTTTCCCACTGTACACTATTCAAAGAATACTTTATATATGTTGCACATATTGTTATTTATATAAGATCAACATATATATACATATATATATATTGGCCATATCAAAATAATTGTTTAATAAAATAATTAAATATTAGTAAAAAATTAATAATTAAAAAGTTATTATAATTAAATTAATATTAAAAGTTACCACCCAGACTATCTTTTTATATTAATTTATTCTTACATTGATTTATTAGAGCAAAACGTAATGATCGACTTTGTTCAATGCCAGTTAATTAACCAAAAACTGTCAACGATAGGGAACGATAAGCTCGGCAAATTGAGCTCAACTTATTTCTTATAGAGACTATCAACAGATATGCCTTACCTCTACGTTGTTCAAGCGCTTATATCGGCGCCACTGAGCGAAGCCAGGACGTCGATATTCTATTGTATAACCCTCAACATACTCCTGACCGCGACCGTGATCGTAACGGCCCTGTGTCTGCACACCGGTAACGACGTGAGCACCATGTAGATCGACTTGAAGCCATTCGTATACCCCTTTCTCTATTTGGCTTTTTGGGCACCAAGCACCGCCGGCGGTTTCCTTTCGGAGTCTGTATAAAATATTAGTGTGCTCTCTAGAGATATCTCTCTCCATATAACTAACATCTATGACTTAATTTTATAAAAATACGTGGGGTTTTCCTAATAATTTTATTTTTTTTCTGATAATAAATTTATATATCTTTTATATACAGTGTTGGAAAGTATCTATATACATCTTACAAACAATATATATATATGTTTTATTTTTTATTTAGGAATTTATAATTAAACTAAAAGAAGAAAGAAAAATAATAAATTACGAGAAATAATTGCGTAGATTGTGTTACCAGAATATATAATTAAAAAGTTGTTAAAAATGCACAAAATTATAATTATTATGTTTAATAGTTTATAAAAGATGGACTATAAACATAAAAGGAGGTTGGATATTTCAAAGATGAAGAAAAAAATTATCGTTTCATTCGCGAAATTGTCATTGTTTATCCATTGTTTTTCCGAGTATAAAAGGATCTGCTTTTTGCTCGATTATATCATGCAATTTTGTCATCGTTTCAATTAAAAAAGGACAAATCGCGGGATCACTTTTTTAGGTCTTAAGAATTTCCATCCTCTGAAAAGTATACTTAAACAATGAATTCGTGATTCACTCTCGCCCTTATTCCTCTATTCCGCTTCGTTCACGTTTTCTCTTCCTCCGCGTCAATTATTTACATTTGTTTTTAAACGGCTTCAATAGAAGTTTGCCAGCTTCAACCACTTCTGGCCAAGTGGCGTTTCGTACTTAATAATAACAAAGTTAACTTCGTCCTAGATCGAGAAAATTTTTCGCTTTTTCCCGTCGCCTTTCATTGACGATTGACTTCCGAGTAGCGTTTGTGCATACATTAATTCGTATTTGTCATTTACAGTTTTCACATAACATAATCTTCAGTACAAAAGATTTTCATTATTACCGAGAAATTTTGTGTACCCGCGGTTGATAGAAATTTCATATTATTAAATTGTGTTGTTACGGAAACTTTGCATACGTGAGAAGTGCCAACTAAGTATGAACAAAGCTCGCTATTAATATTGTAAAGCCGCGAACGGGTAGAACCCTGGTATCTCCCTATGCCATTATGTAGAATATTGAGTTATTTTTCGCTCAGCTAAAGTTTGGTCAAAACTTTGACCGCGAGTAATAAATGAACATCGCATCTCTTTTTCTTTCTCTCTCTCTGTTCACTGATAATAAAAAAAAAATATATATATATATATATATATTTTTTTTTTGTCAAGCTCTTTAGGTCCTTATATATATATATATATATATATGAGCTCTCCTCAGACGGATAATTTGGAATATCCAAATTTTCGGGCGGTGCTCATTTGTCAGGTTACCCTGACGTCTGATCAATGATCGCCTTTACTACTGCTTTAATTAACCGCCGCTGAAACGATAATAATCTGGCCGAACGATCCGCTTCTCAATTTACATATCGCATATGTTTTACTTAATTAAATACCATCTGTTTAATTCGCGTGCTTTTTATAATAAATTTTTACATTCTGTTCTAAGAGTTAATTGACTAGTAAAATGACACGAATCATTTATCTTGTATAGTGAATGAAAAGTTCAATTTTTTTCCACTTCTCTTACTTTGCTAATTTTCATATCAATAAAATGGATCGATTAATTAAATATAATGTGTTACATATTTTATACGCTAAAATGTATACTTTTTAATTATGACGGGTAATTCTATTTTTAAACGATAATAGATTTCTACCTCGCAGAAATATTACGCCATTCTCTATCTTCATAAAACGCGATTAGTGCTTTTCGTAACCGAATTGTGCGTTTGATAGTCATTAGGTATGTAATTTGAAGGAAATTAGATTTGAATAAGTTAAATTCCCAGCGAGGCGTTGAATCAATATCGCTATCGTTCGGGTGAAGCGAACTTTCGAATAGATGGATTAATAGATGAATGGAATTGTTGATTTACAAACAAAACGCGCGCGATACTTGGGTAAAATATAGAGGGATAGACGCGAGGAAAGAAAAATAATGCATGGATGCACTCCGTGGATGATGTTGATGCGTTAAACTGGAATGATGGACGAAGTTGAGTTCACCCTTCCCCGAGTGCATTACAAATACGTTACTAGCGTATGTTTTAACATTGAAAAAAAGAGATACGTCATAAAAGTAATATACTCACCGGGCATTTCGTGGTCCGACGTTCGCCACGTACGATGAGGACGCAGTGATAGCTGAATCCGGTATATCACCCGACTCCATCCCCAGGGACCGGTTGCATGATCCTGAAACATAACGATATTTTAATTTAATAGATAGCTTTACTGATGTCGTGTATTATTTTTATCATTACATTCTGGATTCTTGTTATGAGATTGTGTGTCTACCATATATTATATGATTTTTACTACAACTTAATTTTACAGCATTTCTCTCGAATAATCGATGCACAGTTATTTGCGTTACACAATTGTAATGATTTAGTTCGTCTAAATGGATTAAATCTGGGACGGATGTTGAAATCGATTTTGTAATCAATAGCTATAATTTTGTTACTATTTCTATTCGTATTCCTCTGAGTTCTCGAAAATTCTCATGATCGAAAAATCTTGAAAATTATCGCTCAAGATTGTTCATAGAGAAATTAAATGTTTATTAAAAAAATATTATAAACAAGCTGGTTAAAATGTAAATAACGTTTTTTTTTACGAGTGTAAATTTTTTCAAGACTCTCATATTCCATAAAAATGATACCTTGCCCGATACAAAGCTATTTAAAGACAATCACAATTAAAAGGAACAATAGAGCGCGCGATATCGCTATTGTGCCAGCAGGGAGCACTCTTTAAAGTGCATTCGCGGGAATCGCGGACGTAAATAGCAATTACGACATCGTCGTCGTTGCAATCGTCGTTCGCGAAGTTGGGATAAGTGGCAAATGGCTCGAAGCCTCGAGGCGCATCCCCGCCGGAATATTATCCAATCACTATACTTATTAGTCTTTCAGCGATCTCATTCACGTTCCAATTCGCGTTACGTTTACTGTCTATTCGGTTGTAATCTTTCCATTAAAGTTTTCGTTAGACAACAAAAAGCTGTGGCGCGCGAGCGAATGAAACTCCGCAGTAGGAAGACTGTCGCACGAGGATCAATCGCCCTGAATAAATTTGCTTTACGAGATCGAACGACGATCTGTTATATATATATATTTTTTTTATTTACAATTAAAAAAAAAAGATCAAGATTTACAGATTAAATCAAGCTTACAGATTAATTTGCCAGCCAGTTCGAGATTTTTCTCTGAAACCCTCGCCGTTCTTTCGTCGAGCAGAAAGAAAAGAATACATATCTCATCTCGTTATCATATCAATTACGATTACGTTTTTTATTCTTTTATAGAATAAATATCAGAAAACATTCAAATCGTGATTTATTTACTTAGTGAATAAGAATAGCGAGTGTGATTTGAGAGAGGTAGGGGAAAACGCTCGCGGAGAGAAACGTATCTTCCGGTTCTCAAATCAACGAGCAGGAAGAATCTTTCGCTCGTACAAGCCTGTTTTTATCGATCTCAGGCAGCGTACAATTGAACGCGAGTACGCGTATGGTCGATTAAATCTTTTCTCATGCCTGTCAGCTCCGCGGTTTATCGGTTGGTTCGGCAACCCTCTTAGAGAAATCACACGTGAAGTGAACGATCGGTAGAAAGGAATTTCTTCTCACGGAAATAAAGTCAGGCACTCTCGAGTAATAAACATTGTGATCGTCGTTATCGCCGTGGCTCGTTCGAAAGTAGCTCTACGCGGGAACGATACGTCTGTCAAAATCTCCTAGAACGCCGTTACAACGATAATCCACTAAAAACTTCATAGATCTGTCAACGGCGAAATTGGAAAATTTGCAAGGAAAAGCTTTGCGCTGTTAGAAAAACGAAAATATCGCCGACAATGACAAGGGCTCGAAGCCAAAAAACATTTTCCCGAGAATTTAATCCACTAGTTTGTGAGACGATGCGAGAGCATTTCAATAACGTCAATTCTATTGGGTTTATACCTATGGTCGTTTATCTATTTTAATTGTGTTTTTTTATATATTTTAGTTATTAGTAATATAATATAAATATATGTAAACGTTAAAAGATTTATTGTAACAATTATTTATTAAAAAAAATGTGGAATATAATTTGTCGGAAGGTATATACAAAGATATATTTATCATAACACAAAGAAATTTAATATAACTTTGCACTAAGTTTTTAAGCGTTAGATTGGCGTGTTACGGTAGCAACAAGGGGCCGTTTGTAACCTTCCTTGGATATTCTACATTTGCGAGACACATGGAAATCACATGGGCATTTGAACTTGGAAACGTATTCGCATAGAATTCTCGCTCCATCTTTCTCACCAGTTTGCGCAAATATTCTTCCGCCTCGCGCTTTGTCCCGATCCACAAATAAAGCGGATAAGAGAAAAGGAACACGTGTCAAACGTTAGATCGACAATAGTAGAAGCCACGCTGGTCTCACAAACGGCACGAAATAACGCAAACCCCAAGAGAAAAGGATACTTCGTTGCTCCCATCTATCATTCGTATTATATTCGCGCGCGTACTTCGCGCGAGTTATATAACGGGATAAGTATCGAAAGAGGACGACAATTTAGAACAAAAAAAAAAAAGAAAGAAAGAAAATAGGAATCGACAAAGGCAAATGAGACACAAGAGTTGTAAAACGCTCCTACGATGAAAGGAATTAAAAATCAAGTCACGTTCTAAAAAAATTAAAAAAAAATTTGTTATGAAATACAATTTTTTGAAATACAATATAATACTCGTATCGTATTGTATTTGAATTATCTAGAATATTGAGTATAAAGTTTATTAAATAATTCGATACTATAGATGCTTGAAAAAGCGAGGTTTGCTTATATTTTTCAGATATAATCTCCCGGAAATTCTCCGTTTTCTATAATTCAATTTGTACTCGTCGGAATGCCTGCGTGTGTGCGTGCCTCCCTTGACTACAGCGCCAGTAAGTAACAGCTCTCGTACCATTGTCCAGATAGGTGAATCCTGACGCGGGGTCGGTGGTATACGAGGCGTTTCGTGGATTCATTGCGACGCATTCCACGTCGAACTATTCGTCTTGCCAGGTGGCGTGCAATTTGGCGAATCCGGGGACACGACAGCCGGAAATCCGGACACCTCGGCCACAGTCAGCGCCGCACGAAGACACCTTCAGGATTGGCGGATGCGCGTCTTGGCACCTCCATAGTCTCGCAGCCTTAGCCCCGCATGACGTGTCGAGGCAATGTAGATTGCCGTATTATACAAGTTTCGTTTAAAACGCCCGTTATATTCATACCCTTGTAAACCCTCGCAGCATTTACCGTTTTAATGTTCCCGTTTTTATTTAACTTATTGAAAAATGCAAGAAAATCTTATCGGCGATTTGTACAGGAATCATAAGATGTAAACTTCTCGAAAGTCAGATTTTGAAGAAGTCGCATTTTACGCCATAAATGCTATTGCCAAGCTAATCCCACGTTTGTGTGTGCGTTAACTTGGTCCACTTCGATCTCTGTTATTACGAATGAAAATCCGGCTCGAAAACTTTCCTGTCGCGATGTTCTCCGCGCAATCCGGCTTTCTCCGTTCTTCGGGTACGTTTGTCCGCACGGATGAGCGAAGGGTCTCGTTTTTTGCATGGCGATCCCTCCTGTTCGTCTCGTTTGAAATAAGAATTCCAGGTTGGGGAGTCTCGATGTTACCTGTTCGAACTCAGCCATGCTGGGGGAAGCAAAATCTTCCTTTTTCTCTTTCGATCTCTTTCCCCTCTATCTCTTTTCTTGTTTGTTTCCATCTGGTTCACAATTCGTTCGGACTCTCCGATGGGAGTACGTCAGGTGTCCCGCCTATAATCCTGCGAACTAAGCACGAAGGGAACTACAGGGTCCAGTTGATCCTTTGCCAATAGCATGGCCATGTTTTTCCGAACCGCGCTTGCCCCGTCTTCCATTTTTAGGAATTATCGATTCCTGCTTATAGTGACGGTCGAAGGCAGCGAATTATCAAGGATCAATGCGATGAAACGCGAGAATTTGCCAAACGATTTTCTAAAAACTTCCTTGTTGTTTCATCGCTTTAATAAACATCGTTAATAAAGATAGAACACTCGATGTGTGCTACGTTACCGATTTTATTTGCATGCAAAATTCAGGATTATTACAAGATAATTACTAATCAGCTTCGTCGGCTCGTTATCGCGTAGTCCGAGGCGCAATTCGAAAATCGTGTTAGCGGTGTACGTCGATGGACTAGACGATCATTCGTCCATTATCATCGCGTATACACGCTCGCTCTCGTCCCAGTGCGTCCGGGATTACAATACCAAATGATAGCCATCAGAAATGCACGACAGAACTTTGCAACAGCCCTTGCTCGTTGTAGGGGGGGGGGTGGAGGGGTCTCTCCGATTTACGTGCCGTGGGATACGTAGATCGTCATCTGCGAATGTGTGTTCGCGACGACGTTAACACGAGACACGTTCGCGTTTCCGTTTTCCAAGGGACCCTCCCCTCTTTCTACCGCCGGCAATCCGGCGAGAAGACAGGTACTGCGTGGCACTGCGTGGCTGAGAAGGGTGAGTTGGAAGGCCTGGGTTTTCGAGGACGAAAACGCATATATTTACATGATGTATATAGATGTGTAAATATAATAATACATATACACACACAATCCGTGTATATATGGTATATTATACGTGGACACAATTTCACCCGATGTCGCGGGACCACGCCATTCGGAGAACCATCACGCCACTAGGCTATATTTTACCTCGTAAATGAATGCGTCTAGCCGAACGTGAATTTCTTATATCAACTGCCGATACTCGGTGATATCGATGAATAGGATGGACGAGCGGGACGTATATCCGTACAGCTCGCGGATGTGTAAGCATCCGGTTCGTCAGAAGTTTTATTATACCGCGTAGATATGCGCTCTCCACACTGTATGAAATATCACATGTATCCCGTTACGCACTTTTGCCTTTATTACATTCTCTACCGTTTCTGTTTATTTCTCGTTGGATTATTATTGCGTTTACGTACACGATTCAGAAGCCGATAATGTGAGCGCGGTGAATAATTATAACCGAGTTAAAATACGTGAGAGATGCAATAAAACGAATAAATAATTACGGATCATATAATAATATGAAATATAATATAAAATAATAAGTTAATTAGAGTTTTTTCTTTTTAAATACGACAATGTATGTAATTATGAAATATACGTTAAATTTTTTGAATCATCGAAAGACTGTTGTTTGTAGAGTGAATAATTTAATATTCGTAATGCCTTTTAAGATATGCATACCTTTAATGACTAACGAATTTTCTGTTAAAGAGCCCGGATCGCCAGTAGTAGCGCGCATTTTAATATGTTACGGCGTTAGTCGCGAAATTGTTCTCGGCCACTTTGCCAGAATATTAAGACTAGGAGTCTGTGCCATAGCGGCTTCTGAGGCGTCCATCGTAACGGCGTGTTTATTGTAACGAGCGAGTTGGAAGAACGTCGTAAAGTTAAAGACCGAATGCCCGTCTGTGTAATACGGGGAAACTGCAATAGAATTCCAGGTGACGTGGCCGCATAGCAATTGCAAACTAGTTTTTGGCTGGGAAGTTAAATTTAAAATGATATCAACTTAAGATTTGTTATTATGTCATTTGTACATTCTATGTTTTTTTTTCGTAATAAATAACTTGGTAACATGTTTGCATTATACCAGGTATATAAATATGAAACCGGAATGGTTTGCTCATAGATGGTCCTAGCTGTCAATGTAGTTACCGTCAAACCCGCGTCATTGGCGCCATTTTCTTGTTTTGACATCTGATAAAGATTTTCAACTCACAACAATACAAGTTTCATACAACAGCATAGTTTTTAATAGCGTTGAACATGTCGAATTTTGTGCCTGGAAACTACGATTTGCGGACAGCATTGATTTTCTGTTACCATTTGAAGAAAACTGCTGCGGAATCGCATCGAATGCTTGTCGAAGCTTACGGTGAGCATGCTCTTGGTGAGCACTTGGTGCTTTGAGTGGTTTAAAAAATTCAAAAGTGGCGATTTTGACGTGAGAAACGAAGAACGTGGAAGAAGGGTGTGATCTATTATGAGCTGCTAAAACCTGGCGAAACCGTTAATACTGAACGCTACCGACAACAAATGATCGATTTGAATCAAGCTTTGCGTGAAAAACGACCAGAATATCAAAAAAGGCAACGCAAAGTGATTTTGCTTCATGATAATGCACCATCACACACAGCAAAACCGGTCAAGGAAACGATTGAGGCGTTTAGTTGGGAAATACTTTCGCATGCGGCTTACTCACCAGACTTGGCTCCATCCGATTACTACTTATTTGCATCGATGGGACACGCACTTGCTGTGAGCAGCGCTTCACTTCTTACGAAAATCTACGAAAATGGCTCGATGACTGGTTTGCCTCAAAGGAGCAACAGTTTTTTTGGCGCGGCATCCACAAATTGTCAGAGAGATGGGAAAAATGTATAGCTAGCAATGGGCAATACTTGGAATAAAATATTTTTTATCATTTTCATACAATAAACGTATATTTTCTATACAAAAATTCCGGTTTTATATTTATATACCTGGTAGATATATCAAAAATCATTCTCGCGAACGGATGATGCTACCGTTTATGTATTCGTGAAATTTCATGTTTCTGATCTACGGAGAGAAGAGTATAAATTTCTTTTGTAAACAATTTATAAAAAATAGAAAAAATTAAAAATTGAAAAGATGCTAATTGATATATTTTAACTCTTATTTATCGGAAAGGAGATTTTTTTATTTATTTTCCAATGGGAGAACTGTGATGAAATAAACAAAAATTAGGAAAATATAAAATTGTGGTTGACATATGCGTGTATGATATTATTTTAATGCAGTTAAAAATATTTTTGTGAATAAAATATTTTGCCTTCATATCAAGTGATATTTTTTAACTTTGTCGTTGATATATTACAATTCAATTAGCATCTTTTATCGCGTACATCAGCTCTTTTTTCCTACTCGATGCTTTCTAATCTCACGCACTGTTTCCAGTCGACGGAGCCTGTATCCATCTGTGTGATATCATATCGTATCGTATCGCATCGCTCGAACACGGGGAATACGAACGCAAATTTACGTGCTACGTGTTCCGCACATCATAAATCGTAAAGTTACGAAATGGACGTATAGCTCGCTCTCGGAAAATGCCGTAAAGCTTTCGCAGCTTGGCGTTGAAAAGTATGCGCGCGATGCTACGAATTTTTAAACGCTATCACAAATCTGGATTACAGTTGATGTAAGAGAAAAAGCTCCCCGCATGACCTCTCAAAAAAAAACAAAAAAAAAAAAAACATTCCGTGAGACGTAGCGTGTGTTATTGTTGGCAGACGATACAGGAGAAGCAACACTGTACAGTTATATAACAAGATTTACAAATGTGTGATCTTCATTGATAACAAGGGCCGCTATCTCTTTGCCAAGTTTTAGAATAAATCCTTCTCTCGATTTATTCGAAAACTTGGTATAGGTAAGCTAGTGATTTTGTTTAAGCACGCATGCCGTATTTTTCATCTTTCCCTCTTTGTGCGTGATAAGAAAAATAATCCTTGATAATAATAGCACAATGAAACGGCAAACATTTTTTACAAGGGAATCTCAGGCGAGAGGAACTCATATCGCCGACGCGTTGCGGGAAGATTCCTTCGATCTATATGGCAAAATTCTATTAGCTAGAGCACATAAAGTCTGGAAGAAGGTAACGCTGTTTTGTGTGCACATTGAGTACAAGGGCAAATTTACGAATCATATAATTACATTTGGCCAAACACTTGAAGAATTTTCGTTTCGTATTTAACTAATTAATTAAATATATTTACATATATGCCGTCTCTTATTAGTAGTTTTAGTCTTTTGGAATATATATTTCTCTTGCTTCGTATTGTTCAAATGTTATTAAATTATTAATAAATTTGACGTTTCGTTTCTCATCATATTTCATCAGATTTCTCTACCGCCGAGAACGACGAAATCACCACGATCTAATTCCGCGCTGTTTATTTCGAAGTTAAAAGAGTCACGATCGAAGAGTGATAGATTTTCTATCGTGCACTTTAATTAGCGGCAGCGGATGAAATCAGTAACCAGGAAAATAATGGGAGAGTTTGCGAACTAACAGGCATCAACGTGCTGATTACGAAACAGGCGTATAAATACCTTTGCTAGAAACGGCTCGGGAAAGTGCAAAGTCAAGTGAAATTCCCGCGCATTAATTTGACATATTCGAATTATCGCGCGTTCTAAATTCACGTTCTAAAATTTTAAAACGTGAATGATATTTTACAAATAAATGTTTCAAAATGATATTTAAAGAAAGGTGGTAGAAAGCGTTGTGAGAACGAAGAAGAAACTGAAAGAGGGAAGGAAAATTGGATATAGATAAGAATTATCTTCAGATGGTTGCTCTTGTAAAGGACTTAACGTGTATGATGGGTCGCGAAATTGACGCGTCCCTTACGAGCTGATATTGAAAAATCCGACGAGGAGAGATCGATCGAAATTAAAAAGTAAGGAACATAAAGGTGATGTTCTTCCATCTACTATATTGTGAGATTAAAACATCCAGATAATAATTGTTTTAAATCTTATAGAAATTTTACAGAGAAAACTTTGAAACGCGTTATTAGAAATCACCCTTAGATATTAAAACATTTTTTGTATTATTATATATATATATATATATATATATATATATATATATTTGATTAAAATATTATATTATACATAAAAAAATATTTGATTAAATATATTGTGATTTATACATATATATTAATCACAATATATTTAATCAAATATTTTTTTCGTATTCATATATGATTTATTTTTCTATTTAAAGACAATACTGTTGACGCAATATAACGTACTTTATCTACGTTTCGCGCACAAGACACGGTATGGAATATGAATATTCTGTAAGGGTGAGAAAGGGAAGGCGTTTATGTGCGCTGTCGGGCGGCTCGAAGCTCGTAGATTGTTGGCTGGGAATAAGAACGGAATAGGATGAGAGTTAACGTGCACGACGGTTCGTAGGATTGACGTGTTCCTTATAAACCAGAAGGGCGAGGCGAAGATAGCGCAACGGAGGAACCATCAGACGCGAAAGTGGAGGAGGGGAAGGACGTCCGCGAGAGGGTGGTTGGAAAGGATGACGCGCGGAGAAGGAAGACGGGATAAGGTAGGAAGGCACGTCGCGGCGTCTGCACGCCGTGGAAGCCCGATTGTTCTCCGTAACCGACTCTGTCTCATTACTTCGAATTGGCTAGCCGTAGACAATGCCAGCGGGTAATACGATTATCCGGAAGATGGTTTTCAGCGGCCACCCCTTCGCTTCCATCGTCCCTTTTCCCCCAGCCCGACGTTCTTTTACGCTCTAACATTCCATCCCTTATAGCATAAACCCTTTTTCCGAAGCGTGTTCGGAAAATGGAAAACGCGGGACCATACGAGATTGAAAGAGGCGGCGGTGAGGACGCGGAGGTGACGGTGACTCTGAAGAGACGACGGGCCGACACGTGCATTTCCTCGTCTTATCTCCACGTGGAGATAAACAGTCAAAGATTAACCACCTATACGGCTTCGAAGATTCAACAATGGTTTTCGGATGGAGAAGCGCTTCGAGCTCAAGGGAGAAGGGACGAATGCCTATCTCCAACGCAACAAGAATGGAGGAGCTTCTCTAACGTATTCCGTAGAACTCTCGTTGCACTTCGCCGTTTGCTTGAACATTTCATCGCGCGCTCCGCTCGAGCATGTTATGCGTATCTGGTATTCAAGAGGTAATTCGGCGCGACGATCGAATTTACATTCGACATTTGGCTTCGAAATCTTTGGCTAATAAAAAAGTTGAAACGTGTTTCCGACAGAAATTACGTAAATATTTTACATTCCGCATGTTACGGACAATTTCTTTTGACTCTATGAGATTTTTACACCTGCAATTTTGTAAGAGTGTGCTCTTATTTTATTATTTATATTATTATATTTTTAATAGGAATGAGCTTTATTACCAAGCATGGTTTGCCAGCTTGAAATTTTCATCACAAATATTCTTGTCAGATAATTTAACACAATAAATACATTTATCTCAGTCTCTTTCTCTCTCTCTCTCGTATACAAATGTAAAAAGATGTTTAATATTTCAACAGATTTCAAAGACGAACTCGGTCAAATCTCCTCGTTTTAAAATATGAGTTCGTCTTTTTCTTGTTCTTTTTTTTTTATTTTCTTATTTGTAAATATGACACTGTAACTCAGCTTTCATCGTGTCGCTCATTTGAATTCTCTTTTCCAAGTTGCCTCGCTTAAGAAAAAGCTGTCGAGCGCGTTAAACAAAGATTAGACGAGAAAAAACTGGACGACGAAGAGAAGATGAAAGTTGAAAAGACAATGAGCTACTATAGGCATGACGTTTTCATTCATCTACGTAGAGATGAAAATCGAAGATTGACCTACAGCTAATAAAGAATGTCATTTTTCTATGAAAAAAATATTAATTTTGGATTAGAAAAGGAAGAAAATCATTCATAACAATTTATTTCAACATTACAAATATTTTTAAATATTACATCCTATTGCACGAGAAACTTGCGCTTCAGAATTTTTATATATATAATTTATCATATTCTGGAAATTTTCAAAATAAATAACATGGAATAATCCATAAAAGTATATTTTTATATTTCAAACACGATTAACATTTTTTTCCTTTCTTTAGCGTTACCTTGTGGTTTATTAAAATGCACATAATACTGTAAAAAATTTTAATATACATTTCTATATTGTATATAAAATACGGCAACTCGGATTACGTGCCTAAAGATTCTAATAAAAGTATGAGAATAAAAGGAATAGACAAAATTGTTATGTTTAATTTTATAAGAATAAAATTTTAAAGTTAAGAAATAATATTACTTTTTTGCTAAAAAAAAATCCATGGTATTGTTTCTTTCTAGCACTATATAATTAATTCTTAATATTTTTAATATTAAATGTGTGCAAATAAATGTTAATAAACTTGAAAATTTCAAAATGTTAGAAATACATTTGATATTTTTCTTCATCGTTTCCCATCTTTCTTCAAACGCAAACCATAAGTACACATTTTTATATTTTGGAATAATTTTCAAGACTCTATTTTCGTTGTAAATCCGGTTCGAGATTTTAAATGTGGCTTTACACGGATTCTCTTTCCAATATAACTTTGGAAAGAAAAGATTAATTTATTATTAGCGGTAAACAAAATTGGATATAGATAACTACAGTATAATTAAAGATGCCGACACTGAAAAGATAATGAGCCACTTTTGTGAGCAAGTTTTATTTTATTTCCGGAAAGATAAGATCTTAAGATATATTAACTGGCGACGCGACTTAAACTTGGACAAGATGACATTTCCACCTCACTGTGGATTTTCATTCTCGAGAAAAACTGTTCTGCATTTCAAATCTGGGGAAAGTCAGGTTGGTTTTTCACAGATGGTCGATTCAGTTAAGCGACGGTGGAAGAACAAAGAATGGGAACAGACAAACACAGAAACTGAAAAAACATTTTTATATATACATCGATTTATCGTGAGATAAATTTTTTTGTCGGGTTAAAATATTACTTATATTAAAATATCACTTATTTTTTTTTAAATAAGAAATAAATTATTAAATTTAAGTCTTAAATCTGATTATTACTCATTTGTCTTTTTCCACATAGTTGATCTAATTTTGACAGTGATATAAAGGATTCACAATGGAAAAGCAACATTATATATGCGAAAAATAGCATAGGGGAATCCAGAATTAACCGATGACAATACGATTCCGGATTTAGCTGGGAATGCTTGAAGCTCTTCTGCATTTCAAATTGAAAGGTTAGGCAGAAGAATCGTCTAGTGGAAAACGGGAAAAAGGTCGAACGCGATATCGGGCTAAACGGAATAATGTGAGAAAACAAGAAAAGTTGTGAGAAGAAGAATAGGAATTTTACTTCAAGCGCACAAAATCATCGCCAAGGTGTAACGAATTTGATCTATCGGCAAAGATGTAATAGAGGACAAAGAAAAATTGAATTTTGATTGAAAGAAAGTATGGAAAGCATAGAATTATAGTATCAATTTCTCTCATCTTAATCAACAATCTTCCTGTAATTAGTTTTGATTATTCGACGGTTAAATTGTTTTTCAATCAATCTGTATAATATGATCACGTATGTATAAAAAATGTATGATAACATGCTAGATATTATACAAATACAATTTCTCTGTTAATAATTTCTGATACAATAAAATCAATTATATAAATATTACAAAAGCCAATAATAGCTATTAATGGGAAGTATTAATTTATGAAATATTGCATTTGTTGGTTTATATAATATAATAAAAAGTTAATGGTTATAATATTGAATAGAATATGAAAAGAGAATCATTTATTAATCGAAGAATATGTAAAATGTTTTTTAGCATTTTAAACAGAATATTAGTATCAAATACTATAAAAAATCCGATTATTTTTATGCTTTTAATGTGATATTGTTTGATATTGCAATAAAATTTAACGATAAAAACGTAGTAATAAAATTTTGCAATAAAAACTTTGTAATAAAATTTTGCTATTTTTCTTAAATTAATAATTAAAATTAATAAAATATATTACGTAAAAATTAATAAAATAAAATAAATAAAATATATTACGTAAAATGGAATACTTATCGCATATATCAAGTGTTAAGAGAAAAACTAATTTATAATTTTATTCGTGTACTGATAATATTCATTATGATGGATTTTCCAGCAAGTTAAGCAAATTGTCACCGAGTGCTATATGTCTATATAGATAGATCATGTAAGTAATGCGAGCGATGCCGAAATCATTACCAAGTCAAATATTGAACTTGGCTAATTTGTTATCGGCGAGAAAGTAGAACGACGTGTAGAAATCTCCCTTGCCGGCAAATTCGCCCTAGTTACTGAAGTTATAACGTTGTTAAACGCCTCTGGTCGACTTATGAGAGCTGGTCCGACCGAAGAAAATATATAAATCACCCTCGAACGGATTCTCGTGCATGAAAATAGACGTTTAGAATGATAAAGAGTTTTTTTTTTTCGGAAGTACTTTAGAACGAAGTTTAGACGATCACCCTGGAAGCATTAAATCGAAGAAGAGTCTAATCTAAAGTAATTTAGAAGAAAATTGTGTAATTTTTCTGGTAACCGTCTTTGTTCCTTTATCATGCGGAGCATATTTTTGATAGATTATTTTACACAAGTTTACGATAGATTAAAGATATATTATTTATACGAAAAAATTTCAACATGCTAAGAAAACTGGAGAAAAGTTTCATTAGAAAGTTTTATTGCGCTCTTGCATATCTTTGCTAACGTGTACCAATGCCATTTACATATTTAAAATATGTCACGAATTTTTTCGGTAAGGCAATTAATCTTGTAATAGCAAAAAGTATATATTATATCAGATCATCCCTTACATTTAGATTTTTTGATCAAATTGATTTACTTAATTGATAATAACTTAATTTATCATAGTTCTTAATTTTTTATTATTGAGTCCACTGTCGCGCAGATGAAAGCAAAAAATATCAGTCAAAAAATACTGAGTTACTTAGGCTCTCTAATATCCCATTAATATTATACGTCTATATTACAATTTATATAAAAGCATTGTCATTATATATTCTAGATATATCTAACATTCTTCTTCGGCATGCTGGTATATTAAAACAAACTTACCAAAGTAATAACGCGCGTATTGTCTTATGTAACTCATATATGGTACATACTTCCAATGGCGCAGAATGAAATGATTTTTTCGCGGATAATGGGAGTCTTTGGGCATCTTTAGTAGTCACTAAGAGCTCACCGGACACCTTTTAGAGAATCTCCACTACGACAGTCGTGAAACTATCGTCCGTCCAAAGAACAGAAGAACAGAGAGCAGGGATCCTCGAAACGGATCCTCGAAACTGTCTCGAGACGGCGACGCTAACACTTATCGTTGTGTAACCGTTTGCCCAACCACATAGACAGACCATTTACCATAACGAGGGAAACGCCAGCAGAACCTGGTACCGGCAAAAGCTTGTAACAATGGTCGCCCGCTTGCTCTTCCCCCTGCCCTCCAATCCTTCTACAGTCCTGAATAACCTTCCTTCTTATATCCGCCTTTTAACGCTTTTCTTCGTTTTTTTGAGATTTTATTTCCGTCAACTCGAGGCTTGGCGAAAGCTTCATAATGATGTTACAACTTTTAACGAATCACCATTGTATGATTTTTTTTTTTTTAATTGATAGATCGTCTATTATTATGAAGCGCATCTTTAAGCTAAGTGAAATTGTTTTAATAGATCCGAGAGAAAAAAATCTTTAAATCGTGGTAAGATTATTCGTGTCAACAGCGTTCCACGCGTTAGGTGGTGTTCCTCGTAGTTTCCTCTGCTTCCACGACCTTTCGTCCATTAAGTTGTCTCTCGAGGAAGTCGTTACCACAAGGAAGGTGTAAGAGTAACGGCGCTGACCTTTTGCAAAATATGACATAGTCGTATGTAACGATATGACGCAACTGTACATACATTCTCCATGTTTAATATGGTGTAAGGTCGGGATTATATTTTATTAATAAACATTTAAAAGATGGCTTGCAAAAATGAATTATTCAAATAATCGAGAATTCTGAAGAGAGGAGGTGAAATTTTTAACGCTCAAGTGCAAATGCAAAAGTTCTCATATAAACTCGTGTGTTGCACTGTAAAGGCGATATTTTAGGCACATATATCATCGTGAATCGTATTACAGCCAAGAGGAGATGGAGACACGGCTCCTTTATTGCAAGCTTCGAGGAAACATCAATAATCTCGGGAACTTCTTAAGCGGCTTGAACGTTCTTTCGAAAACCATAGCGCTTTATACGCCGCGATAATCGATTGTGGAAGAAAGAGTTTCGTTGGGAATTCCAGCAAGTTTCGCACCACAAAAAAGACACTCCGTTCAAATATTTCAACGAATCGTTGCAAATCAACGATCGTCTTTGATCAGAGTCACTGGTGCGTTCACAGTTTCTCAGATATATATTGTACATACCCCGCAAAGCTTTCCGATTTAAACTTCTCTTCGATATTTCTAGCGCCTTTGATATTTGTTTGAATCTGTTTGCGCTTTCTTAAAAATTTTTATTTAAATAAATATTTTTTTTTTATTTTGTTATTCTAAAGTTAAGATATATAAAGTCTTCGTATATTTTCGTCCATATAATTATACAATTTTTAATGCCAAGTTTTTGCATAGAATAAATTGACTTTATACATGTATTAGATATTATATTTTATATTAATTTTACTCGTTTTATATACGAGCGGTATATTACTCAAGGTATTATTTAAAATAACGCGAAGAAAAATTCAATTTACATCGAATAGAATGAATAAATGAGTAATAATACGTAATGTTATTTGTTAAAAAATAAATATAGAAGATCGAAGCATCCATCATTCTATAATTATTTTTTATTAAAAGGCTATACAATATTCATCAGATCAAAATATAGATATGATAGACAACTTTATATAGTGCGTGATGTAATTTTTCAATTTATATTCTTTATAAACATAAAAGTAGAATCGATGCGCGCTAACTTTCTGACCAATTTGCCGAGATGCAAAATGCTTATATAGCTCGAGGTACTGTGAGAGGGCTGTTTTTCGAGGGCGACGCGCTTCTCTGAGCGCAAAATCGCTGCTCTACCTTCGCCAGTGAACCGTGGTAGGGATGAAGGAGTCGAAGGAGAAAAGGAGGCGGTGGAAGGATCCTTCCGCGGCATGCAATTTATCCTGTCGCATTAGATTCAAAATAATTGATCCCCCGGGCGGATGGAGAATAGCGAGTCATTACTTTAGACTGATAGCACCCCCATCGCAGTGCAGGCCGGAGGAAAATAAAAACTCGGAAATCACCTGCTCCCGATGAAAAATTTGACAGGCGAGAAGGAGCGGGCTAAGGAGATAGGGAGAAAGCTGCCGGACGCGGTACCGGACGAAGTAAGGAAGGATAGAACCTCTCTGCAGAATGGGCTTTCCGCAGCTGCAACAATCTAGAATTCGCCCGGAAACACGTCGTTTGACTTTTCGTGCAGCTGACCGCACGCGATTCCTTTTCTCTCTCTCTCTCTCTCTCTCTCTTTTCCTGTTTGTTATTGGTCTGTCATTTCGCTCGCAAGAATTGTGCGCTAGTTTTAGCTCAAAGCATATCTTATCGATATTTCACAGTAAAGCTTTTTTAAATTGATATTTTTCAAAGTATCGAGTTGCATAAATAACAGAGAAGTGAATGCGCGAATCAAAATAAAAATATAAATAATCCAAGCAAAAATATGAATAATATTTGATTATAAAGTAAAGTTTTCGTCCAAAGGAAGAAATTAATGTTATCTTAATAGCTTTCTATTTTTTTGATAACATGCATTAAGAGACGTATATTTAGATTATAATAGTTTTAAAATAATTTTATATCGTCTATCTCAAGCATTTTTTTTTTTTCATATTTGCCTACTATTAGATGCAAATGCTTGCGCCTTTGTGCTTGTTATATACATATATTGAATATATAAATTTTGTTCTTATAAATTGTGTACTTACGTATATCGAGTGAGTAGACATTTGTAACCGGTCCAAACAGAATTAGCAACGTACATAATTTAGCGATTATCGATAAATAATCGGCCTTCATGTTCTCCGTTGAGTGAAGACTTCATGAGAGCACTCGACGAATAGCTGTAAGCATAGATATAAAATATTTATATATTAGCGTGTACATTTTCTTTTATTTTAGCAGTCGCGCGTATAGTTGGTATTTTGTTGTTGAGAAAAGGTAATGCTAGGCAAAACAGATTCCGCGAAAACCCTTGAGAATTCTAGTTTGATTCTCGCCAATCTCCGGAATCAATATTTAAAGCAGAGAAGACGGACTTGGCTCCTCGTACGAGAACGTGCTTCGAAAGTCCACGTGATATTGCCTTGCCTTCCAATTTGCTGCCATTGTTTTCAGGTCGGATAAAACCACCGATCGCCCCTTCGGTCACGTCTCTACGCGAGGCACCCCGGAGATTTTAAAACCGCCACTCGAAATATTTTCTGCCCAGGTGCGCCTGAGGTGGAGGCTCAAGTAAAAAGGAACTTAATCGACTTAAGAGTAAAACTACACGCGTCTATGTATTCCTTTTTCTTGGCACAATCCACGACGGCCAGTCAGCCCTCGGTGGTTTCCGTGGTACGTGCGTCGCCTAGAGAAAACATGGAGAGACCGGCTCGAAATCGAGTCCCCGCTCAATTAGCTGAACCTCGCGTCCGCGTGTACTTCTCGTGTACTTTGCAGCTATGCGATAATAAATTTGTATAAAAAAATTTGAGAAAAGAAATCTTAATAACAATATAAAATAGACCATGAAAAATAATAAATTATACTTTAAAAACAAGCCTGTGTGACTTTTAAATGTATGCACATCTCCTGGGCTTTTTACGAAATGTAATAATATTCTTTAAGAATCTTAATCACTTTGTGATGAAAATCTTCAGACGTGAATAATATCTGCAGAAATTGTCCATCTATATATTAAAAAAAATCTTTTTAAAAGAATTAAAAGGAGGGAGGGGGAATATACATTATTTTTTCATATTTGTTATAGTAATTCTAAGATTCTAAATTATTTAAATTATTTTATAAGAAATGAGAAATTTTTTATAAATATTAAAAGTTTCGGTGTTAGAGAGAAGATCTTTTTTTATAGATGTATGCAAATTTTTGTTTTCGAGAAAAATGAAGATCAAAAAATATGTATGGATAATATTATATATCAGCAATCTAAAATCTCAAAATAGAATCAGAACAATTTTTTTATTTTATTTACTTTATTGTTATTGTATCACCGCGAAGTTAGGCTTTAAGATTCGTATAAGTATTGTATGTCGCAATCCATCGCTGATAAGGAGAGAGCAATATCCTGCTAGAAACTAGACGAGAGAAGAGTAATTAGCTGCACGAAGAGTAATTGATCGCAAATAGAAGGTTCCAAACTAACTTGTTAGAGACTATGCAGCTTCCACGATGCTGACTTCGTTTATATACCATAGCTAGGTCGCGAATGTCCACGCGGAAGGAATTCACATCAATCGGCATTAATTAATCGCTTTCGCTCGGAAGCGACGTTGCGCTGTCACGCGATTTAATATCTCTCGCGGGGTAACTCGACTGGCAATTTACCAATAATAAATACCTCGAATTTTTTCATCCAGTGCGCACATCGAGAAAGCAACGTAATACACACACACAAACATACAAATATACACGATACAGACGGTGTTTTAATTAGTTACCATTATTCACCATCCGGATCTATGTATGCCGACCTCTCCGTGTATGTGGATACTGTATTTAACGAGCGGAAACTCTCTCGTCGAATAGTGCACACAAATCCGGAGGAAGAATGAAAATAAATTTTAAACTGAGAACAGAAATAGAGCGCCAGATATATAAAATTTCTGCGGCTCAAATCAATCCGCTTACTGAGAGTTGATGCAGATATGAAAGGATTTTGTTTACAAGTGTATACGCAAGCACACGTAAACAAATCACGGATGCAATCACAGCTCGTAGTCACTGTATTTACAGATGTTTATGTATTCCACTATTAGAGAAGCGGATATTAATGATAATGCGCGAGACGGAGAATTGAACGATGAAGCAATAAATATTGATATACAACAATTCTGCGCCGTATTTTCCTATGAAAATTCCAATAATGATAAATTATCGAAAATATAATTTTAGTATAATGTATATATATATTATTTTATATTTCTATCTTAATATATTATTTTAAAATAAATTAGAATAAATGTGCTGAATGTGTGATAGCGGTATTAAATGTGAAATTTTTTTATTGCAAAATTTTCGAAAATTTTTGGCTCGTAACAGCATTTAATGTGCGCGTGTGTTAGAAATTCTGTTTCCCCCCCCCCCTCTCCCCGCCCCAAAACGTTCCTGATACACAAGCACGGTATTTGTGCGACGAGTACGATTAAATGATCGTTTGCACGATTCAATATTATCGTATGAAGCTTTTGCCAGTCACGGATAATTTCACGATCGCATTTTGATAGATTGTAAATGCAATGTGACGCCACAACCGTACAAGCCTGTGTGTTTCTTGGCATGTACAAGGACATGTAGCATTGCTATCGACACAGCGTTAATTAGTGCACACTTGCTACCCGATGTTACCGAAATACCATTAACGGCCCTCACACGGAGAGCGTAACGCGGTATCGCCCTCCGTTTAGATCGCGTTTTCTGCCTGCCGCAAATAATTAGCAAACGGCCGGACCCTATATAACTCCGCATGCCTCGCTATAGCGATCTGGACGATTGGAGGCGCAAATTAGGACGGCGTCTACCTAGACGCGTTTGCCGATAATTTAATTGATTATTGACGTACGCGAGCATACACACATGTGCATCAACATCGATCTCTCGATGTCGCGCGAAGGATGTATTTGCTCTCTTACTCTCTGAGATGTACGAGCGGCGCGGCTGTGCTTTGTTAGAGAATTTAGATCAAAGCCGAGAATGCGCACCTAACTGTCAATAGCAGAAACTTGATAATTAAATTGGTGGCAATTTATACATGTAATGGGGCTCGCAAACCGTACGCAGACTAATTGATATACTCGGGAAACATGTTTTGGGGTGTCAACGTATTGTAAAAATCCCGCTAATTACCTTCTAACGATTGCAATTTTTATTAAACGGGAACAATATTGATATGATTATTTTAAAGGAAAATCGAATGGCTATTTTTCGCGAATAATATGTGGAAAAATATTTGCAAAACACACACACACACACACACACATATACGAGAATATATTACAAAATATTAAAATATATAAACTTGAAACAAAGTATTAAAATATAAAATAATAAAATATATAAAAATAATAATATATAATAGAATATAAAATAAAATATATAAAAATATAGAAATTGTAAAAATATATAAAAAATATATATAAATTATAATATTATAAAAATTAAAAATAAATAGAAACATTTTATACGCTGAGAGTTATTTACACTTGTTTATTATATCCATCAGAATTGAAATTGATTGAGCAAAATAACATTCTCGTATATATATGTATGGTACATAGTATAGCAATATTACAATATTATACTCGGTATACTATTACATTTAGTTTATTGTGGTATAATTAGCTTCATAATGATTGTGTCTAATCCGCACATAAGCAATTAGCATCCTAATGTTAATTTACGTTTCGATGTGATGCCAAAACTGCGTTTATCTGTGAGTGATTAGTCAATTTTAAATTAGCTCGCTTGATGTTTAAATTAACCCGCTTAAGGTTTGCTAATATACACCTCATTCGTACTATCGATTATACACGTACGGATCTCTCTGTGTATATGTATACATTCAAAGGGATCTCCGGCAGTGCAATATCGATCGTGTGATATGACGGCTGTGCTTCGTTATCTTGTGCACGATATGTCGATACCTTGTGATACACTTAATTGAAGACATTTCGCCTCATTAGCTATACTGATTGGACATCCCGGATTTCGCGATTAAATATTGCCTTTACATATGCCATCCATTCGCGTCCATTCATTATACGTATCACGTTAAATTTTAAATTGTTTAATCACAGAAGACGTAGATCTTCCTTTTAGAGCGACAATAAATTAGAAATGAAACATGCACGCGATTCGTATTCAATTTATCGTAATAATTGATTTACAATAATAATTAACTATTGAAATTTGATTAACAGATTTTGATATCTACGCATCATTAAAATCAGATAATTTTAATATGGCTTTCATGATTTTCAGATAATTTTTAATTAAATTTATTAGTATTAATTATATAAAAGATGCAATATTAATTAGTGAGAGATTAAAGAGAGTGTTAGGTTTTATTAACTGCTGACTGTGTGTTAAACTGATGTCGTGGCAAAATAGTTTAGCCGTTAGAAAATGACAAGGAGGACCTCGTGAAATTTTTCAAGACTCAGAAGTACTTTCCAAGAACTGTTCCGTAATGACAAGAACTCTGAGGCAATTTCTTCTTGCTGCCGTTGCAAAATACATTCGAGATTTTATGAACCTCGATAGCTAGTAGTCAGTGAAACTTACGGATCGTACAAGGCGAATATTCTGAGATCTTTAAAGACAAGTCGAGAGGTGAATGTTTGCTTTAAACATCCAAGGCTAGGATTAGTTTAAGTTTGATTAATCACAATCATATATTTTATTAAATATTGTTAGTGTAAATAATATATATAAATAAATATCTTTTATTTTATATTTTTTAAATATCCTTTTATATATTATTTCTAAGCTCTTTGCGGATCATACAATTATTTATCGATAAATAATAAATGCCTCTATACACGTTTCTCTTCTTTTGTTCAAGAAAGTTTTGTAAAACATGGTATTAAGGTCATCGTTATAACTCAGCTGGCCACAAAATAATAAATCGCTCGACTTAATGCAAGTATGAGTTTGCCCAGTAGAAAATTGTAGCGGGAGGATAAATTACTTAACTTTAGTTAGCCATCACCAGCCAGCTAAGGCTATCGTAATTCCCATAAGAACCCCTATTTAGACTTTCAGCGCTCGTTTATTCTAATGCCGCTGCGGTGTGTGCGGAAGAGAGTCATCCTCTATGCCTCAGCTCGCTACGATGTACACTTACGATCTTCAGAAGAAATGAAGAAGAAATTCTGCTTTGCAGATTCCCGGCAAACAAAAATCGATAAGTGCGCTTGCGAAATTACCGCATACAAAGTCAAATGTATATTCCCTAATCGTCATAAATATTTTTCAATGGTTGTTCGAGGAAATTGAAGATGAAATCGAATTTATTTAAAATCTATCTTTATATCCATATCACTGCGCAAGATTCGAATAAAAATACCAATATCCGTACACAAAGGATTTTGAACTTCTTGTTGTGACATTACTTTTTTTTCGCGAAAATTTGCAGTTAACGCGGAATCTCGTACGATGCGAAATGATCGTGGAATATCCTGCGTGATATAATATATTTTGGCATGCTTAGTACGCAGAAGCTTGATTCTCGCGTAGTTGTCCGCGTACAAGACGCGATCTCAAAGGAGGCTATGTCCTGGATAAAGCCAGTGGAACGCCGCCTATCCCGGTGGACCTATCGCCGGCTATTATCGCATACCCTGCGGTTTTAAGCTATCGCGGTACGTAAGAGTGCCAAGAGAACTTTCGTCCTCCCTAATGGTGAATTGCCCGCCTGCTTACCCTTCCCTATATATCTACCGATGTCGCAGAATCTCCTACATCCGTCGTGTGCCGCATGTCCTCCGGCCTTCCATCGTCCAGCCCGAGATAACGCCAGCCTGTTTCTACAAGGTGTTAGACATTCAATATGTACGGCATGGATATATTCCAAAGCGTACGATATGTCTGTAATATTTCACGTTTCGCGGTTTAATCTGGAGTATATCCAGGTCGTCTAAGAACGTACACTCCAAAGGCTGGTTTTTGGAGCTTCCGTGTATTTGTCCGCAAGATTAATTTTTGTCTGTTTGTTTAAACACACAAATTAATACGCAGTATAGAGATATTTGAACGATTGCAATGAGATCTGATGAGATTTATTTTGGATAACGTTCCAAATAAGGATATTGGATTTATCTCTCAAAACGTGGTTATTTCATGTCATATTATGTTGTTCAACGAGTTTCAAGTTTTGCGACATCGAGTTACATAAGTAACAGCTTCGAAAAGATCCATTGACTGGAAATTCACCGATATTTGTTGCATAGATTTTATCGACAATAAATCTGTGCCCGCCATCATTATTTTACACGATGTCGATAAAGAATATTGGCACACAATAGATGGCTTGAATAGTATTTAATACGTGGCATCTTCTTTGGAAAGAGATATACAAATATTACGTAACCGTTTGTATTGCAATATCGTTGCAATAACTTCTTTTTTGAGCATCGTATATCTATCGGAAACGTAACGTTTCTAAAGATCTCGAGCACCAAATATTTGTTCTTTTTTTTTTATTGTGCTATTATTTAGCTCGATGTGGTACAGTTTTTTTTTGTATCCACATATCACGTATTGGCGTCTTTTCGGCTCCACATATCCACGTTTCTCGTATTGCGTGACACAATTCAGCGTTGTTTGTGTCGTACGATATCGTTAAACGATATGTCTATCGATATATACAATATATATCTTTTAATAGCGAGACATCGTTTATCTGGAACAAAGCTATGTCTGTCAAGCTCATTTATTCTTCATCGCGTGAGTTACGTACAATCGGCGAAATGTCACTCGTTATTTTGACGCTATATATATTGACGCTAAAGATTTTCAAGAAAATACAAACGTACATGCGCGCAGTATTTTCGAGGCTATTTTCGTGGCTGGTGCCAGATATTACGTCTTGAAAGAATAATGGTATACAAGCTCCAGCGATTTTGCAATATTCGACGCTATATATTCCTCGGCGTAATGCATATTTATATCGCGATATGAATCACGCGGCTCGAGCACTTTTCCATGACCCGCGTTTTTACCCTCCCGGTTTTTCGGCATAATTATAACAGGAAATTCACATGATACATAGGGATTGTTTTAAAGATTGTTTTATATGATTTATTATTAGCTGCAAAAAAAATTTGGGATAGTATTTTATCTATAAAATGTATTGCATAATATAAAAAGCATATTTTATTAGAATTAAATATAGAAAATTAAAACATATTACGGTTTTATAAAGTTTTACTGTGCTAAACGTATAGACGGCAAATTAAAAAAATTAATGAAAAAACAAAGATTTAAAGTTTAAATTATTATTTACTTATGATACTTATGATAGAATTAAAATGTTCATAAATTTTTGTATATAATCATTATAAAAATTTCACGATACAGTCATTATAATGGTTAGCTTGAGATAAGATAATATTTACAATTTTAGAGATTAAATTATATCATACAGGGCAAATTTTTACTTCAATTTATAAATTGATTAAAATAAATTATATTATAAGGGGAAAATCTTTACTTCAATTTATAAATTAATTTTATATTTTAAAAGGCTACAAGTGTGCTTTTCGCGCAATATCAAATTCATGAATCTGGAAATGTACTAGATTTATTGAACCTTTGACGTAGCTGATCCGCGTCTAGTTCTTCCTTAATCGACGATGTTGAAGTATTATCGCGTACCATTGACGCGCGTAGCATTAAAATGTATCGATAAACGATATCCTCGATAAGTTCCGCTGTTTCTGCTTCAATTGTCATAGAGCAATAGTGTAGTATGCGTTATTATCCGGCGCGGCATCGGCGCGCGTTTGTGTTCGAGAACGATTCTCTTGGAAGGGGTGAAAAAAAAAAAAAGAAATCACATTTCCGAGAGAGAATGCGACCGTGCGCCGCTGCGGGTCTACCAATGAATCATCGCTTCGCGGCCATACATCGCGCGCCATCGGATAATTAATTATTCTGAAAGAGTACGAGAGCGCGCGGTATAACGAACGCATCCTGCTTATAAATATTTCCAACGTAGGAGTTTTTGCATACCGGGTGCACGCGCGCATCGAACCGTTCCCGCACATTGCATTATCGTATATTGCACGTGTACCATTCGAGCGTTATCTGCGTAAAGCGGAAGCGCGGAATAAAACGACCTTCTGCAAAAAAAAAAAGGAAGCGTAATGGACGCGGAACTTCATCGTGAATTCGATGCGAGAAATTTATTTAATTCGATTTCTCGCATATATTCGAACGCGAACGATATTGCGGCGGGCCATTCGGATAATCAAGGCGCTCTCATGTCGTCGAGCTACATTTTTTTTTCGGACGCCTGATGCGTAAAATCGATTTGACTTTATATATCTCTATCCGTGTATCAAATTGCGATTGTATAAGAAACTTGATAAAAATAATATGATACAATTAATCGGAAAATCTCTTCGGAGAAGACTCCCGCGTTGATATAACGCATGGAATCCGTTGGAACAATTTATTGTTAGGCGGACAATTGGATTAACATGCGTTCTAAATAACTAATTTATCGTTAAACGATACCCTCGATGCGTCAGTCTGCTTTCGTTCCGACAGTTGGAGGAATTCGCGCGTTGGCATTGTAAGCCCCGTATTCTGTCGCTTTGCGCTGTCAATAAACGTCATCGATGTTTCTTGCCATTCTCGTCGCGTCCTTAGGACGCTAGAAGCGAAATCGTCCTCGATAAGTGACATTCATCTTAACCATAATAATATTGCGATTTTTAATCGTATCAGTTACGCAGCGATTCTCTCTTAAAAATTCTTAAAGAATTTCATGGATTTAATCGAGGTGTCGAAATATTTTCGCGCGGAAGAAAAGAAATCGCGATGATATTGCAGCGGCGTTCTCATCGCTGTATACGCTCACGTCGGTCGTGTCTACGATTATGTTCAGTGCTCTCTCACACCGGTAACGTCGTTGCTGCCACCGACAGCAACGATGCACCAGCATCGTTACATTGTTCGGTTAACCTCGCGTCATTTCGAGGAATACAATTTTCCTCCTACGCGAACGAAGTATGTCATTGCGATAAGAGCGCGTAATACGTTTCTCCTCCACCACCATTGCCAGCATCGTCGTCTATGTCTTTGTTCTTCCGCGGTGTCGGAGATATTCGCCATCCCTTTATGGACCACAAAGCGGGGCTCGCGTTCTCAGCGAGATCTCGTTTTCTTGCTATGGGCGCCGCAGCGACTGTCAACGAATTCTCCAGCCGGAAGGTATCTAATAAATCTCTGACGGAGACGAGAGTTTCTCGTCGTATACACAGATGCAACCGTCCACGCGAGAGGAGTTTTCGAGGATATTTTGCGCGGCAACGGTATTATTTTAAAACCATCGCGCGTGTCCGCAAATTCTGGAACGCCCCCCTACACGTTTCCGTGTCACTAATAAAAACTGCCTGTTTAATCAGCGCGTTTAAAGCCGGATGTGTTTGCCTCTTTAAGTCTAACGTAATATCAAAATAATGAATGTTTAAGAATATTGGAAATTGGCGATTAAAGAACAATGAATCGCGGGACTAAAGTGTAAGCATGTGGAAGATTAAATAAAATTGAAATACATGTGAATCAAATCAATTCAGCGCGAGCGAACGTAAATTGTTGATTAAAAAATAATTCTATGCGAGAAAGAATTTGTTTTTCTTTCTCAATTTATTATTCCGCATTGTTATGCGAATCACATGTAAATTAGAATACAAAAAAAAAAAAACTTGATTTCAAAGAATAAACTTTCAAAAAATCATACGTATTTTATTTATAAAAAAAAAAAAGAAGAACATGCTTTCTTATTCAGAGAATATCTTTTTTACATATTTTCTCTCGACTACATAAACTCGGTTACTCTTTTTCCTTAATTTTCTTGCATTTTCCTGAAACATCTCTCCCTCTTTCTCTCTCTCTCTTTTGATATTTAATAAATTATTTAAAACCTAGGAACATCGCAAGACACATTCTTAAAGTCGCGAAATTACCTAAACTTCCACAAACGGTTTTCCTCGCACGCTCGATTCTTTTTCAATCTTCGTGTTTCTTCGCATATAAAACATTAATCTTTTTTTCACGATGGTTAATAAATTATTAAGGACACGCGATAAAACCACGTGCCGTTGGAAAGAACGAGGCAAAATATTGTACATGTGTACGCCGCCTTTTCCAGCGGAAAGAGGGAATCGAACGGCGCTTATCAGCGACGCCGATACGTCTGACCGCTGCGTAGTCCGCTGCTACTAGTCGGAAGCGGCGTGCATACGTTATCGTTCGGTCGTTCGTGTACCACCGGCACCTCCGACCCGCTCGATCCCGGATGACGATAAAGTGCGAGAAACACGTGCGACACGTTTCGCCGTTGCGTTTTGTCCACCTTGCTCCGCTTTGCTCCCCTACCGTCGTGTCTTATCGCGATCATCGGCGACCCTGGTCGCATTAAAGCTGATCATTAATAGACCGTGCGTTTCATAACATGTAAAGCGAGTTGCGAACATTTCCAAAGGGCGCACGCGTCCTTGGATTAGCAATATTCACCATCGTACGATTTGCGGATAAAAGCGTCATCATCTAATAGATATATAATCCTTTCAATTTCTCAGTTTTCAATTTATTTACTTTCATCGCAGAGCTCTTTATTAGATTTAAAAAAAAAAAAAAAAAAAAAAAAGCACTGTAGTCGTTCTAATAATTGGGCGAGGTGCGAAAAGTGTGAACAATTATTGATAAATTAATTTTTCGTAATTGAAAATTATATATATTCGTATAATACACTTATAGGATACAAATTTCAAAAATAATGTGAGATATTCCGTGCGTTGCGTTTCGTGTCATTGCGCTGTTAAACCGGCAGTGCTGCCGGAAGCTACATGTAATTTACTACAGTAACATTTAATCATTAATGCAGTGTATATACGCTGTGAAGATGTACGAATCGGATAACACAACACAGCGTCGATGCGTATAAATAGTTGCAGCAAAAATATATATAATAACGTCTTTTTACCTCGCGAAAACGATATCGCACACAGCCGCAATTTATTCTTTTATCTTATATAAAATATTCGTATCTCAAAAAACGATATCCAAAGAGTTACTTTATTATAAACTTGTTTTAGCTATTACAATAGTTTTTAAAACGCCAAGAGAAAAACTGCTATTAAGCGCAAATAACAAAGTCGTAAAAAAGAACGAGATAGAGACAAAGAGAGAGAAAAAAAAATGTTTTAACCGTTATTCACAAACGGTGGTCATTTTATACCTCTTAATAATGTTGGATGAGAGAAGAGCATGTTCTTCTCGAGCCAAATCAAGCGTGAGGAAGAATCTTTATCACCGTCAATGAGAGACGCTCTTGAAAGCTATTTTATGCCTCGTAACATCAATGAACGTCGTTGTATTATCTCGTCTCGTCGTCAACGTCTAACGTTGTTATCGAAAATGACGCGTAAATTATCATTGAAACAAGAGGCAAGTTCGATCAACCAGCTACTTGAACGAGCGAATATTCTTCGAGACGAGCAACCGTTGACGATAAGATATGAAAAATCTTTCCGCCATATTATATTTTTCCATCGCGTCTCTTTTACGCCTGTTTAACTTAAATCATCTCCCTTTGCCGATCCTCTAGCGCGTCTTTACGAAAAACACTGTTCTCTGTCTCATCGTACATATACCAGGTATGTAAATATGAAACCGGAATTTGCCCATAGATTGCCCTAGCTGTCAATGTAGTTACCATCAAACCGCGGCATTGGCGCCATTTTCTTGTTTTGACATCTGATAAAGATTTTCAACTCACAAGAATACAAGTCTCATACAACAGCATAGTTTTTAATAGCGTTGAACATGTCGAATTTTGTGCCTGGAAACTACGATTTGCGGACAGCATCGATTTTATGTTACCGTTTGAAGAAAACTGCTGCAGAATCGCATCGAATGCTTGTCGAAGCTTACGGTGAGCATGCTCTTGGTAAATGACAGTGCTTTGAGTGGTTTAAAAAATTCAAAAGTGGCGATTTTGACATGAGAAACGAAGAACATGGAAGAAGGGTGTGATCTATTATGAGCTGCTAAAACCTGGCGAAACCGTTAATACCGAACGCTACCGACAACAAATGATCGATTTGAATCAAGCTTTGCGTGAAAAACGACCAGAATATCAAAAAAGGCAACGCAAAGTGATTTTGCTTCACGATAATGCACCATCACACACAGCAAAACCGGTCAAGGAAACGATTGAGGCGTTTAGTTGGGAAATACTTTCGCATGCGGCTTACTCACCAGACTTGGCTCCATCCGATTACTACTTATTTGCATCGATGGAACACGCACTTGCTGTGAGCAGCGCTTCACTTCTTACGAAAATGTACGAAAATGGCTCGATGACTGGTTTGCCTCAAAGAAGCAACAGTTTTTTTGGCGCGGCATCCACAAATTGTTAGAGAGATGGGAAAAATGTATAGCTAGCAATGGGCAATACTTGGAATAAAATATTTTTTATCATTTTCATACAATAAATGTGTATTTTCTATACAAAAATTCCGGTTTCATATTTATATACCTGGTATATTCCGCATCTTCCTTCCCATCGCGAGAAATTATGGCTCCTTCCCCTTTCGTAATCCATCGGCCAACGTAAATCACGAATGCAAGCAACAGAGCCGCGAATGGGAAGAGTCCGAGGATCGCCGCTTACCGAGCTCTTTTCCGAGTCTCAAAATTATGGTTCCGACAAGGTCTTACAAGAAATATATTACCCTTTAGTTTCGAAATCTTTGCCGCGGGAACGATGATTAATTTGCATGCCGCACGACTATATGTGATCTCGAAATAATTTCCCTGTCGCTTTATACGCTGACCGAGATCTTCGATTTACGACTTTAATAGGTGACTCCGGAGATTCTCTCGTGGATGAGATAGTTGAAGAGAGGGTCAAACTTTCAATCTATGAAATATCGTTATCGCCTTTCTTTGAGTTGCTCCAGTTTCCTTTTCTTTCAAATAGCGTTATTGATGTAAAATGTTTGCACGCATCTGAGTACGAACGTGCCTTGCGAGGGATGCTCAATTATGGTCAACATTGCTAATTTTCTGGTGTATCTTGAACATCAGTTATTCATGTCATGTGTATGTTCTGATGTGTATGATTTGAAAGGAAAAGAAAATTTATATTGTATGTTAATAAATATTAATAAATGTTAATAAATATTATATTTTATGTGCTTTTGGCGAACTGCTCTTATTCTTCAAGTTGTCAAACATATCGTATTAACTTTTTCTCTAAAGCGTTTATATCATCGTTATCTGTCCATACTGGTAAATATTTATTTCTTCGAATTATTCATAAGTCAACAGTTTAAAAAGGTATGTATTGTTCGCCCATGAAATCTCACCTAGTGAGATCTTCGCGAAAACGGCGACTATTTCCGCGCGATTTTTCTTTATAGACGGTTGGATGTGTACGGTTGGGTGAAAAAGAATTAAGTTCCGCTGGATGTTCGAAGTATTCTTACGGCGAAAGGAATAAACTCGTTGCAACGCTACAAAAGCGCAAATAGCGCTCGTTGTTATTTTTGTCTACGAAATTGTGTTCCTGCTGCGTGCTCAAGAGAGCCGCGCCACCAATAAATGGAAATGAAATACGCAAACGTCAATAAGAAGAAATAAATAAGAATTCTTCTATCGATTGTATACTTTTATAATCCTGTCTTTCTCTCTCAAATTGCTATTGATTGCCGTAAACCAATGTTCCTGTGCTCTACATGCGTGCTGGATATCACGTTGAAGCTAAAGTGAAACAAAATTATCGTGCAAAATATTTCGTTTCGTCGATTCTTGCCATCGGGTCAAAAAGCCCGCCTTTCTTTACGCAAATTCTTTTCAAAAATCATTTGGACGGACGAGAGATATGCGTTCGAATTTAACCAGGAACCAGAAATAAAAGAAGACACTTTCTGGTGTACCTCTCCTCCGTCTCCACTCACTTGTGTCCATTTCGTCACTCGGTCGAGCATGCAATATGTTCGCACGCGGAATACATACGGATATGCGTGTAAGTGCATTTCCACTTTGAAAAAAGCGCGACGCAGGTGGCAGGGCGTACTGTACGACAGGGTGGCAGAGAAAAAGAGATAGGGGATGGGGAATGGGACAGGGAGAACGTCACAAAAAAAGGGGGGGGGAATATAAAGAAACGGGGACGCGATTCCCCGCAACGTTTATTTCAGTCAGAAGCGGCTTTTGAAATTCTGACGCTTCGTCAGTTCTCTTTGGATGCATTCGCAGAGTGGCATTATCGTCGCTGTAGTTACGAGTACATCGCGCACGCTTTTTTTCCCCACGAGTTGCAGCTGCAGTTTCGGCTCCTGACGTTTCATCGCAGCAAGTGGGCATCGCGTATATGGCTCTGCCTCTTTTTTTAAGGACCACTCAGTGCTAAAAGTCCAATATCCCTCATTCTCCTCCTCCGTTTTCCCCCCTTCCACCTTTCTTTCATTTATTTTCTCTCTCTATCTCTCTCTCTCCCCCTCTTTTTTCCTTGTGTCGTTCTCGTTCTCTCTTCCCTCGTGCCTTTTCCTTTTTTCCATCAACGTTCCATCACATTCTGCCTTCAAGAACTTTTCGTCGAAATTCTCGTAGTTGCGCGAACACATTCAACTGTTAGCGGACATACATGAGTGTATCGCGATTTTAAATAAAGTATTTTGAAAACGTTACCGATTATTCTTTCGGGAGACAATTGCTATATGCACTATTCTGTGGATTTAAATAAACTCTATAATTGTTTATGGGGGATCATGCGATCTCTCTTATCATAAGAAAACATTTAATTTAATTGTTCATGCGCGCGTTTCGATGATTGATAATTATGTACATACTCAAATTAATTCGAGAATATAATTCGATGATAAATTATAATGATAAAATTTATCGAACCGAATCGAATACACGTACAAGAAAATATTTAACTAATCGCAAAGAAGTATTCTGCTATTACGTCGAATAATGATAAATGTTCCGAGTTTCTCTCCATGAAATGGGCGACTATTTGGCAAATGCGACTTTGACTATTGGACGTCGTTTTGTCCTCTTTTCCTGCTTTCACAGACGAGCTGCACGAAAAAGGTAGAGAAGGGCACATCGAAGAGGGGCTGCATAATCGTCGACGACAATGACGGGGACAGCTACGAGCACGACGGCGACAGGAAGCGACGAGCCACGTCGATTGAACATTGTTTACATTCGATCGAGCAAATCGATTCGACGTCGCTTCTCGTTTCGCGATTCCACGCGTGAACGCGTAAGCGCGGTCCCCTATATACCGTACGTATTACATTATCCACCGCCATGGAGGAATACGAAAGAAAAGGGTCGAAGGAGCCATCGACGTTGCTCGGTCAACGTTCTCCGCGTTGATCGCGCAACAGTAACAGCAATATCCCGGGAAAATCTTCGTCTCGCTGGGCGCAAGGACGAGCGTGGCCGTGATATCGCGACTCCGATATAATTAATAAATCCAATTTGAAAGCCGGGATTTAAATCGTTCGACGCTGCAGAAAGTCACGTAAAGGCAGTTAACCAAGTGTTGCACAAGTAATCGTAAATCGTGTTACCTTCTACGATCAAAATACGGAGTTGCTCGGTGCTCGTGCACGCGCGCGCTCAAAAAGCCAGGTTCACCGAGTTATCCAATTTTCACCCTACACGAGAAATAAGATGTATCTTCTTCTATTAAACAGATTTATATAAGAGAGAGAGAGAGAAGGAGAAGGGGTAGAGACGGTTGATCTTTTTTTTTTTTTTTTTTTTTTTTTGACACGTGTATAAATTAAGTTTCGACGGTGAAGAGAGAAGAAGCGCGGGAAGATAATATAGTGAGTTAGTATGGTTCGATGAATATTTTGCTACGTGTCGCTCTATTAATTCCGTATCTCGAGAGGCGAAGAGCGCAGCTGCGACCGCGATATTCCGTAACGCTATCAATTCTGCGGCATGGGAGGTTGAAATGTTTACGTACGATCGGACTGCCATTTGTTACACGATAAAGTATCAGCCACAACCCCAAACTGCGAGGAAACTTCGGTAAGCGGTCGAAGAACCGCTAAATATTCCCGCTGAAAATCGCCCAATATTTTCTACCTTTAGTCATATCGTTGTAGCGATATACGGCGATTAACACGGATGAACAAACTCTCGCAGAGTCAGTTAATAAACTACGTTAAAAATGTCGCTCTGGGCAAACAGACGAGAAAGATATATTCTTACACTTTTAAAAGGTATTTGAGAAAAGAGAGAGAGAGAGAGAGAGAGAGAGAGAGAGAGAGAGAGATGTGATTTATTAAAGGCGTAAAGGTCGGATGAGATACGATCCGTGCGTTAATTTATTTTAAACACATTTTTCACGACAGTATATTTAAACAAATTTGTTTTCATGTAATTAAATTCTTTAACGTTAGCATTCTGCTTGTGTGACAGCATTTTCATATATTTTCTTTGGAAAGGAAAAGTCGTTTATCTGTCATGTGTGTCTGTCAAGCTGAGTAGATGCAAGTAGATGCTTAATGTCGTTTATCATGTTTTTATGGTATACTGTTAGGGCGTTTTTTAGATGATTGCTTTTATCGCTAAAACATGGTATACGTGATAGATATAAATTCTCATCTTCCCATGAAATATGAATGAATATTTTCGCCTTGAAAGCAGTGCAACGCTTCAGATTATTGGCTAGAATACTTGAGACTGAATGCATGGCATACTTTTAGATTGCTTGAGAATTATTATCAACAATAATAAAGCAAGGATATTGATGTTGGCCGTAACAGCAAAACTATTATTTTAATTTATTAATTATGCGATTTTGTAAAAAGTTTTTGTATTATTCAAATATACCAACCTTTTTCAAAATTATAGCAATGCGTGCTAATATAAATTTATATATGCAAAAACGGTCATAATATTTAATCATTAAAAGATATTGAAACAGATTAATCTTTTAATCTATTGCATTTAATAATTTTTATGCAAAAATATTAAAGGACAAAGCTCATATATCACAAATAGCCGTAAATATTTTAATTTTTTTTTTTTATAGCTTTGTCCTTGTTTTGTAGCCTAAAATAATGTCTTTTAGTATTTTATGGAAGATAATAAATATGAAAATAATACATATATTGTAATATGACGTACATGCTGCAACGGCCAACGAAATCGTGATCATGTTTGTCATGTGTGACTAAAATAAATAACTGAAAAAGCATATTAACCTAGAAAGATAAGAGAGATCCTCTATTTTCGTGACAAACAAAATGTGAAGTTGGTTGGAAACAGTCGTATCAAGGGAGCCGAAACGCTGAAAGCAAACCCACAATTGTGGCGCTGCGAGACTGGTGGAGGGTGAAATAGAGCAGGAGGAGCAGTTTTTTTTTTTTTTGCTGTCCCACTTCTCACAGCGATACAGTGATCGAGTTCGTGAGGGTTGCGCAGGATCAAAGGTTCCTCCGTCGACCTCAAGTTTCCTCCCTTACGCCGACTCGCTCCTTGCCCGCAGTTCTTAGCGGTTAAACTCGACGGTGAGGTGGCAGTGGTCTGCCGCCTGGCAATGATAGTGTACCTACCACTACCATCACCGCCATCACCACCACCGCGACGTTAGCACTAAATTATGTAGCATAATGGTGAAACGAAGAGGGGACGCGGGGGCCGCGAAAGGAAACGAGGGAGAAAGCGAAAGAACGAAGGGCACAGAAGCGCTTTCCTACTCCATTCGTCAATGTCGCGCCCTACGCCTCTTTTCAGAATATCACAATGATGGTTAAAGCGATCCCCTTGATTTAGTTCTATTTATTTTTGCTCGTCTGATTTTTTTTGTCAGACTTTTCGCATCCTATTACGAGATCCTTTCGGTTCGCAAGAAACAGAAATCCTAACGTCGTAAGATCAATTATAATAGCACTCTTTTTTTTTTACATTTTTATAATCGCACACGTGTGTGTGTGTGTTTATGGCATAAAAAGTGTAGGCGCTCTCTTTTGTATTGCATCATTCTTGAATTGTTTCAGATTGCACAAAAAAAAAGAAAGTCTGCTATTATAATATATGTATATATTCCCCAAATTTATATAAAAGCACAGATATATATATCTCGTATCACGAATATTGATAAGATTTCAGTTGCCAGTGTCGCTAGTTTATTCGATGATAGGAAAGCACGAAGTGCCACGAGGTACGCGAAAGAGATACCAACGAACGACAGGAATGCACCTATTCTTGCGTCATTCGTCAATGTCATGAATTGTGCCTCTTTGTAAAGCATTGCTTCAGTACTGCAAATGATATCGCGCAAATTCTATTTACTCTCATTCGCGCACTTACATTTTATTCGCGAGGTCACAAGCCCTCATGCGATGAATTTTTTACTACTATGCAGAATTAAAAATTTAATTACGCGAAAATGAGAATATTTCATGGTCGCTCTTCTTTTTCTTAAATTTCGCAAGTTTTATATTAACGTGTTCCATTTAATTATAGGCAAATAAGCGTGCGCGATCTCTCATGTTTTATTTGCTCTCATATTACGATTTAAAAAATATATATTCATTTGTAGTCAAAGCCAAAGTTTTCTCTTCTTGTCATACTTTATTTCTTATTCTCTTTTATTATCTACAAGAAAATATAAAGATAAAATAATGCGATAAAGACAGGACGAGATGAAAGATCACGGCTGGCAATGCGGCCAGAATAGTATGTTGACATCGCGACATCCATTTCTTTCCAAATTCTCATCGACTTTACGAGTTTTGCGTGCGTAATTAGTACGATTACCCATCAGTTGAAATTCGTGTTTCGGCAAAAGAATTCGTGTTACGATGCCTGTCGATGTGCACGGTATATATTTAAACAAAGCACTGGGTTCAGAGATCAATTAACCCGATTAACGATAAGCGAAAATATTCGAAACGTGCACATAAAAAAATATAAAAAAGATTATTACGATAACATTTCAAAAAGAAGAGCGCAAGATTTGCGCAAGTTTGACACTGTATAAATAAGGGATACAAACTAGAATATTCAGTAATTTATTCGACTCTCTCCAAATTATGCGTAAGCTTAAATTAAATAAAAATATGTCAGAGCAATAATAACACAGTAATTAATCTCACTCGTAAGTTCGCAAGGAATTTCGCCAATTATTCCGAATATTCCGTGGTCATTTTCTCATTATAGAATAACATGTATGAGATTTGGGAATCTCTGGCGCATAGATATTTCTAACCATGATTAATTACAAGTATGAAATTCGAATAGAGAAGACAGGAAGGCAGAAAGGAGGAAAATTCTATACTTGCAGAATTAGAAAGTATATTATTATAATTATACTATATTCAAAATATTTATTATACATTTACTCGAACGGAAAAAGATAATACATTCTACACCTGCGTACATTATTTCATTTATCGTAGTTTCTCTATAATGTTTTTACATCAAGATTAAAAATATTGTATGTGAAAAGATAGAGCTCTTTCAGTTCTCACGAAAACATACAATAAAAGATAGATAAGAGAATAAATAATTATGTAAAGCAATATTTAGTTAAATTTTAATGTGATAATCTCGAGATGTTCATATTATTTCAAATATTTTCATTATCTTGGCCATTTCGTATTTTTTATTCGAAATCATATTGACACTCTGCAAAAAATTGCATATAAATTGACATTTTCATAGAACTCCAGTCAGCTTATCAAACTTTTTAAAAAGAGTCGCTGTCCCCCTTTCTCGAGATGTTCGAAATCCATTACACAGTTTTTTTCGCGCTATTTCAAAAAGCCGTTCATTCTACCGAGGAAGGTATACAAAAGTTGTTTCTATTAAAAAACTCGGTCAATAGAATGCTTGAGAAAGAATTTTGTAACGAGTGTTTTAGAAAGAATTTTGCTTTTGCTCTGCATCTATTTTTCTTTTTAAGAATATTTTTACGATCTTTCTCTCTCTCTCTCTCTCTCTCTCTCTCTCAATGTGAAATATTACAGATTCCATTAATCGATATAACGGGTATAAAACTCTTATG
This sequence comes from Polyergus mexicanus, assembly GCF_030449975.1. NCBI lineage: Eukaryota > Metazoa > Arthropoda > Insecta > Hymenoptera > Formicidae > Polyergus > Polyergus mexicanus. The sequence goes on from NW_027223323.1 coordinate 112,041, forward strand.
ATACGTTATCCAAAGTTAAATCTGCCTTGATTTTATTATACGATGCTACGAAACAATTCATTGTTGCTGTCCATCTCTAACCACCATTTCAACTTTGCTTCTCCCACGTAATTAATTACAGAAGTAATTAATAAGAGTATATGAACCGCGCGTTAGTGGCGCCAATTACACAAGCATAATTGGCGAGAATTCTCGCACAAGCAGCCAAACTACGTTGCTGAGTGCGAGGAAAAGATTTTTTTTTTTTTCGGTTTTTGTTTTATAATTGCGAATACGCTTAATACAGTTTTTTAATTAATTTATTTCTTTCCCGTTTTTTTTTTATATAAACAAATTAATGCTCGGTAGTAAGGAGTAATTCTTAAACATTACCGGATGCTAAGAGCAGAATTTTCGACGTGGCGCGTTTTCTTAAATTGACCATCGTTCGTATTACAAAACTGACCTGTAACTTCAACGGCAAAAACCGCAGATTATACCGTTACGAGGCCATTAATTTTTCCCCCGTCCTCCACGATGTTTTTCTCCCCCTTCTCCTCTCCACCGCGCGATTCCCCGTTTTCAGCCCGGTATAATTAATTTCGGGAATTACTTTGCTAATCGCTAGTATAAACTGTAATAGCACGTGTCAGTGGCATGGCTGTAATCAACGAAAATATTTATCTTCTAATAGAAACCTCCGTTTTAATTTTGAAGATAATTAGTAAGATACTTTTAATTGTACAATATTATAAAAATATGAAGATAAAAGAATATGATGTAAGATGAGAGATATAAAATATAAGAGGATATGAGATATCGTAATCTTTCTGCGTATAAATCAGTATTTTTTCATTATGTTTCGTAAACTTTTTATCATCAATTATGTTACATAAGTTTATTCTACGCAGAAAGAAATCTTTTGGGAAAGATCGATAGATGTAATTATGTTTGTAAAAAGAGACGTTATTAATAATATTGTTTGAGTTATATTGAAATCGAACAAATATATGAGTCTCTCGGAGAAGCTAAACTAATTCAATTCCATTTTTTAAATACTGATATATTCTAGTATTAAAATTAAGAAATTACGAAAAGTAGAATTGATCAGTTTGACTTTTGAGAGACTCGTATATCAAAATCGATAATTATCAATTCCGCTAATAACATCAAAAAGTGGAATTCTCAGAGTGATAATCGAGGCGCCTTGCAAGAGCCAGGCACCTTATGTCTTACGAGATTACGATTGGGAGAGGAATGCGAGTCGTGGAGTTCTCTCTGAGGGGATAAATATTTTCGCGCATTTTTCTCACGATATCGCTCTAAAAGTGCCGACTTTGAAAGTATTTTCCTCCATGGTAGTAATGAACATTACGTCTTTGCAGACGTCATTATGGGTCTACGAGATTAAAACCGAGAAAGAAAAGGCGGTATACGCCGGTGTTGAGGCGGAAGGGTCCGCATGGTTCGGCGCTTACCAGTGCCATTAGTTCACGTCAGAAGCCGCGTAATTCGTACAAAGTATCCCGTTATGACTATTTACTTTTCCCCACGCACTTTTCCAGCCTTTCCACGTCCGTGCGCGGATGATTAATCTCACGAGAGTTATGCGGCTCTAAATATGGATCTCAATTTGTGCCCGTCACTTACAGAGGCTTAATCGTTTGAAATTTAGTCGGATAAATGATCAGCGGCAATATCGAGAAAAAAATAGAAATCCTCCAGTAAATGACTAGAAATATCATATATATATATATTGTATATATACGTACTTGTGTCACAATTTCCTTTTTAATTCGTATTGAATTGATGTGATTAAATTCCTCTATTATTATTGTGCATAAAAAAATTCTTATATAATATTTCAAATTAAAAATATAATCTTTAATAATGTGCAATGACTTGTTAAATAATTTGAAAATAAAACATATAATTTAATATTGATGTAATATTGATGAAATATTTCATTAAAAATCTTTATCTGATAATATAGATTAAATTATATATATTATTATATCAGTAATATATGTATAATACGTATAATTAATCCGATGTAGCCATATATGCACAAGCGTATTTTCTTTGTATTTCCAAAGTAATTATCGTACAGTAATGTTATATTACATGTACATAATTATAAATGCAAATTATTATGAAAATAAGAGTAGTATTGCAAAAAATATGTTTCGGATTTACATTGGAAAAGATATCATTATTTTCGCTTATATTAATTATAGGATTATTTGTAAAAATATTATAACATGATTGTACAGCAATTCGTTACGTAATGCTGTTACACAAACAGGAGGAAATTTACGTTTCCCGAGAAGTCTACGCAAACGAGAAACCTCGGCAATCGATCGTTATCACGCCAGTGGAGCCCGAGTTAGTCGAAAGACGATCGTCGAACAAATTTCGCGGTGACTAGCGCGGTTGAAATCGAGTTTAAAGTTTCGACGAGTAGTCCCACGGATGTTAAGTACGTCTAACTGGCGCTTAACTCCCGGAAGGCGCGACGGCTCTTCCTTCCGTCAGATTAGAGCTGCTATGAAACATCGAATTAGTACTCCGTCAGTTTCCGCGTTACCTACCCCGTATACGATAAATACTTCATATAAGCTTCCTTGTTGCTAGTCGCTATTTTTGTCATAAATTCTGCGAGTGAAAATAATTTGAGACGTGCGTTTATTGTATTCGCCAAAGATATCAATCAAATTTTGAAAGTGCAAAATCAAATTTAAATTAGAAAACGTGTGTTTTTAATTTCGAACGCTATTAATTACTAAACAATCATTGAAAAATGATGAACTTAAAACTATTAAATATTTATATATCGCCTGTTATCTTGATATATATTATTATTTTGCTTTTAGTTCAATTAGTAAAACATGAAAGTACGTCGCGTCAAAAGTTTGGCAATGTTGTCAATTAATCTCAAATATAAGTTTTTTATATAAAAAATATTATTACTTTACATAGATAGAGAGAGCATAGACACATCTCTATGATACCTTATTTTGTATTCAAACATCCGTTTGCAGAATTATTTTTATCTGCGATCATATGAAATAGTCAGGCGAGACAGACGTACAATATATTAAATTTTAAGTTTTCTCGCCGATATATTAAATTCACGTAATTGGTGTTAAAAACAGTTAGACAATTTTAGACTATTCTAGATTATTCCTATTTTTATATATATATAATTTATATGTATAAATATCTGATTAAAAACATCAAATTAAATATTACAGATTAATATTTATAAATTGCATTTGAAACATTCACACATCAATTCGTTTGTTAATACGAATTGATGTGTGAAATTAATTGCTTAAGCTTGATTTAATATCTGTTAAATCGCTTATGAACTTTAAACAGGCCGGCTTTTTATTTGTAATATATAATATATTATTTATTTTGCATTATATATCGTTTAGTTTGCATAGAGAGAAAAAGAAAGAGGAAGAGTAATTTTGTTTTAAAATTGTTTCATGACGAAATCTGCACTTTTAATTATTTTATCGTATCTATTATATTGCATTTGTGTATAATATTATTTGTTATATTATATTACGGTAGCGCATAATTGTATGTGATATAAGTTTTCCTTTCTTCCTTTTACTTCGTCCTTGAGAAGGAATTCGAGGAAATTTATATCATCACCGTAATACTATAGACGGCAGTTCGTGTGAGGCGGCTGGTTGGGGGAATTTCGTTATTGCATATTATTACATTTTCTCGAGCGGATACTAATAGCGGTACATCGAATTTAAAGTTTGGAGAACTTCTCCAAATGCTAAATTCGCCTAAAGTACCGCTTGAACTCCTGTAAGAGGCGCGACGCTTCTCGTCATCGTCCATGTCGGATTAAGCGACGCTGCGAGACATCAAATTACCTTCGCGTTACTTTTCGCAGCAGGGATAATCCACAACGCTTGTGCGCGCCAGAGAAAGTAACGCACGCGCGCTATAGCCGCGTATAGACGCGGCTTAGCATCCCATTGTCCGTCCAGTTTTGCACGTCAAAAACGCACAACGTGCGATCGAATCTGTGTTTCTTTCCAGCCAATTAGACCGTCTGGTTTTTTTCTACGAAATTTATTGGGGCTTTCGAGTTGATCCTGCATGAAGTAGGATTTTATTCTCGTCGATGAAGTATCGCCAAGTAATGAAAGAGAATATTTCAAAAGCGCACGAATTTTGGAAAATTCATTTTATGTGCATTTCGACATTTTAAAAAGATGCGTGACATCTTCAAATGCATTGATCCCTTGCTCTCTTTTCCATCGATACGAGCGGCAAGGCCGCTTTTTAGAGCGGAAATTTTATTTTGGAAAATATTTATCCTGGCTTCTTCAAAAGTGAAATAGTATTTTTCTATAAAGCAATATTTGTGTTCGATGCAGCGATTCTCTCGGAACGATTGTTATTCTGCAAGCTCGATAAGCTATTCCATATTCGGGTACGATTTTGCCGAACATCGATCGGGCGTGGGTTAAGATAAAACGGATTCAATACGATCGATTTTAAAATCGGTTATTTGAATTATTCACAATTTAAAAAATTCGCGAATAAGACCCGTACGCGAATGGTACCGAGTCAGATTTATAAAAAATAAATTTTTCTACGTAGCTAATTATACTGTGCACGGGGCACGAAATTTTCTTAGTCTTATACCAAGAGTATTAATAAACTCGTGATTTGTAATATACTCCTTTTACCTTCCTGAAGAAATAAAGACGAGAAAAATATCGGGGCGAAATCGCTGAATCGGGAATCAAATTATTCAATCTAAAAAAGATATTTTTAATTTTCTACATTAAAAAATAACTAAGTATTTTTCTAAGTATCTTTTTTAATTACGTTAAATACAATGACAGGTTTCTTTCTTTCTTTCTTATTATTTGCATTGTCGCTTATTGCACTCTTTTTTTTTATAGCAAACTAGAACGACACAGGCGCGCGCTGCCCGCGCCTAACTTTAACTTTTTCTTTCACAAATTGTCAAACTGTCAAAATTCGCATGATTTGACAGTTGCAAATAACACGAATAAAGCAAGTCGCGGCGCACAAGCGAGACAGCCAATCAGCATCGCGGAAAAGAGCTTCGATGCTTCGATATATTTGAATTCGAGGTTTCATGCCTTTTTTAGAAAGGGATTAATTAAACATTGGAATAATACAAGCACCCGTAGATAGTTAAAATATACGAAAAATTTTGTACTTTAAATACACGGATATAATACCTCACAAGATCAGATAAAAATTTTTATATAAGCAATTGTATATATATATATATATATAAAAGATAAAACTATCTAGGTGACATATGATACCTGATAGTATTTTTATCTCTTGATTGCCGTCGCGGTTATACAGCGCATCTACCCATGCGCATCTACCAGGCACAAAGTCCGGCCGAAGGATTTCATTCAACATTCGACTTTTACGTTTTACTATTTTATCAGATTGTTTCCGATTGCCAGTCTGCGATCGATCGTATCCAACTATCGTGATTCTTTGGCATCGGTGTTGGATATTGCTATCGATAAGGCCGCTGCAGATTTCGCGCCGCGGCGTGATTGTCCGAGGATGATATCGGATCCATCTTCTTCGGGCGTGAGGAACTCGAAGGAGCAAACGAGGCTGGCTTTTGCCCCGTATATATGGAACGTTTCGCGCGAGATTTTATGAAGAACCTGCTCCAGAAACGTCTCGAGGATGATGTAACATCGAAGACGGTTTATGTTACCAAGATGATCGCGTCACGCATTACAGCTTCTTACTATCTCGTTTCACGATATCGATATCGAGTTACTAATTAGCTAATTTCCACCTAATCACTGAATTTTAGCCGCAAACATTCGGATACTTTTCCTCTTTGAAAATGTTATTGTACTAAATAAAATAGTGACAAGACTTCATCGAAGATCAATGAGTATTTCATCGATTTTTAGCGAAAGAACTCACACTTTGCTCCTCCGTCTTACGTGTATGTGTCTTTTATTGATTATAGCACTAAGATTTCAATGAAAAATTAACCACCAATTAAATCTTTTCAATGAAACTTCATATTGTTTGCAGTGCAGTATATTTGTAGTACCATATAATATAGTATATATTGTAGTATACTTGTAGTATCTTATAATATAGTTAACTCTACTAATATTTTCTATTTTGTCAAATAACCGCTATTTTTGATGATTATTTATATAAGATTCTGATGCAAAAGACAACTGTTGATATAAACGATTCATAAGATGTACAGAAACTTTTACAAGCGCATGATATTAATAATCTAGAGATCTGTCTTAACGCAAAGATCAGAAAGCTGAAGCGAGATACTAAATAAGCATTTAGTAGAAAATTACGGTCTCTATAAACTTTACGTTAATGGCACTAATAGCGATGATAAAATATTTCTGTATCGTATATTAAATTTGAACATTTGAAAAGAATAAACCAATTATAAAAATTTAATTCGTGTTAGCAGAAAATAATATTCTCTCCTCGAGTTTTATATATACTATTATTTTTTTTTTACCCGATATTGTGTTACAGGAAGAAGTTCGAATGAGATAAAATTTTGCAAAGACAAGAAATTGTTGTACAATTCATATGATACATTTACTCTTTACATTTCTTCCCCCGTTTCTGGGAAGAAATTATGTGTCTCGGGTATAGATTTTATCTCTCTACCCCCAACCAAAACAATTATTTTGCACTCGTAACTAAAATTAAATCGGCTACGGCATATTTATAGTTAATGCAGATTCATGTCCGCCGATTTTCGCGGCTGCGTGAGCGTTTTTTGCCGGCGCAGCGTATTCTCTCTAGATTGCTAATAAAATTAAGTTCCGCCGACCAATACTTTCGCGTCAGCCGTGAAATATTTCCTTGCGCCGAGTTTCCAGAGGGGATGGAAAAAAGGGGCATTAGCGTTGCGCGATTCACCGATATGATTCAAGCATTTTTCAGCACGAGGAATATCGAGTTAAATTTAATGCAATTTCACGTTACATTATTCCGATAATCTTATCGCGCGTCATTGCCCATTAAACTTATGAGGAAGGCCTTTATCCTTTGCTCATCCACCTCGCACCGACTAATTAATTTATTACATTACAGCCGGCAGCTAAGAATTATTTATATAATATCATTACCGCATATAAATATGTGCTATCGATCATGTAACGTTATCATTACGAAAATTATTATTACATAATACAATATATAGACTTTTAGAATTATTATACTTATTTCAAATTTTTTTTTCTTATCTATTAAATGTATGTACACTTAACAAAAATAAAAATATCATTTTAAACACATTGTTTCCATATTTTTAATTAAAAATATTAATCAAATTAAAAAAGAATAAAGGATATATATAATATTGAATAGAACTGTTATAAATGTATTTAATATAAATATTTATATTGTATAATATGTAATTTTGCACATTAAATCAGAAATTGTTTTATACAAATTAAACTCTGTGCTGTTTATATATGGAGTGTAAGTAATGTGCGCCAGATACAACACATCAAATTTAAACTTTATATTTTATTTAATTTTTTAATGTTAAAATATAATTTATCTATATATAACTTTTTTAATATTAAAATATATTAAAATATATTGTACAAAAAATGTTTAAAACTTAGAATTAAATTTAGTAAACGTAAATTTTCTCATAAAATAATATCATAAGATAACCACCAAATAACAAACTTACAAATACGAAACTGTTATTTTTAATCAATACGCTCGCTTCTCCGAATTTTTTGGTTCTCTTTATCTCTCTCTCTCTCTCTCTCTCTTTTCCTTTCTCTTGTGACCTCATATATTTCATACATTACTCTATATATGTCCACAAATAGAGTCAAGCTGTTCAAAAATAATAGAGATGTTGGACGTTGGTCAGATCAGATTGACGTGTATTCACAAGTGTCAATGTACGCGAGCAATAGAAGGAAATGATCCTTTATGCCACTTTAATGTCTTGCTTGAAAGTAAACGCACGGTTGTATCTACGTGTTAGAAAGCAATTTAGCTGGACCATTCTACATCTAATTGAAAGATAGACATTGTTCAAACACGGTTAGATATGAGTTAAACGCTTGCAAAGTATTTTGACATTATAAATATTTTATCCTGAGTGTATTTAACTGAGAGTCTTTTTATTTATGTTTTCCGTTACAGTATTATAGAGATCCATATATATTAACAAACAGTAAATATTAAGTGAAATATTTTAAATAAAATTAATAGTATATATAGTATATAATAGAATTAATAAAAGTGTATTCAAATTTAAAGTCACTAATATTTTGTCAGCAAAAAATAATGCAAAATGTTATTTAAATTTTTTTATAATTAATTATAAAATTAATAATATTAAATTATAAAATAATTAATATTAAAATATTAAAATAGAGACATTTAAACTTATACATGAAATAAAAATTTAAACTTTGACTGCGCATTTGAAAATCAGGAAATCATCTAGTGATTGCTCGTTTAATTGTTACGCGGGGATGTTAAGAACCTTAATGTATAATAGACATTCGGATATCGTGAGCAGTCTAACGATCGAGATGAGTCGACAAGGAGAGAACTTTAGTACTCTCGAGTGAGCTTCCAAGTCGGTTTTAAGCCGTTATTAAGGAACGCGTATTATCGACGTCCGAATAGTATTTGACCACTCGAGAAGATTTACGCCAAGGTATTGTAGAATCGACAAAAGCTCATTTGAAACAATATAAATGTATTGTAAGAGATTTTTTTTTCATTAAATGCGATATATTTTTCACGAATGTGCAAAAATAATAGATTATATTGGAAATGAAATTGTATACATGTATATATAAGTGTAGAACTTTAAAATGTTATAATTTTCGAATACCGTTGTTGATTTAAATGGATATATGGATTTTAACAAGAGTTTGAAAATTCAACTTTCTCTCTCTCTCTCTCTCTCTCTCTCTCTCTTTCTCTCTCTACATCGCTTTTAAAATAAATAACTTATATAAACACACGTAGAGAATATTCACTTGATGAAATTTTGCCCGTTGAAAATAATCGCGAGCGATATCGCGTATTTTTCCGTTTACACAAGCAATTCTGCATGATAGTTATATGAAACATTTATATTGAATTTAGCAGAGGATTCTCTTGCTCTCTCTGTCTCTCTCTCTCTCTCTCTCTCTCTCTCTCTCTCTCTCTCTTGCGAGTTTTGCACGTCGACGTGCGAGTTCGCGGACTGTTTTGCGGTTGCGAGGTGCCATTATGTTTTCCGACATAAGTGGATATCGGGGATAACGTCGTACGACTTTAACGAGGCAGACGATCGCCGGCCCCAAGTACGGAAGTTCGACGTTCTCGAGCGAGCTCGAAGCCTGTCTTAAGCCGCTATTACTCGATTCATCCTACACGGAGCTTCCAACTTACGCGGAAAGTGGAACACGAGTTGATTCCATGCAACGGAAGCCCGTCTTATTACATGTATATCGCGATACTCGGTAGTGTCCGTTCGAATTGTCGCGATTATTACGTTTTGCATTATATCGATTATTGTCTCGCATGAAGTCACATTCATCGAGACGATCTGCGATTCATCGTATAAGAAACGCTAGTTAGGATTCTTGTATCAATATAAAGGCCTTCAATATAAAGGCAACCACATCGCGAACATTTGACAACAAATGCAACGAGCGTACATTACATAGGTAACGACGTAGATAAGAGATTTGTGACTCTAATTTCGCAGATCATTTTGCTGATGAAATCCCGCCGATCTACAAGAGAGTCGAATGATAGTCTAGTATCGTGGAACAGCTTTAAGACAGACGGGCGCTTCTAGTTCGCAAGCTTGGAAGTTTAACAACCTCGGCGTGGGCTTCTAACCCTTATTACAGTACACGTATATCGATAAGACAGTTTTCCAAAGTCTGACCTCTTGAACAAAGGCTTTATCTGTCGGGCGCAGAGCAACTTAGACGTAGATCCATCTATCCAGCCATAATCTTGCTGGACAAACTCGCCCTTGCATGCTGTACATTGTACCCATTTAACAAATTAACAAATTATTCTTGTTATTAATACATTTGTGAGACCGAATAATTTTTAGGAATTAAATTTAATATCTTCACGCAAAGCGCGTAGGAAAAATTAGAAAGTTGAAATAAAAAATGGCATTAATTCTGCTAACTATTTGATTTTATTAATTAAAGGAGTGTTTATATATGTACGACCCAACTGGCAATTTATTGTTCGATTGTTAACACAACGTTTCGACCATATGGTTTTGGTCCTTATCAGGTGAACTAAAATTACAATAAATAATGATAATCCCGTTACAAAAATGAAATAAACAAATTTATGTACCTGCATTAGTTAAAGTTGAAAGAGAAAAAAGTCACTATGTCATAATTACACACTGTGTCAACCTCTCTATTTAATATACCGAGAAAGACTAAACGACCTTTATTAATCTATCGTATATGTTATTTAAATTTTCTGTGTCCTTTTGAGAGTTAACAGTGTTGTTATATTTTTTAATAAAGAACATTTCAGCTATTTCTCTCTTTCTTACATGTTTTTCAGTATGCAGGATATCAGGCGTTGACCAATCGAAGTCATGATCAAATTCTAATTTGTGTTTACTAATTGCCGAAAGATTACTAGCGTGCATTTTTATATTATTAAAATGTTCCTTGACGCGGGTAGCTAAATGTCTTTTCGTTTGACCAATATATGAAGCACTACAGTTCTTGCAATTTATTCTATAAACGACCTCCGTTCTATTACTATAATAGGCAGCACATCCTTGTCACGTTTAATCAATGAGTTCAATTTTTTAGGTACATTGTAGACAACATTAAAACCCATATCCGTAAAAAAAAATGACATAGCGACTTTTTTCTCTTTCAACTTTAACTAATGCAGGTACATAAATTTGTTTATTTCATTTTTGTTACGGGATTATCATTATTTATTGTAATTTTAGTTCACTTGATAAGGACCAAAACACATATGGTCGAAACGTTGTGTTAACAATCGAACAATAAATTGCCAGTTGGGTCGTACATATATAAACACTCCTTTAATTTATCTACTGGCGACATCTCAAAATTAAACATCAATTTATTAATTAACTATTATATTATATCGTACTAATTATCTATAATATTATATTTTACTAACTAATTTTTCTATTCAATCTTAATTAATATAACAATATAAGTAAATAAACAAATACAAAAGACAATCGCATAACTTCTCATTGTTAAAGTTACGTTTTTCTTAGAAACCATTTAATTGTAAAAATGGCTAAATTATTAAATATGCAAATTGGACATATAACGCAGTATAACAGTATTTAAAAGATACTGGTATATATATTTATAATGAATTTATTGCTAGTATATAACAAGTAATGAGAGGAGTTTGTTAACTTTCATCGATCTAATCTTCTCGCATTAAACATTTGATGAGAACAAAGAAAATAGCAATGAATAGATCGGAAAATGAAAACGAAGGGATAGCCGTACGTGTCGCAAATAATGGAAAAGCTCGACTGCTTGTTGCCTTGAAGCGCCCTACTAATGACTTGAGAGTCGAACTAATCATCGTCAAGCTCTTGATCGATGGATAAGGAAGTAATATGGACGGAAATCGAGAATCGACATCGTTATCAACTACGGGAACAAAACATTTCCTATTCATCATCCGCATTGGGAATGTCACAAGCTACTTAAAATTTAATCATCTCAATTCCTATACGAATAACCCCTAAGTCGCATTAAGTGTAATGGGTATTATATATTTAGTTTTAAAGATAGAACGTAGTTTTTTATGTGATCAATACCTTAAACAATTATATTTTTTTTAAGCAACAAAGAAATGAAAATTTTCGTAGTTGTTTAGCGAAATCTTTTAGCGATTCTATTCTTATGATCATAATTAAATATAGCAATCTTTTTTTGCATAATGTAAGATTTAGATTATTATCTTTTCTCTCTCTCTCTCTCTCTCTCTCTCTCTCTCTTTCTTTCTCTCTCCTCTCTCTCTTCTTTTTTCCTATTTGTTACATTTATTGATAGCATAAATGTTTAACTTGGTTCAAGGGATTAATTCAATGATTAATAGCATAATCGGTTTATAATAGGTACTGTAGAACTTTTGTATAATTAAAATAATAATCCTAACGCGTGGTCGATGTATCAAAAGGCAATATTAATAATTAGGGATAGAACGCAATGTTGCGCGTATTACGTTAGTAAGCACAATATCTGGATATTTACGCTCAAACGAAATAAACTACGCTAGTTATCGCAGTAGTTAGGGACCGTGTTTGTCAGACTGGCAGAGCATACGAGTCACGACCGGTGAGTATTTATTTACGCAGTTATTTACACGTTTTAATCGTGAGCTCTTGCGGACGTTTCTTGTTGATTGTTGTATTGGTAAAAATAAAGGCGTGCACGGAAATTATGCGATTAAAATGACGGCGAATGGAATTGGACAAAATTTATTTTGCTATATCGATTGTGGCCGATTAACAAAATTCCGTCGCCGTGTGTCTTGATGATATTGAATTTTATTATTTATACGGGGACTTAATAAACTCCACGTGCCTTGTCAGTGATGATCGCCAGGTATCTGTAAATCGATGGACGCAACAGATGGCGTCCGTTATTTCTGCAAAACCGAATTGGCAAATGCCTCAAATTTACCTCGTGTGTGAGCGTAAAATTTCGAGAAAATAATTAAATAGCATCGAGATGAAAAGCTATGGTGTCGTAATCGATATGTTCGAATGCCTGAAATTATTAGATAACTTTGCTTTTTCAATCCATCAATAATGCTCAAGGAAAATACAACGAATGCTAATCTTGTTTGGCTTGCAAACATTTTCATAAATTGCAAATTAATGAAAAAGACAAAAATATCACCGATAAAACTGTACATAATAATGAGGTAATTATTATATCTCTACCATTGGACCTTTTAATTTTTCAATTAATGTCCATAGCAAACAATATCCGGATAATTGGCAGAGTACGATTACATCGATAAAACGCGCAATATGTGCGATAAAACGCACATCATGCCGTATAATTGTCGAATTGCGTTTTTTCCACAAAATGATATGTATGTAATATTCGCAAAAAAGAGGAAACGTTTATAACAAAAAAAAAAAAAAAAGGAAAGAAAAAACAATTTTGCACGTTTTCTCATATGCGGGATGTATTTATGCAGGAAAATATGAATAAACGTGTAGCAACACATGACCTAGTTTTTTTAAAGCAATTCCGTTGTACGGGGCATTATGTTATCGTTGTATCCTCATATAACGCAATTCTGACAGTTACGTGTTAAAATAAATTTAGTTTAAAACTCGATATTAAATGACTACGCAATCAGTCCCAAATGTCATGTATCTATATCTATATACGTTAAAAAAAAAGAAAAATTTTATTTCATGTAACAGATTTTAAAACATATATTTAGTTCGTTTCAATATCGCCGCACACTTTCTTCAATAGGATCGCTTTTTGACTCGCTAAATAGCCACAATTCGCGGCTATACGTGACAATAAATTGCATTCGAAACAAGATTAAAACTTTGTGCATTCCGTGGCGTGACATTGGCATTAAACGCCATCGATGTGTGTGCAGCGTCGTTTACATATGCGCGACTACGTAGATAATTTAGGACGTTGCTGGCTCTATGACACGGATTGAAACGCTATTTGCCGCGGTAGACGGTGTTCCCGCTTTAAAGTTTCGCTCGCGGCTAAAGTAAATTTCGCGTGTCCCAAGAGCGGCACCAACTACGACCGGGGGATGTTCAGCAATGAGTAAGCGATGCGTGAAGCTACGCCGTACAGGCGTCGCGCCCGAGAGCAACCCCTATTTGTATTACCGTACCGCACAGCCATAGCGCGTACCGCATACTGAGACCAGACATACGTACAGTCACGGGTGTACAAATGTCGCAATTTAATATCGTGTTCAAGTCTACCTGTTTCGGAAGTGCCTTTTATTCTTCGCGACGCAAACGCGACATCTTGATCGCCCCTTCGTTCACGCGTCCCTAGATACCGTCGAGAGGACAATACATATGAGCGCGCGTAGTAATATTTTTATCGCGTCCTCATTTTATCGAGTAAATTTACAATTCTAGCCCCACAGTCTTCCCTTTTCCGTATTTTCTTCGCGGTATTCTGGTGTTAAATAATTTATACGAGAAAACTCGCTATGTATCTGTACACACGCGCGCCGGATGGACGATACGATGGAAGTCCGCGGCTTTTAATCGTAACTGCTGGCTTAATCAGCTAGCGAATTCATCGACATATCCCGACACTGAGACCGTTTCCATGTAATCCTCCAAACTCCTCCCCTTCGGTTATTCTATACGCACGTCCGATTACTTCCCATCGCTCATTGCTAGTTATCTTTTGCTTAAATTTATTCATCTGTATTTCTTCCTTTTTAATATAAATCGCGATATCTCAAGGTTTGTTTCGTCGATGAAAAACTTTCCTAAATTTTATACTTCGCGACATTAACAAGGTCGATTTCATTACCGAAGTTGATGAAGCTCGGTCTGAATTAATATTGATTGAAACGCGGAAACGATCCCGCTGGAAGCGAAAGAATCTTCATAAGAGAGCTAATTATGTGCGTAATTAATACGCGTGCTGTTGAATTTTAAATGAATATTAGCACGTATATCCGTTGCATTTATGTGAATTGTAACAGATCCGCAACAGTTGGCAATTTTAATTATCCCTTTGCATGATACATCATTAAATTCTCCAAAATTATGAATAAACTTTAATTTAGTATTTTGAGATTTATAATATAATAAATATCAATCACTATTAGACTAAATATACATCGAATCTGAATTATACTTCAATTAATTAGCATATCACTTTATATCCTAGGCCATTGTATATTTTCGATATGTGTGTGGAATAATAAATTAAAATCTCAAAACTCTCTCCTTACATTTTATCTATTATTTATTCATAATTTTGACAATTAATTTGAAGCCAATTTTTTCTTAAGGAAAAGATCAAAAGTGAACAGATTTACGATCGAAAATAAAGGCCTTTCGAGAAGTAAATTTTACATAAAAATGTACATTTTTAAATTTCAACCAAACTTTATTTAGACGGATTTCTATAATTTTAGAATTTTATTTACAAGAAAATATTTTAATATGTTAAAATTGTTGAAGTTTACGATGAATAATGATGTTTCTCGATTAAGGGGGAAAAAAAAAACGATTCTAGATTGATTGAAGAATCCGTGGATGTGAAAGACGGTTCCCTAGATCTAAAACAGTTTACTCTACATAACTCGTTTAATATCTCGGAAAGAGAATGTAATTTTTGAAACGCACATTGTCAGGCCGACACGAAGCACGAAACGCAACGTACATGTTACTTTGCTAACCCTCGTCGAAATACAGACCGATAAGCGAACGCGTGCGTATTTCCACAACAGATTGCTCCGTTGGATCCTTATATGCGAAATCCAGAATAGCGATCAATGAACGGCACGAGGGGGGCATAGCTCGAAGCGGGACTCGCATCGAGAGGAGAGAGAGAGAGAGAGAGAGAGAGAGGGTGGAAGAGAATCGTTGTGGAGAGGGGGCGGGGGTTGGGGGGCTGAAGGTTGGCCGCGGCATTCAACGGGGCTAACTCTATCCTGGCAAATTACATTTCCATCCCGCTACGTGATAGGTGCAGCAAACATGCCCGTCAACGTCCGACCGAGTTTCTCGCTGATTAGTTACACTCGACGTGGATTATATTTCCGAAGCAATTAATTAACGAAGTTCCGGTGGCTCGCGTATGTCCGTGTGCGCGTTATGACCGTATTCGTGGAGAACGCGTCGTCGTTCGCGGAGATCGCGATTAAGAAGAGAGAGTGAAAAGAGAGAAATAGAGAGAGAGAGAGAGAGAGAGAGAGAGAGAGGATCTCGGGGTATATATACGGGGGTGACAGGGAGGAATGAAATTTCTTGCGGTAGAAGGCGCGAGTGAAACCACCATGGGCAGACTTGTCCGGGTATTACGGTTCGCCCTAATGGAAACTGTCACCGAGATGTCCACGGTAAAGCCGACCGAGGCTGACCAATCGCACAATTCGACTACTTACGACGGATATTGCTTCGTATAAACGATACGGCGATCTTTTTTTCTTTTCTTTCATTTGTAATATATATTGTTATTTAATTGTTCTCTATATTTGTATAAAGCTAACGTGTACGATATATATTTTGCGAGTTTCTTCAAAATTTGTTTAAAATTATAACAAGACTTTATTTTATAAAGCGCGTATATATCTGCGAATACTGTAGGTGTTATAAACAAAGTTTTCCGATATTTTAATGTTTATATGATAAAATATAAAGCTGGAATATTGTTGGAATTGACACGCGCGGTTGTATATATGATATAAGACACTCGTATCAGTTGTCCTTGACAACAGTTTATTTATTCTTTGCATACCGAATCGCGAAAGCGTAATTCACGACATTCCCTTTGAAAATACCGTATATATCACAGGTATACGTTACGCGCGCACTTGAAATTTCAAGAGACCTTATCAATTTTTACTCACCGAATCAGCAGTTCCGTCGCGTTCATCCAACATCCAATCTCCTCAAGATTGCACCGGAAAGATGCAACAGCGAAACATCTGATTGCAAAAATTCATCGTCAACACGACATCGGCTCTCATCTTATATCCACCTTTTCTCCCTCTCTCTCTCTCTCTCTCTCTGTTTTTCTTTTTCTCTTCTCGAAATCGTCCTAGTTGATACACAGGACGCGCGTCATCGATTGAGTTTCTCGCTTTTTCTCTCTCGATGTTTTTCCAAACTCGCGCGATACGGACATGCGAGGGGTAAAAGAGCGAGAGGAAAGGAAAAAGGAAGAAACGATGTTATACGCGCGGTTGCCAGTCGCAGACTGAACTCTCCGCGATCCGCGAGTAGCATCGATTTCGGTAGAGGGGGAAGGAATACGGGCGGGAAGGGTGGGGAGAGCACTATGGAACGGTAGTAGGGACGGACGGCTTGGCGTGAGAGCAGGTGAATCGAAGAAGAACGGGAAGATCAACAGGAAAGAAAAAGAGAAGGAGAACGACGAACAAGTCAGCCTATGTGTGGTATCGCGCTAAAGCGAACGGGCTGACCCTTACGTCCAGTGACTACTCCGAAGTAGTAAGCGCTAGGGTATGCTCCGACCCCCGCTGGTTATGTCGAAGCAGATAAGGGGTAACAGGCCGCCTAAATGATTCGGCCGCGTGGCTGACTACTTACGCACAGCGGCCACTCACTCATCGAGAGCGTATTCCGGTACAAAAAAATATTCATAGTTTCCTTTTGATACGATATTAATTGCGGCTCTTATTCTCTCATAACGATAATTGATAATCCGTGTATCGTGCATATTCCATATTTCATAGAATTGTAAATAATTTTTTCGCTTTGCGATTATTCTATGTTATCGTACTATTTTCGAAACGTTATGAAGATATTTTATAAAATATATTGCTTTTTTTATTGTTTAATTATGGAGGATTTTTTTATCCAATTCAAAAGGAATTTATTTATACATTGATTATAGAGAAAATATATATATATATATATATATATATATATATATATATATATATGTAAATTATTATTGATTTTTTTCTGTTTATTAAAATGCAGGAATTTATGCAAATAATTTTACAAAAATTTGATATTGTATTTTGTATATTTTATATATTCTATTATTTGCTTTATTTAATTACTATGATAGAAATAAATTGTGTGGTTTATATTAATGTTTATCATAAATATATTTAAAAAATTTTGTAACACCGTAAATATTATTTTATTCGCCAGCATTTATTTAAAAATTATTGAAAATATGCACACGTATGTGTGTTTTATCACTGTAATATTGATTAATATTAAACATCATCACGGTACTGTGATTCCGTTCAATCAATATCGATTTATATCTGCGTGTTATACTTTTTGCAAGATATTTGTTATTTTAAGATTGTAAAATATATTTATATATTTATATAAAAAAATTTCACTTCTCTAACCATTTTATTTCATTTCACGTACGTTCTAAAAAAATACCGTAATCGGTTCACCCCAAATATACGTGATGTTGAATGGTTCGCTAATGTCAGAGTTCGTTTGTTGCGATTGTCGATCGATACACGATGGTGACGATAATTGTCTATCAAGGACGAATTCAATATTGTCACGATTGACAACAACAAGTGTCGGTAACTTTACAAGAGAGAGATAGAGAGAGAGAGAGAGAGAGAGAGAGAGAGAGAGAGAGAGAGAGACAGAGAGAGAGAAACATGATATGTAATTATAAATTATATATGAGTAGATAATAATATAAGCATTAAAACAGCCATTTTTCTCTTGTTCAAACTTTGTGACATTTGTTAAAATTTCATTTTCCTATGTAATTTCTTACTTCTCTATAATTACTTATTCTAAATTTAGTTTTTAAATGAGAAGTATTTTAATTCTAGAATTCAGATTACCCGTCCATTTCTTTAAGTACAAGTTGGAAACAATTTTTAATAAAGAGAAACGTGGATATATTTGTAATATGTTTAAAAAAAAAATATATATATGTGTATATGTATGTATTATATATAAATCTGTGTACGTGTGTCGAGATAAAGTCTGATTTGTGCGCCTTGATTTTGCATTCCATTCGTTCCTTTTTTTTTTTTTTTTTTTTTTCGAGAAGCCATCTGTATCGATATCGAGCATGTTATCCGGTTGATTCCCGGTCGTTATGAAGAAAAATATATCGACAAGGGAATCGCGCACTCTGCAGTTTCATCTGCCGATTGCCGTCCACTAACATTCGCCGTATCCATGCGAGATACCGAAACAGCCTTGGCAATATCCCTTGCAAACGTGGCCTGCGTTCGTTTCGCGTTGCGGCATACGCCGATTAAAATAGATGTAGATGTACGTAGGCATGGGGACTGTGCAATTGCAACGCTTTGTTTTGTGATCTTGTTTACCATACGTTTTATTCTTGTCGATTTTCAACAACTTGCGCGTCCAACGCGACGTTACGTTCAGTTCTCAGACAAGCTTCACTTCCGAGTATTCCTTATCCGATGAATTAGCCTTTTCACTAGCGATATTGCACGCATGCAAATGCGCACAATGTAATCAAGAATGAATGAATAAGCTTAAAATAAAGTTACTTTGTCACATCTCTCTTAAGATCTTAACGCGCAACGCACGTGTTGACCGTAACTTTTAATTATGTACCTCGCTAAGAGAAGTGAAAACAGCGACTCACGATTTTCTTCGATATATTCCTCGATCAATAATGCGTCGCGATAGCATGCCGAATCGCATTATTACTACGGTGGGAGACTAGGCTTTTATTTATACGAGCTAACGTAAGTTATTTTTAGTTCCTTCCACTCATAGTTCTTCATATTTCTGAAATTGTACAAAGGCAAAGTCACGAAGAACGATATTATTACTGATAAGCTTTTTATATATTTTTTTTTTGTCATCAATCTTTTATATTAAAATTATTATTTAATATAGTATCGTAGACGCGTACTTCATTAATTAAGTTTATATAAACTATGTATGTAAAAGGTGTATGTCCTTGTTGCTTTTTCTCTCTTGTCTCAGGAATTAATGATAAATCGTTCATAAGCACGCGACTCCCAACACTGATAGACGCTGATATAGATTGTGTATATGTATAACATAAAGCGCGGATATGTCATCGACTTTTACTCATCAGCCAATTTAATTATTTAGAACGTCTCTTAGAATTCGTATTTGACAAGTACAAAATAGGCACGTTTTTGTCTATAAATTCTAAAAATATATTCTCGATGCAGTGTATCTTATATTTACATCGTTTATCATAAATATTTTTTTCTAAATCATTACTTATAGAATCATTATCTTGAGAAAATTTTAGACGCGCACGGCGGTTATTTCTAATCCGATAAGAGAACTATTCAATTGTCAAGCGAGCGCGACTATCATGCATTATTTATCGAGTTGAGACGATGTTCGTTGACTCGTAGTCAGCAATTTGGCTCCGCCGTCAAAACCAACAAACGAAACGCGGTACTAAAATCGTACTAGCAGTATGGGTGCACCGTATAATCGCCCTATAATTCCGAGATCGATACACGACGAAAGAGACGGGACGCACTGACATCAGCCGGTCAATTAGGTATAATGCGAAGAAAATTGTACGTAATACCACAGGGATCGTACAAATTGGCAGTTAAATGCTTTACGACGCAATTGGATTTCGTCGTTAAACATGGGAATGCTAAAATCGACAAGTTACAAAAGTACAATATAAACATATTTTTATTTGATCGAATAAAATAGATTCAAATCGATAAGATAGACATACACACACATAGAGGATATACATATAAATAGCATAACGATTTGACAAAATTGATAATTTAATTTCGCCGTAGCTATTCTCATCGACTTCCATTATTGAATATTGCACATTATAATGATTTAACAGCCGTGCTAGAGCTTGCAGTTAGGGACTATAGTAACGTATGTATGTGCGGCAAATAATGGCAAGACGAGGATAAAATTTTATCGATATGACAAATTGTTCGTAAATGATGAGATGATGATTATCGATATTAGATAATAGCGTTAGTAACAGAGGGGTGATATTGGTTTATGATCTGGTATTGAAATTAGCAGGAAAGTCGATTAATTTCAAAATGTTATGCAAATTCTTGCGTTGCATCGTGTTGACATGAGGGGCGTTCGGCGTAGCCCTTTATTGATCTAAAGTGGCGTAATAATAAACCTCTACATAATTCGCGGCAATTATTTTTTAATTGATAGTGCAAAATTAATCAGGATGTTGGGTGACCTCAACATATTTCGTAAATCTTCTTAATAAATTGCATGATAATTAATTCAAGTGATGACCGTGGACAAGCTGTTTCAAAGCTTTTAATGCTGTTCGTAACGTAAAGTGGTGAACACATTCCTGAGTTATTAATGAGATTAACATGAAAAGTATCGAAATATTTTTTGAAATTACTTTTCCGATACTTCCTTTTAAATTGGCTATACATATATGAGGAATACTCTCAATAATCTCTCATCTGATAGTAAAGCGGATCATCTTACCTATCGTGGGCTTACTTACAACGAGAATGTGACACTGCACTTCATCATTAAGAGTACAGGCAGTCGTTAAGCCTTGTTCCGGCATCACGTTGCTGGTATACCGGTGAATTATTAGTTATATTAAGATACATGACGCGAAAATTTTTGCTAAAAACTATTCACAATTAAATTAACGGTGAATATATTTTTGCATAAAAGAATGTACAATATCGTGTATTTAAGTATCTTTACTGCCTGGATTCGATTAAAACAATACACAACATTTAGTTTTTTTTTTTTTTAAATCTTACATTGTCAAATAAATATTTAATTTATCCCACTAATCCATCGGAATCGAGAGCCTACTGTTAAACAATTTATCCAGGATTCTCGTTCTTGCCAGACATACAAGGAATGACGTGAAACAGTTGACGATTACAAGTACTCGTAAAAATCGTAATTTTGCAAAATTAATTTTTTTAATCGCAGTGTAAAAACGTTATTTTTTATACAATTTATTTTGTGATATAATCGAAAAGAGACTGATTTAAATAAATAGAGTATAGAGTAGTTCATGCGATCCAACTCATAAAAAAAACAATCGAGTTACAAGGGAGTTGTTGGCAATAAGTGTATCATCCCTATCTACAAAGACGTCGAAAGAGATAGAGATATCAGTCGCAGGACAACAAGGTCTTCAAGGTGAGAGAACGATAGACGATGGTCCGTCGCACCATGTGCTAACTTAACTGAAAGGATTACGGGGTTAGTTAATGGATGCCTCTCGTACGGTCCGAGGTGACCACTGTGTTAGCCTACGTCGTGGGATACGATGCCCCTTAGCGCTCGATGGATTTCCAAAATCTTTCGTAATAAATGCCGGGTTATGCGACTAGGGTCACCGAGGCGTTTCGTGGCCCTTGGGCCGTTTATGGTCTTCGGAATTAACGGCTTTGGCCAACATCGATTTTAGATTAGCTCGTAAGGATTAGTCGAATTCGATGGTCGAGGTTTGCTATTTTCACCATTGTTTATTGAAGCAACCTTATCACAATGGAAGATAATCGATCTGTTTAGATTTTAATGCAAGATGTTTTTTTTTTTGATCACAATTTATTTATATTCAAATTTAATATACTGTATTAAAAATAATACAGTATTGTATGCATATATCATTTTCTCTTTACATTTAATATTCTTTTTTATTACATTTATTATTCTCGTTACATTATAAGATGACAAATAATTTATATCAAATAATGAAATTGAATATTTAAAAATTGAAATTTATGTGTGATGTGGTTTTAAAATAATTGTTTCTTCAAAATAATCTTAGAAGTCTTAAACGCGTAAATGCATCCTCCTTTATCCTAAAAAATACTTGGTTATATTCCTTTGATAAATCATAGAAGATCGATACTAAATTCCACGTAAGTTTTTACAGGATCTTGTGCACGTTAGGCTTGATCTAGATGACCGAGAAAGTCGACGAATAATGCGCGCTCGCGTTATTTATCGCCGGCAGGTATAGTTGGTGAAAAGTTGCCGTGATATCTCGGCAAGGAGGCAAAGTAGAAGAGGCCCCCGGCACTCACAAATCTGCAGAAAGATATTGGCAGCTTGACTGGATTCCGTTCTATTTCCACTTTTTTACCCGAGATTCAATTCTTGACCGGTTACATGCATCGAGAACATTTTCTCATTGTCGTGGAATTAATCCTGAGCGCATTGTATAAAAATTGTATTTCTCTACTTTGACAATTTGTTTTTGGATCTGGTGAACTGAACATTTGTTAAATTGCCAAAATAAAATGTAATGTTGAATATAATATCTGACATTTTTGAAATGACATGTAATTTTTATCAAATTTGATATTTACACATATTTGAAATTAAATGTTTGATTGTTATATCACAACGTTTCGATCATATAGTTTTTGATTCTTATCAAGTGAACTGCGTTATAGTTGACAAGTTGAAAGTCTTTCTCAGTATCCCAAACAGGGAGATTGACACAGTGTCATTACGTCGTATCGATTTTTCTCTTTCGACTTGTCAACTATAACGCAGCTCACTTGATAAGGACCAAAACCATATGATCGAAACATTGCGATATAACAATCAAACAATAAATTGCCAGTTTGGTCGTACAAAATACTCGTCTATTAATTTATTTACTGGCGACATCTCAAAATTAAACGTTAATTTTAAATTAAAGTCTAAATTAAATATAATGTCGAAAATCTCGTATTTAAAATAACAAGTTTAATATGACGCACTAAAAAGTAAAAGAATTGTCGAGTTTGCATAAAAATTGCTTATATCGTAAGTTTCTTCGGTGTAACGGTAAAAGCTTTAATAAGATAACAATGTTGCTGCATATCACATTTTATATGCAGGCAATTAGGAAGAATAAACCGGCAGGTACAGCAAACATTTGCGATCTCCGAGAGATATGAAATATGATTTTACGTGCCAAGATCTTGTAAATGTTTTATACGAAAGAGTCTTATCTTGAAAACTCACGAGAAAACGATCGATTTTGAGAATGATCGATAATATATGACGATAGACGTACGCCACATTATTTTTTCATCGAGATTAATGCGGAGCAGGTGCGAGTTTCACATCAACGTACGATCATACAATCATTATCGTGTTCATTATTTCGCCAGAACGCGCTCTTCCCTCTCGTTATATTTGCGTTTTGAGCGCTCGCAGCTTCAGTGAGTTTGCGTATCGTTGTATCGCAAAGTGCTTTCGAAATTGATACGTCCATCCAACCGTGGCCGTGGTAACGTAATGCCCGCCATTTTCGGGCATCTGATCACCTATATACGCCCGGGGTTACATAGATCAGTTTTTATCATTAACATTCGAGCGCGATCTTATAAATATATTTCATTGTCGTTCACAGTAACAGCCCGTCCTCCTATTGTTGCTGTTGCTGTTGCGATCCCATCGCGCTCGCGAATTCTTGATTTCCATTCGTATCCATGCTGGGGATAACTCGCCAGAAACTGACCGCGGCAGTAGATAGCGCGCCCCAATGAAATCCCGCGGGTTCAATTTTTTTTCCCCCGACCTCGTTTCTGTTCGATCACCCTTTCCCAACGAGCGATTCTTCCGCATTTTACATTCCGCCGTCCAACGCAATACATACGCACAACCGACCGCAAAATTGCAAATGCATCGCGATTCTCTGTGCGAGCCTCCTCTCCTCCTTCCTCCCTTCGTTTCCCTCCCTCTCTCTCTCTCTCTCTATTTTTTGTTTCACGCGCGTCTCTTTATCCGGAATCATAACTTTTTCAGCCAGTCGATAAACTGCGCGTAATCATGCGTGTACGCAGCATCGTTTGTCGCGCCGCAGATGCAGCAATATATACCGCAGGTGCTACGGGCGCGAACCCCGTCGCTAACAAATCCCCCGGAAAACGGTAGCTACCATGATTAACTCGTAATAAACCAAAGGAAAGGATACGTTAATAATTGAGTTTGCAAGCGTAGGTGAAGCCAGAGTCCCGGCAATAGTCATCGGCGATGCAAACTTCTCATTACGGAGGGTAATTAAAACACGCGAATATTAAAACGATGACCTTAATTACGGCGCACCATACATTGTTGTTAATGTAACACAGATAACGCTTATTCTCCGCAGCCTTCGCGTTAATCCAATCATAAGAATTATTGTGCGGTAATGACGTATATTTAAATTATTTATTCATGATATTCGGTTGAGACAAGACTAATATATTATCATCGTTAATTATTGATATAGAGGCGCAATCAATGAATATTAGTATTGTCTATTTATACAAAAAAAATTACGATCAATCGTAATTAAAACGATATTAATTTCAAAATATTGTTGATTACTTTGTTCATATCAGAGTGTAACAGGCTTCGTTATCTAGCGATGTCATTCTGACTCTTTTTCGCGTGCACACGTAGCGTCAAAGTATATAAATATTAGGTGCGGCGGTTGCGTTGGCGTTCTGTTAGACTACTGTCAGTGAAATATTCTCGTGGTGAACGGACGATTGCGTGTACCGCGTTGCGTTGGTTGCACGCGAAGAATTTTGCGGCTATTTCGTAGCCATGAACCGCACCGATGATGTACCGGTCGTATATTTGACGTATAACGTCGACATCGGTCAATCGATCGCTTTATTATTTTATACGTCGCGTCTGCGATATCATTGAGGTGTCGAAGCGATGCGTGTTTGACAGATAATAGGATGATTTCCCGATCATTAATAAGATTAAAAAGATCTCTCGACACAATATAATAAAATTGTTCTAATTACAAAAAGAAAATGGCAACTAAATATTCTTCCCGTTTTTTTGAACTGTTATTTAAAGTTACACGAATATATATTATTGAGTGCTGCTATTTTCATTTACTATGCTCTTGCCCACGTTCTTCTCATATCGCGAAGGCTGTATAAATATAAGGTTAAAAAAAATATATATATATGTGACAATATCGAAAGTTTGAAAAAAATTGTTTTGCGCGGCAAATTCGTGTATTTATAAATGTTTATGAATAAACGTTACAAATAGATCGCAGATACTAGATATTACATGTTCGAGTATATATGAAAAACTAATTAAAAAATCGAATAAGATCGCCGTTAACGCAAAGCTATCGTTTAATAATTGACGCTTTTACAAAATAACAAAGAGCGGGATGTCATTGACATCGGGCTATCGATCAAAACTCGTTACCTTATATGCACGATATCGCAAAGACACACCGGCCGCGCAACGTCGCACCCGGAGGAAATAATAATTTATCGTTTGATGCGCGATCGCGAGTGAAGCATCGACGCTTCGATGAATTAATAATAAACACGATGCATCCGCGTAGGATGTTGCTTTGCGAGGCGTGCCGATGCCCGTCGCAACTATCGCTATCCCGACTCGGCCGATCGATGATATTAACGGTTAAATGGAAAATGCACGCCGAGATGAAACAGTGATTTGGGTCAACCGCAGAAAGATCGTTGTAATGTTATATTAATAAAAGAGATCGATTTAAAATTCCCAATTTTTTACCTCGTGAGATATTAATGCAACGATGTCGCAAATAGAATATTTGGACGTTCGCCGAAATATCATATATTACATATCCGATATTCTATGCTCTCTCTTCATTGTTAGAGTAATTTAACGATAATAGTGCAAAATTTTGCTCACAATTGACATTATTGATCGTATTAATCTTTTCGATCTTAGATGTTAAATCGTGCACGTGTTTGGCAGCGTCGAATTAACCGTAACGCGGCTATTTATTAGCCTTTCAATTTCGTTCGAATTATGAACGAGTCGTAAATTATGACTGAATTATTTCTAAATGCGAAGAGAAGATTAATTTATGGTTTCAACGATAATCAATAAAGACGGGCATTCATGCCGAAATTGCACGGTGTGTTTGATTAAGGTCGATTATATATACGTCAAGCTTTGATAATTCTAATAAAAAAAAAAATAAATAAATACGCGCGTGTATGAAAAGCGTTCGATTTTATTCGCCACGACACAAAAACGATGACAAAAGCAGTCTTCCTGGTTGGCTATTTCAGGTTGACATTAAGACCTACGCATTTTGTGCGTCTTTCACCTTATTATAACAAGTATAGTGAGACACGTGTTCGACAAGTGTACGAGCTGTTGAACATTACAAAAGCGAACGTCATGTTAAACAAAAGATACTGGATCAGAGCACATGAGATATTGGATAAAAATAACGTCGTAATTCCGATAAAATCCTCGATTTTTATTGACACAGTGTCCTTACAATCAGATTTCTCTTTCTCTTTCTCTCTCTCTCTCTCTCCTTACCATCTTCATTTTTATATCTAGTCTTTCATTCAAGGCACAATAGTGCACTCATTGTCAGTCATGAGAGAGATTCATATTAATGAGAGAGAGAGAGAGAGAGAGAAATCTTTCCTTTTCAAAACCAACTACTTTCATTTTACCTCGTGAGATATTAATGCAACGATGTCGCAAATAGAATATTTGGACGTTCCCCGAAATATCATATATATATATATATATATATATATATATATATATATAATATATATCCGATATTCTATGCTCTCTCTTCATTGTTAGAGTAATTTAACGATAATAGTATAAAATTTTTCTCTAAAAAATGACTAAAGTATTGTTGAAAAACAGACAAAATAATTTATATCATTAAAAGTTCTTATTAATCATATTTTGACCTATTTGAAATATTGTACTCTTGAGAAATTGATTGCGAGTGAGAAGAACCTGACTCATATGTGTATGTGTGTGTGTGTGTGTGTGTGTGTGTGTGTGTATGTGTGCAAGAAATTATATAATTCTATCTCTGCATTTTAAGAGTTTTTTTCCCCGCAATCAATGTTTTGAGAATTTAATTTTAAGAGTTTCACAATATTTCAAATAAGTCAAAATTAGATTAATAAAAATTTTTAATGATATAAATTATTATATATATATATATATATATATTTATATATACGCGTGTCTAATATCGCGCGCTACAATGATTATTCCTTTTAAAGCGTCATCTCTTTCGTGCTTAAAATCGCTTTTCTCATTTAACGTACAATCGCATGGCTTATCATGCACGGTAACTCAAGTGCCTCGAAATTTACTTCTGCGTACTTACACGTAAACGTTTGTCGCGTTTCGTCGAGCAGCTGATCGATCACACGCCCGACATTCTTAGAACATGTCTTTTGTGCCCGTTGAAAGAATATTCGTTTCGAATCATCTTCTCCGCGCCAGGCACGAAAGTATTGGGTAGATTGCTTCGGCTTTTTCCATACTTATATTAAATGCAAACTTGTAAGCAAGAGCTCATCGAATCAAGATTCCATTTAAGATTTACGAGAATCCCGCTTCTTCTTCCCATCTTTTTCGGCTCTGTTTGCCTTCTTCTTTCTTTATCTTGCGCATTCTGGCATCTCTCTTTAGAGGAAAGATTGAAAGACGTGGAATTTTCTGCATGGTCATGCAAATTAATACGGCAAACTGTGATTTTATTTTATTTCGTTGCTCGGAATAAATCTATAAAGACAACAGAACACACCGGGAAACCGTTCGCCGCGTTTACAGATGCGTTCGAAATATCGCCCCGGTCGAAAAATGGCCCCTGTATCATTTCATTGCATTTATTATCTTTCCAAACGCTCGTTTACGGTTTTCCATCTTTTAAACATAATAACGGATTATTCATTAACTCTCTTAACACTCACCAAATTTACATATTTAAGTAGAAAGATAATCTCCCAAATTATGTAAAATTATAAATATACGAACCATGTGTGATATTTGATATAAGAAGAAACATATATAATAGATAATAGATAATGCAGTGTGTGTCTTGGGTACTTAGCTTCCCCTTCAGGATATCATCCTTCGGGTAATAAGTCTTCCCACCAACGTCAAGATATACCCTCCGTTGGAGGGGTTATATTATATAATTTTGTAATATAATATAATTTATAATTTATTTTATAATTGAGATATTATACCTATATCGCAATTTTCTTTTCTCTCGATAAATGATGCAATATAAATATGTTACAAAAAACATATGAGAGAAAAAACAAAGAGACTATGAAAGCTATGAAAAAACAAAGAGAGGAAAAGGAGGTTTGGGCAATGGACAAGCCAATGTAATTTATAAATTATTTATCATTTGTATTATTTTCAAAATAGACATATTTCTCGTTTTTTTTTCTTGTTTCTTTAATCTTGTGTGTGTTTGTACGTTCCGTTCTAAATTATAATATAATATATTTTATTTTAATCATCTTAATTTAACGATCGAGCAATATGAGCATAAATATCAAGTAATCTGTGCATGATTGTGTGCAAAACGCTTAGTTTCACCAATATATATCATTAATATATATATATATTACTACACTATCGAACACTTGCTTTTGATTGATAGAAGGATTTCATGTACACAATCTACTCGAAATTATAATAGTGTATTCAATGTGTAATCCGCGTACATCGTTAGGCGATTATATAAATTCATGTGCTTTTGTGAACGTGACAAATGATCGACCACGTGACTGGATACATTCCGCGCGTTGCAAGTATACAATTCAATTTTTATTCCCAAATGGATCTGTTAGCCGGTATTTCGATGAGACAAGCACGATATATTGTATATACGACTCGGACATAATTTATGGTTTTCGCACGTTATCGTTTCCATCTAGCTCGGGAATAATTCTATCTTTACAGTTATCGATGTCTCAACGGTGGCTCAAAGTTCGATTTCGTCTGGCCATGTATCCTCGCAATCCGTTGTCAACCCTTCTTTGACGAAGGTCGGGACTGAACAATTATTCACCATATGCCGCTTGATATCGCAATCGGATTACCCATTTCCTTATTTTTTTCGTATCTTTCCTTATATAGCAATTAATTTTGTATAAAATATTTTCTTCGAAATTATTGAAATTTATCTATTAATGTATGGGCGTAACATGTTTAAATACATTTGTTTTAATTTATAACGTTATTTATTTTTAACGTTATTTATTATATAATTTAATTATATATTATAAGATATTTATTTTTATTAATGTCATGTAATTGATATGACAGTGAAATTGCCGTAAAATTGTTATACATAAAATGGTGAATACATGATTTATCGAAAACTTTCTCTGATGGAAATTAGGGATATATGATAGTTCATCACATGTTGATTACATCTACTCCAAATGATCGATTGTGAAAATTTGTATATCTATATCCTATATCGCGTAGGAGAAGTGATTTATAATCGATTTTGTTTACTCAAGTGTCTATAGCCTTTTCCTCGCTACCGACAGATAATATATCGCACAAATTTATGCACGATCACGCTACATCATGTCGCAAAGTACTTCATAATTTGTCATGATGCTATCATAAAATATATGATATCCTATGTAACAGCAATTATTATAACTTGTCATTTTCTTCGATGATGGAGCACAAAAGACTTAGCACGGAGATTATCCAAATCGCAATAAACTGATCGATCGTAATTATGGCTTATTATTTAAGAATAATTGAAAACAGACTATAATTATAAAATTATCACAAAATTCTCAGTTTTCCAATAAACAAAAATCTGTTCCTCTCATCCTTTCGTTATAATGTCATTCGCGATTTCTCTGGGTCTGTTTTTTTTTTCAATTTTCGCTGGATTTGAGAGGTTGAACGTATCAGACTCCAATCACCACGGATGGTAACGAGGGCTGCTATATGGCAGTTTATCGGCATCAGTGATCCGTAATTATAATTAAACGTTAATCACGTAAAATCGGAGCCAGTACACCGCTGAATTCGATTGCCTCGTATTAGAGAATGAGGGACGAAAGGCAAGGGACGACAGATTCAATGCTGGAATACAGAAAACGATTGTTCTGATGAACATTAATAATATAACTCAACACTGTCCGCTGCATCCCTATAATTGAAGTTTCACTTAATTATCACCGATTTATCTCGCATTGACAGTTCATAATAAATGCAATTTGCATGACTGATTATTATGCTTGATTAGAGATTCTGCTTATTAATATTAAACATAAAAATATACTTTAAACATATATAAATATCGTATTATAAAATTGTAATATCAACTGATAGAGAATTGGAAGAAAAAAAGCGATTATAACGCTATAAAATTATTTCCCCTCGATTTTTTTTATTTACACATATTATGTAAATTGTTCGCGAATGATACGATATGTGTATATAACAGGATATTCATATGGATATTGAATCATTCGATTAACAGCATTCGTATGAGAGAAATTTAAGTACCGCGAACAGAAAACCGTTTTCTACACATTTTACATAAAATAATAATTATGATTATAATTAGTGGGTAATATGCCATTGCAGTTAATTATGGTTGCGAGCAAATGTTAATTAATGGCATTGGGCGTAGACACAAAAGCGCAGAAGCAATTAAATTCAGCGGATATGTACGAAGGAAGATGGACGGCGCCGGCGAGTAGAGAAAACGTCTGTCATGGCTGACGTTAAGTACGTACGTTCGACATCGTCCCGTTTTCGGGACGTTCCTCTACGATCCATGGTCGTTAGGATCCGTTCTGCATCACCGTACGAGAGAAATTATGCACGGGTCCCGAAGACGCCACCATATATTATTCAGGATTCTGTTCGCGGGAGCCCAACGACGCTCGATATCGCACGAATTCATTCTACCTTTGCTCGTCCCCCCTTTCTTGGGCGACGATTTTTTAAACGTTCTCTTTCAATCCTAGACGATAAATTAAATATTACTTTCATATTTGTGGCCACCAGCTGCGCCCGTGAAGCTACACATACGTTCATGTCCTTCTCATGAATGCCCGGAGAAATGTAAAAGCTCGCATAAACTACGTTCGCGAGTCTTTCAAAAATTCTACAGAAGCGATCGTTATATTCACGTTCAAGTCATTTCCTTCGATCATAATTGCACGTCTTTGCAATATCCTCGATATAATTTCCTCGATTTTGTAGAAGCACGCTTAACACCCTAATTTCTTTTTACAATAAATATGTCATAGAATTATCAAAATTCCATCCTTTCGTTAAACTCGATAAAAAGATTGATACGAAAAGAAGACAAACAGATTTGAATCGAGGTGATTTACACGGTAAAAGATTAATTTAATATTTCGCGATACAATGAAAAAAAAAAAAAAATTAAAGAAAGTCTGCTTTCTTTCATGGAACATTCACATAGCAGGATTTAATTTAGGAATTATCAATAAATGAGCACTTCGACACACGTTTGTCTCACCGCGAACAGTAATAATCATTTAATTGGATTACATTATACGCGACACTATGACCGCAATGTTCCACTACCGTGCCAAACACGTAACCATCGCAGAGGATCGTGGCGGGCTGCAGTAGATTCATCTGATGCAATAATCCCGAATGACGTACTTTCGCGGCGAGTGCCTCAGAGTAAACCGATTACCACGCCGGTTCGTAGAAGGGGTTTTAGAGGGAGGGAAAGGCCAGGGTAAATCGAATAAAGTTATTCACGCGAGTAAGGGGTGAGGGCACGAGCCAGAAATCGCCCGTCATTCCATTCCAGGAATATACATATGTGGAATACGCGGTATGCGTCTACCTTTATTACTATGAAGACTTTCCTCGCTATATCGTATTTTGAATTATCGCTTCAGCGAAGCATTGATCTATGGAAGCGATAAAGAAATTCCGAATAAAGAGATGATATGCGGAGGAAATCGAATAACTTGAAGAAAACTGTTTGAATCGTGGCGATATCAATCGGATGTGAAGACGTGGAGGAATTATAGTGGAATGACGTTCCGTTCCACCGTCGAGGACAGAACTATAAGTATATGTGCTATGGAATCTTGCTAATTTCCGAAAAAAGATATCCAACGGCAGCGGTAGCATTGCGTAAAATGATGTAATATAATTGCACGTGAAAGAGGAGATTATTCAGTAGTTAACAAATGGCAGGGTTACGCGAAGACAATGAAATGTCTGGAAAATGCACAAGGGCGAGGCAACTAAAGTTATTCACGCGTAAGGGCCGGGGAACGGGACGACCAGAGAAATTGCCCGCCATTCCATTTCAGAGTGGTACCTAGATGCCCGCCAACATCGGGTGTGCCGGAAATATCCTTCTTTAACGTTATATACCATGGTAGTCTTACGGAGGTGGAGCTTCACGCTTTCAACAATTTTAAACTGAGTCTTAATTACGTCATCAAACGATCCCCTGTACAGCGCCGTCATTACGTTGGATCTCTTTTTCGTTGCACCGTTTATCTTTTCTAATTTAGTTACAAGTCTATCTTCACAAAAGAAGAAGAAGAAGAAGAAAAATATTTTGCATGTCAACTATTAAAATGATACTTGTTAAAAAGATACATTTAAATAGCATATTTTTGCAATAATAATTTTCTTCAGATAAAATCGTTGCTTCATTATATTCTAATTTAATCGATGCAATTTGAGAATTCTTTGTCAGATATTCTTCGAATTCTTCTGTCTCTGAATATTCTTTTATAAAAATTCATAATTTATAAGAAATATCGTTTCAACCATCTCTTATATATTATGTTTGTCTTATATTTTTCATTTACACACTTCGTTTACATACACGATTGCGAATGTATTGTCACAAGTACGCAGATTATATTTCATACTTATAATCTTACCATTTTGCAACTTCGCCGTTTATAATTTCGAATGAGTTTTCTCACACACCCTATACGGAGAGCATTCACGGACGCCCGTACGGAAGCGCGACGTTCCGAGGATGAGCGCAACAACCGCCATGTCTGTCGGTCAGGACAGGCATGCAGATGATGCGTCGCGGTCCAGGACCAGCATCCCGAGTGCCCGCACGTCATCCAATTCGGATTCCTATATATTCTAGGGCCGAGTCTCTCGCGTCCCTCGCGCGATACTCGTTTCTACCATCCAATAAAATGGAAATGTCTCCGCTGCTGACACGCGAAGCGTGGGCGAGGAGAGAGGTAAGGTGTCCGGGAACGCTTTTATTGTCCCTACGTAATAGTAAGAGCAAGCGCGTAACGTATGTACGTATATAGGAGAACACGCGTCAGCGCGAAACACGCCGTGTCTGTTCCCTTTCCATGGGGAACGACGCGTCGAGTGCTTTTCATGGGATCCGGTCCACGTGTACTTTTGTATCGAACGAGACGAGAGGATGGGGACGACGAAGGGAGGATGGGGGAGGGGGTGAGAGGCCCCCGCGTGCGTGGAACAATGTTATTGCTCGCGATCCGAAAGACTGTAACGAATCGCGCATCTCGTATACGATCAATTTCACTGAACGATGAATATTGCAAGAGCGAGTTAATGCCAGGTACAGAATGTTGAAAATATCGGTGTAGACGAATAGAGTATCAAGTATATATGACGAATTCCAAAGTAGTCATGCTAGGGGATGAGCGAGAGTATGACAATAGCGACGCGGTTTAATTGAATTACATCGATGGAAACATACCGCTGCGGCAGGAGGGTCCGTGTCTAGCGCTTTTCGTGACTGTTACTGTTTCGTTTGCTGTAATTATTAAGTAGATGCGGAATTTTTAGACGAATCTAATGTCTTTTACGCTGATGTAAACTGATGGATTTTCATCGTACTATTACTCTGCAAGAGAATTCGTTATAATTTTAGGACGAAATTATAGGACATTTTTATTTAGTCATATTGTCTCTTAAAAATCAAATAACTTTACGTTCGTGTTGTTTCAATCAACTTGCCCTACGACAAATTTCACTACGATATTTTTGACAAGTTTCGTAAGGCAAGTACGACACGACATACATACACAATCTGCACTGTTTGATTACGGATCGCGATTATTCTACGGGAGTAGTAAGTAGGATTAAGGGATGATATAAAGGGTTATCCATCCTATGTGTGCATGGCACGATCGCTCCTTCATACACACAGCTGTCACTTGTTTGATAAATTGAAATTTGAAAGATACCTATCCATACCCCGATCTCTCTCTCTCTCTCTCTCTCTCTCTCTCTCTCTCTCTCATTAATATGTAATAATCAGTCAAAAAAGAAAAGAAAAAAATCGTGCTAAAGTAGGATTCTATTATATAATATTACAAGCTTGATGAAAATAGAGCAAAACACGATATTTCTTACATAATAAAATCTCATTATTTATTATTAATATAATAGAAAGAAAGACAATAATATTTTTTTTCTGTATATACAATATAATTTACAAAATAATATTTCATAAAAAAATCTGTTCGAGCTTTCCTTCTCTCCCGAATAATATGCAGTTGTAAAAATAAAATATTAATAATATCGCATAATTTTGCATAGTTAATGCAGAAATGTAAAATATATAATGTCAATATATTGTATCTATTGCATTCATAAAAGATTAGTATTATCGCAAAAATAGAGAAAGATAAATAGTATTCGATATTACGAGGAAAAAGATGTATGCGAAGTTACGTTATCGTGAAAGTTGGACATAACGTAAGCTACTAGTATAGAGAAATAGTAGGTTATCCGATACATGCCCATCCAGCAGCCAAACAGATACCACCGCGCCGAGTTGTCAGCACGCGAATAAAGGTATATATATATATATATATAATAAAGGTATATATATCTGTGTGTGTGTGTGTGTGTGCGTGTATGTATGTCGCTTTCCAGTCTTCGAGACGAGATACGTTCGTTGGTCGCGCAACGAAAGCGTGTCTTGGCATACCAATGAGTAGTGTACGTAAGGACGAGAGAGATGTGGCCGTATTCGCGTTCACATTCGCCCGACGCGGAAGATTTTACGAGTAAAACGAGGTAAATCGAATATGCGCTTCTCTCTCAGTTCGAGAAACTATCGATTTTTGCGCGCGCGCCGCCCAAAAATATGGGTCACACGTGCGAACGTATTAGCCTCGCGTGAAAATTTGTTTCCGGGGTGTTTGTCGTAGCCGCGATCTGCGAGTGCAGATGAAAGAGAGCGAGAAAAATCGATTCCAAAGATTAAGCGTGGATGCACCATCGAAACCACTCATCCGACTTTATGAGTAACGGGACGCGGGAATGCCTCCAGCCTCGTATGTGTCTGTATACATGTGTATATATGTGTGTGTGTGTGTGTGTGTGTTCGCGCGCGCTTTCTGGATAGCCCGGTTGTTGGCTGGCCTCCAGAGGACCTTATTGTACGTTCTTCTATTACGCCACGGAGATAGTATAATAATTTACTTTGTATGTCGCAGGCGCGTGCTCCCGTGAACTTTATGAGATTCCTCGGCATGCTTTCAATTTCGATTTCGCATGTAGAAGCCTGTTACGCTGTCCCGGTATTCATGGCGATTTTTCCGTTCCGAGGACGACGAAAGCATTGAGTAACTTAAGAAAGGTACACGCGGTGACGTGATCCGCGATATTTCGCCTTTATATACGTCGCGGTTCGCTGGATTCTTACAAGACGCCTCGATATTGTTGGTACTCGAACGAGACATTCCGGGAGGGATCCTTCTAGATCTGTACGAAAATATACAGGATGGAAGGAGTGTTTATAGAATCGCATATTTTACCGACGGCAGACCAAAGTATTCGTGTTTTGGCTTCTTTCCAGAGGAACATTATAACACGATCCTCGCGTTTACGATGCGAAAAAGCTTATTACAATGCATTTTAGCGCTGCCTTCTCACATTTTGGAGAGAGTATCCCATTCTAATATAATATTGTAACACATCGCTTAAGCATATTTTCGTGAGAATAATCCAGGAATCTTATGGTGTTGAATTATTCGTAGATTCCTGATCGAATAAATGATTAATGATAATTTACGATAAATACACAAAGTCTCTGTTCAGCTTCCGGGCCGAATTATTCAATGCATTGAGCTGTACTAATACTCGTTGAAATAGATGGTAGAGTTCCTAATATCCCGCTGTTACCGACTTTGTACCGAGCAAACTTCCCTTAATGCCAAACGAAAGCGTGTAATACATTCGTTCCTATAGAAAATCTATAGTCCGGAGATAGTGTACGCGCGTATAGCCGCGAAACGTTGCATAATATGGAAATATAGCCGGGCGAGAGGATTGCCGCCAGATGAGCATCGGTTCTATCCATTCCTTGTAAATACGGGATAGAACTAAAGGCGCATACATGGATGTTGCTTAGTAGAGCGGGTAAACTGGCAATACTCTGCCGAGTGCCTTCGGGTTACAGCGAATAAATGAGCGTCATTAAGCCAGGCTGTTTTAAAGGACGACGACTCGTTCGCACCATCGAAGCACACATCTCGCATTTAAACTCAAGAATACTCGACTTTTCTCATTCGTTTTTCTCTTTGATAGTCGGTCCACTAATTGTCATTATGAATCATGCTATTCGTACTGTTTGAGCATTTGCCATGAATAACCGAAGCTTTGTGAAAAAAAATTATGGTAAAAGTGCATAAAAGGTAAGACACTTATCCGATTTAGTTGTCACTTAAGTATATTATAGGGGAGGCTTTTCTGAGTAATTCCCCGCAAGAAATAAGTGGGGGACAGGGAGCATTGGTTTAGAAGATATAACAGATTAAAGTTTCACAGTTTTAATTCTTTTTCTCAGGTATTATAAAGTAATATTAGGAAATGTAAAGTTTGTATATATTGCAGGGTTGGGAAGTAACGCGTTACTTGTAACGCTGTTACTTTTTTTCGGTAACTGTAACGGTAATGGCGTTACAAATTTTATTTGTAACGGAAAAAGTAACTTCGTTACATTTTTCGGTAACGAGTAACGAATTTAACAGTTACTTTTATCGTTACTTTTTTCAAATTTTTTGATTTATTTAAGATATTATTCTTGCTATTGTGCGTGATAAAATTTTTATCTTAACCGTAAAGCCGTAAGCAAATCGACCAATTAGCATTCTTATTATGTTGTAATCTCATTTACTACCAGTTCTAAGTACCTTGCAACGAAAATTAGAAAATCTCAATAAATCTGACCTTATAGATTGCCATTCATTAGTTGAAGCTATTCAGCAAGGTTTAAATAAAAGGTAACTTATTAATTTGATTAATACATATGTTATTTAATTTTAAATAAGGATTTAATTGAAAAATATTATTTTATTTTAAACTATTGATTCAAAAGTATTAATTTCAATAAAACAAACAATGTCGCTTAATTTACTATATTTGATTTTAGATTTCTTACAATATTTGAAACAAAAGAATTAATAATAGCAGCATGTTTACATCCAAAATTTAAGTTAAACTGGTTAACCGGAGAAAAAAAAACGTGCTGAAAATTACTTGGAGGATTTATTGGGAATCCGATCAACTGCAAATTCTTCAAAAGCTGGAAAATCTGACGATCACGATGATTTTTTCATTTTTGAGCAAAAAACGGTGCAAAATGAATCTGAACAAGAAGAATTGCAACGGTTTTTAAAATCAAATAATTGTAATATAGAAATGTTAAACGACTATCCAAAACTTAAAAAACTTTTTATTAAATATAATACAGCTCTACCAAGCAGTGCATCTGTAGAAAGAATGTTTAGCATCGGTGGCTCTGTATTAACACCACAAAGAGAGCATTTAAATAATGATACTATGGAGCAACAAATTTTATTAAAAATTAATAAAGAATTTCGATAAAATTTAATCATTTATTTTGTAATAAACCTTGAATGAAATCTTGCTTACAATTTTTTAAAAGTTTTTCTTATGCAAAATAATTTATTAGTTTGTATTGTAAAAAAGTAACGGAAATTGTAACGACTCGTTACTTTTTAGTAACTGTAACGGTAACGAGTTACTTTTTAAAATTGGTAACGAGTAACGGTAACGAGTTACTTTTTAGAAAAAATAACGGTAACGGTAACGAGTTACTTTTATAAAGTAACTTTCCCAACCCTGATATATTGTACATTGTATTTGTTGTAGAGCAGACGAAAAAGTGTTTGTTTACATTTACGGAATAGTAAAAAAAGGATTGTAACTATGAAACTTTAATTTAATTTTAAAACCCACAAAATTTCTTGCGGGAAATTACTCAGAAGAACCTCCCCTACAACATATTTAATTTTGATTGACAATAAAATCGAGAATGTGTTATCTTTTATGCAGTTTTATTAAAATTATAATTGTAATTAATATATCGTTAAAATATATATATTATACACACACACATTAAGACATTTGCTTATTATATATACGTCTTTCAAACAGAAAATATTATTTCAAATATTTAAAAAGTATTCCAGTTTAATTAGAAAACTGCATATTTCTTGTTATCTTATATTGATATGTGAAGGATCAAAATACAATGTAACGATATAATAATGCTAGCTTTTTATTGGAGAAAGAGAAATTTGAATCCGCTATTAATTCTTGATAGCGATGAATAAACTTACTTTGTCGCTGCTAATTTATTATTAATTTTAAAAATCGTGCGCAAAATAAAAAAAATTACA
Source organism: Polyergus mexicanus (assembly GCF_030449975.1). Classification (NCBI taxonomy): domain Eukaryota; kingdom Metazoa; phylum Arthropoda; class Insecta; order Hymenoptera; family Formicidae; genus Polyergus; species Polyergus mexicanus. The sequence goes on from NW_027223323.1 coordinate 151,233, forward strand.
AATTGTTTAATCTATTTTAATTTTAAAACTTCAAATATTGTAGTTTTAGATGCAACCGCATTTTATAGTGGGTAAGTTATACTTATTGCTTTATCAATATTGGCGCCTAAAATAACGTTACTTATCTAGAGTTAATAACGTATGCGTGAGAAAGGAGTCTCGCTGAAAAGATATTCTAAATTGAATTTAGTTACCGCGGCTGAAGCCGATATAATGCCGCTTTAGTTGTGGCACGTTGTTGCTGAAGCAAGCGTTTGTATAATGCTACTACTTCGTAACTGGGTAGACTCAAGACTACCCCTAGTAATTCTCATGCAGTATACTCACGTTATGCATGCGCTTTAAGACTCGACTTTTTCCGTACACTACTGACACGCAATCTTCCCGACTTTTCGTAGCAACGCAATATCAATGTATCTCATCGTAGAGCAAATAAAAAAAATATATCTTCTATCGTATATCTAAGTGTATATTGAGAGATAAACAGCGAGCAAATTAAAAACAAAATTTAATTGCTTATCAAATATTACTTAATTGATTAAACTTGAATAACATCTCGAAAGGTTATAACGGAAATTTGTAAAAGAATATTCCTTTTTGCTCGAAAAGTTTATTTAAATATACATTTGAGTGAGAGGGATGATATCGAACTTAAATTATATTTATCTTATTATAGAAACGCTCTTTTATTTCCGGAAGGCATTTTATGAATTTATTTGAAGTTGTTCAAAAATCAATTTGACCGCTTGCGGTTTGCTAGAATATAACTAGGAATGTCTCTCGTAGAAAACCTTCGTATCCTCAACAAGTGTTACGACAAAGGGCTGGCACCACGGCTCATTGGGCTTTAATCGAGCGCAGCTGGCGCTCACGGTCGCTTACATATGTAGTACACGCGTTACCGCGAAAGACATTTTCGTCGCTTTGATTCCATTCTTCGGAGGCACTTGCAAACGTCAGACAGGAGAATGTCGATTTATAATCCTAAACCTTAAGCGCCACTCCGAGCTTAATCATTCACGTTCACCCTCGGCGTGGCTTTACATTTCGAGCGTTCTCCGCGCGATTCCGTCTGAAATGGCGGTGTGGAAACCGACGGAATGGAATACTTTGCAAGAGAAATGGAACGAATCAAAGCCGATGCATCACTATCCCTTAAAGAAAAACACGCACTTTGCCGGGACGCAAATGTCGTCGCTTATGCCTTAAGACGCTTTGCTTTTACTCTGTCTCTTTGAATATGGAACGAAACGACATAGACGCGACGTCGCATCTCTCAAATATTCCAGTCAGCTTTTTCGCTTGTATGCTACTCTCGGCACTCTAGATGAATGGATTTTTCAATCGCTGAAAAGCCGTCTTTATTTATTTCAAATTAAAAGAGATATTTCGTATGTACAATATTTTATAAGAGTACCGAATTAATAGCGCTTTATTTCTATTAATGTATTAATAATTATCATTGCACGCTTTCTCCCCCGATGGGAAAGCTCATTGTGATGTAATGCGACCTGCGTTCCACACGTGAACGCATGCGAGTAACGCACGATGTATCACGTGCGACACGACGAGGGTTCCCGGGACGAAAAAAATAGGGGTGATCTATTAGAAAGAGAAAGACAGAGCCGTTGATCAGTTCGGAGAACTTTTACAGCCGAGATCCTTTTGCGAATGAAAGAGTCGAATATGTTATTGATGATCTCGCGCTCAAAACTTCAATCGCCGACGAAGCGAGGGAGACTTTTCCGTGCTCGGATTTAAAAAGCTGTTGGCGATTATTTCAAAAAATATTGCTCGTCCGCGCGTGCTTTAGGCATAAGCGATATATTATAAACAGCCGTCAAAATTTTTACGCAGTAGTTTTGACGAGACATTGAATTTTGTACAAGTATTTTTATTAATGGGATTTTATTCACGGTATGATATAAACAATAACTACGTCATTAAACAATGTTTTTATGATATTTATTGAAGATAAAAATATAGAGAGTGTGCGTCATGATTTTCATTATTTTTATAATAAATAATTTTCTTTTATTCAAAAATAATATTACAGTATTACGTTTATAATTTTGTGTTTATAATTGGTTGCTCTTGTGTATATATTTGTCATTAATTATCTCTTGTTATATCTTAATATTTTTAAAAAAATATTTCCTTTTATAAAAAATAACAATATATTTGTACGGAGTATGTTATCACTGTACGCTTGAAATATCAGTTCTCTCCTTTTAATGGATATTTTTTTCATTCGATATCAATATCATGAATTTGAATTTTACAAAGGTGGAAATCCCGAATTTCCAGATCTCGTGATTAAGATTCAAGAATATGAAAGCGAATCGTGCCAGCGAGTCGGACGCTTTGAGAGTAAATGCTTTCATTAGTTTTGATTGGGCAAAGCGTAAAGCGGTCGTACTAACACTGAAGTAAATTTCAAAAGTAAGGAATTACTTATAGAAAATGTCTCTTTCGTGCTAATTATCTCATATCGTTCTTCAAAAAGATTTTAAGAGTTGGTCTAATAGAAAATCTCACGTTACATAAAAGGTGTCACGCAATTTTGCAAATATATAAATAACGTCTCGTGTATAACGCAGAATCACACAATTCATTATTTCTTATACACATAAGTACAATACGTTTTGTGATAGATACAGGCGTACTCTATAAACGAGGTGTGCAAAAAAAAAAAAAAAAAAAAAATAGAGAGAAAGTCTCGAAAGATTGCGGGAAAGTTACCTTACATTTGCAACGAAAGATCCTCTTTACTCGAGACCATTTAGAAGCGTATACGCATGTCGAAAGAAAAAGTCCCGGGCGTCGTATGACGCGCGGGAGAAAATGGAATTTTTGCACCTGCATCCCATTTCTCGGGGGGGAACGAGTCGGACAGAGGGGACGTTAAGAGCGTCGTCTCTCGATTCTCGCCCCTTCGTTTAAGAAAAAAAAAAGAAGAAAGAAAAAGGTTTAGTCACGTTCGCTCGAACATCGATCGGCTCTCGGTCACGAGATACCGAGGACTCGATTCCGCTTCGTCGAGTTCCTCGTCCTGTCGTATCTTTCGCGTTAAAAATTCCCTCTTGACTAGGATTAAATTCGTGCAAGCCGCGAGACTACCGACTGCATTCGCCGGTGAAAGCTGCGATTTCCTATCTTTTCATTTTTCAGCGCTTTGCGACGCTCTAAGACGTTCAGAGAGAATGTCGTTAAGAAACATTGGTAGCTTTTAGCTTAAATCGTTCCGCTTAGCGATGTGTCGCGCGATACGTATTTCTATCATGAAACAAGATGGAAAAATACGCGGGTTCTCGTTATTCTTAGAAAAGATTTAAATTACGACGGAAGAAAGGGATAGCAGTTTCCGTACAAACACAGCGAGTCTCACGAAGGATTTGTCTGCCTTTCGTTGCTCTTATTCGCATTATTCCTTCTGCTCGCGCTGTCAAGAAATTTTTCCGTCTTAAAATGAAATCGCGTACACACATATACACATGCCTAAGCGCATGTCGCATGGTATTCGACGCGAATCTTTTTACATTTTCCTCACCTTTGTCGACAGGTCGCTTTGCACTTCGTCGCGTAGAGGACCACTTTTGCGATTGGGATTTGATTTTAGAAAGTCGATCCATGGTCGACTTGCACGATTTCCTGCCCAACAACTTTCAGTAGAAGCGAAATAATTTTCCGAGGGTCAAGTGCATTTCAGTGAACAGATTTTATAGACTTTTACGTTGAATCCAACAAATGTGCGATAAACAGATATAGAAAATTAAGTTTAATTTAAATGAATAAAAAGAGACCGTAAAAAAAATATATAAAAAAAAAAAAACTGGTTTATATATCGAAACTTTATCTTAAAACAGATTTATATTTTAATATTACAGACGTTATGAATCGTGGTGATTCAAAAGAGTTATGAGGATAGTAAAATAACCATGTCATGCGATATGATATTTACAATGCTTTTTAATATAAAATTAAATTTTATATATTTTGCAATTTGTGATGTAACATACACAAATATTTCCATACGGCTCTTATTTGATTTTAATCTGCAGAGCGGAGAAAAAGATTAAAATATATATTTGTAGGCTTTAGAGAGAGCTCCATGGTTCGCCAGAAATTCGATATGCGGTGTGTTTTTATTACGCACAATTTTAAAACCGTTACATGTAATGCAGACGTTATTATAAACGCATCGTTAAAGTATTCAATTTCATTCTGTGTAATTGTGTGTTAGTTCAACTGTTGTATCTCATAAAATTACATTCACAAATGCGCGCGTATTGTAATTATATCATATTTAACATGGCAATCATGCCGTATTGTTCAGATATGAAATTAATGCCGATTTCTTCCAAAACTCTGGCATTGACGATGAATATTACAAAAACAAACACGCACGGTCGATTTAATCAAATCGGAATTGATTCATTATATAACATTGCCAGATTTTGATACGCAATCATTTTTTCATTCTTCGATATGATAAACAAAAATTTACTGAATGTTTAACTCATACAATACAATGATCTTTATTCAAAATCGCGCGAGATGCAATGTAATAATATTAAATATATTTATAAATATAAATATATACAGATTTTTTCGAATAAAATTCTTTCTCTCTCTTTTTTTTTTTCTTTCTATTTCGAGAATAAAAATGCAAAATACTAAATATAAAATAAATATTTTAATTATCATAATTCTAAATAGTCAATTCCGGGTTTTCTATTAATGAGTAATCGTAATAGCTATGTACATATCTATCGCAACGTCATTTAATTTGACTGACATTCAATAGTAATTCAATCCAATAAATTAATTTTATAAGCCAGCCTGGCTTATTTCATGTATGTAACTCGAGATGTACGTTTCCCAAAATTGGTAGCGTTTCGTTACATTGGCTGCAACGATTTTACTATCGTACAGTTCTTGTAATAATCCCCCAAATATATATATATGTCTATCGTATTGCATTCAAATAAAAAAGGCTGATACTTTAGACATTGTGATAGCTCAAGTTTCTTCATATAGGACTTTCACTAGCAGTTTTTATGTGAGTAGATAAGATAGTCTTTTAGTGACAATAACATAGTTCCTTACATTCGAAAATTGCGTTACAATTGTGATTTATTTCAGATTACTCGTACACAATTTTATTCCGCAGTTTCATTATTCATGAAAATTTAACAAGCAAATAATGTCTGAAGAAAATTTCAAGTTTGCCTCATAATAATAGTAGCGATAATAATGACGCAAGAAGTTTTTGAATTCTTTACTATTTTTCAAGTAACCCGACGTTTTCTGAAAACTCTGAATTTGAATTTTAAGGTAAATTTTGTCTTTCATTATCGCGTAGAGTCTCTTTCTGTTCGTCGCTTTTATATCTCCCTGCTTTCAGGTCATAACTCTGTCTCTCCCTGTAGCCCCAGCTTTTCTCCCCGACTTCTCTTTAACTCTTAAATTATACGAGTATCCTACAGTTCTCATACGCGTTATAGAGTGTCTCCTTGGTCCTTTTGTGTGCATGTGTGTCACTAACGTGAACTAGAGTTTCAAGAAAGAAATACTGTTGTGATATACTCGTTGGCATCAAAATGACTGTAAAATACTTTTCATTCTTATATTTTTTACGCAACATTTCGAAACTAAGAAAGTTATTGAAAACAGCTGTAAAAATAAGCTTATAAAAAGATGTATTAAACTGAGATAAAATATGCTTGTTACATTTTTACGCAGAGTTGGAAATGAGATTTTAGCAATTTGATACGCATTCGCATAGCGAATTGAATTGCTTGGAGTTAATATTGCGTATCAATATCATTTGATTCAAAATTAACGAAGCATAATCCTCATACTCGAATTAATGAAACAATCTTTGAATCCATGAGAAAAAAAGAAGCTGTTCGACCATGTAGGTTAGCGTATGAACATCATTAAGCTGCCTCCATTGGAATTGATTTCATCTTTTATTTAGCTATATTGGCTGGGACTATTGCTGGAAGCAGCTATTGACGATGTTATAACTGTGTTTCATATTCTCGAATATGTACAATATATACATCTGAACTATATACTCGATACATTCGACTTCATTGTCAGTCCCGCAGAAACTTCGCGAAGATCTTCCCGCGAGCCATCGGATCGACGAGAAGTCTTTGTTCGCCTTTATTATTCGGTATCGTATCAACATCCGCATCTCCCCGATAGCGAATATTCCGGTTCGTGTGTATGTGATAAACGGCATTCACACGGCTTTCGTTTCTCATGAGCGACAATCGTAAGAGCAGTCTCGTTTATTCGCGGATGTACTACTTACTGCTCGGTCATTGAACAGCAAACTCTGCCGACGCAGACAATGGCGAATATGTTCCCGTTGCCGTAGAGAATCGGAGAATAGACGCGTGTGCGAGCCGATTTTTAAGGAAAAACTGGGACAAATCATCTACGTCAAAAGTTAATAAATCTAATACATTTCGAGATATTCATGAATTTAACATGGTGCAAAAAGCACACATTTTTAGCCTTTTAAAATATAAAATTAATCATCAATATTCGTGAGTTAAAGTAAAGAATTAAAGTCACTATAAAATTTTCATGGTCCTGTTATACTAGAAAAAAAATTCGTAAATATATAAGCTAATATATCGACGATTTGGAAATTAAATTATATTCTATAGAGAAAATTTTATTTCAATTCATAAATTAATTATTAATTTTATATTTTAAAATTGGCTAAAAGTGCTTTGTGTGTGTGTGTGTGTGCGCGCGCGCGATGTCAAATTCATGAATCTCGAAATGTATTATATTTATTAACATTTTAACTTTTATACATATATAATGTTTAGAAAAAAAATCATTCAATATTTATATGGTAGGATACATCATACCGAGTAAAAAAACTTTAGTAAATATAGATCGAAACCTCAATCGTTTCTATTCGATATAAATATTTTTGTATGTTAGTATCATGATTGATTTATTAGCTTCTACGTGTCGCATGCCATGTTTACCTCAGTGTTTATAAATCGCGTTCTGAATGTCTTCATTCAAATTCCATACATACTTCATAACAAAAGATTTCACCGGCAATCAGTCAGTTGTCATCAATCGGCGGGTGCGGATCTATTTGGTGATTACACAGACTTAATTTCTTGGCAAATACATTACCTCAGTTCTTAGAGAATATGGCTTTGGTTGAAAGATTAATCAATGCGGTACACGCATGACGAGGCTTCCAGCTCATTTTGTGCGTAATGTGAGAGAGCACTTAAATACGGTGTTCGGTCAAAGGTAGATTGGCCAGGTGATGGACCAGACCCCCTCGATTCTCTGATTTAAATCCTTTGGACTTTTTTTTTATAAAGATATTTGAAAAGCATATTCTTAATCGTTAATAAATGACTGAAAATAATTAACGTGACCGAATCAGCGTGTTTGTCAAATAATTCGACAGAGAATTTCGATTGGAATTTTCGAGAGAGTTTGCGATTCTGTAAGAAAAAGATGCCAAGCGTGTATGAAACGTATCACGATGCTAACATACAAAAATGTTTATATCTCAGAAACGATTGAGCTTTCGACCTGTGTTTACTAAGGTTTTTTTTTTTACTCGGTATACTGTGTTCTATCTACCATATAAATATTGAATGGTTTTTATTTAACATCCTGTATGTGTATACATTTCTGTTTTAGAACATGAAATATGTTTTAAAGATTTTCTTATTAAATAACTGAAACCGTGCCACAGAGAGAGTAGTTTGATAGCGAGCCTTTATACCTGTATATATTTTGAGTCGTATAAATTTTTTACAACCGTGACGCGCGGTCTGCAACATTTATCGTGCGCAATCAATAACGTATGATGTTGATCGGACAACGAAGAACGACAGGTTTTGCCAAGAGATAAAAGAGAGACCGGCGCGTATCGTGTACGGATTGGGTTAATTTAATTGAGTAATCGCAAATGGGTGGAAGGTGGAAAACATCTCGTTGCGGAAACACACGCCCGTGTACCCGCCTCGTTATTTTGAGAGAATAAAACGCTCGTATGATATTTATTCGCTATATATCGTTTTAATTGAAATTTACACGAAACAAAAGAAAAAAAAAACTGCCCGCTGTGCCCGTGCTATTTTCGAATTAACGAGATTTTATGTTACTGCTGAAAATTACGCGTATATCATAAAATTGCTTGTCGTGTGCTTTGCTCTTCATTTTTTATCTTTCTGCCATTTTGCATACGTTACGTGCTATTTTACGAAGAAAGTGCATCTTATCAATTCTGTGTCATATTTTTAAAACAATAAGTTTGCCTCGCGCATTATCATATTAGCGTAATATCGCGTCATGACAGACGTTAAGAAAGAAGACGCGAAACAGATAAGTGAAAAATATTATATTCGCACGTTGAAAATGACATTTAAAATTTCACTTGCTAATGCAATTAATTGCTATAATTAATTGCTGCTCAACAAGATTTTTTGCAAAGTATCGACTATTCAATTTTTGCTCTCAGCATATTATAGATATCCCAAAATTTTAAATTTTATCGTTCTACGTAAAGATTCGATGTCTGATAGAAAAAGATTTCCATAAGAGTTTGTGCTGGCTGTGAATAAAATTCAGCAGCATCAAGGAATGCGATATTCGATCCGTCGATCATTCTTCAAGACAATTCTTCGCGGCTTTTTAAAGTTTGGGAAATATAGTCGAGTGAATGGGTACGCGAAATGAGAACTTCTGTGTCTCCCGTTTATTTCTACGGCGTCAAAAGTCTGCTCACGTTCCCATCCGTTAAGCTACTTCCTCGACGAGCAAACATCCAATAATTCCGTTTGTGCTTTCTTTCTTTTTTTTTTTCATAGAGCTGAAGCGTCACAGTTAGGACAGATTCCTAACATTCGATTGATGTTTAATTATATGTATATGTAGAGAATTTCAGTGAATATTTTCAAGAGTATATTTGTATATATAATGTATATATAACAATAATAATGCAATAAATAACAATAACGCAATAATCAATTATGATATACGTATGTGTGGGAAAAATGAAAAGAATTGAAATTATGATATAGATACATGTGTGTAAATTTTTAGTGCTCCAATATGTGAGAATCGTAAATTTGCGTGTAGAATATATAAATTTTTCAATTACATTTTTATGCTTCTATTTTTTATATATACAGATATATCACGTACATTCAAGCTAAATAAAAAATAAAATATAATATTAAATATCTCTCACATGTACCTTTTTTTTCTCTCTATTACACCGAAGTAGCAGGTGCAAATGGCACAAACAGCCGTTGTTACTTTCAAATTAAGAAAATTAATGCGGATGCGAGAGTTTGATACTTCACGAAATCCTCTACGAAAACTCTCTCCGTGTTATGTTTTCTCTAATATACATATTGTATAATAAAACCCGCGGGTGTGCAATTGGCTTGATGTGTACCGAGTTATATATAGCTCAGGTCATTACAGATTATTATTGGATCGCCCATGTTTAATATAATTTATCACCGAGGATGTTTATAAATATATTATCTTTTGTTTCGTCTCTTCGATTTTTCATCGTGCATATGAATATGGAATACCGTAAAAATGAAATGTTTGCATCATAATATTTACGCGTGTGTTATACTTTGCTGTTTTAACAGAAACGAATGCGCAGAATATTTTGTCATTCGTAAAGATTGGGCAAATAGCATTTCGATATCTCTTCAAACAGCAGATATTCGGCAGCATAATATGCGAAAACACGTTTGCCTGGAAATTCCGGTTTGCCGTTGATTCGTCGCTATACGTTGAAATAAATTATCAACGCGACTAATGTGACTAGTGTGCCACTTTGCTTATTTGACGAAGATTTGATAAATTTCGTGCATTTTACCGGAACGATTTTTGCGCGCGTTTCTAACGACCGATTGTATATATTATAGCGATATATTTTAACTTTTGGGCGTTCCCGCTTTTTGGCGACGGGTGGAAATGAAATTTTCCAGCGTTACAACGAATTGGTTATTGCCACGAGCGATATTTTCTACGATACACGCGCGGAAATTTACAGCTATTCTAAACGATCGATTATCTCTTCGGTGCAACGTAACTGCAGTATCCGTTTGCGCACAATTGTGTACGAGTTCGGCAGTGAACATGGTTCAACGAGATAACGGAGGAAAGATTATGAAAGATACGGCAAATTTTTAGTAATATTAATATTGGCAGTAACATTTCCGTGTCTAATTCGAGAGATATTTTGTGCAGTCTGCAGGATTTATATCTCTCTTTCTTATTAATTCGGTACCTTCGTAATCCGTTATTCGATACCGTACACTGCTAGAGGTAATATTGAAACGAATATCTCATATTTCTACAAAATGATAAAGTAATTTGTCTGGACATTTTCATGCAAGCAGTGCCATATTTTTATTTTTACCTTTTCAAATTTATGCTTCTGCAATACAATTTTCACACCGTTGATTTAATATCTAGATATGTATTTTAAAAGTGATACTCGTTACATATACAAGAAAATATGATTGCAATCTTGCATTTTGGAAAAAATTTGGCATTTTGGCAGAATGAGAAAAGTTTTTTATTCGATACCAGCGGATAATTTAAGAGACGATAATAGAGGGTATACAAAAAAAAAAAGACATATCGAATTTTACCAGATATCTAAAAGAGAAATTCAATAATGGATCGGACAATATATCATTGTTACGCATTTTAAACGTTTGTATTATACTCGATAACGCAGCAGCATTCGAATGCTACGATATGAATCGACAAATTTGATACAATTTTTTCCCATCTGAATGCTGCTTTCAGCATGAGTAACAATTCCCATTTATAACGAGAATTATTCGCTTTCTGGTAGCAATAACGAGACGCGAATAATAGAGGAATAACTGGCATGGTTACGGAAACGTAACAATTTAGCTAGCCAATTTGTCTTTGTACGCATGTATATGTTTTATCGTATTTACCAATAACAATTAGCTATGCGATTTAAATGCGTAAGAATTTTAACTATTTACACGTGTTAGGTTGAAAAAAATTCGATAAATTATCGCTTAAAGAGAGAGAGAGATGAGTAGTTTTTATATATTTTTATTAAGTAAAATATTAAATCATATGTGAAATGTAGAGATTTATATAATATTATCTACAATATAAATAGTAATATTTTTATCACTTTTAAAAACATATTAGTTAATTTTATTATACATAACATATAAATAAAACAATATCAAATTCAGCTTCTTAATGAAATGTTTACCGGCGAAGATACGTAGTATCACAATCTATCCTCGGGATTACATCTATCACTGTAATTAACAGTATCGGAGCAGTATCGCAGATAATATAGATGCTTGAATATTCCAGAATATATTATGATAATCTGCGTCTAATTTCCCTGATTAAGTTCATTGGATTCAAGAACGTACAATTATGTAGTGCCATATTTGAATCTCGGTAATCGGGGAGGCGGAAATTTACGGATGTATATTGATTGTACTGGATCGACTCAAGCGAACGCAATCCTTCATTCCCTCGTCGCTACCTTGGGGCCGAGTTTCCGGCTTGTTATCATACGTTGTCGGGAGCGTAGTAACCCGCCGTTCGTAATCCCATAGGACAACGAGGGATTGGTGGAGGCGACGGGTGAAATGCTTCACGGTGGATTAACATCAATTGTGCCCTTTTGCTCTTTTCAAGTGAGTTAATCATAGAGCGTATGTAGAAATATCACCGCGTAATAGAAAGTCGATTGGATCTGACAAAATAAAAAATGATCGAAACGATATGTTGGAAATGAAGCAATTTTTTTTATGCAAGCCGTACAATCCATGTATATCTTGATATTTAATTATGTATATCTTCATACATATCGATTTAGTTTTGATACTTTTGCGCGCTTGTCGTTATCTTTTTTTTTTTTTTTTTATTGTATCTTAATGAAATGCACATAATTTTTAGATGCACGTATTTTTGGTTCAAAAAAGCAAGAAATATTTGATAAATTTTTTAAGCTGCGTTCATCGTCAAAGAGGATATTTTTATTTTGCGGATTATAAGAGACAGATAAATTTTTTATTTCTTATATATATATGTGTATATTTTTTATCGATGGAATATCAGTCATGTTTTTGGCAAGAATATCATTTAATATTAAATTTATTTCAATTTTATCAATAATTTATCGATTTGACTGAAAAAAAGTATCTTTTTATTTTAAATATTTATTGTGCGCACATTTATTGTGTTTCATTAATTATTAGAAATGTGTTTCGTTAATATTAAAGGTGAGAAAAAAACAGTTATTATAATGTTATCAAGAGGATCTTATCAGTTTCGCTGAAACGAGGCGACAGAAGATATTGAGTTTCAAACAAGGGGAACGGAATTTTCCCGTGAGAATAATGTACTCCTTCGATGTGACTTTCAGATTGTGTTTGGATAATTATCTCATTCTGTATCGACGACATAATCATAAATTCTAAATTTTATACATAAAAAACTTTTCCCTTATTTTTATGGAAATTTCGAGATTTTAAAAAATTTTCAATGCATATAATTCTTCTTAAATATTTATTATTTATTCAAAGTGTTCAAAACTTTAACTATACATCGATCTCAAATATTAAAAAAAAAAAAATTATCAAATATGAATAGCGAATTAGTTTGTTTTCGCAAAAGATGTTAGAAGTGATCTACACGAGCATGCAAATAAGCTTTAATACCATACATCTAATCTTATTAGGAAAGATATTATAACAAATTCGTTTTCATAACAACTCAGGCTCTTTTATCCTACGCTCGCCCGAATTATTAATCACTCTTTTACCTTACGGATCTCAAAATGATCGAAAATTGCTTGCTGGAAAAAAATGAGCATCCTTTCGTTATACATATGGTAATCTGATTGAACGAGAAAATTTCGAAGGCGTGGACGAGGTGTTTCGCGTCGGATAAACATCGGCATGATCACGAGTTTTTTCGTATCTCTCTCGTCCCTTAACTTGTCCTCGGAAAGCATGGGGTCGCAAAGCACACGCGATACAAGTATCGAAGTACCTTGGCTCGCTAGGTTTCTTATCAGATGTCCAGTCACATCGTGCAAATCCATCGTGATGCCATCCCGATAAGGAATTGTTCGAAGAAATAACTACATGGCGCAACCGGCATTCAAATTATAACACGCACTATGTCGTGGGACTCTCTTTGTCCGCGGCGATTTCGCCCGGTGCGTGTCGTCGCAAGGAATCGCTACGCCGATAGTTCGAAACGCGATTCGTTTTCATTAACCGCTCAGTAAAAAGTTTACGACGGCGGGGCTGTACAAGAGAAAGTAATGATTTATCGTCATACCGATCCGCCGACGCAGTTAGAAAGAAACGAGATATTGACGTTGAATTCAATAGAGTTTGTTGCACTGATTTGATTGATTTAAAGTTGTTCCAAGCGACTACGGACATTTTTCACGAAATTTCGACAATGCGCATGGCCCGGGCAAACAATTTATCGAAGAATTTGCGTCCGGAATGACTTGTCAAAAGAGAGCGTTATTTGAATTCCAAATCATAAACGACGAGCATATACATACAGTATTATATGTACCGAACTCGTAATTTGACAATACTATCAAGAGAGTCTTTGCAGAAGAAACGATAACCACATCGCATTTCGTGCCTACCGATCTACGTCAGGGTAACGAATTTGAGCGACTTAATTAAAGGATGTTTTCACGGAAAAAGAAGAACCCCCTCGACGAATCGAGAAACTCGAGCATGCAACCCGTTTAAATTAAAGGGGCGTGGTAAGGGAAGAGAAATAGGAGAAAATACGAACGAATACCTCGAGATAATAGAAAGGTTGCGTCTGCAGATATAATTTACACCGTACCGACGTATTTTGGAAGAATCGCTGGGAATATCATTCGCGCGCACGCGTCGATAAATATCCCTTTTACCTAGTTTATATTCTACCGTAGAATCTCCGCGGAGTGAATACAATTTTCAAAGATGCTAACTAAAAAATGCGGGATTACATTATATTAAAGTAATAACGTTATTTCTACGCATACGGACGCAAAATGAATAAACGGCACGCATGAATTATGGAAATATTATTAACTAATGATGCACTTACCTTAGCTTCACAGTTGTACTTCGAACATCAATGCTGGATGAGATACTGGATGATGGTCGCAAGAGTTGATAAGCCGAACAAAAATTAAAGCGTTGAATATTTATTGAAAACGAATCGCTATATGTACAAACGTATTAAATACAAGTGCGTGACATTTATACAGGGTCGCAAGGAAAGAGAGAGAGAGAGAGAGAGAGAGAGAGAGAGAGAGAGAGAGAGAGAGAAAGAGAGAGGGGACAGCCGGATAGGGATAGGGGTAGGTAGGTATATTTGACCGCGTACAATAGTCAATAATGTCCGCCGATAACAATAGATAACTGGCCCTGTAGCCGCTCTGCACAATTTGCTTATATTTACAACCCATTTCGCCGTTTATATTTGCACGCAGAGATTGGCGTACGCCGTTTCGACATGCGTGTCCAGCAGCCTGGAATGACGATATTTATTTGTCTAACAATAAAGGCTAACATGTGCCGAGAGAGAGAGAGAGAGAGAAAGGGGAAGAGCACGATCTCTACTTAAATTATTCGATAGACAACGGTAATATGATAGATGAGTGTGAACTAGAGACGTACGACATGCTTCTCTGTACGCGTGAAATTAATCGAGGCATCGCTTAACATCGTACAATATAGAGGTTTCGAATAACTTTATACAATATTTTAGGTAACCAATGTGATTTCATGTGCTTATACACGGATGTTTTATAAAAGAAAAATAATAGAAATTAATAAAATATACAGTTCGTGGATTATGAATTACCTCCCGAAAAGATGATATATGTAATATGACCATGTTTGATTATAAAAAAATCTGATAAATTTAGTATAATTTTATCATCATATATAATAATATTCAAAATATTTGGCGTGAGATATGATTGTATAAGATAAGTTCGTGTCGCGGCATATTTCGGATTCAATTATATACGATTTTATAAAATTACATAAGTCCATTTTTTCTCGAGCTATAAAAAAAAAAAAAGAAAAATCCTATTTGCGAAACTATTCATAAAAAATTCTTAAAGAGCAAATTGCTACTAGTATTGTTTTACGATGTTGTTGATATTTACGAATATATGAATATGGCTAGCAGAGATCAAAAAACTCGGAAATCAGCAAGCGATGCATTCGAGTAACAACAGCAAACATGTATATGCGATGAAAGAATTTAATCCGATTTGTTGCTTTTCAATCCGTTTGATTCTATCGTATATATTTTAAGCAAAGATCGTGTCTCTCGGCCGATACCTCGATCGCATTGAGAAACGAGCGCAAAGATTGAATAGCGAGGGAGGAGGAGCGGGACGGCGAGTGGAAAAGGGCGAAAAAAGCGCGGCCGCGTGTTTCGTAACGAAGGCAGCACGATATTAAATTCCATCGGCAAACGCGGAATCCGCGTGTATTCGGAGCGTCCGAGTTTCGACTTTTGTTTGCGTCTAACGGCGAGAGGCGAGCGCGCGCGATCGGACCGCCTGCCATTGGTTGCGTACGCATGAAAAATAGAGCTCGTTTGAGCCGGTAAAAGAGAGAATGCGCGTTGTCGAACGAAAATCTCCCTCTCAGACTGTAGAGTAAAATGTGGATACGCTCGAGCAATGCCCGAATAAATTGTGTAAATCTTTTTCGTTCGCCGGAGAAATGGTAAAGTTCCTCCTCTCATTCAATCGTATTTCGTACCACTGTCGAAGCGCATTTTGCAATATTGTCTTGTTCAAATTGCCGATGCATCGAATTGTGTTATGCACTAGGCGGCCAACATTTTGCCGTCAAATATATATTAAAAAAAAAAAAAAAAAAAAAATCTCGCTATCCAAATTTTGCAAAATATTTTTCTCAAAAGAGTTTATTATAAATTTTGCTTATCGTTAGCTCCGTACTGCTCGATATGGTCCGATAATTATATCAAAGTGCGCGTGATTTGAGAGGCTATATTACAGTGAGAGAATTTTGCGAGTGAGATTTTGCGGCTTGATCCACTCTCGATCATCTCGCCGGTGCGCACGTTCGAAGAAACGTATGATACTAAATCGGAGTCGATACATTTACAACAATTAGAGAATCTCGTTATTAAAAATTGTACAAAGTGTCTTCTTTCATCAGCTTAATCGATTATCGCTACGATGAGAATAAATAGTCGGCGAGATTGATTCGGTTACGTAATAATCTACAATGATTTTTTTCACACTTATGGTTTTTTTTTTCCCCAAATATTCAGCGAGAGTGCTTCCTACAGAAAGAACCGTCGTTGCCTGGACTACTCGTTAAAATTAATCACCCTCAAAATTAAACGGTGACGATATGTGTACGATATGTTAAATTTCCGATGTTTATGAAAGATCTAAAAGATATATATATATATATATGTGTGTGTGTGTGTGTGTGTGTGTGTGATTACATATTTAAAGCATATTTTCTCGTTGCATAAAATAAATCGCCACATTTTTAAATATTTTATTTAAATATTTATTATTCGCTTATTTTACGCGATCTTTTTTTTTTCTAAATAAATGAAAGCAATTGATATAAAAGTTTATTCGCAAATATTTCTAATCTTGCGCGATTCTTTTTGTAGGAAGAAATATATATAACGTAGTCCGTATTCGTTCGATCGTGCAGGAAAAGCTTGGGTCTTTCTAAAATTACCATCGTATTATATATTTCCAAGTATTATATATATATAGAAGATACATCCTGCAGGAACGAACGTTTGGATTTTTTGATGATCGTATCATTCACAGTGAATATTTGAGAAAATTGAGAACATGTGTATGTAAAGAAATCAAGATAATTCATAAAGATTGATCGCTGCGCCTCGAATTAAGGTTGTGATGGATATCACTTGATATACTCGTTTCGCAGTGGCAGTTGTCCTTAAATTATTGTTCTTAATTATATATATTGAATTTTATCAACGTCATGTCACATAGACAATGTTATAGAATTTTCATTTTCACGATTAGTCATATGGCAATGAAATGAAATCGTGTAAAAACTCCTTGATTCGTCGTTTATTTTCGTCACATCATCGATAATTACAGTGATTTAAATCTTAAATACTGATTCTTTAATTGGCAGTCTAGATATACATATATAATGAACGAGATAATTTGAAAATAACTAAATAATTAGTAATATTTAAATATACGTAAAAATATGAAAAACATTGTATATTTTGATAAAAACAAAAACAAAAAAAAATTATTATTATCAGAGAAAAAGAATATAAAGCAGGAAAATCTTATTAATAAAAATATTTATCAACAAATTCATTAAATTCAATATTTATCTTGAATTAATAGAACTGATATTATAATCTTGTGAATATCTTTCATTTTCGATAAATCCTGAAGTTTTTAAAAAAATAAAGGAACGTGAATCTTTTTACGTAATTATATAATCATACACATTCATCGCTTATACGTTCTATTTTTAATTATCTTACAAATCACGAGCATGAGTCTTTTAGCCTGCACGGGGCTAAATGCCTAGAAAACAACGGGATTTATGTGACATACAATTTTTTGAACATCACGAAAAATCTCCGTCACGATTTGCATAGCTATTTATATCTTTCTTTCGCTACAAATCTCATACAGACTCACTCTAACAAGTATAGAAGTCTTTCATTATTTCGTATCAACGATAGCTATTTACCTGGAAATGTATTTTACTGCTGGAATATATACGTATCTGTTGAGAGTAAAATAAAAAAATTCAGCGAATAAATAATAATCACATAAAATCGATTGTCAAGGAATGCAGAAACAATCGAGCTTTCTCTATTAAATGCTTGTAGCCTATAAATTGTTTATATATACAAAGCCGAAAGGATTTTATGCATATGAAATGAAGGAAAAACATTTACCGGGTAAATCGCCCATCTCTATTCCACGCTATAAACTTAACGTCAGGTCACATGTGCTTCACCTCTCTTTTTCCTCTTTAAAATCACGACGTATCCAACTTGTGGCTTTTGCCAAGCAACGGGACACAAGCGAAGTTTTGTGAAACGATAGAATTAACGACCCCAAAACGATACGACCGATCATAGAACGCCAGTTCTTATGTTAAAACGATCTAATAATTTACATTGTGTCGATTAATCCTTTAACATTCTTTACACACTCTATATGAATTTATACTGCAACCTCTAATGGTATTGTCAAACATTTATGCACTTGGGCTAAGCGCATCTTAAGCTTAATAGTAGTTTAAGGGAACTTAACGCAAACTCGCGGCTTAAGATTATTCCTTTTCCTGAACTCTACCGAAAAATGTTTCTTGTACGGCGCAACGGTCTGATTAATTTTACAGAACGTTCCTCTTAAACCCATTTCATAATTCTTTGTGCATTTATAAAGCTCCTTGAAGTATAATTCCTTCGCCACGCCACTGGTGGTAAATGTTCAATTACTAAAAAGTTAAAAAGAAAGCTCGTCGCGCGTTCGAGTCAATTGGAAAGAAAGATATTGGTCATGCAATTAAACGGTAGAATGAATGATAATTAGTCTTTAAATTTGTCTTCTCGAACGATAGCTTTGGGAATAAAACCATCTGGCAGTACAAATTACTTATGTCAAATGTCACCGAAAATACATCGATCAATATTATACAATCGACTCAGTCGCAATAGATTTTGCTTTACTAAAAACAACAACTCGCTCAACTGTATTATAAACGGTATATATGTATATACGTATATATATATATATATATATATATATATATATATATATATATATATATATATGTATATTTGGATAAACAAATTTTCTCTTGGTAAACATGTCTATGGAACTGACATACAAAAGGCTCGAAAATGAATAACGTAATCCCACGCGAAACTCGCAAAGACTCCGACCCGGGATAAAGAAACCGCTTTTTTTTTCTTTCTTTCTCGTGAGTCGGAGTTTAGAATGGACTATCGTTATTCGTCGGTGGAAATGTTACGTATAAGGCGCGATTTTCGAGTACGATCCACGTATATCCCGAACGTGACGCGAGTGCCGTTACGGCGGGAATATCATAAGCTTGTTTGCTGACAGTATCAATTTCGGAGCAGCGTATGTGCGATTTATCGAACGTGCTCCCCGCGTATTGCCGACACTAGTAACGTTCCATTTCGTATCGAATGGCGCGGATCAAAATCATAATCTATCCATTTCGATTGCACAAGCGTGGATACGTTTGCCGCAGATACTCGGTATCATTATCGAGGGGGTTACCCGGTTTGAACGACACGCAACTTTTGCAGGCGATATAACCGAAGAAAAAGGAGAAGGAGAAAATGCACGAAGACAATTGCCGGAAGGTCGAGTAATAATAAAATTACGTTACTCAAATGAATATAATTATATAAATTGGATATGTTCAATAATATATATATCTGAAAAATAATATTTAAGATTTAAAAAAAAGTATATACAAAATTAATTCTACGGCGATTGTCAAGCTTTACGCATCGTTAAATAAATACGTACATCGGTAAAGATGGATGTCAATTTATTCATTGATCCATTCCGCAGCTTCGATTGCAAAGGAATCATTAAAAAATGCAACTTTTATATTTTTTCACTTTTATACAGATAACGTCCCTTTGCAGTTTGCACACAAGTGCTATTATGATTTGTGCGATTCACATTGTCGATTAAATTCACAGCGATGAGTAATGACGGCCGAAAAAAAAAAATTTGATAATCGCGATAATCGTGAAAAGTTCCGGACGCGATCAATTCGTAAATTTCGACGTCCATTCCTTGAACGTATAGGTATCATAGTCGAGGATCTAGAATCTAGATCATCGTCACGGTGGACGCGTACGATCACGGGCCGTCACGACCGATACACGTCCGTTACAGACAATTTATGGACCGTCACCCTAGATACTAACTTGGTCTGACTTGGTCTAGCTTGGTCGATGAGGGGCAGTTCCACCAATTGCCGTTTAACTCGCCGATCATAGAAAGCCGGATAAGGTTCCAGCCTTCCAGTTCTCTATATCAGGTATCGTTCGACTCACCGGATTTGTATCCGAGATTTTTTCGTTGTAGAAACAAATGGATCTCGCGGAAGTTTGGCCGGTCGATGTCGTTCCTTTGCCAGCACTCGCGCATCAAGTCGTAAATCTCTTTAGGGCAGTTCTTTGGCAGGGGTAGTATCATCTGCGCAAAATAAGCGAGTCGATTCTAACGTCATCAGTGATGTACATATATGCATCGCGAATTGAATTTTACAGTGTAGTACGTATTAAGTATGAAAATGGTATTTTCACATTACATCAGAATAGAGGACAGATTATCATGCGACTCGTTATAATTTACTACGGTGTTACAAAAATAAACGAGACGAGAACAGCATAATTTAAAGAATATTTTGTGTAATTTATCATAAATATTTATAGCCGCGCAAACCGAGAGAGAGCAATAACAATTCTTACAGTGTACGTGTTATTTTGAAGCATTGTCGACGTTGGGAAAATGAACGCGACGAGGCTCCAGCGCGACGCAATATTTATTACGTTAAATGAATTACTAGGCAAGTAGTTATGACAT
This sequence comes from Polyergus mexicanus, assembly GCF_030449975.1. Classification (NCBI taxonomy): domain Eukaryota; kingdom Metazoa; phylum Arthropoda; class Insecta; order Hymenoptera; family Formicidae; genus Polyergus; species Polyergus mexicanus. Next base: position 171,955 of record NW_027223323.1, read on the forward strand.
TTTCACAGAAACACACTCGCGGCTTACTTTTGCAATTACATATTATTTAGCACTGAGTGTTTGTTCATCTAAACAGCGTTTTCTCGACGACGTTAATTGTCCTACATTTAAAAACTGAATATGCCGAGATTATTTTTGAAAGAAGTTTCGTGGGAAAAAAAAAAATGGGGTAAGGTTGCAAAAATCCATCGAGCGAGATAATCGAATGCCTGAAAGACGGAATAAATAATGGCGTTCAAAGGGCCCTGAAAGCTTGGCGATACACCCGACGCAAAAATCAAATATTTAGTGTACTCATTACATTAAGTACACATTATCGGACACAATGAGGTAAAGATGTCGAGGAATCATTCCGCGTGCGCTTACCTTTCGCTCATCCTCCTGATAAAAATAAGTCGCGTTCTCCACTATTCGATGATCCGGAAATTCCTCGAAAGGTTGCTCTCGCGCGAACGTCAGAATTTCCCACAGCGTGACGGCAAACGCCCAAACGTCGCCCTTGCATGTGTGCCTTCCCTATGCAAAGTAAACACATCCAAGAAATGTTCACAGAGGCTCGTTTGTTACGCGCGCTGCATGTTTGTTACAGTAGCTTTTATTATTCATAATTTAAGAGCACTTAGAGTTTATTGTACTTTTGATATAATTAAATAAGTTTATCCTATAAAAAAAATTAAGTTTTGTAGAGTGAGTTGCAATTATTTGACACTAGTTTTCTGCATATTGTACACTAGTGTATATATTTCTTTCATCTCTCTCTCTTTCTCTCCCTGTGTATAAGAATTAATTATTTAAAAAATATCATCACATTACAATATAAATATATTTCATATATGTATATATAAAATTCTTTTCGTGATATACTCAAGTTAAGTTATCTGATTCTGGTAAAGCGCAAAAATGATTAAAAGCGATACTTGCTTGGCATGGAAATCTAAAGCTTGAACGCGAAGGAGTAATTTATGGAAACTGTATGCGCCTTCGAGTTTCCTAAAGTTCAACTGACGTAACTCAGTTAAGCCCAAGCTTCGCAGAAAGCCGTAAAGCAGTTACACAATTTTACTCTTTTCCTCACATTGATGACTGTGTATCTTCCGCTCCCATTGGCATGCGTGTGATCCGCGAAGCAAAATAATTGTATGATAAAATATCAACGATAAGCCAGGCAAGGATAAAGTTTCATTTTATACTACAGACTCTAATTAAAATCGATATAAAATACAATCATACAACCCCATATGTCTTTCTCTTAGATAAATTATTTTTTCATATGTGTTAATTATAAAAAATATAATTATTTACTTATAAATATAATAATAAAAAGTGCGAAAAAAATACTTTAAGTTATCCATCAAATCGTAAAAAAAATCGAAATACAAGAGGAATGACAAAATAATAATCAAAAGGAATCGCATACAGTAGCGTCACAATTTTATATATATAAATTGATTTTAAAATCAAACTATTGTGTACTTAACATAAAATTACTTTAACTTTAGTATTTAAATTACGTTACTGGTAGTATGCTAAGAAAATTGCACATGCGTGCAGAGAATTTAGTTAGCGCATATTCTCGGGAGGACCTTAAGACATGATTCAATTATTTATGAAGTGTGTGTGATACACAATCATGTATGCACATTATTACGCTTCCACGTTAATTTAAATTATTATAGCTATATAAAGATAAATAACGATCTGCGAAAGAAATGAAATAGTACATAATAAAGTATCGTTGTTAATCAAATGCGTATATTGGAGCACAAAGTACGAGCGTGTCCTTCTTTTGTAAAGATGTTATTCAATACATTTCCATATTTAAATGTTCCGAAAAAATCGTAAATAATTTCTTTTTTTTTTTTTTTTTTTTAATTTAAACCATACACGATTGGCTTTGTATGATGCATTGATTTTTCCTATGGAGAGTGATCTTCACGATTGCAAGTCGATTTTGATACGATCGACATGAAACCATTAAACTGACGCTAATCCCGGATAATTCTTGAAGCGGCATTTCGCGCGTAGAAACGAGGTCGTTTCATTAGCGCGATGCAATGGCGAAGACTGGCTAAATGATAGACAATAATGAAACATTAATGGCGCAGTTAGTTTGAAACGACGATGCCAAAACTAGCTATTTGATATTATATTTCCCATCGTCATTTCTGTTTCGTCGAAATTATTATTTTGATATTAATTTGCCATTATACAGTTTCAATTCATACACGATTTCCATAAATGACAATAAAAAATAGAGCGTTAATATATCTTTCTATACATTTAATTTACAAAGACTAAAATTAAATTTGTATTTTTAACATATATAATTAATTTTCCAATATTTAAAAAAAAATATTTTCAATTGCAAAGCGCGTATTCAGTCGAATTTAAATTAATATAATATATGAAAAGATAATAATAATTTTATAATCTTTAAAAAGTGCTGTATTAAATTACATTCATTAAATCTTTATAAACTTTGCATAATCATTGCATAGAAATATTTATTTTTGAACTTTTGCAATATTAAATAGTCGAGTTTATATATTCACCTGTCATTTTATCTTTGCATATTTAAATGAAAGATTGAATATTACATATATATAATAAGGATCTTTTTTTACCAAGAATCACTGTTCAGTTAAATTGTTCAGTTAAAATCTTTTTGAATCTGCATAAATCTTTAATCTTTACGTAATCTTCGATTCGTCAAATTAATATTTATTTCTATAAAATTGTAGCTTGCGTAAAAGCGCTTTTATCATTTGTTTGCTGCACGGTCTGACCATAGCGTTGACATATTCCATTGACACGATACGGCCGCGTAATACTCTCAATGGAAAAAAATTCGCATTTTTCTTTCGCCAAGATTTTCGTATTGGCATATATATTTTTCCGAATTTTTGCGAAGAGTAAACGCGAATATCTTCCATCGTCATCTCTTGTAACACCAGCGAAAACTAGCTGTACTCGACGACAAACGGAACGATTGTGTTTGTATTGTCGAGCGGTTAAGCCGAAAAAGCCGCTCAACATCGAAAATGAATTTTCAAACGCGTATCGCATATTTTGTCCGGTACTTTTATAGTTCAATGACGCGTATCGTGCGCTGCGATGGGTAAGCTCAATTCGCTAATACCAACGTGACCGCAGACGGTTCTATCGACATTGATATCGAGCGGTTTCGCGGATCGACAGTTTTATACCGGTCGTGACAATTGAGAAATTAAAAGTTCGCAAAATTACATTGAATAAAATGTGAAACTTAATTATCGTTTCGCGATAATAAATTCTATGTCTTTCTTAATATATTGAATTTCAACTTGAGAAAGAAGTTTATTTCCTATAAATTTCCTATAACACAGGCGAATAAAAAAAAAATTTTGTCAATTAACTCTAATCAGAGTTAGGTGTTTCTTATAGATTCTCGGCCACAAAAACAATGCCGCTGTCCAAATTGCACCATCACGTCAGATTTTAAAATTATTTTAAATTCTGTCAAAAATATTTTTCGCCAGCCTGCGACAAATCTTTTTTTGTCGATCTGTGAAAAAATTTTTCTCGAATTATTTTAATCCAGAGTAGGTGTTTCTTATAGATTTTCGGCCAAAAAAAAAAAAAAAAATAATGCCGCTGTTCAAATTGTCCCATTACGTCAGATTTTGAAGCAATTTTGAATTTTAAAATGAAAAAAAGCGACTTGCAATTTACGATTAGTTGTATAAGACGACGATAAAGATCTTTGATGAACCGTAATTGACATGTATCTTTGCAAACCGTTACTTTTCTCGCATCTACAAATTTATGAAAGATGTTCCTTCGCGCTACAGTGATCGTGATACGTATTTATGATGGACAGCGAAAAATTAATCGTGACTTGCGGCAGTGCATGATGCGTAACAGTGACTAGAACTTTACTTCTCGGCGTGATAAATAATGAAGAAAAAAAAAAAAAAAAAAGGTACACATCCGAGAGAAATGGGATTTTATCGCGTGGATACGTAGTTCGTCGAAACGATACGTCCAACTCACGCGTGGAGCGAAATCAAAAACGACCCGACGCGTTCTTGTTTCGTCTCTCCCTTCCCCCTCCCCCTCTTTTCTATTTCGCTCGTTTGCGAACGAGAGAAAGTCGTTGGCGCCAATTTGATACATATCCTCTATTTTTCACCTATAATTCTATCCGACTCTTTTCGCATCGGCGATCTTTATTGAGGCGCTGAAGCGCGTTCGCTCGCCTAAATCGAGAGTTTCCGGTAAAATCGCGCACGGAGATTTGTACCGCGCAAGGCGTTAAATTTCCCGATACTCCGAAGAGAGAAAATATTAAGGAGGGAAATGGAGTGAATGGATGATTAAAATATGTAACGCTTAAATATACAGTAAACGTTCATTGCGTACCCACTCACCATTAGCATTGATTCCCATGCCATCCATCGAATCGGTAATGGAGGACGTCCATCGACACGGAAGTAATCCGCCGCATATACGCTTCGTCCACTGCCTAAATCGGATACCTTAATGGTACATCCGCGACACACTATACAATTCCTGAAAAATATTCGAAAATATTCCTCTCTTGTAATTTCTGGCGAAGCCCTTTTTTTTCTCTTTCGTTGCGTAATATGTATTCCGAAATATATTCCATCCCGCGAATTTTGAAGAGATGAAAAACAATAGAATTATTTTTCGATTAAATTAACACTTTCATTCTTTTATTATCGATGGCCATGAGATCGCTGCCAACTGTACAGCTGCAACATTCTATCGGTTTGTATCGTGTACATACGGCTAAATGAATATGTGTTTGGGCGCGCCTTTTATTTTTATATTCTGCACGCGACAGTCATATCAAAAACAAACAGAATTTATCGAAATATGTATCATACGAGCATAACTAAAGCATGACGCTGGTTTTTCAGTCTATGATTTTTCTTTTATACATTCATAAAAAACAGTCTCTTTAATTTATTTCTATCAATATAAAAAAATCTATGTGTTATAAAAAAATATACGTATACTATCTCATGTAATTTGTATCGAAATAGATTAATTACAAAATAGTTTATGAAATAAAAAAAAAAGAGAAAGAAAAAGAAAGAAAAACTCTTTTTATAAAATATCACATAACAAAGAGACGAAATTTAATTGGCGCAAGTGACATTTTTTTCAACAATTATGACAGGTAAAGAATAATTAACGAACGGAGTGTCGCGACTATATGATTGACGCGCGAGATCGTATCTTGCAGTTTGCAAGCTCGCGTTTAAGCAGCTCGTGCATGTGTTAGGATAGTTGCGAGCACGACGGAAAATGACGGTCCCGTTCAAAGTTTCGCGCTGATTTGCGCGTAAACCTCACCGTTTATCGCGTTTCATGGTAAAAGGGTAATGGCTCACTGACGCGGGGATGGTTTAGTAGCGACGCTTTTATTTCACGCGACCCGATGGGTATTTTCGCACCCGTTGTCAACATCTGCAAACTCTGTCAGATTTGTCGACAAGTTTTTCTACTTCTGGCACCGTGAAAGCATTGCTCGTAGACTTTTTTTTTTTTTGCTAAAGCGACAAGTAAATTTTTTTCAGCTGCATTATAGATACAAATATCAAATAACATTATACTTTTCTGTAAATCACGTATGAATTTCACCCTCTTTTGCCTGGCTTCTTGTACCCTCGCTGCTGTCGCGACAACGATCGCGCCAAGGGGCATGATAATTAAGGTTCACGATTAGAGTTAATAATTCGAACACGTGACTCAAACCCCTCCGGCCTCTTTCTATCCCTCCATTCCCTCGCTTTTAATATCTCTACGATATTGGTTGTCGTGCCGCGCTGCCGGCGTCGTCGGTTCAAGAGTTTCCAAATCGCGCACAGGCTGGAAAAGCACGGTTTAGGGGGCAGAGCAAAATCGTTAGGTATATAGAGATACTGGAAAAGGGAGATAAAACAATCGATCATTGTAATAAAGCAATCCCATCGTAATGCCTGAAGGCACGCTTTCGTACGCTTACAGAAAGACCGAATAGAATATGCATTTGTTTGTTTGGTTGTTTGTTTGATGCGTGAAACGATTTCGTCCAGCGATCATTGTGAAACGCTGCAGACAGAGATGAAAAGGCTCTTTTTGGAATTTAAGATCAACGAAATTTAATGAATTCCCAAAACACAAAAACTGTGCGAGAGCTATGCTACAAAATCGAATGTATTGGACATTTTGGTGTTACGTCATTTTACAATTACTTCACAAAAGTATCTTAAGTTCTTTTAATTTTTCGATATTTTATCTAATTGTATCTAAAAAAAGGAAAAATTTTAAAACTATAAAAAGTAACACACCTTCGATTTTATCGCTACTTAATTATATTGTAGGGAAAGTTCTTCGGATTGTGAGTAATTTCCCGCAAGAAATAAATAGGGGCATTGTTTTAGAAGATATAAGAAATTAAATTTGGCATTAAAGTATGCTGCATAGTTTATATTTTTTTATTGAAAAAAACCCTAGAGGTCGGGACCCCTCTCCCTCTCATGCATTTAATAAATGATATTTATCAAGACAAGACTCATAATAATATAGTTATATGTTGAAAGCTGTTAACTAACGCGAGAAATAGGTGAAACATATTATTGACAAAATATGATCGTGTATCTATCCCGTAAATGTAAACAAACTTTGTCTGCTCTACAAAAGATACAACGTACACAAACTTCACTTCTTCTAATATTATTTTATAATACCCGAGAAAAAACATTAAAACTGTAAAACTTTAATTTGTTATATCTTCTAAATCAATGCCGTATTTCTCGCGGGGAATTACTCAGGAGAACCTCCCCTACAACATATTTAAGTGGCGATAAAATCGGAGGTGTATTACCTTTTATGCAGTTTTAATCAAAATTTTTATAAACATTGCCTTTAGTATAATTATGGCGGCAGCATTAAAATAAAGAAAAGTTGTCAGAAATATTTATCGTTTTATTCTCAGGATACGCGCTCTCATATATTCTCGCGGAGAAGATTGACGGGTTTCTCTCTGCTGTACGTGCGTTTAGTTTTGCTTACGAAACAGCGCGAACCCATAATATGGCAACAAATGGCTCATTAATGAGCAAACGCTCGAAGCAACTTATGGGAAACAACGTAAGCTTACCTCGTGGCGAGGTCCCGATGCACGAAGTCCATTTCCTCAAGATACTTCATACCGGATGCTATTTGCGTGGCCATGTAAACCAATGTGCCGAAACTGCAACACGAAGAACAGGTCGGTTATATGTCGTGAAGTTTACTCGTAGAAACTCTCTTCAATGTACATAGACGAGGCGTTTGTAGCGGTAACGCCACAAACGGCGAACGCTCAACCGTGCTAACTCAAGTACGACCGTGATAGTCGAATGACATTTTTAATGCAAATAAGATAAAATGTTTCCGTTGCGCTTAAACTATTTTACAAAGTAAAAATTTAACGCTTCGAATTGAACTTGTCGAAGTTTCATATATGAAAGCACGTATTGCCTTTCGTAATTTGAGAAATGCCGACTTTGCCCATATTAGTTAGCTTTATTTTTCACTTGCCAAACATTTGCGAAAAATTACAAAAATTGTTTTACTTTCAAAAATTTGTTTTCACATTATTTCTATTTTTTTGGTAATTGAATTTAAAAATTGAACAAAGTGCGACAAGCGTACGCGTTACTTACGATTAAGCGTTCGCTGAAAACGTATGTAGGTACGTAGATACGTTTTTACTATTGGTATTTCTACGAGAGATACATCGATAGCAGTCGTTTTGATGATAGCGTGCCGTCCTTCTACGTTTAACGTTATTACGACATGAACGTGTACATCATACATGCTAAACGAGAAATGATGTATAAAATGGTTATAAGAAAAGTCTATATTCGGTCGATTGACATATCAATATTTTTATCTATGTTCACCGTATTAAATAAAAACGTCCATTATCGTAATATGACAATGTAATAATTTATTCAAAAACACAGTATGTCTCATATAAATATACTTCGCAATGTTAATATTAATGACATTATTTTGGAATGAATTTTTTCTTAGCAAAAATATCCAACTTTCGTATGACCTGATAATGAGATATTAATTGAATAAATTAATTTCCTATCTAAATATTTAATTCTCTAATATAATATAGTTACTGAAAATACACGAATTATTAACGCTGTTTGACATCTAATATCGCGCTGTAAAAATTCTTAAAGAATCTTAAAGCTTCATTTGCAAGCATTGGGCGAAATGCGATTCGGGGTAAAAGACTCGACTATTCTGTCCATCCTAAATATTGTATTAGATTCATTCGCGCGACATACTGGCCGTAATTAAAAGACGACTCGTAAAAATAAATGAGAACGACTTCGTTTATGAACAGCATAGTACATATGTCGACAATTTAATTAACCACTTTAGGAATATTGCCCCAGATGTGGCTGTTAAACGCAAGTTATTCAAATGCGCCGGCATTCGAGGACCGCGCGCGATTAAATCGCATGGATGCGGGTGATTCGCGCGAGCGATTTTAGCATTAAGGATCTTTTTAAAAATTATATACGCGGCAAAATGTATATATATATATATATGATATCTCGATTAACGGCAGCTGTTTCGCATCGTAACGATGTCAAGTATTATTGAAAAAGCAAAAAATAAATTCGCGATGACATAAAAAGTATACGGGATAAATATTATAAAATAGAAAATATATATAATGAACTATCGTGCGCTCACGACTGTGATTGTGGAATATTCTATTCGCATTGCGTATACGCGAATTATTGAATATCCCGCGCATCGATGTTTTCCACGGCACTCGATGGGAACAAAGCGATATCTCCGGCGGCTGCTTCATCTCGCGCGAAAGCTGAAAACGCGCGGGAAAACACGCTCCGCCGACACCTGTCACGAGCAACGATGATCCTCTCCGTCGCTCACCTCTCATTTTCAGCCGATTTCTCGTATTTCGAGTACTTTCCGCATAGTCCTGGCAATCGCGCGTTTTCACGCGCCCTCCGGACGTGATTGGAACTGACGTTCTTCTCGTGGCGACAGAATAAAACAAAAATTTGCACGATCGCGTTCGACCGGGACGCCTATTGTGGCGCTGCTCGAATGCTTTCATCGTTCATTTTAATATTAATTTATGGCAACGAACAATATAATCATTCTGCGATGCTGTATATTAGCAACACCTCGTTAGAAATCTCTCGATAAAGAGACTTTATAATTATTATCAAACGTAAGCTCCTTGATAAATTTTTATTTGCTTAATCAGTTTAGTCCATTAATGCGAACTCGCGTTGTTAATGATTAAAGTGGATTTATTATCAATAATTTATTGAAGGTGATATAATGAGCACTACAACTTAATCGAAAATACGGGAACGTTTTCAAAGTAAAATTTAGGACATATCGAAATATGGTTCATTGATTTTATGTCACAATGATAATTGCATAATTGTATAATATCAATTTTGAATGATATTTACTTCGAGTGTTGTAATGCCAATTGGCAGTGTGCGTTAAAGCGGACATTGATAATACAATATATCGCTTTTAAAATGATGCGATGGTACCAGTGTTACAAATTATTCCATACCACAATATCAAATTTGTGCTCACATTAAATTATGTTAATTACTCGAATAACGATCGTACCCGCGATACATATACATTTTTCGTTATATAGCTCTGGTCGCGTGTGAATCGAATTCCCCAACGATCTCTCAAAAACGTATTATGGTACGTATTTATGGACAACCGAGGACTGTTATGGTGTGTTCTCGATGATGAAATATACGTTAACATTTAAAGTACAATGTTACTGTGATCATCGATATTTCGGCAATCGTTATATGAAAATAACACATAGAGTATATCATCGAAAATCATCGCGTTTAAGAATTAATAATATTAATTAATTAATGCGAAAAAATTAAAAAGTTAAAAAAATATCGTCTTTATCGTTTACCTGAGCGTTTTAGCCATGTGTAAATTCGATGTCTCGGCGATGTGACTCTGCAGGTATTGATTTAAATCCCCGTACTCGCCGTTTTCCAATACGATACACATGGGATCATCCTCGAGGCTGGCACCAAGTAGCCGCGCGACATTTCGATCGACGAGTCGCACTAGCCTCTTTGCTTCCTGTTGAAATTCTATCCTGGAAAACACACGGAGCGTCCAAAAGTATGTAATATCTTTATAAGTGCATAGCGGTACTAAAGCTATGAGTATATAATATATGCGTGTGTGCATGTGTGTCGAAAGTAATGCAGCTATTCCGTTCTGGTATCGTTCACTTGCTTCTCGAGAGTTTGCCTACTTGCGAGGAACAAAGAACGGAGAAAAGTGATGCAAAGAAAAAAAAAGACACAAGATTGTACGAACATAAAGACGAAAGTATGACGTGACTATTTCGCTAGGTGTATAATAATAGATAAATAAATAAAATGTTTTATATAACGATTGATAAGGGTTCGAAATTGTATTAAAATTGGAATCTACGTATTTATATTTTTCTGACTTTTTGATACTCGTAAAATGGCCGGTTCGTGAAACATTAAAAGGAAAATGTTTTATATTCATTGCGGTTAATGATATTAATTTATCATTTCGAATAAATGAGTAAGTAAACATTATGGAACAAAAGAATTCATGATATTTGTGCAATTATTAATTTAGGAATTTATATTTTTTTTTATTAAAATTTCTCTATATTTCGAACGCATATTTGCAACGAGTATAATATGTTTATATAAAAAAACACAAATTACCTATTTATAAAATATATATTTTATATATATATATATATATTTATAAAAAATATTGGCGAATCAGGGGATATAATTTTATATAAATTAATATTAATTTTCGAAAAAGACATTAAGCTGTAGAATTATTTTATATTTACAAAATACGCGCATATATATAATATTAAATCATTCAATTGAAAATATCAAGATGGACGTCTTGTTGCATCGAAAAATTCAATTGTAAGCAAACGAAATAGAATCAAGAAAATTTATCAGGACAGTTGGATTGACAGACTTTTCCGGAATGTCGTAGCCGGCAGACGGACGGATGTAGAAAAGGATAAAGACCGAGGACGATTGCGCTCTAACATGAGTTGCATCCGCTTTTCGCGACGACACGAGTTCCGCGGGCTTTTCCCAGTCGGCGAAATGTGTTTTGTAGACAATGCCATCCGTGATCCTGTCTACGGGGATCATCCTTTCGCTACTGGGACGACAACGCGTCGTCGGGGGTCGGCGAATCCGGTACGATACGCTTCGCCGCCTGTTTCCATCTCAATCGGCCTATTCCGCGAGTGAAAATCGGAATCGTCCGTAGAATAAAACGTTACTATAGCGGCATCGCCAATGTAATAAAAAAAAAGAGTCTTTTATTTACTGACGGTCGAGTTGCGAGAGCCTTCGTCCGTACGTAGGGATTGGAATTCTATATTCTTTCTAAATAGATCTTATAAAAACAAATATGTCTCTCAAAATAAAACGAATTAATATTACGTGTAAAATTACGTATAACGTGTATCGCAATATTTTACAACAATCTGTAATATTTTTATAATTATTACACTTTATATATATTCATTATATAATTATTAAATTTTTTTTTCTCACACACGCACATAAATATTGTTCAATAAAAACATTACGCGCGCGCGATGTTGCTGTAATTAGTGATCATTGATTTTCAAATGTTCCTCTGAAAAAAGCTGGGATAAAGTACGCACAGTACCATATATACGCGCTGATTCGTCAAGTAGGTTATAATTGTGGATTTAAGCGAGGATACACATACGTGGGATATCGAAAATTGCGTTAATACCGTTCGAATAAATAATATTCAGCGTTTCAGTAAATAAAATTATTTATTGACGAATATTACATATCGGTAAATTGCATGTTGTAGAGAAAAGACGGTTTGATTAGGGAAATTTTTGCGTTTTCAATTTTCTAAAGACACATAAAATTCGCGTTGCTTCATGAAAAATTATTGACGCGAATGGAGACGAGCTATTCGATTACGTGTCAATCATCGATCGCTTAAAGCTTCTTTCCCATTATCCGGTTGCATCAACTTAATGCGCGTGTCATTACATTCGGAATCACTTTGTGCCGCTTATTGAATTTCGCCGTTAAACGCGACGTTCTATAATCTATTGGAATAATTTTTTATCCTTGAATCTACATGTACTGTGTGCGCTTTCGTTTTTTACTTTTATTCACTATAGCGGTTTAAAGTGATTAAAATTAGTCGATGGGCGGAATCTATTATTATATTACTAATGATATATAGAATGTATAATAAGCGTGAAAAATTATATAAAAAATTATATAAAATATTATATAAAAATACTCTATCATATAATGTCGTATTAATTATTACTACTATTTATTAATAAGTTATTTGTGATGCAAGAATAAAATATTTATGAAAAATAATATAATTTCTCATAATATAAAAATAACAATACTTTACGCACACATACACACGCGCATTAAAAACTTTTAAAATAATGATTATTGTTACTCTGTGATGAAACTTATAAAATTCAATTAAGAAAATGATTACTTACCTGAGAGCATCGGAAGAGCCTGGTTTCAAGGATTTAACGACAACCAAATCGCTGGAAGTATTCCTAAAGAACTCATCATATCCAGGAAACCTGTCGACTTCGCAGAGATGAACTTCGCCGAAGTATCCGCAGCCGAGATTTTCAACGATGTTGAGTTTATCTCGCGGAAAATCGAGGATACACTCGGGTATTTCGTCTTCTTCTTCTGTGAGCATATCCGGACTATAACTAGTCACACTGCTAGAGGCTTTCGCGCTCATTGGGGGTGGTGTACTCGGTGTGGGCGAGGGTGGCAGTGGTGGTAAAGGACTCTGCGATATAAGCACGCGAATTGTAAATGATCATCATTTTTCGTCGATTACTATAACGTCAACGAGTTTGACATTCAAAGCAAATATTTTTAAAAATATAAAATCTATCGAAAAAAATATTGCCACATAAAATAAATAAAAATAAATATCTTTTCGTTATCTCTCAAAAGAATACTTCAAAAAGATTAAATTAAAGATAAAGTTAAATCGAGACAAGATCAATATTCGATTACGTGCTTTATAAGGTACATAAAGCTTCGTGCTCAACATTGGCGAAATATATCTAGATTAATATGTGTAGGAATGAAAAATATGTCCGCATTGTAAACATGCTATAATAATAGTAAAATAATATGAAATGTAATCACGCGAGCGAGAGATATATCTGTTTCGCAATATTTTGTGTTCCTATAAATTGATCGGACCTGATAGTGTAATCAAACAAAAATATGTGCCCGCCTCATGAAACTACTGTAATCAATAACTACTCCCTTTACACATTATCGCTCTATAATTTGTGTATGCCCACGAAAGACGTTTTCTTCGCGATAGTTATGATTGATAATGCCTCGTTGTTTCCGTCGTTTTTCGGTCATTAATCCTCATAATTCACAGGATAAAGTATTTTGCATCGTTGCGTTGTGCGGAGTAAACAAGTATTGTTGAAAACGACATTAGATCGGAATCGATACAATAGTACACATCATCGAAATACAATATATTTTATGCAGTAATTCGTTATATATCGTGGTCTTTTTAAAGAAAAATTTCAATGTCTAAAAAAAAAAAAAAAAAAATTCACAAATTATGTATGTTTCGTAAGTAACTTCTATGAAAAATAATTCAATGCGTATAATATCAACAATATTTCTGTAACGATTTTACATTGCGCTTTATCGTCCTGGCAAAAACATCGCGCCGTACGTTTAGATTGGCATACAGAGCGAGAATTGAAAAGTCAAGCTGTATAATATTCGAATTAACCTCGCGATTTACATGAGCCCCCCCAGTGGCCGGTTTTACAAGGTTGCCTCCCTCTCGACGATCGTGACGGAGATCCAACGGTCACGAGACGGCGTTTGACACAGTTTCGCGTTTCGAAGTACCCGGCATTAATGTTACAGGAAGACTTAATCGACCCGTGATCGCATGTCTACCGTACATTTTTGCGACTCACCTTACAGATCTCCGTACTGGCGTAATACTTTTCCGGGGGTGGTGGTATGGGTGGCGGGTTAGGCGGATATTCTTGGACCGCCGGAATTGGCCTGGCAAGATTGATCGTTGAGTTAAGCAGGAGGGGAATAATCGGCTGCACCTCGCTGATCCCTGTCCGAGCGGCAAAGTTGAAGAGAATCGAGAAATTCAAAGTTAAAAATATAATCACGGCGCTGGCCGTCGTCGAGAAAAATTGCCACCCGTCTTTTTATTCGTTCGCATCGAGTTTCAAAGTCTCAGGAGATCGTTACCATTTTTTAACGAGACTCCGAGAAGTGCCGCGAAACTCGTGAGCCAACTGCAGCGAATAAAGTACCTTTGCAAACTTGCAGGCGACGAGAAGAGAAAGAGAGAGAATGTCTCTCTATTCCAATTTATTACAGTATTATTGTTATAGGTATCGCATAGAGACTTAGTCGTGCAACAGTTGTGACATTTGCAGAATTGAAAAATGTAATTCAATCCGTCAATGAGCGGCGGTGCGCTGTTGCTTCGGTTAATTGATCAAAGATCCCGATCTAATTCGATTGAACAAGGTCGCGGCAAACGGTTTCTCTGCAGACTGTGGTTGGCCAGTTCTGTCCAGCAAGCTGTGCCAACTACGGGAAGCAACGAAATAGTTTGTCGACTATTCCAACTACGTCGTGCAGCCGCGGTGAAACCAGAAGCACAGAGATTCGAACCTCGGCTTGACCGTCACTCGGGACAGCCCGTTAGAATTCCCGCGATAACGCGAAACTATCCGTGTCGAAGTCGACGGATACGGAAGTGAAAACGTCTTCGGTGAAATGGAGCATAACCGATATGCAAATTGACGTTTAATATTATCGCCCTTTCAAGATTATGAATCGACTTCGATCAGAATTTATCAATTAATAATATTTGACAGATCGCACCAATCATTAAAAGTAAATACAGAAAAAAAAATATATAATAATAAACACCAAATATATCGAATACCGATAAAATTGCGGAACAAGTTGTAAAAGTTGAAACGGTGGAAAGAAGTTTTCAAGTTCAACGATGGGATTCATCGATTTCCTCTTAAGCATCTCCATCGACAATTGAACAAGTGCACAATAGACTTTCTAGATAGACGCGACGTGTGTACTTTAACAATTATAATCCGGCCGAATTGCGAAGACGCGGACAAAGAAATAGTTATTGTTAGAGCATCTTTTAATGTTGGTACCAACCGGTGTAATCCGTGACGGTTTTGTGCAATTGCGGCGTCGTAGTGCTGTAGGCGGCTGGTTGATACTGCGCTGGAAGTGGAGGGCAAATTGGTCCCTTGTCCTCACCCTCCTCCGGCACGGAGACCTGCGGCCGAATATCGAGCGTTATCGTTAATGCACCTGACATTTATGCACACGCCGGGTATATCGCGTGGCAAAAGCGATATATTGTCGGTTAATAACCCTCCTTCTCTGTCCCCTCTCCTATTTTCTCTATCCTCTTTCCCTGCTGAGCTCTTGCTCTCTCCTCAGAATATTCATAACTAGCGAAAGGGGGACAGGGATTCCCAAGAGGTTGCGCGCGTTCTGATTATTGTTGTATTCGATATTGCTGAAGCAGAGCGAATATACTATGTATCTGTTGGCCTACTGATGTATATTGGCAATAGCCGATCGCAGAATTTTATTTTACGGCACTCGCGATACATATCGTATAGTAAACACATCGAATAATAAATAGGTGTGAAAGAGGGTATAAACTTATATTTTTATCATCGACACACAGAGAAAATGATTCCCTTGACATTCGCAAGGTTCTATAAATTTGTCTCAATACCAAAATAATTTTCAAAATAATTTCGATTTGAATATTATACAAATATATTCCAGGTATCTATAGTTACATTAATATAATATGAAATAGACAAATTTGCGAGTGAAAACGAGATCTCGAACAATTCTGGCGGAAATACGTCATATTAAATTTGGATATTTAATAAACAAATATTTTATAAATATTTAATAAATATATTTACAATAAAAATCGTGAAAAACGGTAAAATATTTTTCACACCATGATATAGCTGCGCCCTTCGCGTTTCTCCATTAACGGGATTCGTGGCTTTTTCGTCTGAAACACGATGTGAAATCGTGCCGGTGTTCACCCGTAAAGCTCTTATCTCGAGTCACTTTCTCTCGACGACTTTATCTCGGTTACGCAAACCGTACGAGGACCGTCTCTGGACTACCGGACGATTGAGTCCGACATGCCACCTCAGGAAATTAGCAGTTTTATTATAACAAACAATCCAGGATGTCCCCCCGATATCAAGAGAGAGAACGTTCGTCTCCTCTCGGCGCTCTCTTTCGCGCAGTCGATAAGAGGCTCGCGATGAGAATCTCGTACATGCTTGTGTGCGTGAATGGCGATATAATATCCATTGATTTTTGCGACCACGCCGCCGGGGCGTGGGTGTCGAGGCTGACTCGCTTAGGGTTGGGTGTTAATTTCCGTTTAGGGTACGTTAGAGGGTGCCAGACGAGTGAGATGCTGCGCGACGCGGCCGTTAAGATAAGATAACCACTTAGCCATCGGGATTCTACGCGAATCTCACCACTCTCCAGCCCTCTTTTACACTGTCTCGACGACGTACATTACCTACCTACATACACACACACACACACACACACACACACACACACACACACACACACACACACACACACTGCCTCGCGTCATCCCCGCATCTTCTATCTTTCCCGATCGCTCGCGTTTCTAGTACGAGAATCCGCTTCCCGTCCCATTGGCCTTACCCATCTAACATTTCTTTCTCCGTTAGGGCTATCTAAAGTCCTGCCGCGACTTCCCGTGCCCTTATGCTCGGGCATTTAATTCATGTCGAACATCTCGTTCTCGTTGATCGGATGCCGAAACTGTCTCGATTGCGCGCGATGATGGTTTATGGAAGTATTATTGTTACCCGAGAGATGATATTTAATTTGTGCGGCTGTGTTTATCGTCGGCGCAAATAGTCGATTCATGATGCAATAAAACATGTTTCCGGCTTAAATTTATTAATGGGACGGTCGATTTAGATCGATGCTTGATTGTAACAAATCAGCGTTCTAATTGCATGATTGAGAGTTGTTGCGCGACTCTTGACATTTATTATTGAGATGAAAGTTTATTTTCATATCGCCGGTCTAGCGTGAAATCTTGACTATGAGAACGTACGTCATACATATATCCGACGAGGCAGATGAGATGTGTGAGAGATGGATGATTGTTAAGAATTTATTAATATATGAAGTTGTGGAAGGGCATTAAAACAAGTCGACGATATATAAAACAAGCTGAAATAACTCGATTATAATTTTAACGATAGAAAATAAAGTTTTAAAAATAAACACCTCGCGCTATCGCACTTATTCATTGCCTTTTTTTATATTATCCAGTTTAAACTTTAAACAACCTTAAGATAATAAGTTTTACAGAGTTCATGGCTGTAATATTTTTACAAGTATGAGCTGCATATTTAACGCGCGCGCGTTTGATGAAAATCTTCTTTCGCGTTCCTTTAATAATGCCGTTAATGAGATCATCATTTGTTTGACGTTTTTGAAACTTGGAAAGAGAAAGATTTTTACCGACGTTAATGATTTCATAGAAGGAATATTTCTTCATATCGGTGAATCGCTAAATAATCCAGCATCTTTTCCTTTCTCGCGCGGTATATCAATCGACCGTGGAAAAGGAGCCACGTGCTAAATCCATGTATCCTGTGACCCTCTTCGTAAATCCGGACACGTTTGATCGGCCGTAGAATACTTTTATCAGCGTATCAGTCGTTTGGTATTGTCTGACGCCAAAAGAGAGATCGCTTTGATATCTTTTTTCTCAAGTTTGGTATTCTGAACAGAATATCGCCTGGCGAAATAAATTATTGCCGTTATAGATAGAGAGAAAGATATATATATATAGCCAACACGCGCACATGCGCGTTCCGCGAGATTTATCGAAGCGGTGTATTTGTTCAGAGATATTGCGTGTTTGCCCGCATACTAATCGCGTATCGAATTCAACCGCGATTACGAGATCGGCAAACGATAGCGTACCGAGTAATCTTTTAACGAGGCGGCTGAATTAAAGGTGCATTTATAAATTGAGTGGATTATTGGTAATTTATACACCCGCACCGTTTCTCGTCAATTTGTGGAATAGACATAGGACGTGAAATCTAATTTCAAGCGAGGTATCTTGCTCTCTTGGTCATCGTATACGTACGATTTGCGCGATGTATACTCGATTAATGAGCGCGCAATTTTATCACGCAAAAAGAGAGAAACACACATGCGTAAAACGAGTATGTTGAAATTTTGCGATGCGCGCGTGATACATTTTATATGTAATATTTATATATTTATATGTAACGCGCGCGGTGAGTGCTGTGCTCGCTATTTGTACAATATTATTATTTGTTCTACGTGCATTTGTATGCGTATAGTAATTCGAGAAAAATGTTAAATAATTCGTTAATGCAGCCGCCGGAAACAGTAATACGAAAGGACACGCGCTGGGCCACGGAGACGTAGAACGAGAATCGAAATCGTGAAACGGGTTACTCGACGAAATCCCTAAAGTGCCAGAGAGAAGATTTCGAGCACAAAACGATCCTCCATTAATTAGCACCGGAGTGCTTTTTGCCATTTTCATTACCATGAGTACATCTTTGCCACTTTTGCCGGAGAGGTTGCGCGATCCGTCCAGCTGTTCTCACGTTTCCCAACTCTGTCCCAAAGTGTCTCTTGCGCGTTTCACTTGTTTCATATTTTTTTTTATTAATTTTTCACGGCAGCGACCCGCTTGCAATTAATGCGATCCAGTCTTTTTTCTAACTTTGGCATATTCCGTTATTGCAAAATGTTGTGCTCCTCGGAGAGAGATCTTATATAATTAATATATATCTAAAGTTCTTTCATTTTAACTAGCAATGCTCCTTTTATATTTCTAAAATAAATGCATGTGGTAATTCTGAAATTTTTACCTAGCAAAGCTCCCCGTTTCTCTCGATGATTTCAAAAATGTCGTCCCACTTTTCCGACAAATATTAGTTCTCATACTATCGAGTCGTCCCAATACAATACACGACATATCGAACTTGCGGTTAAGATTACAGGACACGAAAATCAGAGAGTTTGTTGTTTTAAATTAAAATAATCTGTTTTCGCTCGACTGTCTCTGGTATCCCCTCCCCCCCACCCCACCCCACCCCTCCCCGTGCTAAAACCGATATAATCGCATTACCACTCACTTTTGTATGGGGTCCCCTCTCCACCAACCCCGTTCATCGTGCTCCTTCCACGCAAATAAAGTTACGCATGAATGCGCGTTAACAGAGCTGCGTCAGAGAATGCATCATATATATTCGATAATAATAAATTATCGGATAAAATTACGCGCGCATGTGTTTATCCGGTACAATTGCCGTAATGCATACGATTCGCGTACATACTCTTAAGGCAATGTCGTCAACGGGATTATTTATCGCAACGCACTGATCGTAAATAATTCGACATTTTATCTTTATGATGTTACAATATTTTCACGAATTTGTAGAAATCGATATTAAATGCATTAGAGTTGTTATTCTATTTTTAATGAATATTTAATAAAGATATTTATTTATTTATTTTTTTTTTCGAGAGGGAGAGAGAGAGAGAGAAAGAGATAATAATATACAATAAAGATATTATTATACAGGAAAGTCATATGACATAATATATATATTGTTATCATATTTTTATCTGTGTCATATGTGTATTTAATTCACTAATCGTCGAAGAATAGCTTGACCTGTAACGCGCGGATGGATGCTTATGTAAATTGAATAATCTCACGCAATGAAATCTGGAACAAGAATTTGCTGCATCGTAAATCCTGGAATAAGAGGCAAAAAAAAAAAGCACAACACTTCGCGCAGCTTTAAGCGATATACTATCCCACGGAGTTTCCCTTCAATATTTTAAAGCAGACCGATGGAGCTGTCGAGTCAAAAAACAGAGAGAGAGAGAGAGAGAGAGAGATTCGTTCTTCCTTCATACCCGCGGTAAATGGGATCAGACGGATCGATATAATGTCGTCCGCGAAACAAAGTTTAGCTTTCGCGGTCCATGATGCTGGATAAATCATCAACGTCTTGCGTCTCCCCGGCTATGAAGAGTCTATTTCGGATAAAAAAAAAAAAAAGACGAAAGATCAGCTTTAGCAGCTAAATTGCATTCGAACTTGATGAATAAAAAAAAAAAAAAAATAAAGATACGCCGCGTAAAGAATGGCACAATTTTCCAGCACAAAATTATTCGCGATCGATAATAACGATAACGCTGCAATGATTAATAAGTTATATTCTCTGCAGTCATAGAAAGATTAATTAATTAAATGTGCTGGTACAGACGATAATATACAATACAATATTTAATTAATGAGGCGCTAAAATAAATTGCCGACTATTTAATTAATAGCAGTCACAGAAACGCCCATTAGCAAAGAAAGCTCTCGGAGAAAAATGTCGACGTTTCCAATGTGGTTGAGCAACCGTGGATGTTTCAGCCATATTGTCGGATTGAGTCAGGTGTATATATACGCGAGGACGAGCGAGAATGTTGTTCTTTTTGCGACTCGCGTTGCTCGATAAATTGACAGCGGTTTCTACTTGGCAGACATACTCTGGCATTCTGGAAAGTCGACGTGAGTCGCAGGTTACACGAGGGGCAATGAGGTCATTTCACCGAGGAGGGGAAAGGAGATGACTCGCGCAGCTTCAAGACGGGACAAGTAGCAGGTGGCGGCTAATGCTGGGAACGTGAAGCGGGACAAGGAAAGAAGGAGAGCCGACGAGGATGATGAAGAAGAAGAGGAGGAAGGAGGCGTTTGGAGTGTATATGACGCTTAGCGACGAAGATAACGCACGTCCCTTCCTCTCGACGACGACGTCGCAATACGGGTCATCCCGGCAGCTCTTTTAATTAAGTGGAGTCAGCTCGACTATCCGTGCACTTGCTGGATGGTTGGTAAAAACTTAGCCGTGGACGATATTGGGTTGTCGAAGAATACCTTGGAATGATGTATGGTAAAGCGGGATGATGATTTCGTGCGCGTCCGTTCAAGCTTCTCGCTAGGCGGATGAAAAATATTATAAACGTGCCTCTCTCAGCACTTTCATGCTCCTCCATATTTATTGATAACCAGAGATTATTTCACGTGCTTAGTTAATTCTACAGTGCGCGCACATCATTACTGAACGTGCGCGAATATTCTTATTATTTCTGTATTCGTGTATCGCAAATTCGATTGAGATAAATTATTATTTTATGCGAGAACTTTAGTAATAATGAAAGATAGATTTGTTCGACAACACTTCTCGATTCCTGTAATTTTCTTTCGCTTTATTTATCATTACTAATGAATCGAAATGTGACCGAGTGTGACTAATTAGTTCATGATAGCTAATGTCGCCGCTGCGAGTCTTCAATTTATTTCGATAGATTGTTAACGTCGTTATTAATCGTCGACTGCCGCTCCGGTACGTTTCTCCAGTCGTCTTCGCCCAGTGCAAATAGTTAAGTTAGGAAAGCTTCGAGGGTTTGCAAGCTCAACTGCCTGGCACTCATTATTTCTCATCGTTCAGCAAGTCGTTAATTACTGTCTTGCGCGCTATATTCCGCGAAAAAGGATGAGAAAGCACCGGAGCTGTCCATTTCTACGAACAAACTTCACTTTGCTATTAATCCGGTTAGAACAACAGTGGCTTGGTAAACATACGCCAAGTTCTCAGGATTCTCTTTCTTTTTTCGGTCCGCCTCACTTTCCTCCCTCGATTTAGCCCAAGTATTAACTTTTTGCGTAACACGCTCAATTCTACCCTAACGTTTTATTCCTCATCCTTACTTTCTCGCCTCTTCCACGGACAGTACTTTTTATCTATAGACATTCCTTCGTGTAGAATCTTCGCCTCTTACTCTGTTATCTTGCACCGACCATCACAAATCGTTGGTCTGATTTCATACTTATTGTTAGATAACAGCGGGCTAATCAAGCACTGAAAGCTACGCTTCGTTCGTCCTTTTTTCTCTCTTTAACGTTTCTTTCTTGCAAACATTGTTATCTTGATCGTAAGAAAATTGGTTGTTAATTAATTAATTAATTAATTAATTAATTTTTTTCTTATACACAATATAAATTTGTTTTCGAGAATGAATTACACTATCGTGTACATAGATAAAGAGATGGGTTTTAATGTTATAGATCGTACATCGCGAAAGTCGTATAAACTGTCCACCGACGAGGGCGGTAAACGCGACGTTAATAATTCTTGTTGTACTGTAGGACACGAGTCGGAGTGGAATTTGCGACAAAGTTGGACATTCCGCGTTAGAACGAGGTGCGAGACTGAAACGTCTCTTTCGCCGGAAAACCGTTTTCAGCAGAAGAACATTACGGCGGAATGCGACGTCAGTGAAAAATATCGTCGCAAGATGTATTTTTTATTTTTATTCATTCCACGCATCGTATTACAGTGGGATAGAATTAAATGATTATCATATGTGCTATTTATTTATCGCTATAATCAAGCCGCTTTATCTTTTATTATCGTATTGGTTTTTCTAAGGACGTAATTATTGTTATCATCATGCAAAATAATTAATTCTAGTATAATCCAATATGTAAACTCCACGGTTGTTGAGCATGCCCGACAATCGTGGAAAAAAAAAGAAAAAGAAAATAATAATCACGGATAAGAGCGTGAAACGAACAATCTCGGAGCATCCCTTTAATCGTCCTAACGCGATCTCGTTTGCGCCTCAGCCTTAAAGAAAATATTTGACCGTCGCATTTTCTCCTTTAGTTATGCGCGCTCGTATCTAAACCGATGTACGTAATAGGTAGATAGATATAAGCTGTTTTACGCGATTGCTCAAAAGCGTCGTAAAGTAACCTGGAAGTGTAAAGTAAATAGATGCGCTTGTTGGATTTATTAGAGCCAGAGGCGAGAATTTCCGGTGTTAAACCAGGTCGGGAAACGTGTAAAGAAAAATCGCGACCGAAGAACAGAAATTGGTTGTCATTTACCAAATTGAAAGCGTCGAGATAATGCATCGTAGCACGACGTGCCGTTCAGCGTTTGATTCTTTGACTACTTCCAATTTTCGTCCTTTTACTCAATGACACGCTATTTGAAAAATAGAATCGTTTTTTTATATATAGAGTAGTGTATCATATATATATATATTTTATATATTCTGCATTCCTCTCAAAATTATTTTTAAGTAACAATAAAAATGACCTTGTAAGGCAATAATTTAGAAAAATCTTTTTTATTTGTTATATATACATTTATCTATTATAAAATATAGCGATAAGATCCTTCAATGTCTAAGTAATTAAAAAGAAAAATGCGATGCCACTTCTCTTGTTATAAAATAATCTCAGTTTATGAGTTTATACTCTAGATAATGTATTTTATATAATAATGCAAAAAATAATTTTCTTACAATAAATCTGGAGATCTCTCTCTATATGTATTTACTTTGATAGGCTTAATAATAAATTAAGATATGTATATGATACAATGTACAGATTATGTAGTAGCTTTATCTTTATGATTACCTTGAGATCACCCTGTTGATCGTAAAAAGTCGACGGTGCGAGAGCAGCCTTAAGCCTACGGTTCCGATAAAAAATGAACATGATAGCTGCGAGTAGCATCACAATTACGGTCGTCAGGATGCCGATCACCAATCCGACAAATTGCCTCGATTCCGGTTTCTTGCTCTTATCTGAAACTGAGAAATGGATATATATATGTATATACAAAGAGTATGCGCGTACATACAGTCTATACAGTACATATGTAACTGGGCATGTAAACATATATGTATATACAATAGTAAACAGATGCACTCGTCATGTTCAAGGATACGGAGGAAATCGATTAATTATACTGCAAGCTCAGTAATTTTTTATGTTGTCACTGGCCTATATTGCAAACTTCAGAGATAACATTAATTAATCGTGACATCTGTGCTAAGAATTTGAAGTAAATTTTGAATTGATAAAGGAATTGTTTAACAAGATTTTTCTTTCTGCTTTCTTTTTTAACGATTATTTATGATTTACTGATCATGTTGAGTTAGCATTTTCTTTTCATTCCTAAGGGATATTTACCTCTTATTTCAAGTTTTTTCTTTCCTATCCTTGTATATGTAAGACACAATTTTCATGAAATGATACGGCAATTTTGCACATATTCTACCTCTTCAATAAAAATTAATTAAAAATATTAATTCAACAATAAATTTTCTATTAATCGATCAAGCACGTAGTAAACCTGAGAGAGATCAAAATTCTTCAATAAATAGCTTCGTTTTCTTATTACAATTATTAAATTTGGAAATAATTGCGAGAGGACAAGAAGACAGAGACAGTTAGAGGAGACAGGAAAAGAGAGAAAGAGCTGTGTGCTACTGAGAACAAAAGAATTTTCCATTAATAATATTTCGATGTCGCTACGGGCGCGTGTACGCGATAGCGGATTCACTCGCCCGTGATGTTCGATGCATCAAGCAACATGACCTATCACCGTGGATAATACTGCCGAGGTAACCTTGCATAATGCACGATGGAACGATAATGATGATTGCGTTCATCACGAAGCTCGTAACTAGATCACGTTTGATCAGTTGCCCGGTTGAACAAAAACAATATACGCTGATGGCTCTCATAGTCTACCGCAACAACCTGATCATCGCTTGAGTATTTTATAAATCAATAAAGAGACAAGTAATTTCTATAATAAATCATTAAGATTTCACGTGATGATAAATTCTATAATAAATATAATAGTATAGTATGTATGAACATAAGACAAACTAGTTTATGCCTGTTTCTTAATATTCTCAAATATATTGTAGTATATTTCATTTTTTAATAAGCGATATTAAAATCATCGATCGAGACAAATGAAATAATTATTGATAATACGAAAAGAAATATTTATCTCTTATTTCTTTATTAAGAAAAAAAAATAATAATAATAATAATTTATTCGCACAGGAGATCAAAATCAAAGAGAGATAAACTTTCTTAAATCAATAGCATTTTAGAAGGTCTTTCATATTTTCAAATAAAAATATCAGTTAGCTCTTCGCCTGGGAATACATCTATGATAAAAATATTTTATCTCGTTTCGCGTCTTCCGGGATTTTAACGTTTTAGTTCCTGTTCGCAGACTAGTTTTAACATAACGTTGTAAAAGATCAGGTTGACGAGGAAAAAAAAAAACGTAACGTTACTCTTCTTAATTTTCCGGGTTCAACGCTTGCTCCACCAACTCCCAGATTATTGTCCGCGTTAGCGTACATTCGTACCTTTCTGTGCGATATAATATGTAACGAGAGCGTTAGGTACGTCGTGTTTCTCAAGCGAGAAAACATAAATGCCTCGCCTCGCTTTCTTGCGCTTTTCCTTCGGCAAACACGCGAACAAGTAGTTGCAGTAGTTATACGAATGCACGAGACGCACATTATGACAGATATGTGAGTTTTAAACTGCCGATAGTTATGAAGAAATTTCACAATAGTTCCAACATCGTCACTGTGTAATTGAAAAATTTTGCGCTATGCAGCGTGATTCGTAAAATGTCAGCAAAAAGAAATGCAAATTATTTCACCGATCTTGCCTCAGAAAATATTGATAGTGTAATCAATTAGCGTTAAAAGTTTCGTTAATGGATCCTACTGCTTTTAACGAAAACTCAATACTACGTTTCGATCAAACAAGAAGAGAGAGTTAAGAAATTAATCGAGTTAATTGCGCAGTTTTTATTTGCCGTTGTGAGGATGAAAAAAAAAAAGTATCATTCTATTGGTTAACAAACTCGACGAGGCCAAGGGACAAGAGCGATCGCTCTTTTTCATCCACGACGCTTCCTTTTTCAGGTAATCGAGAATCGTCCATGGGACGTACTCGATGTACTTTTTCGCACAGTTCTTTCGATTTCGCGGAGCACTCTAGTTCCACCGTCGCCATTTTTCCATTAATTCCGGTGTAACGACGTCGCGTATCAGAAAGAAGATTTCTCTAGAGATGCAAGCTATTGCCTCTTTGACTTCGCATAATTTTGATACCTCGACAAGAATCCAAGAGAAAATGCAAATTGTCTGTCGCGCGTAATGCATTCAAGATTATTTAGCATCTCGATTAGAATTGGTTGATTAGAATGGTTTTGGAAAAAAAAAAAAATTTTTAATGTAAATTTATTTATATACTTTCAATTTTAACATTTAAATCTCTACCATCTTAATCTCGAATTTTTCAATTCAATTGCTGAAATATTTCTGGAAACAATATTATTACCATTTCATGTACATTCACAAAAAAAAAAAAAAAAAAAAAAAACACACAGCCATGCATTAAATAAAGAGATACTTAAATTAAGATAATCAATCTTTTTATATTAATAGATCGTTAGTGATCATCGCATAATAGTTACTTTTTGCCCCGACACACAGTTCCCTCCTATGATATATCGAGCTCATTGCTATGAAAAATGACAAGAGAAAAAGCTCGGAGAGAAGTACGTTAATTACGTGGAAAATTATGAACGTAGCTTACCGAAATAACAATGGAAAGATCGAACAGTAGACTTACAGGTGTTATCTTTACTCTCCTCCTTATTAAAAGTAGCCTTCACTTCGTCCCTCTGTAGTGGACCCTCGTTATTCTGATAAGGGCTGCCGGTCGCCAGTACAATGGCACTCTTGTTCTTCGCCTCCTCGTCCTCGGTATTGTTCCATTCGGAGATAACTGTGCATTAAGGATTAGGGCTAATGAAATCCACGTTTGTCAAGAGTATTAAATATTTGAGAAAAAGATTTCCCGTTTATATTATATGTATACATATATTATAGCAGGAAAAGCATTATCGTTGGATTTATCGAGCCGATTGGTAACTCAATTGTAAACTTTATACTTTATAAAGTCAATCGTTGATAGTTTGCGAATTTGGTATTGCGAGGTCAGAAATCAGATGAAACGCACAATACTCGAGAGCGAGTTAAATTTTGTGCCGATGTCGTATCCTTTGACGACTTTATCCGATTGTGTACAAATGTGGCCTTTGTGGCCACGTGGCGACGTGGACCATCGAGAATTTCATTTGTATTCGGGATAGTTTTCTATACTGTTATATTGATCGTTTGAAAACGAAGGAATATCGCCAGCAGAATTTAATTCGCGTCACACGCAGCTGGAATTTCCCATTAGGCGACCTGAAAATTAGTGCCGCGGTAGTTTATCGACTAATGGAGACCAGGAAATATTTCAATTTTCGAGCAGTTAGACGCGGATTTTGTACGCGCGATTCATAAAAAGGAAAATTAAACGAGGTGGGGCGAAATTGCCTCTCTCTCGAGAGAGAGAGGCACCTTTTGCCGGAAAATGTCGCGCGCGAACCGGCTCGCTGGGTGGAAAACTCGATGCCGAGGAGGAGGAAGAGGGAAGGTAAAAAGGGATGATATTCTTTTTCCTATCGATGACGTGCGGACCAACGAAGCGTTTGTACGACGTGAATACGAGTTACGTGGTATACAAGTGACGAGGAACATTGCTTGCCTCTGGTCGAGCCAACTTTAAGCTCGCAATCGAGAACGGGGAACGCATAGAGTGTACGTCGAATGATTAACGACTTAGCCACTCCGGGCGGCTGGACCGGTGGAACGAAGCGACACGGAACTTTCACGAAAGCTTGCCGAGGCAGCCGAGTCCCGTCTCGGATCGTTTGAGATGGATTAAAAGAAATATCGGTGATCGATATGCGGTTACATCCGATGCCGGATATAAACTAGTCATTGGGAAAGCTGCCGTAATAGTTACGTTGTGCTACTACTGCCATTGTGGAACCGCGCGGACTCAACTATTTTGACTGAATTCGAGAGATTACAAGAATGTTAATCTCACAATGCTACGAAATACAATTGCTAAACTACAATGCACTGCATACTAAAAAATAAAAAAAAAAAAACATATTTTTAATTCACATTAAAAAAAGTAATCATAAAAATAGCAACAACAATCGTTTTAAAAAATTTAGACTAAATATTTCCTTATATCAAAATTTTTCATATTCTTCGAAAAATTAGATAAAAAATCTCTAAATTTATAAAACAATTTTATCTTTATATACATTATATATATCCGCGCGTTTCTTAAAATTATGCTGTCGTCGAAATAAATTTTCTCTCCGAGTTTTTTTTCGGAACGATTTCCTCTATTTTATAGTATCATTATACTTTATGTTGAAAATATGTTGCTTAACATAGAAATATTACGCGCGTACAAGATAAAAGATACTTCAAAGCTGTACTTTTTTACATTTGTAAATTTTGATTTTCCGTTTAACTAAAAGGCAACGAAAGAGAAAAGCAAATCCCAGACGAAGGTCCTTAATTTCGCCATTACTCTCGAGCGTCTCGACACAACGCGAGTAATTCGCGCACGAGAGTGTTACCGAGAGCAACATCGGGCAGTAAATCTCGATTCGTGCGGGAAAAATAGCGCGAGGGGCTGGCGTGTAGATGGATCTTTCTCTTACCTGATTCGAAGATTACTTCGCTGAGCATGATCCACCGCGCTGCGAAGTAGAGCTGCAGCTTTAGGAAGCGGCCGGCTCGCGAGTGAAGCTTTATGGTGACTTCGCGCGCTTGCTCGAGCACCTGATCGGGTATGTAAGAAAAATGGACCGGCTCGCCGGTGAATTGATTACCACCCGTGCCGAGGTAAACCTTCGCGTACGAGAAAACCTGCGGAAACAGCGGAAAGAGATCGTGTACCACGTGCGTGCACCTTACGAGATTGTAACGAAGTCATTTCGATGACGCTCGAACGAGATAGAAACAGTCGCGCGTCATCGAATCGCTTCTTCGTCCAAGAGTATCGCGAGACGAACGTTCGTACTGAATTAGAACGGATGTTAGATGTATAAATTACTGTTATATATATATATATGCAACGGGAACACGCACTATGTATTCGAGAACGCTATGTTTGAGAGAGATAAACCGCGCGGATGGAAATAATTCGACGGAAGCTTCGGTGAAGCTTGAAAACTCTGCCGTACTGAAAGTACTAAGCCTGAGAGCAGGCGGCGGAGCTGCAAGAATCACCGTGCTGTAAATCGCGGGGAAATGTTTTTAAAACCGCTTAAAAGCGCGGAGGCGTCGCCAAATGTGTGATCGTGAAATTTACGGTAGTTCCCGGAGCTCTCGTAACTTTCGAAATAATACCGGTAACGGCGCGAATGGCGATACCTGCACGTCCTTGGTGAAGTAATTGTTCATGTGTAGGTGTATGGCAGTGAAGTTCCTCGAGTAGTCGAACTCGAAAGTTATTTCCACCGGACGTCCAAGCATATTGGGCGTGTCGTTTCGCCAGCCGACCCATTCATATCCTTGAACAAACGGATTATCCGTTACAATATCGTTCATTTCTCAAAAAATCCTGCTGAGAAGATATAGAAGATATGCCTGTACGAAATGTATTCGCCATTGATCTTAAGATAATAACATTTCCTGATTTACGGATATTCCTAAATTAATAGTAAAGAGTTCTGGGCATGCGATGTCAATTCACGTATGAAAAGTTAACTCAAAATTGGTATAAGAAAATATCATATTTTTTAAATACAATACCTTAGGTATAAGAGTTTGAAGTAAATATGAATTATAAATGCATAAATAAATATAAATTATATTAATTTTATATTTATTCAAAAAAATTATGATGATTATAAATTTAAAAGAAATGTGAAAATTTTATTAATAATAAAATTTAATTTACAAAAAAAAATATGGATTTTCCAAATGTAAGAATTTTTACGAGAACTTGCAAATTCCCAGCCGCTATAGCTTAGATATAAGTTACTTTTCCATAGCAAATTTTCGTTATTTTTTAACGATGATTGAAGATTTACATTTGTCATTGCAACTTGATCTCTCACATAAAACATATTCCATATAAAAATTGTGGCCTATACATACGTATAAAAAAATACCGACCCGCGCGTTTGAGTAAAAAAAAAAAAAAAAAAAAAAAAAAAAAAAAAAAAAAAAAAAAAGCTATCGATTGCATGATATGATAGACCGTTTATGAGTGCACAATGTGCGCACGCGTTCTTAAAAATAAAACGATAAAATCTGTAACGCGAATAGTGCGTGATATAGAATTTATTTGGATATAGCGTAAACGCGGAAAACAAGTGGCTGAAACAAACACATGTCTAACAATCCGTGAAAAATGTACACGTAAATGTTTGACATCCTGTAGGAAAGATGTAATAGAGCGAAGAACGTAAGAATTTTTGGAGTAACTACGACCTGATAAAATGTATTTAAATTTCAATTGAAGATAAATAGATTATATAAAAGTGGCGGGAAGAGATCTTATTTTTCCACTAAAATCTGATAAGATCTGATTTTCAATGAGGCAATATTAAAAGAAGTTTCGCATAACTTAAAGTCTTGGAGGAATCAAAGCACTTCCTTGCTTTATACCACCGTCTTAAAACTTAATAACTTAATAAGGGTAACTTGATAATTCTTCTTAAATAATTCGCAAGCATGTGACCAACGTTGTTCTCTTTTTAGAATTAAAAAAAAAAAAAAAAAAAAAAAAAAAAAAAAAAAAAACATTTTCTATTATATAAATGTATTAGAAGTGGCGCAAAAGTGTTCGCGCGTAATAGAATTTAAATTACCCGTTTCAGATTCACGCAAGTTGAGCTTTCGCATGGGACTCGTAGACTTCCTCGAAACGTTAATTACGTTTCGAGTTTGTTTTCCTGCTTTCTGTTCCTCTCTCGCTTCATTTCTCTCGGAAATGTTCCATTTGGTATATAGGCAACGTGTGAGAAGCAATGCGGTACGCGATACGGAAGAGTTTCGAGCTATAGCGGCAGCTTATTGCGCGAGTCTCACCATTAGATCCCACTATATGAGTACATGTGGAAACACACGTGTCCCACGGGAATATGCGGATTGAAAATGGACTGCAATAATCTTAAAGCTTGGCCGGCGCGGCGTGTTATGCGTTTCTCGGAAACGCTCCTGTTACTCTCAACATTGACTCGGGGATCTCTAACTGCGCCGTACCTTCCCATTTCAACGTCTACACACAAACACGGATTACCACTTTTCATCATTTATTACGCCGTACATACTTTCCGGAGAATTAATAAATAGCGAAAGAATGAAAAAGAGGATGATAAAGTATTCGAATAGCTCACGTTATTGCGAAAAGAATGTACTGTGATACGATAATTGGATTTTTCAATCCATGGATATTTGTAATATTTGTCTTTTTAAAAGTGTCAAAATATTTATTAATTCTCGAGTTTGATTAACATTCTGGACTATTTGAATCTCTTTAGTGAATTTCAATGCTTTACAAAAAAATTAAAAATATCGATGTATTCTTACAACTATAAATCCTGCATATCTCTTCATCCTATTTATATCTCTCTTCTTTTTCTTCGATAACTTTTTAGATATCGCGAAATATTAATACAGAGACCCTATACTTCAATGTCTTAGAGAGAGAGAGAGAGAGAGAGAGAGAGAGAGAGAGAGAGAGAGAGAGAGAGAGAGATCGATCCGTTCTTTAGTTATAAAATCTTCATATTTTTATCTTTACTTCTCGATGAAATTCTTGAAAAGAGTAGGCAAGACAGGGCGTGTCTGAAAGAAGGAAAGAAAAAAGAAGGTTGCCGTAATTTCGGGCCTGGTGTCATCACTCTTGTATTTCGACACACAACCTTTGAAGAAAAATCACAGACTTGCCGTATGATGTATCTGTGCGTGTAAGAATCTCAGTGTATATTAAAACTTACGAGAATTTCAATCACGCAATTTGCATTGTATACAATCTGCACGCGCGACTTCCTGTGCGACAACTACCACTGCAGAGATCGTCCCTTCCGTTTTCAACAATATACCGGGTCCGCGCGATGGCGTTATATCGCCCTGACCTATCCGCTTTCATATAACCCTCCTTCCCCCCCCCCACCCCTCCCCTTCCACCCTTAATATCGTCCCCCGAGTAAATAGTTTCCAGTTTCCTGTCGTCGCCGCCTTCGGTCGCTATCTACCATCAATTCTGAACCTTCACGAGGATCGTAAGATAACCATCCTAGGTGGATATAGCCGTACCTACATATCTCGGTCGGTTGATGATTTTCCTCTTTAAAGCATTTTGGAGCTATATAGTTTCAATACAATGCTCGTAAACCAGAATCAGGATGACCATGACAAGCTGCCAATCCCTATGAACGTTCGTCGATATTTTATTAAGCGAGGTTTGTTTATAAGAAAGCCATGCTGTGTTATTAATATTATTTGATAAAATAAAAGTTTTTGCAGTTTGTTGAAAATCTCTTTCAAAGAATTGGTGGAATAAAATAAATATTTTTTATCGCGAATGTAAAATATTATTGACATTATAAATATATCTTCACACACGTCTGTCAAATTTTTTTCTTTACTTTGCCACTTGTATAATTTTATTGCTGAGCATTTCTCAAGCATTGTTAAAAGCATCTCGAATGGAGATACTAGCGCAAATATCGAAGATACCGGAGCGGAAAAGTCTTCGGTGTTTCGATTGTAGGAATGCCGAACGATAGTGTTGGCCGGTTTAAGGAGAGTCGAGAGAGGTTGTACGCAGTTTTGCCGGGTTTAAAAGTTTAAGAAGGCGGAAGTATATAAGCGACTCGGTGTAGCCGAGTGTACGCGACAGTGTCCCGTGGCGTAAATGGAAAGACACAAATGTATCCAGAAAGCGAGTAAACAGCGGCGACTGGTTGCAGCCTAGCTCGCGGTTCAATATAAATGTAAATTGGAACAGATTCGAGCGGCGCTGCGGAACACGTTTGGCCTCGGAGACCAGGCTCTTCCATTGGTCCTCCCACGGCTTTTCTCGATTCTACTGACCCTTCTCTGACTTTCTCATCTACACACACATATATACTTGAAGTCGATCGATGGAAAATTTCATTTTCATTCTGGCATACATGCCTCGGAAACGAACGCATCTCGCGTCGGTAACGACGAATATTCTATCTGATCAATCGATCGAAAAACCATTTCCGTACATGAACATGTCCCTTTCAATTAAATTTTGACGGTCATTTGGCTTTGTGAATAATAAGATCCGTCGGTAACCAAGGACAGTTGATATTGGCACCGAACGAACAATGCCTTACTTCCGGTTGATGTTGCGCGCATTAATCATAGTGTTTTATTAAATAAAAAAAGCTTTTTCCGATTTGATTAAATGTGTGGAGCAAAACATACAGTTCGAAAGGTAACCGTGTTCGTTGAAAAGAACGTATCGACAAAGAAACATATGCTTTTGATGGGCGAAATCAAGCGAATGAAACGCGTAGATAGAAAATTCATTAAATAACCAAACGGATATGTGTTCGTTCTAACGCCAAAGCTATCCGGGATATTTTAACAGAATTCTCGTACGTTCACATATTTCAATATGTGCTACACTGTGAGAAGGGAAATGCATTTCGTACATAATAACATCACGCAGTCACAAAATGTTGATGTTGGTATTTCGACATTATACAAAATACATGCAGACTTTGCGTGCGCTTATTACACTACTTCCTCAACATTGATAAGGGTGTAAAGCGTCCTGGAACAAGAGCGTAATCGTTCGTGAAGGGGCGTAAAGCTCGCGTTAGACGAAATTGTAACAAGAGTTGCAGGGCTTCGGATCGCTATTTAGTTGGAAGAAAGAAGTTAACGAGTAAGATAGCGTGAGATACCGAAGGAATAAGAAGACCAGACTAGATTGGCGGCGGGTAGGGCTCGCGAAGACGGCTCTATCACGCTAATCTAGACACGATCTAGCGCCGGCGCTAATCTCATTCCAGCACGAAGCACCCGCGCCCTTACCCTTTCCGTTGCCGCTGACGTCCAATCTGAAGTTGTCGGGACCCTTTTGACCGTCGACGAGTTGACCAAGTCCCCCAGAGAGGTAACTTCCTTCCTCGCGACCGTCGTACGTCCTATCGGAGAGGTCAACCTCGGTACCCCTCTTGATTCC
This sequence comes from Polyergus mexicanus, assembly GCF_030449975.1. Lineage (NCBI taxonomy): Eukaryota > Metazoa > Arthropoda > Insecta > Hymenoptera > Formicidae > Polyergus > Polyergus mexicanus. The sequence continues at coordinate 206,233 of NW_027223323.1, forward strand.
TTGGGGCATGGAATACGAGACGAGACCCTCTGCAAGTGAATAAGAAAAAGCCGGGTATAAAGAATATATAACCTCCTGAGATATGCGTCATCGCGTTGCTACTTGGTCGTGCCATGAACGCTTCCTTCCGACAAACGTGATAAGATTGCGGATGTTTACGGATGAAGCGCACGTCGCGTTGTCGGAGAAAAGATAACGTGGGTAAACATTTTTAATCTCGGTGCCACGAAGATTATACCGAGGATCGATCTAAGGCGTTGCAACGCGATAGCGAAGCTTCAAGCGCGCTTTGCTGATATGAAATTCATCAGATCTCCGAGATCGATTCTTTCTCGCTGCGCGAGACTTTTGTTAAAAATTCCATCGAAGCGAGCACGACTTGGACGAAACGAACATTAGAAACAAATATGCTTCTAGATTGTCAGGCGTCAATAAATACGAATGAGTTACACGATTCGGTACTTGGGAAGGAAATATTTCGCCATCCCGTTCATATCAAATCAACTATTTTTCTGTTTGATGGCGGTAAATTATTTTTGCAGATTTCAGTGTAAAATATGCACAGAGAGAGAAATATGGTTCTCTCATATTTTGCATTTACTTGAAACGACTGGAAAAAAAAAACGTTTTGATTATTGCACTGACAGAGTCGATTCGATTCGCGTTATTCGTTTCATATTAATAAAATGATAAGTAATATAATATTTATTGACGATAATAATGATAAAATCTTGCTAAGAACGTGACAAATATTTCATTACAATAATCGTAGAACGCGTAACTCTCTCCGTATATCTCTTCGCCTCTATACATCTTCCCTTTACCATCCCTGCACGCTTACACTCCTTGCTCGTTAATGGTCCCAACCTTCGCTAATGCCACTCGTAAGTCATAATTTATTTTGCAAATCAATATTATTGGCAGTCGCTGTAATTGCTCGTTTAAACGATATAACGCTGATCGGGGGCTATGCAGATGGCACAGTTAGCGGATGCCGCGTAGTTCGTCGACGTTGGATTAATGTAGACGCAGCTGTGGCTCACGGCCGACGGTCTGATCGTAAATCTAAGTTAATCGCAGATTCGAGAGACTGACGCGTTACATCGGCGTCTCGTCACACAGCCGGCAAACATCGACAATTCACAAAATTCAAATCTAAAATATATTTTTAACGAATAAAATGTAAATTAATTATTAATTCGCCTCAATGTACGCGTCTTGTAATATCCTCATATTTAAACAGCATTATATTACAATAATATTTATTATTAACTATTTCTTATTATCCATTTTATAGATAAATCTAAAAATTTTGTAGACAGGAATGAATGTAAAGATTGGAATCACGATGTAAAGTTGTATCCATCGAAAAAGATGTTTTATGGCTCTTTTTGTTACTATGTTTTTAATTTCGCAATCACAAAACTAAGATATAAATTTAAGTTATTGTCGAGTTTATACAGCGGCTGGGGTCCCTCGTCGAGAAATTCCGGGAAAGTAGACTATGTATAGTCTTGACATAAAATGTAAAATGTATGATAACACGCGAGCAATCCTATAGGGACTTGTATCGCTTGTTTCCAGCTTTGTTTTCGTGACAATGACAATGGCAGTGGCTGCTGATGGGATCGTACATAATTAGCCCCATTCGTGCATAGTATAAAATTTATTAGTCACGATAACTCTTAATGCAACAAAGAATGCCTCTTTAATTTAATAAAAAATATCAAATTTTACACCCTTATCCTTCAGACATCTCTTTATACACATTATATCACCATTTTGCAAAACAAATATTAATTATTAATTATTAGTTATTAATAGAATTTTTCAAATTTTCAACTGAAATATTTTTTTCGTATGTATATTATATGTATATTAAGAGCAATTAAAATGTTGATCCAATTATATTCTTTCGCTGCTGGCAACAAGTTGCTTTGCAAATAAATATGTGATTGAAAAAGATGCTAAGAAAACTATGCGTTCATACATATATCTCACTCACCTATCCATGGGCAACCATAGAGCTCTACGCGCATACACATCATGCGCACATGAGAGGTGTAAGGGATAAAGCGTATTTTTGTTGCGACTATAGGCGGATCGAAAATCTGTTCCTGTTCCGTATATACATTGTTATTACCCACTAAAAGCTGAAACACACAAAGAGAACACAATTATTAATACGGTGTAAATGTAGGCACATATTATCGCCAGAGAAATGATTCACAATAAAGAAATATGACAATGTGTTACTGAAAAAAGTTTCAATTTGAATTTAACAGCTTGTATCATCGTTACATATATTTTTGATGAAACTAAAGGGGCTTTTTTATGTCATCACGATAGAAATAAATGGTGATATAGTTAACTTTAGTCACATCCAGATACTTCTGTTCTGGTCAAAAAGCAGGAAAACAAGCGCGTATTTCATAGTGTCCATATAAAATCTGTTTTTTTTTTTAGATTGTATATTTTTTTATTGTTTAATATCACAAATTCTTTAATAACATGGAATTTTCAAAAAGATAGTATTGAAAAAAAAAATATGTTTGTAATTCTATTGTTACGTACACTATATATATATAACATTTTCAAATGCATGATTTTCGTCTTGATTTTTTTTTTTTTAGTATTTATATTATATATTTATGCATTACTTTAATTTTAAAATGTCATCTTAATAAATTTCATGATGTTAAGGGTTTAAAAAAAATGTCAAAATGTCTTCAACTCTCGATTATCCCAAATTTTAGAAAATATCGTCGATACTAAAACCGGCACTAAGACCGAATCTCATGGGCCGAGAACGCGCTATTTTCCGGACCCGATTAGTAAACAATGATCCGCATCTCCTCTAAATTTAAATGCAAGCATTAAATCCAGAGTGAAACAGTCCAGCTCTTTTCCCTTTTCTGTTTCTTTCTCTCTCTCTCTTTTTCTCCGATATATGCGCTCGCATCCGTCACGGATCGCATCATAGAGACGCATGTAGTAAATCGTCATCGACGAATAATCGAGTTAGCAATGAAATGCCAATATCCACGTGCGTTCGAGAAAGATCAGAGCTCAAAAGCAGAATCATCGGGCTGTTTGAGAAAAAAGACTTTAAATTCAATTGCATATTACTGTGTATGCTGATAGAGAGACATGCTAAAGATAATTGCATCAATGCTCGCGCCTGCGGCGTTATACATATACGTATGTGTTATTCAATAGCTACGTTTGTGTCGTGTTCTATTTTGCATTCTGGATATTTGAACTAGGATTAGCGTTTCTCGTATCCCGTTATTTCGCGTCGTAGAGAGTTTTATCTGTAATTAGATTCATAGAAATAATATTTATCATTAATATATAACTGTCTTAAATTCATGCGTAATTCTTTTGCTCTTTCAGCGTTAGAAAAAGAGATTGATATGCGATTATACAATAGCAAAGCTTCCTTCTTTAAAAGAACTAAGAGCTGATCTGGACAGGACAGGTTGATATATCTGTTTTCATATTCACCGTTAAATAGATATGTAAAACAGATTGAGCTTGATAGTTCAAGCAACGATCATTTATATTCAATTTCATGTGCTCTTTCACACGCTGTAATCTTTTAAGACAAAACTATTTATCACCCCTATTATTCTTATCTTTAATGTTATTTTATCTTTCCGATTCACTTTTCTCATCCATTAATAATAATTAATTTTACAATTATGTATATATAACATTTTCCCTGAGATATAAGTATATATTTATTTTTAAAAGTATAGTAATTATTTCTTGATTCGTGACCATTATCAGAATGATCAGTCGATCAAAGATGATTAATCAGTATATATATATATATATATATAAATAATTTTTATAAAAAAAAACTGAAGAATAATATTAATATAATTGTAACATGCTAAATAGTAATTTCACTTCACTGAAACTGATACTTGGCAATCAGTATCCTGCCTTGCTAGTACAGCCGTCTAATTGTTATTCGCGTTGGAACGAAGTAATCTATATCATCGTGCAGATTATAGAATCATGTAGAGAGTGATACATGACATGTTGGATCGTCCAAACACGCTGACCGTCGTCATCCCGGAGAGCAGTTGAATCCGCGTTGAAATATGAATATTCGCGCGATACCAGGCTATTCTCTCTCTTTCTCTCTCTCTCTCTCTCTCTCCCTCTGAACCGAAAACCAAGTACGGTCTAAACACCGTGCACCAGCGGAGAGTAGATATGACACAAACGCTAATATGCTCTATACACAGAAACGGACCATGGCCCAAGTTAAACATCAGCGAACATTGCCCTTTGCTTTGATTTGTGTTACCTCGGTGATGCCGCGATTAGAATTTCTAACCAGGAATCTGTTAATCATATAAAGTGCAGTATCTCATGTCCAACAGAGATGATGGTCGAAACTCGGAACGATGTGCGGTCGCTAGAACGCTCGTTTTGAAATTTCATGATTACAGCAAGTGAGCGGAATATTTCGATACTGTATTCCGGCGATGGTAAATATTTTATCTCTTACTGACAAGTACAGTTTTTTTTTTTTTTTTTTAGTGAGAGTATAAAAGCAATTAAAGCAAAATGGAATATAAATTTGAATTATGCAATCAGGGAAGAAGATAAAATTTGTAAAAAAATCCGAATCTGTCCAAACAAGACTCTTACATATCATTGTATGGATAACAATTAATGTCAATTAAGTCGCTTAGCTGTAGAAAATGCAGGAGGTCCACTGCAGCCGTAAACGGCTCATAAAATTGTAAACTGCACGCAAATGGAACGTGCCCCTTGAACGGGGCCGAAGCGGTAGGGTGGAGCTATATCGGCCGTCTCGAAACGACCGACCGCGGATGCATTACAACTGCAACTGCAACGTGCTGGAATACAAGCCAGACCGGGGTCTACGCGATAGGAATAATTAATACACCTATATATAAGGACGGCCAACGAGATCCTACGATATCGTCTCTCACCGATGCATAAAATTGATGTCTATGCTAGAAGATAAGTAGAATTCTCCCGAATCGATAATTCGCAGAACTGAGAATAATACTGATTATAAATCCTACGACATCTTAGTAATGTTCCTAATAACATATCTATTTTGCAATAACTGATATGGTAATATATAGATAATATAAATAGTTAGAATTTCTACATAAAACATTTGATTTAATTATGCTATTTCTCATTTAATAATTCTGGAGTAATAGATCAAACCCTTAAACTCTTAAATTGTATACGTATATTGATCGGTATAAAAATTATACTAATTATATTGTTGATTTTCATTGTTCATAATTTATCGTAAAGAATAATTTTCGTGTTTTTTGCGAATAAAAATATTGCTGGCCATGCAAAAATACATTTTTAATAACTATGTTACGATCCTTTTCCACATATGATAACTATTTAATAAAATCGAAGATAAAATTTTACGATGTCGCGAGAATTATTTTTTAAAATCTTAAAAGTATTTATACGTAATACATATAAATGAGAGATCATAAAGTGATACCTGGAAAAATATCAGTGAGCGTTGTAAAAAATTTTACGCGATTTTAGGCGAAAATTTCATAATTATACGCACGTGTGTATTAAATTGCACGCGTAACACTTCTAATTTCAGTAAATCCCAGCGTTTAAAATCCATATGATATTGCGACGCGAATATCGACGTTCATTTGGATATTTTCTGAAATTCGTGCGATTAATGTCGTCAATGTCGTTTATATCACAAAACGGCCGACCTCGTATTGCTTCGGTAATAAAAAGGCTCGCATCTTATCCTGCGATCACTTTCTACTGTGTAAGCGCAAAGAAATAGTCCTCAGGAGAGAACCTGAGAAGGTTAGTAGGTCGATCGGACGTATTTCGGTAGACAACGCGAAAGTTTACCTTATATGGTACACTTGCGCTTTTATAGCTAGTTCGCTTAAGATTGCATCGTTTTAAACGCGATGTATGTAGTATGACAGCATTCGCTGCCGTGCGCTTTAAAACAATTGTAAACGTTCCAACTTTGCGACCAACAATCTTTTAAAACCATAATTTTCCACGTAAACGAGAAATCGTTGCATGTACTCTTGCGGTTTTCTCTTAATTTGCCTCGTACAATCATTTTAAACAGTCGCAATTATTTTTCTTAGCAATTAAGTGAACAGTTCTTGTAAAATAGAGGGAACGAAAATAATACTGCCTGAAAATAATATCACGAAGATAATCTTTGTTCATTTATCTAAATGAAACATGACTTAATATTACGGCTAATTCAGGAATTGGCACAAAATTGACATTAAAATGACTCATACGCTATCTTGACAGAGCTTTTATTAGCTTGCCGAGGTCAAGAGGTCGAAGCTAGCTTACTCGGGCAGGTGGATCGTCTTACGAAGACGAAAAAGCGGAACGAGCTTACGACAATTACCTCCCTATGACACCCTTGTGGAAAGGAGACCGCTTCTAATCTGTTTGCGGCGGAAAAATCACCGCATTCCCGTAATAAAGATTGTTTCATTTTAATGCCTTTAATTTTGCACTAAAGTCTTATGCCGCTTCGTCGAAAATCGTTCCGGTCCCGCAGCTTTATCTATTTCAAGTTGCCGGAAAGTTCAATGATTTTATTTTAATTAAATTATTTAAAGAGGTAGATAATATATATTTTTATTGACAAATTAAATTTTGCGATAATTTAATGCTGATGACTCGTGCGTTGTTTTACCTTGGAATTATCGCGATTTGTGACATTGCGATGACGTACGTCGTTTTAATTTGTCTGCGATCAACATTAAATTCTATAACGTTCGCTAAGTATTTAATTATAACATATATTTAATTCGTAAAAAGGAAGGAATCCTTTCCCTCGATTAATATTAGTTAATAAATAAAATCTCTATTTCTTTACTAAAGATATTACTCCGACTTGATTATAAAAATAATCGTAATTTAAAATTTGCATAGACATGATCGCTGCAACCTGGTTCAAGAAACCTGGGTATATATCATGTGTAAACCGTCCGAGAGGAAACGAAGGATGATTGTAGACTACTCTCCCGTATAAACGAGTACCTCGATATGTATAAAACCGGGGTAAACAAACTCCGAGGAGAGTAAGAAAAAGGAAATTTAACCTTCCCCGTTTATCAGGATTGAAGCGCTCTTCTATCGAGACCGGATTTCTAACGAGGCTAGTAAAACGAGCAACGGAGAAAAGGGGCCAACGGCGTAAAAATAAAAGGAGAGAGGCGCGGAATATGATCGCGGAGAGAATCATCACCGGTTCACGTGGTGGTAATCGGCTAATAGGATGTCCGCATAGCATATCCGATAATCCATAATTCATCGATACCGATAGAACCAACATGCATATGTCCACATAGTAGAGAAGACGCTAGAGTGTATAGAGTGTATTTTATCTGCACATATTTATGCCGTACCTGCGCGGATTATGAGCAATTTTATAGCGACCCTCCATCTACGGCTTCCATCGATTATTGAATTTCCATGAAGAGAGAAATAAGGGAATATACAATATATTATACGAGATACATATATTTGTACGCGCGCGTAAACTTGATACATACAAATTTCTTGTTTCCCCTTAATTCTTTATCGGACCGAAACAACCAAATAGTATTTTCTTTCAGTTCGTGGAATGTAGTTGATTTTTCAAACATACCGTAAATCCAATGGAAAAATAGAACGGTAACTGTCCTGGTTCGCTTGATATTGAACTAGCTTTTCCTCATGGCTTGTCTGACTAGGAGCGCACCATCGTTACTGACAAAGCGAATTTTTCATTTCTAGATAGAGTTACTAAAGTTTAAATTTTCAAACGTACACGTGAAAGAACAAATAATAAATTACACGATTGTTCTTTCTTTCTCTCCTCCCCCCCCCTTTTTTTTTACATACTATGCTCCGATGAAAGCTCGATAAACCTGATTATGTAGCCGCACAACCACGAATTATGTAATTTTTGCCTTAAAATTTATCAAGTGCAAGATATTGTTTGCAAAACCTCCGCTCTTGGCTTGTTTCGCTGACATTTTTCTCTGTAAAAAAATCTCAACGTAATAACGTAGCGATATCAAAATTCGCTGCGTCAACTTGGTTTAGCCAGTGGCTACGTAATGAGAACGGCTCTCAGCCATTTCTTGTTATCCTTTTTTTTTTTTTTTTTTTTAATATCCTACATCCGAGCAATATTATCGCGCGCAAACGCCTGCGTTAATGACCGCTACGTAATCACCGGCGGGTGCTGAAGCGCATCTCGTAATGCTCGCCATATTGTAGATTGAATTTCGCTGAAATTGGTGAAAAAAAAAGAGTGCCGGATGCTGTGGAATGAATATGTTAATTGGCTCTGGAATTGGCTGTCCCTATCGGTGATTGATTAAAATTCGATACGTCGTGATGCCGCCGCTTTGGCCGTGCGATAGACGAGAGGGGCGAGAAGGTCCGGAAGGACGGCGTACACGACCGGGTAGGAAGGGAGAGTTAGCAGCGATTGCAACGAGCCGGTCGTTCAGGGAAGTTACTTTGCGGATAAACGAGATTGAAATTTCGATGGAAATTACCGTCGATACCTGTGGACTTAAGCGAACTGTCACCAAGTCAAACAGTAGCGAGTGCTTGTCGATTACGACGGAGCGTGTGCCATCATCCAATACGCCCGACTAAGAGAAATGGAAAAACGTTTCTGGTGTTTGCGTCTTAGTTCGTTTTCGAATATCTCGCATCTTAAATTGCTCAAGAAGTCAGCTATAAAATTACGCAAAGATTGACGATGTGTTCAAGAGGCGAAGAATACAACAAATATTCAGGGTTGGGAAGTAACGCGTTACTTGTAACGCCGTTATCGTTACAGTTACTTTTTTTCGGTAACTGTAACGGTAATGGCGTTACAAATTTTATTTGTAACGGAAAAAGTAACTTCGTTACATTTTTCGGTAACGAGTAACGAATTTAACAGTTACTTTTATCGTTACTTTTTTCAAATTTTTTGATTTATTTAAGATATTATTCTTGCTATTGTGCGTGATAAAATTTTTATCTTAACCGTAAAGCCGTAAGCAAATCGACCAATTAGCATTCTTATTATGTTGTAATCTCATTTACTACCAGTTCTAAGTATCTTGCAACGAAAATTAGAAAATCTCAATAAATCTGACCTTATAGATTGCCATTCATTAGTTGAAGCTATTCAGCAAGGTTTAAATAAAAGGTAACTTATTAATTTGATTAATACATATGTTATTTAATTTTAAATAAGGATTTAATTGAAAAATATTATTTTATTTTAAACTATTGATTCAAAAGTATTAATTTCAATAAAACAAACAATGTCGCTTAATTTACTATATTTGATTTTAAATTTCTTACAATATTTGAAACAAAAGAATTAATAATAGCAGCATGTTTACATCCAAAATTTAAGTTAAACTGGTTAACCGGAGAAAAAAGAAAACGTGCTGAAAATTACTTGGAGGATTTATTGGGAATCCGATCAACTGAAAATTCTTCAAAAGCTGGAAAATCTGACGATCACGATGATTTTTTCATTTTTGAGCAAAAAACGGTGCAAAATGAATCTGAACAAGAAGAATTGCAACGGTTTTTAAAATCAAATAATTGTAATATAGAAATGTTAAACGACTATCCAAAACTTAAAAAACTTTTTATTAAATATAATACAGCTCTACCAAGCAGTGCATCTGTAGAAAGAATGTTTAGCATCGGTGACTCTGTATTAACACCACAAAGAGGGCATTTAAATGATGATACTATGGAGCAACAAATTGTATTAAAAATTAATAAAGAATTTCGATAAAATTTAATCATTTATTTTGTAATAAACCTTGAATGAAATCTTGCTTACAATTTTTTAAAAGTTTTTCTTATGCAAAATAATTTATTAGTTTGTATTGTAAAAAAGTAACGGAAATTGTAACGACTCGTTACTTTTTAGTAACTGTAACGGTAACGAGTTACTTTTTAAAATTAGTAACGAGTAACGGTAACGAGTTACTTTTTAGAAAAAATAACGGTAACGGTAACGAGTTACTTTTATAAAGTAACTTTCCCAACCCTGCAAATATTTAAGCATTATCACATTTTGTCAAGACCGTAAAGAGTAGCATTTCTCATCGATTTTTATTCAATAAATTACTAGAATATAACTGCATAAATTTGTAATACTATAAGAATTTATAATATTGTATATATCGTAAGAGTTATTATTAATGGCAGTGGTTCTTTTCTAATAATCTTACGAGCGCATGTTTTTTAAAAGCTACCAGGCTTATATATAATACAAAGACATATTTCGTATAACAACGTGTAGAATTTTGCCACTGTAATAACTCTCTGTATGAGATTTATCATAGTGCATTTCTGGGAATATTATCGTTGAGAGAAGCTACCGAATCTTGTTTCTCGTATGCGTCATCAATTTGCTGGAATCCGCAAGGACCAAGTATACAGAGCGTTGCGTAATTGTACAATGGAAAAAGAAGTAATTCCTCTCGTGTAGAAATAAGTAGGAAATGTGTAAAACACAGAATTTTCTCACATGAGATTTTGTTTACGAAATAGTCGCGCCACTTCAATGACAGGGAAAAAAAAAAAAAAAAAAAAGTCTATATCTCTAAATATATATATATCTCTCTAAAAATATTGAAAAATTTCAAACTCGATTAGTTTTAAAGCTAATTAAAATTTACAAACATAATGACATTTTGCTGTCTCATGTATATAATCTTAATACGTGATTTCCGTAAAAAGTAACTCAGATGATGCAAGGATGCACGAAAAATGTGACAAAAGAAACAACAATACGATTCTAACGTGAAAGAATAAACAAATTCGTTTAGTCCGGTCGCGACAGGTAGGTATGTTCAAGAGCCGCAGAGAGCGAGGACTGCTCGTATTACGGGCAAGACGTATATACGAGTTAACGTGGGTGTGCCTCGCTCACGAAGTCTCGTCCGCGCCGGTGTGTCGGCGTTAATGAAACACGTCCACCGTTGGCAATTGTCCCGCCGCAGGCACGACAACGGCCGTCCGAACGTAAAAGGGAGAGGCGCTAGCCGGCCAGCTGGCTGGCTGGCTGCTGTATTCCGCTCCGTTTCCATCAGGTTGCATCTAGCAAGCCCCGGGATCCGGCTACTCTCCGGCGTTTCGTGAATTTAGATGAGCCCGCGGGGCCTGTCCGGCTTAATTCGCGCGCACCTCGTAAGAAGCGAGTCATAATCTCCCTCACTCACTCTCTCTCTCTCTCTCTCTCTCTCTCTCTTTGTCTCGCGCGCGCACGCCCACGCCCGACGCACACACGCTCTATATTTTTGTTTCGTTATTGGAGTAACGTCGTAGCCGGTGACAGTGGCGCGTTTTTTTCCAGTGTAAAAATGTAACCGGTTCGTTGGCCCGGCGTAAAACGCGACTACCTTATACGCGTAACCGGACTTTAGCATTCGTCGCGTTACGTTTGCGCGATCGTACGAATACGGTTAATTATGTAGTATCTCTAGGTGTACGCTTTAATTTTTAAAATTTTTTCGCGAGAATGCATCGTGTACAACGGTAATAGAATCAGTCACGCGTATCTCCCATTACACACGGTACGCCATTATTCACTTCGGCAGAGCTGAAAGCGTGTGACTCTCTACGCTAGTTGACGACCCTAATTGTCACATACGTTCCCGCATTACCCCTATCCCATCGGCGCTGGTAACAAAACGAGCAAGCGTTTGATCGGATACCGGAAAACCCTCTTTCGGTGCGCTCGCGTTACTCGCTTCGTCCGAGACGCAGGAGCGGCCACCACGTCTCCCGTAGAGAAATGCTTGCAGGAGAGCTCGGGTCACGTACAACGGCGCGATAACGTAGTCGTTCTTTCTTCCACTCTTCCCCTCAATCCCTCTCGCGCTCTTTCTCATCTTCTCGTTTCTTCATTCTAGTCTCACGGCCGTTCGTTCTCCCCGGCTGTATTCAAAGTGCAAGGAGCAAAAGGAAGGAGGCGTGTGCACAAAGATCACATGCCGCCCAGATTGAGGCTGCAGGGTAAACGTTCGTGTTCTCCCGTACTCTTTCCTTCCGGGCGTTCTGTCTCTCCTCCACCTCCGGATCCGGCTTGCTCTCGCGCTTTGAGCAAATCTGCGTGAAAATGGGAAGAACGTCTGGTACGAGCCGGAGGGGGAGCGAAAAGTCTGTACGTTGAACCGTATACGTGCCACCTCCTATAGGTGAGAGAGATAGGTGGATAGATAGATAGATAGATAGATAGATAGATATAGAGAGAGAAAGAGAAAGAGGGGAGGGAAAGAGTGGTGAGAGATAACCGTGGCGAATATCAGAGCCCTTCCGATGACAGCGGGGTCGAATAACGAGGCCCCCCCGCCATCCACGATAGGACACGGTTCGGAGTTGAAAATTACTTCCGCGTCACGGAGCTTTTCCTACGGGGGCCAGACGACGACCCTCCGACGAGTACCAGCCGGAGGTGAGTTATGATAGTCTATCGAAGTAAGTTCGTTACCGATGAGATTCTTGATTTTCTATTTATCGGGAGACCCCGTAAGGTAGCTAGGTAATAAGTCTCTCGTGTAGCCGTTGCCTCTCTCCCTCCCGAGCGAAATTAGTTCTTGAAGGAAATATATTGCGGATGCCGGGGGTAAATACTGAAAAATCCTCGCCGCGCTTTTTAAGTAATCTTTTTTCTATTACGACCGGCAATTTGCGACGGGGGCGCGATAAATTCGCGTGGGCGAGTGAATTTTAACACTTATTAACGCGGTAATATCATGTCGAGACGTTGAATAATGTTCACGGAAAAATGGAGTGCCGGATGTGATGAAGCGCGCGCGGCAACTCGAGAAGATGATTATTGAAAGAGAGCGAACAGAGGATGTTCATGAATGAAAGAATTACGAATCTGGAAATCAACACACGAGGTTGGAGATGAGATTTTCGATTCTATTAACCAGAAATAAAAGAAGGAAGGCGCCGATAGAAAGAGATTGGATTTTATTTGAGGCTGCTGAGGAAACGTGATAAGGCAATGCGTTTTCTCGCCAATCATCTCATTGATCTCACGTTATTATTAATAGATTTGCACGCGTGCATCCTCTGCGCATAACGAAATAAAAATGTAATAGTGAACACAGGAGAGGAGAAGACACGCGCGCATCTACTATATAGATAATATATGTGAAAAATGAACCGCGCTCGTTATACGATTGATTATGACTTACTGCACCGTTTCGGTAAGCGGAATAAATGCACTCGCGCTTTATTATGCACCCATTAAAATTCCATTTACCAATGGTAGCTTATGGCTCGTAGGATAATAGCTGTAGCAGCACTCGATGTCCAATGGAATAGCGTTAACTACCGTTTTTAGTTATGCCGTTTGATCGATTCAATGCGAAATTTCTTCGGCATTTTTCAACGATTCATGAATCATTTTACCACAAAAATTCGCGCAAATCTTAGAAAGACATTAGACTATATTGTAATTATTATTATGTATTATTATTATTTCTCGCGATTCGATTAGCATTATTGTTTGAGTTTATGCGATCACCGTAAGCATTTCTCTTATATATTTTATGCTTTTCATATGTCACAATAAGCATAAAGTATAGCGAGAAAATTGCGACTTGTCAAATCTACATTAATTATTCCCTTCAAATTTTTTTCTTTTAATACCTATTATTTTCCAATAAAAACATAATCAATATCAAACCGCACTTAATCAATAAAAATTTAAAATTACGTCTATAGAAACATCTCTGCTTAGTATCATCGTTGCGAACAAATCGCTTAACTGCCATGATGTATTTTGACGGGCTAATGGATGCCGCGAGCAGATTATCATGCTAAAGAGACGTTAATTAACATGTCGCAATAATGGCCGTTCAACTGGAACAGAGGTTCTCATTTATACTCGTATTGTGCACGTTTTCTATAATAGATATGAGAATAATGAAAGTCTCGATAGCAATACGATGTAGGTAAAATATAGAGTTTACATTTTATATAGTATAATTCTTTGCTACAAATCTGCAAAAAATTGATACAACAAACATGGTAATGATATAGTGTGCCCAGACACTGTAAGAAAAGTAACAGGCAATATATTCTATAAAATTTTCATCCATATTATTGTGTTTGTAAAAAAAATAACGAAACATTATAGATCTTTAAATTATGCTTAATATTCGATTCAATTGTTATATTATTGTATCCAATAATGTAAAAAATAAATATCTCCAAAAAAAAAAAAACTGTTAAATAAACATCCGAAATAATCCTCATAGATTTCGAGAACGCAAATATTTGCACAGAGCGCTTCGGAAGTTCGTCGAAATGATCCCATTAAAAAAAAATATATATACTCGCTGAAAAAAAATGAAATTAAAATCTATTCATCGCTTTTTCATTTTATTTCAGAGCTAAAACCGCCGAGGCGGCATACAACTATAGAATTGCTAGATAAACATAGTAATCTTTAAATATACATATCTATAAATTTTATGTATTCAAGAAAACTGTGAAATTATAAAAAAATGGACATATAATCACACAATGTTAAAACTTTACAAAAGCGCGACGAAATGATTCTAACACATTTGCGGACGAAATATAGACGAAATCGTCTTATCCTGGTATATCGGATTAAAAGTAGACGGCATTAGCTTTAGCAATTTGTAATTGTGCTGAATAAGCCAGGAGAACTTGAGTTAAATCCAGGAAATCAAGCCATTTCGTACGGAGTCTGCTAATTTCCCCTCGACATGTATAGTGTATATATATATATATATATATATATAAAGTGAAATAAGAACATTAATATCCAGCTATATAATAATTATATGAATAGAAGAGAGGGTCGGTAGATATTCTAATATAGGTATAAAAAAAAAGCGAACATGTTATTCGCGAACAAAAATTAATGCAGTGATATAGATAAGATTAACACAGCATACTTTATATTAAACTGCTATATCGGACAATCCATCTTCACAATTTGACATGGAATGATGAGATTTATTGGCAGAAAATAAATTTCGTTTCGCGATTTTCCAATATTTCATCTTCAATTCCCGTCGCATAAAATTCACACGTCGAAAAGAATCGAATTTCGGCACAGAAAACTTAAAATGAAATCCAATTGAAAAGTCTGATGATTTTTTATAACATCATATATGATGCCGAAATATACCGCAATATCATATCTAGAAAAGCAACATCAATGTGCAATTATTATTGTAAAAATAAAAATGCAAGAAAAAGAGAGCAATTTTTCTTTGGAGATTTTTATATTGAATATAATCGAAAAATATATTCACGTTGTGTATATGGTATATATGTATATACATATATGATAATATAAGAACCAAAAATATATCATTAAATTTTTATATGCATATATGCATATCTAAGATTCTTAGGTATAAATGTGCCGTTTCTAAAATTTTCAAAACGTTTTTAAAAAAATATTTAAGATACCCTAGATATAATAATTTGTTTCATTAGTAAAAATCCATTATTAGTTCCGTAAATAGTATGTACTTTAAATAGAACTATGTATATTCGCGTGTGTAGTCGCCGATAGAGAAATTCGAGGAATCACCTAATATCTGCCGATGTGCAGTCAATTCCGGCTTACGGCTCCCAGGAAAGAAATCTCGAACGCGATTCGATCGATGAGGTAGCCAGATGGTACCTACCTCTATGCCACGTCGATTTCTCCATCGCACCCACTTGTTGAACCCCGGCCGCCAATACTCGACAAAGTACTCCTCCGTGTACTCGACCCCGTGACCATTGCCGAATCTGCCCTGCGTTCTGGTTGACGTGAGTAAACGCGGTGTGTGCAAGTTCACCTCCAGATATTCCTTGCCTTCCTTCGTTACCAGATCCTTCGGGCACCACGCGCCACCGCCCTTGTCTTGTCGTAGCCTGCGAATAATGCCACGAGTTATTACGAACGTTCTTGACAGAGGTATGTCGCGTGAAGACACGCGAGGAACGCACGTGCAGCGAACGCGACGTTCGCGTGACAAACGCACAGGCGGCACACGTTATGCTTTACTATAGCTGCGCAAGTCATGGCGACCGTCATCGACGAAAAGGAGCAATAAAAATAATATCCAAGCAGAAGATGTATATATATTGTATCTCGATTATCGCGAGCTTATTATGCAGCTGATATAATTAATGAATTTCCCGGCCTGGTTTTCTTTCAAGATCAACGGCCGCCTGCGTGTAAATTAATGATGCGGCGATCGATTTATGGACGATGTTCGAATCTGAGCACGCTGCCTCGAGCTGCTATTCGCGCGATATTGATTATGAATAACTTATTTTGCAGCGAAGCTTTTATCGCGATAGCAGCTTCTTGTGGACAGAGGAAAATGGAAGTAATTTTTTCAGGGCTCTTGGAGGTGAGTCTCTCACGCAAAGGGGAGAACAGAAGCTAGTGATTAGTAGATTCTAAGAAGAAAAAATCATGATTATAAGGGACTTGCGTATAAATTAAAAAAAAAATTAAATATTGAAAAAATATCCGTCTCTCCCCTACAGCCATTTATGTCTTCAATAGCAGATGTTTGTGATTTAATGTTTGCTTCAAGATGTGTTTATAAAGCTAACGAGAGGTTTCAAAAATTAAGAATATCAGATAACAGAAATATACAGAAAGATTATTGATTCAGGTAAAGTCAACAATGTTCGTGCCGAAGGGAGCGGACCTAAAAACAGCCATTTCATAAATCAACAACATTTTTCCGATCTGATCGTTTCTGCAATCAGCATGAGAAATTAAATTATCCTTGTTGCCTCGAGAGATTTCTAAATGCGTAATGTACTTATGCACACATCACGTAAACGTTACAATATATACGAGTAATAATTTTCTTCGCGTGCATTAATAATTAAAAACATAAAAATTGAAAATGCTTTTGGTTATTGAATAAATGGTTACACGCTGATCTAGAGAATACACAGGGGGTTGTTTGCGCAGAGCTGGTGTCTCGATTCTTTGAATTTTTATAGCACAATGCTTTTGGCAACAAAGCTGTTACATTAAATCTCAGAAAAACATCTTTTGTCAAGAATCTCATCAAAAATTGATGAGAAAATCAACTTGCTAATTAAATCTCATAATAAAACTTCGTGCAAATTTAATGAGAAAGTTTATAGGAGACATAATAGCATTATTATCAGGTGTTATTTCCGACGTGCCGTGTCGCGAGCACGCATGGAAATCCATTGAAATACGCACGGTTCTGTCACAAAGGGAGAGAGAATCTCCATGGAAATATTTCAGCTGGTTCGGTCGTGGAGGACTGCCGTACACATGCGGCGTGTAAACAATAGACCAGGCAAAACCGGTTGAAAGCGTTTGCGGTTAATTAGGCACCCAATGCTGTTAACAATGTCCTGGCAAGTCCTCCGTAACCTTGCGTTGCAACGCAATCCGTAGTTACGCAGCTCGACGAGCATGAGATCTCGTTCAAATAAAATCATCTTTGCTTTTTTGCGCAACAAATTTTATGATCTAGCTTGAAAAGATGCTGATAATCTTAATAAATAAAATATGTCCATCTATGATCCATCCAGTGAGATTGTAGTCGTGATAAAGGTAAAATAAAAATTTGAAATTTCCATAGCGACGCTAAATTGTCATAAATAGATGTTATCTTTACATTTAGACAGAGCGGATTGTTTTATAATACAATACACATTCATTTGCTGCGAATCGCGGTTGATTTATTGAAATTTCTATTCATCGTTATTTGCACGATTACACACGATTGATAATGACGCTATTTCCTCTTTTCACATTTATTTGTGGTCGCTATTTTCCATTCATTTCAATTCGCGATAACCGATTGTGATTCAATTTTTAAGATAAAACAAGCTGAAAAGTCTGCCATATAAATTCGATATTAATATAGTTTATTATATATATATTACCATATATATCGAGAAATCATAAATTTCCTCGAATCCCATATTATTTGGAAATCCGAAAATAAAAATCATGTCGAGGATCCTAAAATAAGAGGTCTCATTCTCTTTCGTTATTTCGAGAAGCGACTTCTGGCAGCGTAGGTACAATATTGACCGTGTTGCAGCATTTCCGCCCGTTAATTGTGCCATCAACGTTTCCAGATGCCCCGTAAATTGGACATAAAAATAAAAGAAAGCGTCGTCCTGGGAATCGTAAAAATTCCCTTACGTGCCTTCTTCGAATCTGAAGGATTCATGGCGTAGAAAATGCCACACTATCCCGTTGTTAAACGAAGAAACATAAGCGTTAGTTCGAAAAGGCATTGCTTCGAGTTCTTCCTCAAGTCGCAAAATGCTTAATCAAAAACTTCTTTGGATTTTTATGAGATCGTAACAAGTTTATGAAGAATGCAAGAAGGATTGCCGTTGCAATTCATCATGTGGTTTATTGATTATACTCTGATTTATCGTTGAAAAAATCGTAGATTAATAGTATAATATTTATTATCATCGTATACTATCATTTAACACCTCTTTCAAATAATAAAGATTTATGTAAATATTATGGCTTCCTACAAAAATTATATTCTATGTATAATAACACATGTATAACATAAGAACAAAATATAAAATATTATAGAAAGTATATAATATTAAACTTTACAATTTACCACCAGATGTAAAATAAAAAATATATATAGTATCTCTCGGTATTAACATAGAACTCTGCTATAAATTTTCCACAATTTTGCGAAAAATTTATAATAACGATAGAAAGAGGCAACGCTATCGAACGGCTCTCCAGCTTCCTCGAAAATAGGTGCGATCCTAATAGGAAGCCGATATTCTTCCCAGGTACGGCGCGGGTACTCTAAAGTAGTCTCGTCGAGAAAATAACACGAGGGTGAAGAGAGCTCGGGCCACGAGCCGACCAGAAGCATTACGACGCCTCATCAGTCGAAAGGTGCATTAGCATTGCTAATGACCCCCGATCGTTACCGCCGCAGCTACCATCCACGCTGCTTCGCGCGCACCACGTTTGTTATTCGGAAGTGGGCCACGCCGTAGGGAAGGGGAGAAAACAGAGAGGATGGGGAAGAAAGAGGGGCGGACGGTCCCCCAATAATCCGCCAAATAATTTTCGCACGACAATAACCTTGCAACGTCACGTAGGTATGCGTCCATTGTTTCATTTGGTTAAAACACCGGATACATTGTATCGGCTCAACCCCGGCTGGCCGTAGAGCAGAATTTCACGTTGGCTTTTACGCAAAATTCTCGTGACTATGAACAAATTGATGCATCAAGTTCTCTCTCGTTTTATCCTCGCGTTTGCGAATTTAAAGCGCTCCTTGCGAAATATCCATCGTAATTCCAATCATAATCCATTCAATTTAGATTATTGTTTTATCACGATAAATATAGAATATTTACATAAAATGAACCATTTCCGGACATTGAGCCATGAAAAATTATATCGCGTATGTTTGCGAATATTATACGTATAATAGAAGCGCGATAAATATTGAATCAGAAAAGATATTATCGGAATTAAATAAAATAAAAATCAATAAAATCTTTTATAATTTATACATATCTTTGCAAATCTTTGCAATTTTATTTATAATTTTTTCGTACGATTAAATTAATAATTATTTCGAACGTTATTCTCATATATATATATATATGGTATGTATATATAATGTATCTTATCACAACCAATCTCACTGGAAAAATTTAAATTTTCCAGACGCAACGAAACATAGCGCCAATTATTTTCGACCTCTTCTTTAAGGCATATTTATATCCAGGCCGCGCACACGAGTCCGTTTGTTTTCTTCTATTATCTCTCGGCGTACCCAGCTTTATATAGGAGCCCTCCTCGTCGCCTCGAATAGCTGGTAAAAACTAATTAAATTTTTCCGCGGTATAACGATTTCGATGATAACCGTTATTACGTTTTCGGGTGACCGCGGAGAGAAATGCAAAATGAATAAAATGATAACGCGTTTGTACGTATTGCGCGACATTTTACGACCGTTTTCAGGCTAATCTCCACGGTAATTAGACGCGAAATGAGTAACAATCGCGTCTCACCTGGTGAAGGACAAAAACGCCAGCTATGCGCAAGTGACACGAGCTATTCACGGAAACAAATGCTTCCGAGCGAACTGCAGAGATTCAGCTTGAAAATATGTCACTGGTTAGCAACGATGAGCGCTTCAAGACAAAAGACTAGGATCACTCGCAGATATGACGCTTGTTAGTCAAAGATATACAGTTCCTCCTTTTCCCTTTCGCACGTTGCTTTGTTTTCGGTTAAAGTAGCATCAAATAGCAAAGTGTGATGGCAATGTGCTTATAGAGAGTATGAGTTCTAGAGATAGAGAATAATGTATTGTATATACGATATCTACGTTGCAATCTTTATTTAATACACGCCCATAATCTAAGAGCAGACACATAGTAAAAATATTACTCATTGCTATTTCTTATTTACATTTATATATTGTACAAAGTATGTAATATAATATGTAATTTACATCGACGCGCTAGAATTTTACGTATATACAAATAGCTTTATGAAATTAAATTTTCGTGTCGACTTTTACGTCATTCGATCACTTTGTCTATCCTTCATAAATTATGTAAATTTGCCTGTTAAAAAAAAAAAAAAAAAAAATGCCATTATCGCGTAACGAAAATATGTTTGCTAATGGAACTACTGGATCCTATGCGCCGTCACCGGGACAGTTTCACAAATGACCTGATTCTCGCCGTCCTGATTCGCTCGATCGAGCCTTTCGGATAACATGTAGAACTGCATCTGCAGCGAGGGTGCACATAGAGATACTCCAACAGCGCGAGTTATGGAGTGCCGATGTGAGGAAGAACGACGCACCGGGCGCACCGAGCGTCGTTCCTTCTCTATTCCGAGCTTACCGCCATTGTTATCGAATATGCTTGGAATATGCTGCCGCCGAATACACCATCAGCCAAATGATCCGTGAAAATTCCCGGCTGGCCCGTCCGACTTTACGCCGAGCGCGAGAGTTCTTTTTCCCCTTTTTCCCTACGCTCGACGATCGAAGCGAACGGACACGGCGTATCATCGTGGAGAGAATCCGGGGATGGATAGGGGCGGGTGTGTCATACGAGCCGGGAATGTCGTGCCGTCGATATTAAAACGTTCGCGAATGACAGTAACGTTCGAGAGTGGCGCGCGATGTTATTATCCAGAGCTATGAAAGATCGGTGATCTCGATATAACGCGAAAATTCATAATGAACGCGTCGCGGATTTTTATAGACGATATTATGCACAGACAGAGATATATTGTATATGTGGATATACTTCCGTGCTTGCGTAACATTATTTATGTTTCTGCTAATCTGTCAATCGCGATTTTACGAACGGCAGTAGGAAAGAAGTTGACGTTATTTGATTAACCAGATATTTTGCGAAAATTAAGAAGGGTTCAGTGATTTCGGTGAAGGGGATTTATTGTATTTCTCGTGGAAAAAAAAACGGCCAGTCGTGCGACTGAAATAGTTGCTCAAATGCTTTTAAAGTTTGTTGCGCAATTTAATTTACCGCCTCCCGTTTACGTTATCTTTCTTGAAAAGAAGAAGAAAAAAAAAACTAATTGATTCTATAAATCAATCTATTGATTCTATAATTAATTAATAAACTTCCGTTATATATAATTTAATTAAAGGATGAAAATATACCATTCCAGCATAATTATATTATTTAAAAAGCTTCCCCGATTTTAATTACTTTAGTCTACCGTATATTTCTTTAAATAATAAGCTTCATTAAAACTTTTCAATTATAAGATGGTTTTTAAATTAAAAGATACTTTCTCAAATTAAAATAATCTAAACAGCCACTTCATTCGGACGGATTGCTTTGTGTATATGTGCGCGTCGTCTTGAGAATATTTATTTAATATCGTGTAATAATATAATTCTATGCTAAAATAGATGCGAGATGTGTCGACTGCATTTTTAATTGAAATTTATAGATATTAGTCGTTGCAATGCTCTCGTATATAATATATCTGCCATTTTTATTAAAGAATCATTCGGATAAGTGTTAATGACAATCTTTATCTAAATTTCATAGCGACTATCGTGCCACTATAAATCACACGGTAACTCCCGTCTCCTCTCATCATCTCAATCGTCCATTAGTTCGAAATCTCTCTGCGGTCTCTCTTTCCAGTGTTTCGCGACGACAATGGCTACATGTGTTAGCTGCAACGATCGAGCATCTTTTTTTTCATAGCCTGGTATCAAGAATGATATAATCGCGATATAAAGCGGTACCGGCATATATACATTTATAATATCACATCACCTTATCTTGTCGCTTTTGCTTAACGCGAGCAAATGGGAGAGTGAGCCAGGGGCACATCCGGGTCGATCCCGAGGGACACCCCCGAGGAGTCAAACTCAATCTGCAAATGGTACAATCCCATTTTCGACGCTTCGACGGCGCTTGATCATTCTCCTTTAAAGCCGGGTGTCCATAATGTACCTCGTAACATTTCCCTTTATCATCAGAATGATATAACATGATGTGTTTCATTGTCGCGTATTTCGAGATAATATATACCCGTTTCGGTTAAATTATTATTCGCAGCTCGTAAATGTAAAGATGAGCCGTATGGGAGCACGCAGGTTATACGATGGTATTAGCACTTGAGTATCTGTTGAGATAATTAAAATGTTTCGTCTGTTGGAGAGAGAACGCGCAGCCACATATTTTGCGATGCGCCTCACATACAAGATAAAGATTATCAGAGAAAATAGAGGATATAATATTCCTATATTTCTATTAATTTTAAATATACCAAAGAGTTGTGAGCTTTAATTTAAAATATTTATTATATTTAGTATATATTAAAAAATATATCAATCGTATGACAATCGCGTAAAGCATACGAATGATTGAAATTTGAATCAATTCACGGACAATTCTATCGTAACAAGGAACAAGGGAACATTAATATCCACAACAATTTAGAAACTTTTCTGCAAAACCTGTACGACCATGTCGAGAATGGCGATGAAAATTGTCTGGGCGATCATATTTCAACGCCGACAGTCCGCACAATTCGCCACCGACTCGACCGGAAACTATCTCGGGCGAATATTTGTCTCGCGGGTCATGTTAAGCGGGCCAACGTTTTTTCGTCGCACTACACTGATAGAATTCTGTGTTGTCAACGTATCTAAAACTTCGAGTCGTGTAGCGAATGTATCGATATCCAAATGCCGCCGCTCGGCGGTTGTTAGCGGGAGTTTCGTTCAACTCGCTTCGCGATTTTTCGGAACAACGTGGATTGAAAAGTTCGTCTATCACAGCGGCAACGCTCAATGTACAGATATGAAAAATCGAGCAAGCCGCTAACGAATAAACGTATCTTTTTTCAATTTTTATGCGATGGCCGAGTATTGATTCAACAAATTAAGTAGTTATTAACGAATTGATCAGACAGATATGCGTCGTCTGACGCATATCTGTCTGATCAATTCGTTAATAACTACTTAAGGTGTAATGATCTTGAGAAAAGATGTGTTTTCTAAGCAAGTCTTTCATGTCGCGATTCCTTCCTCTATAAAGCAATACGGTACGCTAACTTTCAACGTGTAACACAACTTTAAGTTTGCGGGGCACAACACACTTGGTTGAAAAGTCCAAGTCTTGTTTCGAGGAAGAAAGTTTCGCGAGATGTACGAATTGTACCTATCGGAGTGTATACCCAACATGAGGATTTCTTAGCACTCTATTATCGTTAAGAGCTCTGTCTTCGACATGTGTAGTTGCTTAAATTTTATGAATAAAAAAAATAAACAAATAAATATGCACATATGATACTCGATGAGCAATCAGAAAACGCGCATCGAGAGTTGATTGGAAAATTCGAATATACTTGTCGAATCGTAAGCGTGCTCGTAAAGTTTGAAAGGACGAGAGTCACGTCCGTGCACATCAACGATGATTTCATGGACGAATCTCCGCGATCGTTAACGGGAGAATTCGTTTCGGTTGCTCACGATTTCCTGACAGTATGAGGAATAGAGGGAGATAGGAAGCCCCGATATGTCAACGTCGCTGATATTCGATGAATCGGGACTGAAAATCGCGCATCCCTACACATGCACGCGTACTGGGGTATGGTATGCACATAAATACATATATACACGTGTGTGTGTGTGTGTGTGTGTGTGTGTGATGGCGTATGTACGATGGGCATTGATGTGTGCGACTAAATATAGAGAGGAACGTTCACACGCTCGACACGGAACGCGGAAGCGGCGAAATAGATTTTCGTTATCGCCACGTTCTCCCCGTTTCGCATACGACAGAATAATATCTCTCTGAGGCAGATCGACTGCCGAACTTCTCCATAGAAATTCAATATCGCGATATACGCCCCTCACACTGCTATCTTAAAAGATGCGATATTTCCGTGCGATCATGAGAAAGCATCTTAGAAAGAAGTTGGCACGCAAATTCTCACGTTAACAAACAACTTTTTTTGCAAAAAGAGAGAGGCGTGTCCCCAGTTTTAGACGCGTCGCGTAATAATATAAAATGCGAACTTTCCTAATTGCGCGGCCTAATCTATTTTGCTGTCTATGAAAAAAAGATTAAAGTATAGCATCTCTCACGAAACAGATGAATTAATAAGACATAAACTTCCTGGTGACCCAGTTGCATCTTAACGACTATGTTAATGTAACGGAGGTAAAATTTCGTCGCGAAAAGCTCTTATCACATTTACCGCGACGGCAATTTGTCTTTTTTCTCCGTTCGTTTTAAATCGAATCTTCCTATACGAGAAGAATACTTATATAATTAAGGAGCGAGCGTTACATCAATGAAAGGATTCGAGCTAACGGAAGTGGTATGACAAGAGAAAGAGTTCTCGAGTCTAAGAAATGAAATTCGTGACGTCTTGATAATAAACGTTTCGTTTTTACAAGGTAAAAGAAAAAAATATACGATCTGTAAATACTAGATATTATTGTATCATACAAAAAAAAATTAACGATAAATTATTAACTATCCCATTTGACTATTACATAAACAAAGATATATATATTGTACATTGACGTACACGTTAACTTGAAAAAGAATATTGCTGACATATATTAACGTACGTTTAACTTCTCATAACAGTTTGTGGAAGTGACATCTGTTTTCAACTTCCTCTTTAAACATGCTCACATCGACTTTTGAACTGTCCCCCAAGATGCATCCGGGACATACATCTCCGCGTCAGAGAGAGAGTCTGTTTTGCGCATATTGCACGTAAATACAGCGTGTCGCGTGGAATGCATGTTTCGTTTATCAAAAGAATTCCACCCGTTCTTGGCCCAGGTCCCAGAAGAACGGACGGCCGGAACTGGATGATATCAGCGCCGTAAAACGTAGTCGGTCCCTGTTCAGGGTGTTGCGCTCTCGCGCGCACCCTCTAAACTCCCTCCGAAGATTTATACCACCAAAGTACATCGTCACGCGAACGAGGCTTAAGCAACGAAATGCGCGCGGCGCATTTTGGTGGCGCGATACGACGCATCCCTCGAATGCCTGTTCCATCAAGCCACGACGACGACGACGACGACGACGACGACGACGACGACGACGACGACGACGATGATAGCAGTTGCTCGAGCGATACAAGCTCGAGAAAAGAAGGGGCAAGGTACCGGAGGAGGAGATGGTGATGTTACATAAATCACCGAAACGAGAGGGACGCGGAGAGGTGAGAGGAGCTACCGAAGGCACCGAGGTTTTCGAATCGTAACAAAGTGGAAGATAGCCAGACTCGAAGGCTGGAAGAATATGGCTACCATTTTTCCTCGGTTTCGGCTGCTGAAAGCACACGTAACGGCGTAGGACAGTTTATGTCCGCGTGATTCTGGGACCATCCCTTGCCCCGCGATCCCTTAATAGATCTTCTCCCATACTACTTTTTCGCACGTCGAAGATTTCGGCTTGTCACGCCTCGGGCCCTCGTATTCTCTCCCTTTCCCTTTTCCATTTCTCTCTCTCTCTCTCTCTCTCTCTATCTCTCTTCCACCCTTCTCGTATATTTCGTTCCACGTTTTTCCCTGCCTCTTACATCGAAGCCACCACTATGGATGTCTTCTTTTCGTGCCAACTCTAAAGCGATACGAATGGTCCCGGCGCCGCATACACGAAAACGAAAAACTTTTTCGTTGCATGCCCGTCCGCCGCTTTTCTGTCCAGGCCCTTATCAATCGTGCCTCTTTGTGCGTGGACACGCTTTCTCGCATCGTTCCGACTTTTACTTTGTTCTTTTGTATTTTGTCCGCTGTCTGCACTCCGCTATTGTTTGTCCTCGCATCGTTATTTACGTCGATGTTACCGCGCACACTAATTACAACTACGTGTGTAAAGAGAGTATATTAAAAAACTAAAAAGAATGTGTATCTGTGTTTTAATATAATAAGCTTTAGCACTGCAGCTTAATATAAACGACAATATCAAGTTTGTAAAATATAAGCTCCAGATGTTTTATATGTTATTTAACAAAGCGTATCGCAGAAAGGAATGAAACGTCGTGTGAAACTAATTGGCTCGTTAAAAGTATTACGCGGGTACATGTGCAGAAATTACGTTCTCGCTATTTATTATGTATATTCTACTTAACTAGCTGGCGGAATGGATAACAATGACCTTAAAATGTCGCAACGCTGCCTTGTCGCGGCCGTCTCTAACGAAATGTACGATGCAATTTCGTTAGGGCGGAAAACCTAGGACATGTACTTTGAAATGTAGTGCTTTAACGCTACGCGTGCAACATTGTATTCATATTCCGCCAAGTATAGAGCATGGCGGAGCAATATCTTATTCGAGTCCTTTGTCTATCTAGGCTCCAGTCCCCCCGACCTCGCGATACGGAAATCTATCTTTCATCTATAATTATAATCGTATAATAAATCCCGCGTTATCGCGGATCCCGGCGCGATAACACGTGTATCGCGATAAACGTCGGTACGACTCGTCGATTGAACCGTAGTTGAAACTAGATTCAAAGATAGATACTCGTCGAATACCGCGAGTGTCTTTGCTCGAACACCCACGCTTCGTGACACCGAAAAGATTTTATCGTAATGAAAGCTTCCAAAGTGATTACCCACGAGAAGCCGAGAACCCGCAATTATACAATTTCATTTTACGCCGAATACGTTTTACGGCGTTTGCCGTTTACTCACGATGTCAATTCTCTTTAATTATATCAGAATCTTTCTTCAGCTTTAAACGATTCGTACATATGAAATATTTTGAGCGATATATAAAATCGCGGATAATATAGTAAAAAACTTTTATCTTTCAATAAAATAAACTTTATATTTAATTATATACGTGCAAGGTATCTTTACTCAAATGTTGTATTGTAAAAATATTCCCTCGACAATTTCCTGATCTTTCGAGCATTTGTGTTCAAAATTCTCAAAGAAAATCAATTTATAAGAAAATTCTCATAGCGATAAAATTTAGTGACAATTCTCTAAATTTTCCAAGTAAAAAAGAAATTCTTGAGAATTTCATGTTTTGCAAGTTTTCTCAAGTGGTAGACACCCTATACATATGATTTGATCTGAATTTATTCGTGTAAAAATCACAAATTTATGCAGTGTATAAATATTGTAAATGCGAGGAATAAAATAGTAAAGGAAGCGTTAAAACAAGTTAATGTCCCAAATTAAAACGTATGTTTCCTAACTATCGAGACGCGTGGTAAGTAACCTTGTAGACACCATGGCGGACGAATCGCGCGGCCTTGAAA
Organism: Polyergus mexicanus; assembly: GCF_030449975.1. Taxonomy (NCBI): domain Eukaryota; kingdom Metazoa; phylum Arthropoda; class Insecta; order Hymenoptera; family Formicidae; genus Polyergus; species Polyergus mexicanus. The sequence goes on from NW_027223323.1 coordinate 234,089, forward strand.
AATTAAACAGTCCTGGGTTATCGTATCCCTTTTGAGAGAGGGTGCGGCGCCTCGCTCTAATACAGATTTATTGCCACCTAAGAGCCGGAGCCAGGCGTTCTAATACAGGTATTATGCTGACGCAGGCACAGGAGGAATTTACACGAAATTGGAGGTAATTTGTAGGGGTCGAGCGCCTCTCCCTCCCCCCTCCCCCCATCCCCCGCCTCCCCTTCTAACGTCGCCGTCGCCGCCGACCTTCTTTCCGTCGCTACTACCCTATCCCCTATTACATCGTGCCGGACTTGTGTGTGGCCGTGTATCCCGAAACTCTCCGGTAACGATTTGCTCGAAGGACGTAACTCTCCAGCGAGACCTATCTACCTCGAAATATGTAGCCGCGTGGGCCGCTTTTTGATTTACGAAGTAGATCGTTAATTAAAATGTCACGGCTGATCGGTCGCATACGACGGTTTAATTAAAATTTTTTAATTGTCGACCACGCGCGACCTACGATCTCGCCGCGATGATTTTTCAAAAAGTATATATGGTACATATATATCATTAATGTTTGGCTGACAACCTAACGAGGGTATCAAAATACGAAACCGGTTATTATCGGACATCGTTTCACGCTTTTTGGTGAGAGCGAAGAACCTACCGTAAATTGTCACATATCGTTGACGAGATCGATCCACTCGACACACAATTCGCTTCTGCGGTCTAGGTATTGTAGATAGAGAACTCGTTATTAATGATGAAAGTGCGAGGATACTATATCTACTAATCATAGATGATAATCTACCAATTTCATCGAGGCGATCGATCTGAATTTTTTTCCATCATTGATCCTAAATAAAGATTATTATATACGTGTGTTAATTATATGTCTATAGCGCGATGTATTTTGTATCAAATTATTTAAAATTATTAATTGTTATATATTTGTTTTATTATACAAATATTGTAAAAAAATAAATTTTATAATTGTTACGATCATGATTATTAATAAATAAACGAATGTGACTTAAAAAGATTCCAACTATCGTGAACAAAAAGAATATTTTTCGAAAAATTAACTCGCCATTGGCCGTGCAAACATATATTAAAGGAGATTTTCGTTCCTCCTCTAATCACCTCTTATAATTATCATTAATTCGTTTCCCGATAAGGGAGACTTTTACAAGACGTGCTTTCGAGGCCGCGTGTTATTTAAAATTTTAATACATCTAAGGTGCGGGACGCGAGTGCCTTACTAGCGAGTGATTTTAATCTCGGCGTTGTAATAAGGAGTAAAATGAATCATAGGTAGCACAGGTTCCTTAATGCCATTGCGCGAGACATTCTTTCGTGTCACGCGATTTACATTGCGAGATTAAAAGAATTCCGATACTATAGCGTAGTGCAGATGGCAATTATCTAATTTAATTCTAACACAACGTAAAAGGCGTGATATACATGCGTCAGCGCGTTATATTATTTTATCTTCAAATCAAGATAAACTCTGCATTTTTATAATTAATTAAAACTTAATGAAAGTGCGATGGATTATTTGTGCAAACTCTGATACACGTATCTTATATTCTTAGATACATTCCGATATCATTTTTGGTAACAGTAATAAGAAAAAAAATATTCGTAAAAAAATAAATAAAAACCTTATATCATTCATATGGATTGATATAAAAATTATAAATATTATAAAAAATATGAATTATACAAGTTTTCTAGCGAGAAGATAAAGTGATAAAAAAAATACAATACAATTAAGAGACTGCTATTACGCTAAACAACGGAGTTATAGCTTGCAAAAGTGTACAGTTCCGAGATTATTCGTTTCCCTGAGATACCAAAATGGTCGAATCGCTTGATGCCAGTCTCGCGATACGATTGTTCTCCTACCTGGCATGTTTCGGTCCGAGACTGGGATCGTATATAGAACTCGCCGAGATGTCTTCATCGGGGATTTCTCCGTTCTCCATACCCAGAGCCGTAGTGCATTGTCCTGAAAACAATTCATGATTATATTAGGCAAAATTCAATATCAATCTTCATTTCGTTAATGTCGCGCATTAGAATGAAAGTTTCGAATGGGCGATGGTGGATAATAATGGAATATCGTTTCGGCAAAGATTCAGCTTTTACCAAATAAATTATTAAACAGTTAATTTTACATTTTCATCAATATTTCTATTGCAGTCAGATTCACAATAGTTTTATTCTGACATGTTTAACAATTTCACACATTTGCCTCTCTAATAATATTATTATAAAAATGTACAAAAAGAAATCCTCCAACGAAACCCTCAAAAATGCTTGTCATCGCAAACATGTAATTTCGTATTTTGCTGGGTACACGATAAAATAATTTAAAACCGTAATAAATATATCTCCTTTTTAAGGAGATATTTATTTTTTTTCTATGAATTATCAGCTGTTTTTACAATCAAGAAAAAAACAATATATTCGAGATATCGATGGAAACAATGTGGAGCGTTTATTAGTTAATATAACAAATTCGATTCTATCGTATTTCCTTCTTTCCACCAAGAAGACAAATATTAAAGAACATAAAAAAAAAAAAAAAATTTCTCAAAACATCTTATTGGTCTTTTGATTCGATATAAACAGGGGTGTCTCTTTCTTTCTTTATTCCCCTATCTCTCTCGTGTGTACTTTATATATTTCTGTTTCAATATCTCCAAATAAGAAAACATCGAAGAGAAAATAAAATAATGCTCATATATATTGACGATATTCACGCAGAATGGACACAATAAAACGACGCTTTTTCCGATATCTGTTTTTTTCGCCTGTTGTATATAAATATAAAATGACGTCGCTGACAATGAGAAAAATCGATAGCAAAAATATCAACCAGCAAAGGTATCGCCGATGACAATGTCATTATAATATATACGCGGGAAATGATAAATTCTCCAATTCGCAGGAGCCAGCCCGGCCAATACATACCTTGGCGCGTGCAACGTTACTACGCTTAAACTACGGTATACTGCAGTTATGTCGGAAAGTTTCAAAACTGCAGAATGTAGCGGACGTGGGATTAGCCTAGCCTCCGGAGCTACTACCGGTCGGCTATGGTCTCCATGAGCCGGTATTACCGCGAACAAAACTTCGTTTGTGTTTGTAACTGTCCCCTACGTTTCACCTACCGTACATTATACGGCAAAACTTCATTCGGCGCGATAGTGCGACTAAAATCTGTGTTCGACATATCTAAAAATGTCAAACGCGGGATTACTATGTTTTCCATTTAAGAGTTTTTTATAATTTTATATATATATATATATATATATATATATATATATATATATATATATCGTGCCTGTAAATATCTGGTATTTATTACTCATAATTATTTAATCTAATGTATCTTATCTCAATCTTCTTTCATTAGATTGTTAGAGGATTCATAAACACACATGAAAAACTATCTATGACAAAATTAAATAATTGAATAAATATTTAATCAAGTGTAATATTAAAATTCGCATTTATTTCGTTGTCGATCATAAATGAAATTAAATGCGAGAACTATTATTTCGAACGTAAAATGGCTGCTAGTAATTAAGATAAATATTGAAAAATTACGTCCCGCAGATTCTATCAGATTTTTTTTTCGTTCAGAATAGTTAATATATCGCAGAATAGTTGGTAATAGCATAGAATTCATTTAATAAGATCCATTTAACACAACTTCTTCCTTTCTCTTCGTGTTTGCTGTTTTATTAAAATTTTATGACTTTTCTAGTGTGCTGGAAACTGGATTCTTTGCATTTTTTCATAAAAAATGCGCGCTATTTCCTTATTATATATTAGACTTTATTACATTTTCTTTATATAATTCTTTACTTGATTCAGTGATGTGAGTTATTACATTTTTTTATAATTATTTAATAATTTAAAAAAATAATATACACGTAGGGCATTTGTAAGCTATAAACAGAGGCAACATTAATTGAAACACGCGTGAAATAAAATCAAATGTTTTAATAAACTGAAAATATGAAGCCGAGAAAATGGCGTTATACAATATGTTGCCGCGCGTGTATAAAAGTATAATACTATCTAATAACCATCGGAGTCTCTCTCCATTCAGACTGAGCAACTTCGATCGTATTTGCACCTAGTATTCGCCTTTATGTTGCATCCGTTAATGCAACCTAGTGCGAATGAGATTAACTGTGCCGTAATTATCGAACTAACCTGGATTTAGCGAGCCACACTGCTATAGTGCATCAGATGTTTCGCGCCCGAAAATTATCCAACAAGCTTAATTATCGTATTGTATTATATCTCTCCGATAAAGAGATAAAAAAGAAACGATTTACACATAATCATGTAAAAACAGGTAGAAAAAGCTTTTATATATATATTTGTATAAATAAAATGTTAATTTTCACTTTATCCAACGCACTTTGATCCTCAAAATAAATGTATCTCCGTTTGTACGTAATATCTGTAGCTTAAGGTGCAATATTTTTATAGCAATTCGCGTTCGCTTTAACGTTCAAGCGTTTGTGCGTACCACATTGTTTACAAGAGCGCATGGCGTATCTCGTGCGCATTGAATATCCAATGTATGCAACGATAACGGCTATGAACTCGAGCTTTAGTGTCGTGTCCCAAAGCAATAAGTCAAGCTGACATATTGAGATATCCTAGACGCAATGTGTTTTCGAGCAACATGCAGAATAATGAACGATTCCAATGATTTGTGATATGTGATTGACAGCTCGATTTGCTAAAAGCGTAAAAATATTCAAATCTGACAATCTATAATATTTATAGCATTAATTATATCTATTTAGAATATTAATCATTAATAAATATATATATATATATATTAATAAAAAATATATAGCAAAATATTTAAACTTATTCATATTATACGTTAGATGTTGTGAGCTCGAATTTTTTTATTTCTTTCCTAAACGATATATTTCCTAATTTAATGACGATAAAGCGAGAAATATTTAATATTAGTACGAATAAATGCGAGCTATAACGTATTCCCGTTTTACGGATATCTCCATTCAACGCAACATCTTCTTGCAGGCAACATACAATTAATTTGCATAAAAATATAGCGGATAAGCGGTAAACAATGAGCGGCGGGAGTCAGAACTGCGGCACGCCAGAACGAATCGGCACAATGCGCAGTCCGCTCTCGCTCGTCTGCATCTGAGCAGCTATTAGATAGTATTGTTAATTCGTTGTGCGACTGACATTTCATTTACGAGGGTACAATGCCTTGGTGAGGCCAGGTGTGTAGGCGGTACGCGGCATTATTACGTACGCGCTTCAGTGCCAGGAGAAGAAGAAAAAAAAAAAAAATTAGTACGCACGACATCCTCGGTGGATATCATGCCTTTTACGCTCGTATAACAAAGGGATCTGAAATCATCTTGTCCGTCGTGACTTTTTTTTATTAGTTTACGTTGTACTTTTAATTTTTATTAAAACTTTGTGCTTTAATGAGATTATTCGTCGTAACAAAAACACAAAGATTAATTCTTAAATATTTTTAATAAAATTATGCCGAAATAGATCTTTCTTTCTCTCCTAGATTTTTGTCGAGCGAAAGAACCGTTCATTTCTGTTCGCGGTCGAGTTACCCCTATTTTTTTTTTCTAATGATAATAATTTTATGGCCGCAGTTTGTAAAAATGCGATATTTATAAAGACTTCGGTATCTGTCCTCAATATCGCTTCAGTAAAAAAAAGGGGGGGGGGGAGAAAAGAAGAAAAAAAAACAGAAAGAAAAAAGCGTTTTATTTGCGAGAAAAAACGGACAGATTTCTACTAAGATATGATACGATCGCGTGTAATATTAAATCAAGAGCTGTGTGGAATGAGAAGACGATAGATAATCGAGCAATCTTCCAATAATCAAAGTTGATGATGCCGTAATTAACTCATAAATTTATTGCCGGCGGCAGCCAGTTTATTATGGGGTTTGATCCTCTTAATATCTTTATACAGCTCACTCCCTTTTCAGACAATTTATAAAGTATCGCACATTTATAATATCTCTCTCTAAAATTAAAACTTTTCCCATATTTTTCTATATTTTGGGCAATTTAATGAATATCAATAGTTTTCAAAAATTAATTTTTGCGTGTGAAAAATAGAATTATAGATACGCAAGAATTATACTTTGTTCAAAGTTATAAACATTTTTATCCTGCGGAAACTTGCGATTGTCTTCCCTCACGGGATGATGCCTCGTACAAGATTTTCAATTGGTGGATGCAACCTTTTGGCTTCGCGCGGCGACGCTTTGGGACAATAGAGAAGATTGTAAGAGAGTGACGGAAGTTGGAAGGGATGAAAGGGGAGAGAAGGGGAAAACGTCGGCACTTTTCGGAAGTTATAAAACTTGGGTATAACGCGTTCGCGTTCGAGTTTGGATTCCACTTACCTAGATCCGTGCAACGACAACGCGACAGGGACAATAGGACGAAGACGGCGATGAAAAGTCCTCGAAGTGGAGTTGGATCGGCGCTGGGACCAAGGACTGGCATGTTACTGGTAACCTGGGCCGTCGGCACGCCGATAACTCGCTCCTCCTCATCACTAACTATCCGCTGTCTCGACCGCATCGGTCATCAAGCACGTTCCTGGCATCGTGATAGTCGCAAGATGGTTGGTCAGGCTCACGTCGATGTCCTAAGCACAGAACGACACATGTTAATCATCCGCAGACAGATCTTGAGATTGTCATTAAACGGAAACTGCTCGGGTAAATAAAGAATAGTATTTTTACAGAGAAAGCCGTGGCAAAAATATTTTTTTAACCGCGTCATCTCAAACGCGATGCATTCTTTATGTACGCGCCCGTTTAATGCAATCGTAGTGTTGGTGTTGTCCTGTCTCATTGATAAGTCTATCTTATAGTTCGAGCGAAGAGTCCATAAAAATAATGTCGGCTGTTATCTTGAAAATGTATTGCAGGTAGGACGTTACAATGGAATTAACTGCCAAGGTAAATTTATCGACAAAGAATAAAAGAAAATAGCCAGCTCTTACCGCTAAAGTGATAGAGTATATTAATTCTGGATATTTTTCGGGTCAATAATTAAACGAGTATATTTTCCTAATTAAAATTTAAATGTAAATGGAAAAAACTTGATTAAAGAAAATATAATATTATCAAATATGTGATATATATATATATATATATATATATATATATATATTTTTAGAGGATATTATATTGTACATTAAATGAACTTTATATAAATGGCTTATTTTTTTATGCAGATTTTTTCGATCGATAAGTATAAAATGAAATATGCAATTCTTATTTCTGTCAACAAATCTGAATCGTTTTTTCGGCATACGATATAACGATCATATTTATGTAAATATCATCACCAGCAGCTGCATTTGTCGTGCAAAGCGAAACTCTTATCCGCGCTGCCACGGTAGCATAGGCATTTGTTATCATTTTTGTAAATAGCGCTCTTCACCCATCCTCTCGTTTGTCTTCATTCTAGGTCGTACACACAGAGTCTGGCGCGATAAGAGGTCTATTTCATCCGACAAATCGAACATCTGAATATCGCGCCCCCGTGAAATAAAATCGCTTACAATCGTCTGAATGGCACTTAGTTAAAAAAAGCCGGCTGTTATGTTCCGAAATTCGTCGCGTCTGCCCGTGATATTAACGAATAATCCGCATCGTTATGCATCGGCCACGCGACTCGTCGACAAATAGTGGGAGCCACGGGATATGAAATTTTAATAGCGCCGGTGAACGCGATCGTTTTCAAGGAAGAGGTCAAGGGAGCATCTACATCGTAATGGTGGATGCCTGGCTGTTGCAATTGTATCGCGCGCGTATGTATCGCGCGGTATAAGTACCCGCGGTATTCCATATGCTGCAATTGCAACTGCAACGCTACGCGGATTTCGCGTCACGCCTCATGCATTATTCACACCTCGCCGGAGGTAAAATTATTTTTCCCCCGGTGTTAGTATTATTAATTTCAGGCGTTAGCCCGATGCGAAACTCGGAAACTGGGAAATAACGCGCCACCCGGCATCCGGTGCATTTGAGTGCGTTTACGCAGTCGCGCGTGACGCCAACGTTTGCGTTTCTCTCGATTGAAGAGGCATCGTTCCACTTTTCCGTGACCGCATAGCGATCGCGCAATATACTCGAGTCTCTCGAGCATGTCGGCGAATCAACTAAATTGATACGCATTTCGAAGTAATCTCTTCTCGCAGAGACATCCTTGGCGTTGCATCCGTCCGATGCATCATTTTGACATAAAAAAGAAAGCTATTTTATATTATTTACCGAGCGCAGTTACATCGCGTATTTCCGCCATTTATCCTTTCATGCGTTCCACTTCTTTTCCATAAATTCCTGTATATTCCTCAGAAACTGTACGTTTGCATTACCGGGTTATTCCAAACGCGTTGCATTATGTAGAAAACTGTATTGGACGTATATATTATAGCTACACATAGAGAAGCGCGCATGTATATAGCGGAGTCTAAACAAGGATGAGAATCCCGATAATAAGAAATAATCGAGGTACTTTAATTTTGAATATAGAGGCCCGATTTTATTATTATTAATGAAAAATATTATCGCGATTGGATATATATTGTGGCATAATTCTATATATCTATATGATTGCATAAGAATATTTTACAAAACCACAACTCAATATAAAATAGAATACTGTATAAAAGATCGTAGAATATTACTATATCATCGAAACAACAAATTATGGCACAACAATATATTATACTTACTATTAAGCTACTACTTTGGAAAAATATCTATTACGATATCGAATTGTAAGCAATATACCGACACGTTTCTTTCATAAGAACTCTGTATGCTTTTCGTGCCGCGTCTAAGATATAGGGACGGAATACGAACGAGGCCCTAAAGCCGTCAGAAACAAGTGTTGCGCTCCGTATTGAAGTTGTAAGATACGGCAATACGTATGCACCAAAACCTATAATGGAACTCCAGATAGGTTGCTTTGAATACTCGATGGAGCTCGAGAATGGAAAGCTATCGGGTACATTGTACCCGATAGCTTTCAGCGAAGCCAAGCAAAACTCAGCGAGTACACGTATTACACGAAACGGATAAAGCTCGGACTGAGGTTACACAAATAACAAGCGAGATAATGGAAACGTGCTTTAAACCGGGGGTTATCCAATGTTGAAAAAACCAATAGCTTTTCTCGGCACATGGGGCAGGAAGGATCATTAATGCTTCTCGCGTACCATTTTTTTTTTTTTTTTTTTTTTTTTTCAAGATAAAGTGCATCCACTGTCACTGAACTCTTCTTGAGCATCCGCCGCCAAAGAGACATCGCCTCACTAATTATTTATAATTATCGATCGTCAATAAGCAGTGTCTCCGGGGAAGATCGCATCATGTGAAAAGTCTTGTATCTCGAAATTACGACATCGCAATAACATTATTCTTTCGCTCACGGGGGATTGTGTAATTTTATAAAACTTACTTAAAGATAGAATTGAAGAAAATTGCAGAGAAATTCATAGGTGATTATGCAGCGCGTTCAGAACTGATGTAAATACGATTTATGATATAAATAAAATGGGAAATTTCCAACGTACTGTATTACACGCGAATGTTACGATGAGACTGAGATTTACTCACAATGAAAAATTACATACACATATACACGAAGTAGTAAAGTTTCGTTTCTGTTTATATCTGGTAATATACACGACACGTGAGACCTACATGACAACATTGCGCATATATTTCAAGTATCTCCTTAATATGCAAACTAAACTAAAGAGATATAAATGTATGTTTTTTTAAATATCTCTATTTTATGTGTATATTTTTTTTATCTTCTTTAAATTATAAATGATGCTTCAAAGCACAAATAGCATACCATAAAAATAGCCTCTATCTTATATAAGTTATGTAAATACCAAATAAATTGTGTAAATATCTTTATTTTTTTTCGGTTTTATTTATCTATTTAAAAAATTTTATTATTCCACAAAGAAATATATTACTTGTTTCAACAAAGAAATATATATATATTATAAACATTTTGAGAGCATATGCGCGTATATTGTTTTACATTAGGCAGAACGAGATGCTGCAAAGTGTATAAAATCGATTAACGGATAAGTATCAAAGGTAGCTACTCGATTAAAATAATAATTTAGTTACTTGTTTATGTTACGTGAGCGCGCGTTATAAATGTTTCACGCGCGTGCAGCAGTTAAAAATTTTAAAAATTCCTGCTTTATAGGTCACTGCTTTGCTTCCCTTTTCTTGCAACGAGCGAACCACGCCGAAGGAAGTAACAAGCGAGAGATCCATTGCAAGGGTTGGGATCGGCGAAGTGGACCAAGGAGAAGGGAGCGCCTTTTGTGTGTATTCGATAGATCGTGCAAAACAAACAAGCCTACGAGACACAAAACAGGATCCACGATGCAAAAGCAAGTCCCGCTTGTCCAATGGACGTTCCCCTCCTTTTCTTCACGGAATACCGAGCACCGTCATTACCCCGTATATATACAGATAGCACGTTGCTCCTCCTCCACTGAGTGAAAGAGGGAACCGGGCGGATAGAAGATATGGGGAGAAAAAGAGAGAGAGAGAGAGGGAGGGGGATAGGACGGGGTAAACGGTAGGATTTTGCGATGCAAATTTCATTCCGGTCTCTCTTCTCTCCGGCTACGCTCCTGCCCCACCTTCCTAGTCAGCCCTTTCCCCGCGTCTATCTCCGTTCTTTTTTATTTTTCTACTTCTAGTTTTCTTTATCTACGACCGCCTTTGCCTCTCTTTTTGAGAAATCATCTCGCGAGAGTCCTCTCTCTCGGGATGTCGTCGACCACCCCGACAAAATTATCGCGATCGCTTCGCTCGGGCGGACACGCTTTTTCGCGGTTCGTCGCGATTTTCACAAGGGAAAGCTCGGGCAAAGCCGACGTCGACGAGGACTTGTCGCGAATGCGATCGTTGGAGTCTGTGAGAGCTGACGGCGCTGAAAAAAGTCCGGGAATGAAGCAAGCGCCGGCGGAATTAATTAATTCTGACGGGGTACTACCCACCCATCTTTTTAAATGACAATACGCCGTCACGTTCGTCATCGACGAAGAAAGACTTCCCTCTCGTTTCTGGGATCGAGAATAACCACTATGGTTCGACTTGCATTGCTTTCAACTGAACGATTCGATCAAAATAATTAAGAATGACAGGTAACGTCACTTTAAAATCCCGGAGTTAAAGCTTTGATGAGAAAATGCAAAAAAGCAGTCCCACTGAGACTGGAAAAGTAAAGTTTCAACTTCTCGCAATTATATGATTATTTACCGTAAAGTAATTCATCAATTTCACAACGTTTCGCGAAAAGCTTATAGTATTGATCGACGTATCGTAATGTATGGTTTTTTTCGCAAAGAGCATTCTTCTATGATTTTTACTTGGATAGCTCGAAACTAATCTGAAAGCTTCTAACTCGCAACACATTCTTCGCTTATATTTCCTATATCAATATCGATTGTTATTCTTATGTATATCTGTAAATTTTATTAATTTATAGATTATTTTCAAATATCTTTAAGAATTTTATAAAAGTCGAGTAATATTGCAAGAATCAAAAGAAAATCAATAAATGTCTCTTTTAACAAATGAAAGATGAATATAAAAAATTCAATTATTTTATTAATGTAGAACATATTTATGCTCGAAAAAAAAAAACACTTGAATTTTTTTCCCGTAAACATAATATTATTACTCCTGTGGCGGAGTTTGTTTATCATAACAAATAGCAAGACGAATTAATGTAATCCTCGTTAACGACCGCGGAAACGACGTCAGACATTAAACTCATTGCTCTTAGGGGTCGCGGTTAATCCAGTATGGATTACCCGCGAGAAGAAAAAGAGCGGGAAAGGAACACCGGACGCGCTCTTTTCTCGTAGGGGAGAAGAAGGTGTACGGAAAAGAAAAAGTATATAAAATTTAAAAGTCCGCCACGAGTCGCTCGTCGTTAAGCAAAGGTTTAGCGATTCCTTAGAGAGGATAAAATGTGTATATATGGTAGATAACTCCTCTCCCTCGCCGCGTTTCTTTTTCCCCTCTTGCTATTGTATGCGGTAAGCGAACGTATACTCGATATGCTTATTTTGCTCCGCGGAATCCGTCTCGATTCGCAGAGCTCCCGTCGATAATGCAAGCATCGTTGCTCGTCTTGATGGAGACGATTCGGATAAGGCTTCGCTCGGAATTATTCGGTTTGTACCAATTTCGAGACCATCTCGTTTTCCCTCCGCGTTCTCCTTCGTCGACTACTACTACTACTTGCGTCGGTACCGCTTCCACTTCTATTCTAACCAATACCCCGCCGCTGATCCAGTTCCTACATAGTCAAATAATCGAACCGTCTCCTTAGGAGAAACCGAAGGATTTGGGAAAACACGGTTATCGGATCGAACAGCGCCACTTTGCTACCGGCAGAAAGTCTCACGGGAACTTAAAGACTGACGTTTACACCTCAAAGAGAAAATTAAAGGGATCCCTTCTTGCAAAAGTCCGATTTAAAAATTCGATCCGCGTTAATCGTGTAACGTTATATCGATGATTAGAAATTGTTTATTACATGTAATATATATATATGGCTTATTATATAAATATTAAAGCATCGTACGACGCAATATTGAAATAATAAAAAGATACATGAGTAATAAAACGTGCGCAAGATAGAATTCTATAATTTCAAATATTTTAAATATCTCATTATACAGCTAAAATTAACATAAAGATTTTTTTTTTTTCGAATTTATTGCATCACCAAACCGGGAGAATTTAATGTTTTCTAACGTTGATATTTGTGAGACGACCGGAGCAGTTGAAACTATCTCCACTGTCAAGTTAAGTACACCACTTATCGCCACTCGTCGTGGCTCTTGGTAACTATGAAGCTTTCGAGAGCTTTCTACTAGAAGAATTTCGCATATAGCCGATATCGTGCGATTCTCGTAAAACTTTCGTTTCGGATTTCGTTGTTACAGAGAGATCGTTGGTATTAGAAATTTTTATAAAGTCAAATATAAAACTTCACAATAATTCAAAAATATAATATAACGGAAATATAATTTATCAAGTCAGTCATCGTAAAGTAACAATTTTTGTGACATTATAATGAAATGTTTATGGTATTGTTTTACTAAAAGTCACAAAATAAATATATAAAAATATATCTTATAATGCATGTATAATATTGTAATATCTATTACTATTATAATTATTCGTGCATATATTTTGACAAAATTTTAAATACGATGATAATTTAAATATGCAAAGTAGGAAGAAAATCGCAATTTAATGTTTAAGTCGCATCTTAATTGGCTAAAATAAAAGGCAAACTTTTATATTCTGGTAAAATAGGTAATTTCAGCCATTGTATTATAAAAGAAACAAATATTTCTTTCACGCGGACGCGTTTATGCTAATATTTCACATTACACTTTCTACGCAATCTTTTTCAACATAAAATGATTATTATCTCCTTTAGAGTAACTATTTTACATTTATTATAATTGTAATATATATCTCTTTTCTTTTAAAGTGCACTTCGCTACAATTACATTTAGACAAGACCGTTTAATATATTTTTTCTCCTGACGATGAAACTGTTTTCGAGTTTATTTCAATTAAAAAAAAAATAATAATAATAATTATTATTATTATTATTTCATAACCAGGATAATAATAAAATATTGTTTTTTTTCCATTAGATGAAAAATAGAAACAGTAATAAAAATTTGTTACATTGTTATCATATTGAATTTCTATTGACGAAGTCATAGCAGAGAGAAATGCGAGTCGCATTTTAAATCGTTACGTTATCGTTCAATTGTGATGTTATGCAGAACCCCGTAATTCCTATCGAAGGATCTATATCAACAAAACAGATATTCGAAAGACTTTTGAACACGTTAATGATCGGTATTCACTCCTGTTCAGCCAAACACGTTGGATTTCCGCCACTCAAACTAGCAATTAGCAGGATTCATCGAACGTGCTTACCCAGTAATCGAGTGACACTATCTGCCCGGTATTTTGCAATATCAACGGAATTATATAGCACGCACTGTTCAAAAATATTTATGTAAGCTAGTTTACGACATTTACATTTTTAAATCAACAATTTTTCTGTGGCGACTCCATCATAACTTCGAATAAAAAATATGATTGTTTAATGGAGAACAAAATCAAATTAAAAAAAAAAAAAAAAAAAAAACACACACACAATATATATTTTATCAGTTAATAGCATCATACAGCTTGTTTTTAAAGATTTGTTTCAATTTTATTTGTAGATACTATAAATTACAAACATTTGCATAAAAATACACGCGAAGAATAAAACTGCGATATGTCCCAATTCGAATCAAAAGCCGTGGGCTTTATTGTTATCTCACGAAACAGGAAAGTAGCCGGAAAGAGAGAGAGAGAGCGAGAGAGAGGGGGAGAGAGGGGGAGAGAGAAATCTCTCTGTATTTTGCCTAGAGCGTCAAAATATCTGGGTTTAGCGGCCGTCCTTTGTGTATACCCTGCACGCTATCGATATCTGTACATTGTACGCTATAAGGCACTCGTGAATTCACGGCATTTTAAATTACTAGTTGCTTGATAACAACCATACAAACGGCTGCAGACCCCGTTAAAGTGTCAGATAAGAAATATTTCAGTGCTCTCTTATGTTATTCGCCATTGTCTGGAAAAACGGTAGCGAATAAACTTAACTGACGCACAAGTATTATCTCAAATCCGCCTATATATAGAGAGAGAAACTCTGTCTTTATAATTCTTACTTTAGAAATTCTTGAAATTAAAAAGACAAATTCTTCCTATTGTAAACAAAAAATAGATTGTTATTGCCATTCTCAGTTATTACATTTATTTGAATTAAAAATGTGCTTTCTTTTTGCAAAGCGTGAATTTTGGAAGCAGTTGTATCACAGTAGGCTGACTTACAGAAGAGATAAGCCATAAGCAATGCTTTCATAGCGAGGTATGCCGCTTGTTGGAAAGATAATAAACGATAACACGCAACATTCGGAATTCGGACGAACGTCTCCGTCGTTAAGCCTGGCGGAGCGACAAGGGGGGCGCATTTGACGCAACCCTGTCCTTCCGTAAATAGCACAATCCGAGAATACCTCGTTTTGATATATTTAAACGATGTCCGTCCCCGTCTATACATACGCTCTACACGCGAGCACGCATACTTTGATTGAGGTATTCATGGCAGCAATGAAAAGCGAGACCCCGGGACATTTGCTCGTGGATTTCCTCGCCGCTCCGCTTTCGAGGAGAATGGCAACGCGCGGAACAATAAACGCCGACCAGATGGAGGAAATATTTTAACACGGCGTGCTGCCAACGAAGTGAGCAATTATACTCTTTTTAGAAACGCGGCAGCGTCATTTCGCGCTTGAATTACGCTCGCATGGACACTTTTTAAATCGATGTATTATTGAGACAATTATAATTAACGATGCTAAATAAATTGTGATGCGCATAGCAAAATATTCTGAAAGAGATATATCCGCATCAGAATATTTAGAGAAATATTTCCTTCTAGAACGAGAGAATTGCAGCGCGCAAAAGTTGAAGAGAATTTATGTAACAAATATAATAAATATTGAAGCCAGCTATTGTTAAAGTAACAATACACAATATTTTAACATTATTTAGAAATATATGAGTGGCGCGTAACTGCAGCGAAATATTGTTCCGTAATGGATAATTACGAATATCTGTACACGGAATAGCGTGCTTGTAATGGGAAATATACAATTACGATAACGTTAAAGTGCTATTACGGGAAATTGAATATTAAGCTCGGTTTGATGTTATTTGTTTCGATATGATCTAGAATCATGATGTAACGGCGATCAATAATGCCGCGGGTTCTGGAATTCTAGCGGAGCGTATTCATCGCTGGGGAAATGCGAGATACAGCGCCTCGTGGAAGTCAAGGAAGCGTAAGGAGCTAACTTAGAGAATGGAAGGCTCTTGAAGGAGCAGACCGTGGATAGTCGAAGGGGATTGTTGGAATAATCTCTTTAAGAGCTTCAGGTATTGAAGCACAGTTTGAACGGAAGTCTTCTACACTCGACCGCAACCCTTCTCGATGGTTGTCACACGTCCACGAGCATGATCGACACGGTCTCCTCTCGTGTACGGGATCGCTGATACACGGCTCGATATCGTTCCGTAAAACTTACTTCGCTCTCAACTTACTTTGTTACTTCAGTGACGTAAAGAACGTGTTATCCAAACGGCGCGTCCGTGCGACGAGCCGAAAATTAATTATGATGGATTATCTAATTAGTTACAAGAAGAAAAATGTTTTATTAATCGCCCTCCTTAAAACGATGGACGGCGTATACGCGGATTCTTATCGGCGGCGACCTCATTCTGGGTTAATTGCGTGAAAAGTACAACCCTCCCGGTACGTCGTGCGCAGAGGCGGGCTTGGGAAAGCAGCAGCCATCCGACGTAATTTGGTGGATGATGGGCGTATTAAGAGCTCGTTGAAATGTTGCGACAATCTAAGCAATATGTAGTCACCTCCGCTTTTTTTTCTCTCTCTCTCGTCATCGCTATATTTTGTATTCCCGGTGATATACCTTACATCGCGGTTCATTAATGTCGGGTATGAAAAATACGAGGGTTCACTTAACGAGGGAAATACGTTAACAATGTGTTCCGGTATATTAAAAAATGTTGGCTCGCGTCATAGAATGTGCAAATCGTGACCGTGCGTTTTCTCGCGACGCTCTCGCAAAGAACTAGGTTTATACTTTAATCGTAACGTTTCTTAAAATAATGCCGCAATTCTATTACACGCTTGCGAGCTGTGAAAATGGCGCTTTACGATGACAGTCTGGAAACTTTGGTAACGTCCGCGAAGCTACACAACTCACCCTATAAAGTCGACTTTATGAGAAAACTAGTGACCTTTTCTACCGGTACATTTCTTCTCCGGAAGAAGTTCCATGGCAAAACTCTGAGGCTTGATAAAAAAAATCGATCTGTTTATCGCTGTCAGTGGAAAACGCAATTCTCGAAAACGGAGTCTTTAATCGATTAATAAATGTTTGAAAGACTTATGAAATGTTCTACGGTGTAATCGCGCGCCTCACGATCTCATTTGCATGTGTTTTTTTTTTTTTTTTAATCAAGACGAAAGATTTAGGTTTATTTCAGAAGCACCTCGTGACGTAATCTTGATGCGGAACTTATCAACATGGATCTCCGCGGAAAATTGATTTCGTTTTAGAAGAGAACACGAACGTCATTACCATTACTGAAACTTTAGCTACGTGGGTGGCTGGAAAATCTAAGGAGATGAGTTTCGAGATATCAATGCGCGCGATAGCAGAGTGGCGAATTAAAATTTTCTTTCTCAAATAACAGGAACTCTATACCGCCCGGATATTCTTCTCTCTTCCTACCTCTCTCCTTCTCTCTCTTTATAGCGTTCGCTCCCGAGTCTTCCATCTCGAGTTGATCGCGGCCGGCTACGAACATACCCCGTTCAATTTGACTTCGGAACTTTTCGCGAACGGCATTCCGCACTCCTTTTATTCGGGGAAACTCACGGCGAAACTTGAACGGCGCAGGGTAGACGAGAGCTTGCGGTTAGAGCGGGACGGGCAGAAATGCGGAAGATGAATAGCGTGCGAGAAGGAACTAATAAATAGTATGGGAGACGGGTAGATAGCGTAAGAAAGACGGAGGGACGGAACAATCTCGCGCAAGGACGGCTAAACGACACTTCATACGTGAAAGGTTATCGCGCCTGGTGGGCGCTGATACCAGGGATGTACATCACCATCCCATCCGTCCTCTCGCCATCCTTTCTTTCGTTCTTCTTAGCGCGCCACCGTGTCCTGTCTCATCTTCAGTCCCATCATGCCGGATTTATTACTCACATGCAAATAACGGATGTCCTCGCGGCTCAGAAATTCCTATTTATACGCGAATATCGCCGTGAAGTCTTTTAAAACTTATCCCCCTCTTGACGTTGCCGCACCTCCCTCCGGCTGTCCTTTCTCTCGATTGACCTTCCCTCGTTTCTTTCTCATCGAAGAAAAGCCGAGATCCTTAGCGAAGTAAACGGGACTGAGAGTTATTAGATTTCCAATATTTATGAAAGATGCTACACCGTGTAGTACCTCCGAGGGAAATACAATAATCGTTTCCGGAACGCGAAGTTGGCGGGTTTGTAAAATCTAGTTACGCGGTTCCGAATTAAGTTAAATTAAATTAAATAAGACCAGCGAGAGAAAGAATGAGTGAGATAAAGAGAGAGAGAAGGATGCCAGAATCACCGCGAGCGCTTCCTCGTGCGGAAGAACTCCCATTCCGTAAAGATCGAGAGTTACGCGGAGTCGAAAACCCATCAGGGCATTCTTTGTGTCGAGATTCAAGTACCATATCGTATAACTGTCGGAGTTATAGCCGATTCCTTTTCCACACCGCCTTTTTCTCGATTTGCCTCAGCGGCAACACGAAGAAAAGAGTGGTTTCGGCGATGAAGAGGAGAGTCCATGAGAAGAAATTCAGCCACGCCGATCTTACGGTGGTCGCATTAACCGGACGGGACGAAAATGCGAATCACGTAAGAGCGGGAGCGAAATTCGTCGTTTAGCTTTCGTCGATGCAGGCCCCGTCACCTCGTACGTACAAACGCTGAGAGAAACCGAGTGTAGGGGGGGGAAAAAAAATAATAGAAAGAAAGAGCGAGAGAGAAAGTGAGTCGGTGGCGCGACAGAAAAATAAAAAGAGCAGACACGGAAATCAAGAGAGAGAAAGAGAGAAGGAGGTAAGAGAGGGTACCGTAAAAGAGGGTCAAGGGGAGAAACGAGGAGAACGAGCAGCGGGAGGTTGGTGGCGAGACGTCGTGCACGGTGCTAGGTTCTGGGGAGAGGCGAGATCTCTGTATTCGCGGCAGGAACTCGAACACTCGATAGTGTGCTTTAGAAAAATTCGTGACAGAACTGCTAAAGCGACCGGCGCACAATTTACGTTATTAAATCGGCGGAACGGGCTCGAAGCACCGGACGAGTGCTGCCTATTCGACGTTATTCCGCGTTTAAGTTCTCCTTTCGACTCCGCATATCGTCCACCCCGCTCTCGCGCGTCCCCGCGACCGCCACCGGTCGCTTATACTTCAACCCCTTCGTTCGCCGACTTGGGTGCCACGTCCGATAACGTACCGATGACGTTTCGCCTCCCTTTAGCTTTTCACGTACCTCGATAAGATTCCTCGGGGTTTCGGCGCGACCGTAAAGGCGACCTGAATTTCCGCCGAAATTCAGGGCTATACGTTCGTCGGTGGTCACGTCCGCGCGACGGGACGAATTCTGAATTATTTTTCGGGACTATCCGCCGATGGTTCCGCCCTATCTATCTAGTAGATCGTGACGATGCGTTCACGCAAGTATTGGTATTTGATTCGGTATTTTTAATATCAGGAATAAGCACTGTTATACGTAGAATAACACTAATTTCTTTGCGTTACAGATATTTGTCATAGCGATAATCGTATATACGATTAAAATAAAGAAAAGCAAAACTGTCGTAAATGTGGAGAGAAATCACAAATATATAATAATTTGAGAGAACATAGAAAAATCAAAATATAATGCACATGTAATAATATAATACATTAATGTGTAATATAATGTATCGAGAGTTTTATGATGTTTAATACAATATATATATGGGGGGGGGGGGGGTAATAAATTTTATAATAATATCAAAACATTCTCTTATTTCTCGTTTGTAAATATCTACGTCAGTCAATCAATTGATTGAAGTTAGTATTTTTAGAAAAAAAAAAAAAAAAATTCACCATCGTTTTGAGTAAATTTCAACAAAACTTTAAACATAAATAACATAAAGAATTATTCCGGACTGCCGTATCGTCCATCGTTTTGCCTGAATCCCGAAGTAGATACCCTCTCAGCGATACATGTATATTTCCGGCAGCCAGAAAATTTCCTATTTGCGAGTTTCACAACAAAACTATTTGCCACTCCCATTCCGCGGATATATACTGATATATTTCAGCGGTAAACAGTTCGTCGCGAGACGGTGATAGAAATAAAAATAAACACCAGCAAGGATGGATCGTCCCTATAAAATATGATAACGCTCAGAAGCCTTATATAGTTTCCAGTGGATGCGCCGTTGCAAAAACGTCATAAATATGCAGTACGGCGATCCGATGCGACAGGTTCGTTCTCAGGAGATGCCGACCCCGATTTACTTTGCATAAACCGGTGTATAAGAATTGCTGCTCGACATACCGTTACGTCGTTTAGTGTTTTTAGGGTACTTGCGGATACTATCGTCAAACTTTGCCAAGAGAAATATCGAAAACATATTATAAATGAATATTCTTGGATACTATTACAGTTTCCAATTTACAAAATTTTCAAACTATACAATATCCATAATATTCTCATAATAAATTGCAAAATTATTGTATGTATTTCGAAAATCGTAAACTTTATCCACTATTTGCAAATTAGAGACCTAGTTGCAAAAGAAAAGTATGATCGCTCTTTTCGAAATGTTGGAAAAAATTAAAAGAAGAATTTAGATTATAATTTTATTTAATTGCTAATTAGATGCAAGGCTTTTTATTTTTGATATATATATATATATATATATATAAAATACAATATTCGTATTAAATATCAAATATCTTCTAAGATTTATATTGGTAAAATAATTTATTAATTATAGTTTATTAATTTTACAAGAGAAGTGCCATACACATTAACAGGAGTGGGAAAACTATGTTAATTCAAACTATCTTGACGCAATTGGTATAAATTTAATTGCGATAATAATTTCTAGAATTGCGATATCAAATACATAATCAAGTAGACCGTAACTTAATGCATCCAATTATGTATCACAAGAAATATGTATTTTGCGCGTATATATTATTATGACCTATTTTATCATGATATTGCCAAGTACGTGTATATAGAGCGTTTACAATTAGTTAAACTGTTCAATAATATTAAATATGTAGCGTGCACATATAACATTCTATTATACAATATTCCTTCATATGTACATGTACAAACATTTGGCAAAATCTATTTCATCGCAATTCACCGTAAGCTATGGACCGATTATGAGCACAACACGTAAAGCTTAACTATTATTATAAATTCGCAGTCAAAAACGGCCAAACGTTAAATTGGATCGAAGAGCCAGAGGCCCGATGTAATGTACGTAAAATACAGGAGAGCTAAACCACGTAGAGAAACGTGGCTTCCTTGCTACCCTCAGTTCCTTATTGTCAGAGCAAAGGGCGATTTCTCTCCGAAACGACGTTACTCTCCGCATCGGAAGAATTTAAAACGAAGTCACGATTCCCCGTATAGGATGCCGAGTATCTACTCGCGCGAAATACTTTGGGATAAAGGCGCGTAGAAGGTAGCTCGTGCCGATATATAGGATTTGTGCGATCTCCACTTTCTATGGAATATTTCTAGCGAAAGCAAAAATAATGCGCGATCTTCACTAAGGTTATACATATGTGATATTCTGCATTTCAGCTTTATTTCGGGTAAATTTGTACGTATTTGTTAAAAGAACGTTTTTTTTATCTATATCTATAATATACTTCACACACACTGATACACATACATACACACACACACACACTTTGTAAATACCATGCAAAAACAAATTAATTATAATTTACACATATTCACACACATACACATATTTTGTATACTAAACTTGAAGCTAAATAAAATATTATATTTCACCCCAAAGTCTCGCGTTTGTATCTGGCTACCCTTCCACGAGTTCTGATCCCGACAAGCGTATCCGCTTGCGCAAGCGGTTCGTTACAATCTATCATATATCTCGTCTTGCTTTTCGAAAGATGGATACACAAGCTCAAAGTGTGCAGTAACGAGAATAATAGCTCCATTTAATTTCCATGCGATTCAAAGCGACTAAAACGTAACTAAAAAGAAAGCACAAAATATACAAATTGCGAATTTCCTTGCTTGTCCGCTTTCGACAATTTCGTTGAAGACCAAAAGCTTGTTAAGTTCTTTGACGCGAAACAAGCCGGCACTATGAAGGGGAGAATAACGGTTTAATGCGTAGAACTTATCCGGATAGTCGATATGTGCCCCAACTCAATAATAATTTCGAAATTATTATCACTTATACATAGTGCGTATGCACGCAACTCTGAAAATCATTGACTGTTACTAATTGTAAGTATTATATCATGCTAATAGATAGTACAAACTAACAGAAAATTTACGTATTAAGCATAAAGAATTAATTATTTTCATAATGTTAAAAATATGAAAATAAAGTTTTCTAATAAGATATTATCAAGTTAAGATATCATTATTAGAATTCTGATCAGCTTAACATAAATACCAATATTTTTTCTCGATATTATCTTTATCTTCTAATATCTGTAGACGACGATCGATCGGTTTTTATCTCGAATTCGAAATTGTTTTCCAATACAAAGCATCTGTACGCGTACACATATATGTACTTAAGATTTCGTATGTTTTGTATTTCTGTATATACGTATATAAAATTTTCTTTTTGTTTATTTCATTTCTCAATATGTTGAACTATGAATAGAAGAAACGATATGACAAGAAAGATGTGAATTTTTAATTTAATGCGATATTTTAAAATAAATCTGCCTTATTTAAGATTTTATTCGATAAAGCAGAAAATTTTTAGCCGAACAGTATCAACTTGGACTGTGTAAACGATGATACAATGTAGTTATTTTCACAGACAACTATTATTATATTCAGATACTTTTAGATAAAACTGTAGATCAATAAAAATTCTATATATAGCGATCTTATGATTATTCAACAGGTTTTAATTACAATATTATAATATAATATTTCATTTGCAAAAAAACAAACTGGAGACAAATCTGGCCGAAAGGATAATAAAGTAATATTTGTAATTCACATATGGATGTATTCACATATTGACGATGTAAAAGATTAAAAGATTGTCAGCCGGATGAAAATGAATGAAACTTTCATGTCTGAAAAAAGCACTCTGAAATTCAATTATCTATCCTTTCAGATGTTCTAATTAAATACTGAATTTTATCGAATATTTTCGATGTTCCACAGAATTGGCGCAATTTAAATCCGAGCACACTTTTATATCAATGTCTGCATATTAGCCACGAAAAATGTAAATAAAGCGAAAATTTCTGAGCACCGCTAAAATGACTATAATAATATAATTGTTACAATTACTGCTTTCTTTTATGAAAAATTTGCAGAAATAATGTTTGAAAAATTTGTAAGCATGCTACGATTAAAAGTGATATAGATTTAAATTTTATTGTATAGAATAGAGTAAAAATATAAACCGTACGGAATAAAATAAGAAAATAAATCGTAATCTTAATAGCTATCTTTTTGCAAAGAATTTAGTAATGTGAATAAATTTAAGCAATAATTATAAAACCATCAATATGTCTTCGGTGCATGTGCTGTAAGCACTTACAGTACATTTTTCAGGATGGCCAATTTCCGTAATAAATAATATGGTTTCAACTCTCGTTCAGATCATCCTCAACGAAAGGTAGACAGACAACCAGTTGACTGCCCTGCGGAGAACAAGAGTTATACTACGAAAACTATAAGTACTGTAAGTAGTACTTTATATATACATATATAGTACTTTGTAAATACATATACCGCAAGCACTTTAAACATGTACACCATTGTCCAAAAGTTCGTATTAGCCTTATCTCTCATCGTTGCTTGAATTAATTATTTTTAATTAAAAAAATTTTGCAAGCAAATTTATTGATGAAATATTTCGCTAAGATTTTCTTCGGTGACGATATTTTCACATTTCATATAAAAATTAATATCACATCTTTCATTTATAAATGTTAGAAGATGAACGATATATCAATTATTTACAATTTATGAACATAGAAATGTCTCAATGAAATGAGTAATTCTAAAAGCGCTATCCAGAAGTTGCGAGAGTTTAAAAAGAATATATAGAAATTCACCGACACATATACGGAGCGTAACAACATCAAACGTAGAATCAAGCGCAGTGTATGCGGCTTGAATTTGAGCGTTCCTTTGGGATTTTCGCAGCACATCAAACCACAACACGTAGCTACCGTAATATCGTTCGAATTTTTAAAGCGTACATATAGAATGCTGCGTGGTGGCATACAATATTGATCGTTCGTTCATTCTACTGCATTTTTTAACCGAGCAATCACTCATATTGCATACATATGATTCGCTACCTGATTTCTTTTAAATCGCTTCTCATTTTTCCACTATTAATGTTACCTATCTTATTTTTTGATCCGAAGATTTTGAAAAGAATACTATCGGTACGTAAATGTCTCTCTAAAAAATATTGTACATGTGTTAAAAGGCTTGATTGAAACTAAATTAAAAACGTTGCATTTGCGCGCGTGTCCGACACATTACAAAGATGACAAAGATTCATAAACTTTCGCATCGCCATCGGCTTTTATTTTTTGTTCATGACCAATCGAACATTTGCAGTTTGCCACTGGCCCTTTGTGCATTGCGACCTGTCCTATTTTTTTTTAATTCGTTCTGTCGTTCGATGTACGTTACAATTCACAATCGCGTTCTCGCCTTACCCATTTTTTTGATACACATTTGCGTAATGCAAAATATATGCGCTTTGATTTTACAAAAACATAACTCCATCCCTTTCATATTACTGCGCGCATCTCTTTAAAATCAAAATATAATTTATACCTCTCTAAATTTAGTACTTTCATTGCGACAATAAATATATTCTAGCCACATATTATTAGTGAGATACCACATAATATATATATTGTACTTGATCAGACGATACATGAATTTCTGGTATTGTATATAAATAAAAATATTAATCTACGTTTTGGAATAATTTATTAAAAAGAAATTTCATTCGCTCTTTACATCTATACAAATCAGTCGTAAGTCAAACCGTTACAAATGACACCGAAAAAAAAAAAAAAAAAATAAAATAAAATAAAATAAAAAGGGTACAGTTACAGAGAACAATTGATAAAAAAAACTTCGGTTTTTTGTTGTTTTTTTTCACTTCTGCATTTTATTTTATACACGATCGTGTATATTACACAGTCGTATTTGAAAAATGCCTCCTCGCGGCCGCGGCATATTATTCGATTTCCGCGGAGGATAATAATCAGTACCATTCGCGAAAATCGTAAACGCATTTAATATTTGCGCGCGCCCAATGGGATTTTCCGTCGAGTTGCGTGTTCGGCCGTGCCCGCTTTCGTTCCGTTTAATAGCCGACGAGAGCTACCATAATCCATGATGATAAATAATTCCTATATCGGCGAAAATCCTTTTCAGCTTATTCACAGCGTATTACTCGTATATATGAGGATTAAAGTCTCTCTCTCTCTCTCCTCGCGAACGGCACGTATTGGTAGCTATTTTCCACGTTTTGCTTTTTCATCATCTGAACGCTTATAAACGATTAAGATGTTTTTCTCAAAAATAGTCGATTTTTTCACTCATTCATTAATATAAATGTCTTTCCAAGCTATTACAATATATGCGTGTAAATTTATTATATAGTAAATATATATATATATATATATATATATATATATATATATATATATAATAAATTTCTTGTAATGTCTCTTTTTTTCTCTCCAATCGCAGAAACAAATTATTATCGTAAGAGTCAAGGAGAATCCTCAAACAATCACTATCAATTATTACGATAATTACTATCTATAATTAATATCTAATCATATTACAATTATCGAATATTACATCAAATTCGTAAATCTTTAAAATCAGAAATGTAGTTAATGCATAGGTATATTCTCTCAGCTACATTAGTAATTCTACATTTTCCGTAAAGGATTATCTGTCGATAATCTATTATTTTCATGGATTCGTATATAGTATCTGATACGTTTTGCATATTTTATCGCTTTATGTGTCCGTTAATTTTTTAACAGCGCTTCCGGCAATTCTATTGTCACGTCAAATTACTCAATATTTAACGCGGGGCTTCGTCCATTTGAAAGACTGACGCTCATATGCATCCTCGACCATTTTATTGAATGGTATTTGAAAATCTGATATATAGATGAAAGAGCATTTTTGCGCGTGAGATCCTACAGGGGGGAAAAAAAAAAGAAAAAAAAACGTGAGATAGGTAAGAAGATGAAAGGAATGACAAGAGGCGAGGCGAGGAAACGCTCATTAATCTTTTCTCGGTTCCTTTTCAATCTTCCTTTTTCTTCCCTTTGCGTACGGATGTGCGTCGACAATATATACACGATGCTTGCTCCTTGTACTATGGGAAATGTTCCTTTCCCGGAAGGCAATTCTTGCAATTTATTAACGTCTACATCTCGGCATTTAACGTAACAACTCGGACTTTGTACGATACGGACGGAGACTCGGAGATGAATTTGTCGTGGGGCATCTTGAATCCGCCAAGACTGCTTTTATCGTGTAAAGGACGAACGTTATATGATGTCATAAATTTATAACATTTTGCATTTTCATGATAGTGGACCGGAGATAAAATGAATTCTTCCTAACAGCATTTTGAAACATTTGTGTCAAAATATATATCAACGTTATTATATATATAATTACAAAGGTAATTTCAGCTTTGTGCATGCTCTAGATACATTTAACAGTAATTAATGCAGAATTTTTAAAGCTGCGAGAAAATCACAATGAAAGATGTAAAAAGAGAGAGAGAGAGAGAGAGAGAGAGAGAAATTACTTTTAAATAAATTCAGCTTTATTTAGAAACAGTCTATTTCGCTGGATCGAAATTAATAAGGTTGCGGAACAATTTTGAGTGGAGAGTGAAGAAATCTTGCGGAACGCGGAATCGAGGATAGATGCCTGAATAGCGGAAGCCGGGAGCTCCGGTGTTCCTCCACTTTTAATGAGCGGTGAATCTGCCTGTCCTATAATTGAAGCGATGTTGCGAGCGCAAATTGCAGAAACCCGCGACTGGCGCGAAGGAGAGAGAAACTACCGCCAGCTAAGAAATGCAGCCAGCTAAAAACTTTTCGAGTGGCCAAGTACTCGAAACTTGCGAGCAAGTTCAAGCATTCCTCGCTTTTCACAGACGCTATTTTCATTTATATACTCTTAGGTGCCTATTAACAAAACTTTTTTTTTTTAAATCACATCTAATTGCTTGAGAGATGTCGACTCGTGCGAATATTTCTCACTTAAGCGAAAAAACTAAATCTAAAAACGATGCAGAGCTGAGAGAAACGCGATTATTCAAGCAGACGATAGAAAACTAGCATATAAAAGAAAGGCAAAAAGCGACAAGGAGAGAAAAAACAATGAAAGATTAAAGAGAAAAAAAGAAATGCATATAAAAAGATTACGCGTCGTTTATAATTAATAAATTGCGAAATATAGCACAGTAAAAAGTAATTTTCTAATCGACTTTGTATTCCTTCGTAGTCACTCTGAAAAAGATTAAATCCTGCATCACTTAAGCCAATGTTATGAGGTAAATTTGCATGCTCTGAGAAAGTCTATTACTTTATGACCTCGTGGTGCATCTTTAATTTTAAGTGCACGACGTGAGTATAATTTTAATTAAATGTCTCTCCATTGCAAATTATTAAAAGTAGTTTCGGGTATATTTTAAGGAATCGAGGTTAAATATCTGTATCATATATTTTGTCGAGTGTAATGTGAGAAATACATTGCGCTTAGCCATTTCTTTCTGCTATCAGTAATATAAAATTTTCTTTTCATTAATACACAATCTTTTTTTACTTTTATTATGTAATCGAAAATTACAGTTGCAACGCGAATCAGAGACTATCGTCTCCGAGTAATGAATTCAGCACGTGGAACGCATCAAAGGTTACGATGAGTCATTTAAACCAGATCATTGTTGGAATACCGCAATAAAAAGGATTTATCGCATCGTGCGCCAATGTCGCTTATTCTCTTGAGAGATAGTTCTCACACTTGCTATATATCGTCTTCTACCGAAGACGATAACAGTAACGGTGATAAAATTCTATCAAAAAATCAGAGGTCTATTAAATTGATCACGGTCAGTGAATCTTGTGTAACGTTAATAACCATCGCGTCAATTATTAATGACATAATATAACAATTGTCAAATTTCCACGATGGATGAAACAAATCTTATCTCTGTAATAAAATTATCTCATATATTTCGGATGAGTATATTCATCTAAAAAGAGAGCAGAAAATTCAATATAATATTGAATTTGATTTGTATAATCGCTGTTGCCGATGCAATTGTGACACTCGGTAAATATTAATAATACACTTTTTATCATGCGTATTACGTTACATATCGCGCGTGTTACCAAAATAAATTTTCGCGTAAAAAAAAAAAAAACACCGTGGCCGATACGTATGCGTCATTTCGAGAGACAATATTGTCAGATAGATAGAACGGATCGACAAATAATAAACTATATAGATTTATTCCCTAAAGGTAAAAAAGCGGTGTGACTGGTTGACGGTACGACAGCGGAGCGCATCGCACGGCTGATTAAATTGGCGGCTAGGGCTCGCGGCAACATGTGAACAGGAGCTCGTGTGAAAAAATGTCCCGGTAACACGAGCTATCCGTCACAATCAATCAGCGCGAAAGGAATGTCGGGTAGAAAAAAAAAAAATGTTATCACTCCAATATCTTTGCAAACCGTGTTATTTGGCTAATATTACGATGCGAGAGAGATCTTGAAATTCTCCCGTCAGATATTTTAATTATGAAAAACTCATCAATTTAGACACCTGTTCGTATTCTTTCTGTCATCGCGTACTCGTAAATATTTTTTTATTCGATTTGATTGAATTACACCATATCACATTCATGTCGCCCATCATTTTATATTTTTGAAGGCACATGATTATTAAATACAGCTTTCTCTCCGTCAAAAGAATCATTGTCTTTTTTATGAAATCATGAGATTTGAATGGATCGCGAATCACGAAGTTGTATATATCTATGTGATACCTAAATACATACACATGACGTACGATATCACTGGAAATATCGATCGAACAATTATTCTGATGTGAGTTACGGCGGACAACGATCGTGAATTAGATTAAGCCGGTGACACATGGTGATATGAGTTACGGGATCATGTCCGACGTAGACCAAAGTGCCGTGGAGATAATATGGGAAACGAGGAGTGCGGTGCATTATCTCTCATCCTTTCTTTATCCTTCGTCTCGGATATTCCTCTCGCTCCGGCTCGCTCTCTGCGAGCAGTTGGGTGTAAACGGCTATCTCAAACGGGTCAGCAAGATTAGCCGAATCGCATAGAAGCACGACATGGTCGGTTATTGGTAGTGTAATGAATTCCGTTTTGAATTTTGATTTCTGGTTCATCATAAACGAATTTACCGATCAAGCATGTCGAACAAATCTCAATAAAGATGTCTCAATATTTGGGGGTTGCAAACACACAGAATAATGGAGACTACGATCATTCTACATATGTACAAATCCAATATCAACATGTTACTGACTATGCTATTGACTAGAGAATAGACTGTTGTCATCAAGTGACATAATATGACACGTAAAAGCCAAACAATTAACATGTTAAAATGTATCATATATAATTACGATACAGAAGAATTATTAAAATTTAAAAAAAGAAATATATAAAACATACATACACTCTATTTTACTTTCTGTATTTTTAATAAATATCCACAATTTCTTTTACACGTTAATTCTTCTTAACATCTCATCGAAGATATTATTTTCTTGTATTTATTCATCTTTTATTTATATCTTGCTTTAATATCAGTTATAAACACATATGACAACTAGGTCAAAAGAATTAATTGATCCGTCAGCAAATTGTATATGTGTGTATATGTGTGCATGCTACCTGTTTTATTTATATTCATCTCTCTCTCTCTCTCTCTTTTTTTTATTGTGTTCTAAAAATAATACTACAATGTTATTCATGTGTGAAAAAGTAAAACTATATATAAAACAATACATGAGATATTAGAATTAGTGTAACATAATTAGCTATCAAAAATTTGATAAAAAATATGTTGAAGGGATAGAATTAAATATAAATATTTAGTTAAATTAAAATATAATATTACAAATAATTCCTCCGGGGCATCTTAAGATTTTCGATTTTACTCTGTCATATTTTAATGCATCAAGGGATTATTTTAATTTTTTTTTTTTTTTTCATTTCCTTCCATCCATTCTATTATCCTCCTATGTAACAGTTTAGGGCAAAAGGATACCTTAGTCGGGTTAGTAAGATTGCCCGGATCACGGTGAAAGCACGAAGTTATTTTCGATAGCACAGAAACCGCTATCCGCTTTCTATCCTCTGTAACGATTTCGACAAGTGATCTAATAAATCAAGTATCGATCCAACGAAATTTAACTAAATTAATCAGTGAAGCATTCTTGTATTTTAATTAACTAATAACATTAATTAAAATGTTTACAATTCACAAAGATATTTCAAACATAATAATATTTTTTAATATATCAATTCAGATTTATCTTTTTCATAAGAGATATTCGCTAAATAGATTGATTAGATAACAAAATATGTTTTCTGTTATCAGAAAACATTGCAAATATCGCGTGAATTTACACGAAATTTTAACGTTTTTATCCTTGACTATGTAAATGTATGGTGTACGTCGATTTTCTACTCTATTCTTTGTCTTATAATCGACTAATTTTTTTTCTATCCTAAATTAAGAGTCCGCACTTTATCTGGGTCTACTCGCTAATAGTTTGTGTCTCGGTCTAATCGAAGGTAACCATTGATTGACATCCTGACTAATGTCAAAGTTAATTGAAAATTTGTTCGCAGCAATTTATATTCATGATTTAGAGATGGATGATTCTCATTGCAATTAATTAATGTTGCAATTGTAATTCCTGTAAGTTTTCGTGTGATAGTTCTCTCTTGAGACGTGTGATTAAAATTATTTTTACATATGTAATGCTAACATATGATATACCGTTAAAGTTAAATTATTGTCAGTAAAGTTCTTTCGCGAATCGTTAGATTATGTTATGGTACAGAAAAATGTACGGAAAAATAGTAAATATGTTATTAATAAGGTATGATAAAAAATATGATATTAATAAAGAGCAAAATCAAGCAAAACAAACTTTTTTGCGTGTAATGTAAATGATTTCAGCGACTTATTCATTATGCGGAAAATTCGCGTAATAACGTAATTGTATACGGTCGAATAATTAATAATATTAAAATAATATTACCGTCGAATACGGTGAGAACTTGTGATATATTTATGAATATATTAATACTCTCTCTCTCTCTCTCTCTCTCTCTCTCTCTCTCTCTAAAGTTGCGATACATTTGGTTGAATCAATCGCCTGCAATCCGAAGTTGAGAGCGCGCGTCCGTTTCCTCGCGTTATAAATTAGTAGCGAATGCGCTTTAAGCAAACCGAGGAGGAAGCATGAAGACTTTGACGATTAGACTCGTCGATCGAAAGTTGCCCAAGTTTTCTTTCTCCCGGCCCACTTCGGCACCTCTTCTTCCAACGTTCATATAACCAACCTACCGCACGCTTCTCCGCGAGCTCCCGAAACTTACTTCCGTCGAGAAGCGGACGAGCGTGTCGAGCGGAGGAGCATTCCCGATTAAAGAAAGAAAGCGGGAAACCCCGCGGCAACTTCGCGCGCATCTTCTCTGTGCCCATCCTCCCTCGCTTTTTTTTTCTTTTTTTTTTTCTTTCTTCCGCTTCTTCCCTCGAAAACTGCGTCGGCAACGAAAAGCTGATCGTCGTACTCGCCGCGGAATCGAAGAGATGAAAAGCTAACTTTGGAACGGCATCTGATAATATACCTAAGGCAATGGGATCGGCCAGGTAATTGGCCTGACTTCCTATAGATGCGAAGTCGACGGAGCCCACGGCGGAGCCGACGAAGAAACTTGGCTCTATCGATTGCTCCATACCGGCGCCAACGACGGCTGGGCCGTCGATCCGCGGGTCAGCGATTCGACTGTACGTTTCTCTTTCTCGCTCCGATTCTCCCTAGTACCGCGTCCTTATCCCATCTACTGTTTCTATTCTCGCCTCGAAAATTTGATTTCTCGATCAGGTCTTCCTTCTTCGCCGCCCGCGCTCCCGAGAACCCGCCGAGCATTCGCGTTCGCATAATTCATAGGATTTTGGCGTTAAAGCGGGAGTGAAACTTTCCCGGCTGGGCCTCGAGTAGCGAGAATTCAGCTAAGTGATACGCCGGTGCATTCCCGTCATAGATTCTCCTCGTTGACAGCGACAGCGCCAACGAACTGGGTCGACTTTGGAGAGCACCCGGGGTCTCTGGTCCCTTGCCGCTCTCTCGGCTGTTTGTACATTGTTGGATGCTTTGTAGCGAATTCCGTAGATAACATCACTCGCAGTAGTAGAGAATCGCTCCAAAATCAAGCAAATCAAGTAGTTATTTCCCAGTTTATCGATTGTTTAGAAACCGCAGGGATTTGCTTTCAAAGTTTACTGACAGTTGTTAACACAGATACGCTTAGCATTATATTCGATAAAAGTTGTAGTATGAAAAATTTTTTTTTTAAATTTTTCTGCAGATCAGGATTGATTGTTTCTTTAGCAAGCAGTAATTTGTGATTTTTATTTATTTTTTTTTTACAATGCCAATGCACGCTTCCCATTGTGATTAACCCGAATAAAATTGATGCAATTAATCTCAAGTTCAAACTTCCGTGAAAAGTAATATTTCTTCTGGTACCTTGTAATTTCACATTTCAGATGTACACACACACATTCATGCAAAGACAAAGTGAATTTCATTTTCAAGATGCACTTGTAACGCACATGTGACGTTTGTGCATCAAAATATTTGAATAATTATAATACTTCTTTGTAAAATATAATACATATATATGTATATATAACGAGATTACGAAAATTATAATTTTTACTATAATATTTTCTCCGTATACGTATTCGAAGCAAATTAATCTTCAAAATGTGACAAGTTTTATAGAATTAAAAAATAAATAATTTGAGAATGTTCAGTTCGTGTAATCTAGTTTTATAATTTTTATAATACTGTATTTACAATTGCATATCTTGTACATTGAACTTGCGAGTGCGTTCTGCAGAATGCAACAAATAATGTAGAGAGAATCGCGTAAAGACAAGGCAATTATTGAATAATTATTTATTGAACGTTCGCCTTCCCTCTCAGCATGCAGCATCACGAAGTCTCTATAATTACCGGAGATAGGAGATTACCTGAGCGTGCTTATCGTCGGACTTTCGACCAAAGACCTTCATTAAGAACAATACCGCCAATGAGCTTAGTCAAATTCAACGCTCTCGACTATTATCTTATCAACGACCGACCGAATACATGCGGTTTACTGCTTTGTAATAACGCTATGTATAATAAATACTATGCATTACAGAGAGATCGCTGCAAGCGGAATAATCTCACGCGCATTCAAAATAACATTATTATTATAAATAATTAGTAGCAAAAATAAAGCCAAGAATCTTAAATCGCGAATCTTAAATCTCACGCGCATTCAAAATAACATCATTATTATAAGTAATTAAACTGGGAATGATGCGTGACTTCGTGTAGAAGTCACCGACTGATAATCGACAGATCTCAGGTTCTAATGCGTTCAAACCTTACAGAATGGGAGGCTGAATGAAAAATGCAGAAGGGAGAGGGAAGATCTTCCCTCCTCCCCCTCATTGCGTCCAACACCTTCGCTGCCCGGATACAGGCATATCGAGCAATAATATCCACATCTTTGTTTAAGCACCTACCGTTTTTCCTACCATTTTTTTTAATGGACCGTAATGAAGACACAGTAACACCACGGCGCAACATAGATATTGAAAACACATTCTACATTTTCTGTCCTTATACCAGGTATATAAATATGAAACCGGAATTTGCCCATAGCTGGTCCTAGCTGTCAATGTAGTTACCGTCAAACCGCGTCATTAGCGCCATTTTCTTGTTTTGACATCTGATAAAGATTTTCAACTCACAACAATACAAGTTTCATACAACAGCATAGTTTTTAATAGCGTTGAACATGTCGAATTTTGTGCCTGGAAACTACGATTTGCGGACAGCATTGATTTTCCGTTACCATTTGAAGAAAACTGCTGCAGAATCGCATCGAATGCTTGTCGAAGCTTACGGTGAGCATGCTCTTGGTGAGCACTTGGTGCTTTGAGTGGTTTAAAAAATTCAAAAGTGGCAATTTTGACGTGAGAAACGAAGAACGTGGAAGAAGGGTGTGATCTATTATGAGCTGCTAAAACCTGGCGAAACCGTTAATATTGAACGCTACCGACAACAAATGATCGATTTGAATCAAGCTTTGCGTGAAAAACGACCAGAATATCAAAAAAGGCAACTCAAAGTGATTTTGCTTCACGATAATGCACCATCACACACAGCAAAACCGGTCAAGGAAACGATTGAGGCGTTTAGTTGGGAAATACTTTCGCATGCGGCTTACTCACCAGACTTGGCTCCATCCGATTACTACTTATTTGCATCGATGGGACACGCACTTGCTGAGCAGCGCTTCACTTCTTACGAAAATGGCTCGATGATTGATTTGCCTCAAAGGAGCAACAGTTTTTTTGGCGTGGCATCCACAAATTGTCAGAGAGATGGGAAAAATGTATAGCTAGCAATGGGCAATACTTGGAATAAAATATTTTTTATCATTTTCATACAATAAACGTGTATTTTCTATACAAAAATTCCGGTTTCATATTTATATACCTGGTATATGACTTGTATACATATAACAAGCGCTATCGATAAATTCTCATTTCGAGCTTCAGTTAAACGCTTCTCTGATGAGATTAAAGTCCTCTAGAGCAAATAATATCTCAAATCGATTATCTCATCCTTTAAATTACCAGAGTGATAAAATATACTTGAAGAATGTGCGCGAGAGAAAGACGTTTCGCTGTAATTTACTAAAATGTAATTAATAAAAACAAGATGCAAGCATAATTAGTAAAATAAAAAATTATATATTCGATCATTTGTTTAAATGTTATTAGATTATTAACATCAAGTTATATCGAGATTCATCTTCCAGATTATTATTCCAATTTCGATTTGATGTATTTGTTAAAGAAGCGGCTCATCTCTCTATATTCAATAAACTTATATATTGTTATATAATTATGTATTTTCTCTTCCTGTATATTGTATATATATAAATCTCTTTCATTGACAACAACGCCGCGAACGAACTGGGTCAACCGAGCTTTCAACTCACATCCTTTCCTCTCCTTGTCCGTATCTCACGGATTGTTCCACATTGTGGAACGCTTCGTAAGAGATTCTGAGCACGAACGGTCGATATCACGGAGAAATAGCAGGATATGCATATACAGAAAAAAAAGAGATATAAAAGAACTCATTTATCTGATTTTTAAATCCCTACGCGTCTGTTCACATTCGATGCAAATACGTTTGATTGAAACTAGCGATGCGGACTTAATGCGGATTTAATGTGAATATATATATACAATATATACGCGAATTCAAGTTCTACAATTTACGGATTTTACATCATTGTTCGACAAATTTATTATCCTCTTCCGTTACTTTACTTTCGCGGCTGATATCGATGCGATAAAAATATGGTTGGACATTATATACCCGAGGACAGCTATTACACGTCCATGAAGAATTATATCGTATTTTAAATTGTACGATGAATACCTCGCCCGTCTCATACATCGGCAGAAATTTAATTAAAGTTCAATTAATATCCGTTAAATCCGTATTAATTCGGAAAATCAATCAGATTTAATTATCGCGAATACTATTGTACAGTTCAACTCGCCAAAGCGAAATATTAAACGTATACACAACGTGAATCATTACTCGTTATTACATTTTCCTCCGGATTATCCGACGGACACAAATTCTCTGAAGAAATTATCGCGTACGATAATTATATTGTACAGAGAAAAATCAATATATACATATATATAATTATATCTTAATGGGAGAGGGGGGGAGACAAATTATACATAAACCGCAACGTGGTAAACTATGCATACAGTGTGTTCGGCGGATAATTTACATTCCCTTTTGCACTTTAATAAATACGAAATTGTACGTGTAAATTATGTATTCTCGTATCGAAGTAGAAAATTTGGCGAACACGTTTGTCTTGGCGGGTCATAGCCGAGAGCGATGGACGGATTTGCGTGCCAATAGGTGGAATCGGCGCTCTCTGCCAGTATTATATCCCGTGAAAACATGCACGTTGCGAGCTCGTAAAATCGTCGAGAGATACGGATGATAACCAGTGTTTTCCAATTTCCGCCACGTCAAACAGTCAGCCAGATACAGATGCAGATGGTGATAATACCCGCCAATAGCTCGAAATTCCCGATCCATAAAGAGACTGCCCCATTTTGTCGATACTAGACACCGAATATATTCTACGGATTTAATTACTATCTTTACTGTCTTATTTTTTCGTCTCGCGTCATTTTTACGATCGGTATCATTGTAATGAATTGTATAATTGTAATGAAATAGAGAAAAACGGAAATAAATATCGAAATAAATCTCGCATATTAAATGCGCACAAAGCAATGTTTCAAATATTGTATACATTCAACAAGTAGTTTTACATCGAAATTATTTAGATACGGATTTTTCATTATAATACAAAGATGTCAAAATTTTATTCCATAAATATAGTCGTATTGTTTGGAATAGCTCGCAAGATATAAAAATATTAATAGCGGAGAAATCTCCCCAATAATATTGTCTAGCAAGACATGCAAGAACAATAATGTGTGTTAATGAGAATATAAATCGCGGTGAAAGTACGTATCCTCCCGCTACTTTCGGATTTTATATTTTCCTGAAAATAAGAAATGATTGTAGCATGGTTGCTGTAGACAAGACTCAAGTCGGTATCATGCACGGTGTCTAAAAATTAATAACAACCGTACCGTAACTTCATTATGGTACCGAATCGTATCACAGCGGAGTTATGTCACTACGACGGCATGTGCTTTGCATCGAGGTTTCGAGTATCCAAGTGTTTACGTATAACCGATTCTCGTCTTGAACGAAAAAAAAACATACATCGAGTCGACGGAGGACACAAACGACAAGGAGAGAGAGAGAGAGAGAGAGAGAGAGAGACGCCTGAAAGTTGGCTACTTTCCCGGCGCACGTGCTTCTCTCGTGTGTCACGGTATATACACGGCGAGATAGAACATTATATAACTTACTTCGTGAAGGGTAACACACGCGGATGCGCGTACTGTGAAATCAGAACAGGTTATTTCTCGGCGACAGGTGATACGGGATCTATCCGGCGTTGTATGCGGCCCATGCCACGAGGAGACGTGCCAGCGCGATGCACCGCTATACAAAGACTTACGAGTGTGTAGACACACGATGGAGGCATGTAAGTACATTGGACAACCGAATGGAACGGCTTGAGTGAAGGTACGGCATTGGATGGAAAGCTGAACTTTGTATACCGTACAGTCAGGAGGAGAATATCCCCGTGAAAGAGCATCGTCGAACTACTCTGTGTCACGTCGCGGACGGCTCGTGACAGGATTACTTCCGTCGAACACGCAGATTCGCAAGAATTGCAAAAAATGTGCTTTAATAAAGAAATGTAATAATACTTTTATATATATATATATATATATATATATATATATATATATATATATATATAGATCTCAATAATACCACTATTTAATGAGAATCTAATCGAATGAAATATAAAAGTAAAACGGAGTGATCAAGATTTTCTTGGAAATTTTGTATATGAAAAGAAAAATTATTCTCGTATAAATTCTTGTCTATTCTTATAAATTAAAATATGCTTCGGATAATACATGTAATTCGCAAAATAAAATTCAAGATAGAAATTTATTTGTAATTTTATGTACCGCGTATATGCTAACGTATTATTTCTCTTCTTTGTATAAATATGCATATATATTTTCAAATTTATTTTCTATAATATTAATAATAAAATTATAAATACAATTGCATCGCGAATTTTGTCGCAAATTACAAAGTATCAATTTCAATTACGAATCGTAAAATTATGAAAGAAATATGATTAATATATTTTTTCAGTATACTATTATGTCAGCGCGCTATTTAAATTAGTTGTAAAATTAAATATATAAGTTATATATAAAATAGTAAAAAGCACGAATAACTTTTTTTTTTATACCGTTACACATACATATTTAATAATATGCACATATATATATTTAATAACATGTATTTTAAAATATTTTCAATCTTCCCTATATGATCAAAAAATATTAGTATAAAGCTGGAAAAAGATTTCAAACTTTGTATGCGGGTAATTGCTTTTCAGAGAGTGATGTGCCCGAGGAAGAAGAAAATTCGCGATTTTAAAAGAAAGGAACTACTTAACTAGGTAGCTCCGAAGGACGACGAGGGAAATGACCCTTCCTCGAGAACGGACGCTCTCTTCCTGCCACTTCTATATTCGAAGGAACTTGAGAGGAGTAAAGACAGATTAAGGATAAATTTATTTAGTACTCTTACGTTAGAGGAATGTTGTAATAAAAGAGAAAGCTGATGCGACCTCTAAGAAAACACATTAAATTTATCTATAAGACTGATGAAAAGAGAGTAAAATCAGTGACTTGAACTGCACGTTAGAGGGAACACAGCATTGAAGCGCAAGATGCACAAGAATTAAACTTTAACATTTTCACGTTCACTCTTGTCTTTCGTCCAAATACAATACATGGAATAGAGAGACGTGTATTTCGTGAAATGCATGTTCTGAGAAAAATCTTTTGTCTCTCGATAGTAACTAATTAAAAAATTAATAAATAATCAAATTCTATTATCTCTTCATTTGTACATTTTATTTAAGATTTAACATTGAAATAATTCTCGTATATTCGGCGGAAAAACTTTTGTCAAACGAGAATGTGAAGGGAAAGTATGTAGTTGAGAACGCGGTTCGTTTCGAAACGATAAATCATACGGGGTGCGTATCGTTACCTACGTATCGCTCGATGCACGCGCATTCAACGCACGCCACGCTAAGTATCCAACCAGACGTTATTTAACACTAAAATATTAGCGCCGCGAAACCGGTGTACGCCGATTAAATTACGGCGCCGCGAGACTGCACGCCTTCCGCTAAGGCGGGATATTTAATTTCCACGGTTGGTTTCGATAGTGAAACAAGTAGATTAAGTAATCTCATTTCGCAGATTGTAAAGAGGCGGACAAGCCGCGCTTTCCTTAGACGAAAAGTAGATGAGCGCAGGTAGATAGATATATACGTAGATAGGATAGGTACACACAGGCGACGAAAGATAAAGCGACTTTTGTGCAACTCCAAGTTCGGATAAGAGAAGAGAGGCGGGGAATGGAACTTTTCAATCTTCTTATACCGCGCGGAAAGAGGCCGTCGCGCCGCCGATGGTGTCGGATGGTTCCGAATCGCCGGCAAATTATTCCGAGATTAACCAAAGAGAATCGCGTTGTCGATTCCAATCTTCGTGCCAATCTTATCCCACTGAGCTCGTTCGCCGCTTTCGGGGCCCGTATCGATTTGTACGATAATGAAGTTCTAATCTCTGACACGGCGAGCTAAGACGCGGAAGACGTCCGGTGCAATATTGGTGACGCGTTGCAAGGAAACCATCTACACATAAGGGATGCCTCGAAATTGAATTATAAATTATATTCAAAGGCGTCACTTTAAAGCCTTGGCGAATGCGCGCCGAATAATGTTTCGTCAGCTGGGATTTAATTACGCCGGCGTTTCGAAGTAATTTAATGAAGGGTATTACCAACTTCGTCTATAAGAGAGAGGGGGAGAGAGAGAGAAAGGGAGGAGGAGATGGCAAAATTATGCCGTGCATCTCTGCATTTAACGCGCGTATTTTATGGCGGAAATATCGAATGGAAATTGCATGTGTATAGTACGCATCGCCTGTTTCGGACACTCGCGCATTGTGCTTCGTAT
This sequence comes from Polyergus mexicanus, assembly GCF_030449975.1. Classification (NCBI taxonomy): domain Eukaryota; kingdom Metazoa; phylum Arthropoda; class Insecta; order Hymenoptera; family Formicidae; genus Polyergus; species Polyergus mexicanus. The sequence continues at coordinate 274,258 of NW_027223323.1, forward strand.
CGGTATTTAATAAGCGCAATCAACGAAAGATGTTTCGCGAAAGCGTTTCACGCGAGAGATTTTCGATTATAACAATACTTTCTCGAAATATTTCTTGTTAGAATTAACAATCGCTCGAGCGATATAGCGCGTGTGAATTGAACTAAAAATTTTCTTTAGCGCAGAAACGTTAAACGAATTGTATCGAAATGAAATTGTCCATGACGTATCTCGCGCTATTATTTTGTGACTTTCGAGTGTCCCACTCGTTAATTATTTTCCATGGCGGTTCCGTTCGAATAGCCCTGCTCGCCCCGCCCTAACAGCGCAATAATGAACTCCGTCCTTCCCGGTTTCCCGATTATTAATGCACACTCCCCCCACCCCGCTGTTTTCGTTATAGCCGCAGTTTGCAGCAGTTTGTTAATGTCAGCCCTAAACGGCAAAGCGGTGCTTCTATTATATCGTAAAGTACGACGCCTGTTACGCGCTCGGCCCGCGTCATTAGCGCGACGTCTTCGGCGAGTAAAGCGGAAGAAAATCACGGCGAAGCTACTTGAATTTACTGGCAGACGTCGGCGTTCGTATATTTCATCGCCGAAAGAAATTGGACGTTGGAAACTTTCGCCGTCGCGACTTTTACAAAATATGAGTTCTTTGTCGGGATCATTTATCTCGGTATATTCTTGCGTGTTCCGTCCTCGCGAATCATCATCCAATATCTAAATTATTGAAGCGAAGGAACTTTCATTTTTATACAAGTTATAAATTTTGTAAATTATAACTAATGTAAATTAATCCGATTTTTTGTTTATTCTTTCTCGAAAAATGCGTATCGAAAATATCACCGAGGAGAAATATCACGGCGGTCTTGTTAACGTACGACAAAGAGAAACGATCGGTCGTAACTTGAATTGTCCAAGTAGCTCAAGACCATTCGAGAGGCAGGGACATGGCTCGTCCGTTTCCAGGGGGATAACAAGTTGCATTGATGTAGCGCGCGAAAGGAACCGGAGAGAACCGAACAATGTACATATGTAAATCGAGTGGGCGTCGCTTTTAAATCAATGTTCTCGCGCATTATGCGATCACTATGGGCGTTTAGCCGGATTGCGCGATGGCATGATGTTGCGTTTTCATCGAAATAGCTACGATACATCGATATGGTTTTCCTATCTCGTTCGCTGCCCTAGGTCGCCTGGGATTTGCAGGATGGCTTTTCGTGCTTAATGTGCCGATGAAACACGACTAGCGGGGCACGAGTAAAATATTTTAGCAAACTTGATGAGAGGTAACATGATGGCGTGACCTCGCACCATCGTCACCGATCATACTTTTCTCATCGTAAATTTTTCAGTGCGTTCATCCAAATATTCCCCCCCCGTTATCGTAATGCCATTAAAGATCGATCGATTAATGTATTGTCCTTTTAAGAAGAAATGTGGGAAAAAGAAAATTTTGACCGGAGGAGCAAAATTGTGTCGAGTATATGTGTGAATCCATGCCGTTCCGCGCAAATTTCTTTTTGCCGAATTGTTACCCTAGTTTCTCCGTATTACTCGCCTCCACCTATCTACGCAAAACGAATTTTTACACGTAGCGTCAAGAGAATCGAGTTTCCACCCGAGCTAAAGTTACCCGACACCGTTAGCGTAGGGTAGGTATAGATAGGATGAGGGTGGAAACGAAATACAGAGTAGCACAACGAAAGAGCAAGAGGGACGTGGAAACGCGAGTGGAGAAACCTTTCGCAGCGACATGGCTCGTTCTCTTTTTTTTTCCGCCGCACTGAGCATCGCGCGACATTCAATTTCCATGTTTGCACGCATCGGTCCACGACCGCGTACGATCTACATATACAATATATACCGTATATGTATATGCGCTTTATCGTATATATACATATATATATATAAATATGCTCATGTATAAATACCTAGATATACATATGCGACTATCAACAATAATTTCGAATACGCCTGGCTAAGCGTACGCGCGGTGAAGTTGCGATAAACCGGGATAGAGATCCGGTCGTTCGCACGCGTATACATATATGTATACGCGCGCGTGCGTTCATCGTTGAAAGTACAAACATTCTCTCGATAAGCTATCCGTGCATCGTATACACGGGATCGTTACTTCGTACGAATAGGTGAATGTCTTCGTGCCTGCATTCGTGTGCGCTACATTGCGTGTCGGGGGCGTGGGGCGATTCACCGCAAGTAATTAGGTGATGTGTTTATCGCACATCAGTTAGCCGCCGGCACAACGTGACGGGACTAACTAGTGATAATCGATTATCACCCTCGGATCGAATTTTTCACAGTTCGTCGGCGTCGTGTCACCAACGCGTGTGCACGCGTGTACCGTCCGCGCGATTATCTCATCGCGGCCGATGCTCTTTGTTCGAGGAACGCCGTTTTTTTTTAAAGCGGCTGCGACCGCTTCAATTTTCATAAAATTTAAAAGACACCGTCAAGTATTCATTTGCCATTCGCATCTGTTTTGCAAGATTCTGCCATTTGCAGCTTTTTTTTCCGGTTAATCCAAATAAATGATTTACGATCTTGAGAATTGAAACTATCTGCGGCAGAAATTTCATCTATTAAATACGAATCATTTGCGTTGATCGATAATGCGGCGATTATGCGGCGAGTGGATAAACAATCCCCGTGAGCGTTTTTTAACGAGCGAATCCTCGGAAACGAAACTTGGCGGGTATAATTGCCATCCAAGGTAGAACGCAGTGATCGATAACTTTAACATCACGGCTTCTCTGGGTAACGTTGATCCGCACTGATAGAACTACTCTAGAAAAACTCGAGTCGAAGAAAAAGAACAAACTATCTCTCTCTCCCTCCTTTTCTATCTCTCAGCCTCTCGGTTAGAACCGTTTAAAAAAGTGGAAAGGGAGAAGGTGAGCGTCTCGGTTCGGAGCAAAACGTGTATTACTCGAAAAGTATATGTCGTTCCGGAGCCAAGACGAAACTTCAGTCGGAAAATTGCGGTAGAGAATTCCGAAATCGATCGGGAAGAAGTCCCTTAATATCGCTTACGACGTCGCTAGAAAATATATCGTGAGAGTATTTATGCAAATTATTATGCAAATTAATGGAAAATACTGTGTAAGTATCTCATAAAGAAAACTACTTTTTAATATTTGTGTACCCGTAGAAAGATCGTTCCCGTTAATATTCTAATATGCCGCTATTCGAAGAGAGATTCACTTGCGCCAATCTCTTAATCAGATCAAAGCGTCGTACCGTAATTGATATGAAACCATTGTTGCTTTAAGATATATTCGAGGGAATCAAAGATATACCGACGCTTTCCCGACTTTCATACAAAAACGATCGGCTAACAATGGCCCCTCATCGAAAATTTGTTATTCCGGCGGTGTATTAAAATTCAGCTATAGCGAAGAAAGCGCGAATGCCTGAGTAAAGGTAGTTTCAACATCTCGTATTGTTTAACCGAAAAGTTTCCCCTGCTTGAATACTCGCCGTGATTAAAGAGCTGCCTCGTTCGTGTTCTCGCAATGAAACTCGCCGTTTCCAGGACAGACATTGTTCTGAAACTCGTCGTCGCACACGACGGACACGAATCGACTGTTAAACGTTGCGTTCGCGGGCGGGACGATATAATGCATGGAAAAATAACCCGGTTTGTCCGCGCGAATGGACCATTTGCAGGAAGGCTAACCCAGTTTTGTATTTTAATATTACCCTTGTCACATAGCTACCGCCGTATACATTTTCACAATGGCAGCCACACCGAAGGCACAATGTGATTGTACTTTAATAATAACGTGTTAAAAGATACGCGCGTTTAATGGACCGATGAAGTTACAAGGACGGGCTGATGAAATTACACGTTTATAACTCGCAAAATCACTGGCACACATAAATGCTTTTAGCAAGAGTCGCTGATATTATAAGTCATATTTCAAGCGACAGCAAACACACACAATACATATGCAGATGAAATAAATTCGGATAATCGCGGGCGCTTTATTTTGTTTTTATAAGCGATACGATCTCTGATATTAAAAGTAGATGAAGCGGTGAATTATATTCGAGTCGTGAAAGTTTTATATAAAACAAGCAGAGAAAAAAATAGAAATTTTAGTCAAATGAATTCTTGATACGTCTCGATACACATTTACTATACTAGAAATGTTTGATATTAATTTAATTAATAAGTAAATTTAATTAATAAGTAAATATTAAATATATCGTAAAGGGTAACAAAAATATGTACTCGCAAATTTGTTTCACTAACACCGTACGTGAAGGAAAAATTTTTGCGGTTCCAGAACTTTTAAGCAAAAATTCCACTTTTAGTGAGTCTCCCGTGCAAAATTCTCCTCGTCACTATTCAGAAACCTCACTCGAGTTTCAAAGTGCTACGTGAGATTTTTTAACATGGATCTCTACCGAGCCCTATCTAATCAATGTGTTTTTAATGACATCTCATGTCGATCTACTTGAAAACTGTAGCTTTCAAAGTAAACTTTGATTGACACATTTTATCGATATTTTCTTAGGACGAGCAGAAATCTATTGAATTTTTTAAATTATTATATATATATATATACATATTTCTTCATCCCAGAAAATACGTTACAAGGAAGCCCGGAAATATGTATATCGCAATAAGCAGAGCTAGAGAGAGAAATGTTTTGCGAAGGGAAACAGGGTCAGGTTTCTCCAAGTAATTTCCACGATTGTACAATACACCATAATTGGAAGTCGCGTATTTGCTTTCGCCATTGCTACCTCGACCGTGCCGCAAATTCCTATAATATTGCAAAAGGCGCGAGTATTGCAGCGAGCATAAATCGTTCGCCGCTATTTTCCACGTCCCATGTCTAATATAGCTGGGAATGCTCGTGCTTCATTTCACCGCGACAACATGAGCTATTCGACGAATGTACTCGATTGGATATTTCGGCCATAGTTGTTCCGCAGAGACATTGCGCCACTTTATTAAGCCAGCAGTGTTCGGCAATCGGCAAACAACTTTTTAATGCGTTATTACGAATCGAAGGAAAGCGATTTCCCGAAACAAGTCCCTCTCCCATCCCTCCCGTCCGTTCGACGTGACGACTATCATGCATATACATGAGTTGTCCGTAGCCGTCGAAAATTGGCACAAAAATAGCAGCGAGACATCGTGTCGCACCAACACGACGTATAATTTATGTACACCCCGTCTACGATAATGAAAGAGGCGCGATGCGAGTTAATTAACTCGACAAAACTGGAAGAAGGGACGCCAGTGTCGATTACAGTTGAATCTACTTTATCCGCTCGAGCGTTTTTTTTTTTTTTTTTTTAACAAATGAAACGCGTGAAAACTTTTTGATTTATACCGTGCAACGTTTGTTCGTATTTTTTCAGAAGTTTCTCTTTCATAATGCAAAAGATACACTGGCGCTTAAGTGCCGTTTTGAACAGTTATGTTAGCGTTATGTTACTTTCGCGGACTGCTTTTCTGTTTTTCTCTCCTCTTCTCGTTGAATTTTAAATTACATTTTTCTTGTCAGACGGCAAAACTTTTTTTTTTTAATCTTTAAATGAAGCGCACGCGGTTATTCCATTTGTTCGCTGAAACAGATTCCAGAGCGCTATTCAGGCTGAATTTCACAGAGACTTTGCACGAGCTCGTAGGTAGGTAGGCGCACCTTTAGAACACACAAACACATACTTCTCTAATTTTACTATTGCGAATTGTGAATTCAGCTTAAGTAACCTAACTCGATTGCCTAATCTAACACAGTGGGTCATATCGATAAATTAAAGTTGCTTGTCTTTCCGACACTATGTCGCGTCTCTCAATTAGTCGACGCGCAAGAAAGTCTGTGACCTTCTTTGGTGTACAAGCAAGCGACTTCCGGGAGAATCACAATGAGCTGCGGGTAACATCTCGTGCTTACCGTATACTTTCTAAGAAAACTTTTTGATCCAAGCGCAACGGGGATCTTGGTAATTGTATAGTTGATACAATTAGAACGTGTTGTATTACGGATTATATAACTCTATATATATCTTCTATTTTTATTTCGAAATGAAAGCAGCTTGAAAGTCTTCGTCTTGCGTTTTCACTTTGCCAATGAGATCAATAGAGAAAACAGCATTTCAAATATATCGCGTAAATAAGATAAGCTATGCGAAAATTGCATAATTAAATACAGTTTATTTTAAGTGAGATGGGGAGAGGATGGGGTGAGCAATACGTAGATAAAGCCAATAGAAAGCTTTATGAGCTGAATAGGATTATGAATAATTAACAACCCGTCTTGGCCGTTATATAAATCACGTCTAATGGATTTTGTATAGCTCCCAATGCAATTGCCTTCCGCTCTGAGAGAGTCTCTCCGCGCTTACAAGCGCTACCTGGGCACCCATACAATCCCTCGGTGAAAATTCCATCTCGCTCGAGGCATTGCTATTCCAGCGAACAAATTCCAGCGCCGTAGCAATTAAATTCTAAGACGGTGGTGCTGATGAATCGAGCTTTTTTTTTTTAATTACGAGCAACGAGTGCGGAATAAATTCTAACGAAGCTCGGTCGCGCTCTGACGTCCCGCGATATCCGGTAAGGGTCGGAGGAGCCCGTCGTTTCAACGACGAGAACGCAGACGCCATTCCAGACAGTGATTTTAACAGCGCCGTTTCTCGAAACATTAGCATTACTCGCGTAGCGCCGTCGTAGTTTAACCGGCTTCCACGTTCGAAAGTAATTAGGTTAATTTCGCTAAAAGCCCGCGTGGCGCCATCGGGGGATCACGCCGAAATTATCAGCACTTTTGCCCGAGTTCATGCGAAAAAAATAGGATTAACTCCGGAAAATACCGGAACAATGGACACGAATCGAAATAGGAGATGGGGAGGGGGAGGTGGGGGGGGGGGGAGGAGGAAATTAACGATCTGCTAGGCGGGCGCAATTAGCTGCTTCTTTCTTATCCGCGTCGCGTCTACATCCTGTTGAATATCCCGTTTTAGCATCGCCATTCGCGCCGCGCGTAAAATATGAAAATATTCAAATGCGCCGAAATACCCGATGTCCCTTATACCCCCGCGATTTTGACGACAAGTCCTTCCAGACACGTTTCGATCGGTTGAATTCCCGACACGTTTTCATTCGAAGCACTCTCCCGTCTCAACGCGAATGTATTCCGCCATGGAAGGATGACGTGGTACCATGGGAGAGAATTGAATTATCGATGTCACGAATGTACTCGTGCACGACAGCTGCTTTCCTGGCGCATTAAGGCCGATCGCTGTTAGTGCGACGGCTTTCAAGTTTTTCAATTTCCAAGCCACGAAAACTCGAAAGCCACCCGTTATCATCCGAAAGGGCATGCGTGTCGCTCGCGGCGGGGTAAAGGAGAGGGACCATGTCGGGGGGGTACACGTCACGCTAATCCAGGAGCCGTGCCCATGCAAGTGAGTGTAGCGACATCGTCCGTAATTAGTTTCGCCGTTAAACGACTTTGAAGTTTGTCCCGGCGATAAGCACGGGCTTACATCGCGCCGGCACCTCCGCCGTGTAACGCCCGAGACAAAAAAGCCGAGCGAAATTTCGCCGATTGCTTCGTCGAAAACATTTATTGCTCTGGTGAAAATGCATAAAGTTAGAACGATATTTAATGATAGGAATCGACCGATGTGAACTTTTTAATTATGGCGAATGATTACGAGGCGAGAATTTTCATGCGCCCCCCCCCCCCCGTGCAACTATTTGCTACCCTCGGTCTTGATAACGCGAATACATAATTGCGTTCGCAGTGAAACACGGCAATACATGAGAGGAGAAAAGAAATTATTATTCATGAATATAATACCGACGAATCTTGACGATGGTTATATACGTACATATACAATATATTGTTCGCTAATAACACCGGCGGGTATCCTTCGGATTATTAATATCGTACGTACTTGTAAGGTGCACTTAATGCGAATTCAGTGCATCGGCAAAACATGTCACGCATTTCTACGTTGAAGTAAAATAACTTTCGTTTCAGCGGATCTCCGCCTCCCATTTGGAGCGCACAATAATTCTCTGCCACGACATCGAGGCATTCTGTCTATTCGCTTAAGTTTGCCCCGAGCGAGCGCTACGACGAAATACTCGAATAAGTATCCCGGTGCTCGTTGTAAATCCGATCACGATTTGTCTCGGATTGCGATAGTTACAGCACAATCACGCGTACCGAGGAAAATAGTAGCAAAGATTATTCAAGAGATATCTATCTATCTATCTATCTATCGGAAAAAAAATTTGAAGAAATATATAAGGAAGTAAAACGTGGAATTAAACAATTATTAAATGATATTGTACTCCGCGATAAATCGCGAATAAAACGCCGAGAGCTACTCTATAATAAGCCAATACATAAATATTCACATCGACAGTAGTTACCGCACATAATTATTTTTTATGAAAAATTGACGGGAGGAGAGACGTTCGCAATGGGGAAAATTGTCGGGCAAAAATGAGACCGAGCAACGAGACCGATAAAGTATGGGCCGGTCGAAGCAAAAATCGCGCCGCAGAAGCAGAAATAAAAAGCAAGAAAGATGAAGAGAAAAGTAGACGAGAAGAGAGCCAACCGAATATCGCGCCGGTCTGTGTATTTATTTTGCTGCCGTTAAGTTTCGGAGCAGTCGTCATAGTCGGTTCGTTACAGCCGCAGTTCCATTTACAAGTAATTAGCCTAACGAGCACCGAGGGCGAAGGCAGACTAATAATTCAGTAAAGTTGTCGGTAATCGCGTGAACCCCTTGACGCTTCGATTCGCTCCAAGATCGCTCGTCGAAGCAAAGATTTGTAATCTCGAATAACCGTATCCGTCTGTGCAAAAACTGTGATGTGTTTTTTTCGAGGACGAAATTATTGAAAGGAGAGCATATATTCGGGAGTCTCTCGCGCTATGTAATAAATTAACGCAAGATTGTCATAGAAAATTTATTGCCTCGCTCATGTATCCAACAATATACCTCCAATATTGAGTGTACTTTACTGTAAAATTTTATTTTATCACCGGAAATGCTTTCACTCCAAACATAGATAAATCAACACAGAGTTCAAATGGATCACGCCGCTGCGTAAACCTTTCAATTTTTATCGTACACCTGTATACGTTTGCATTCCATTACGCGCGGAGATCAACGCTACGCGATTATATTGGTATTCGGTTTAACGCGCTTGAGGATGCGCGAGTGTTGCAAATCAGATCCGCGGGCAAATTTATTTCATCCATTATCGTTCAATATATTATGCTTATGGAAAGAAAAAAATGAATGATTTTTCCTCTAGAATTCTTCCGAGCTAAAATGATGTAGGAAGGATATAGGAGAGAAACTCTCATCGCGCTTATGTCGGTGCGTTGATGTACGTAATGCGGTAAAATGCGGGGTGTGCCGGCGGCAATTTGCAAAATTTATCTCACTGGCAAACCAGCCAACGACGAGATAGCGGCGGGAGAATCTGGGGCTAGCCTATCCATGATGCGATTGCTTCGTGGTGAAAGCTCACACTGCCAAAAGCTATGTAATCTTTAAGCCACACTATTAGCGAATCGGACCGCTCGCCACTATCGTGCGACATATTTTCTGGATTTAAAGCTTAAACGTATCTCGCAAGTTGTCGCGTGTAATGGCTTAGATGAGAAACACCGGAAAAGAGCCAACGACGTCGATCCGCACGTTGCTCGCTAGCCTCCGAGACGATCTAATAATCGGCTGGCGGACATCCACGGTTGGGAGAGAGATCGATCGAGATGGCCGTCCGGCGATGCTGGGTCGGGATTATACCCCGGAGGGAAATCGCCGAGAAGGAATCAGCACGATCACGGCGAACGACCTACACGCTCGCCGAGCTGCGTATACGTACAATGCTACCGGAATCATTCCGGGATTACCTTCGAAGATCGGCGCGATTTCGATCTGAGACGTCGCGCGGGCTACAGCAGGACGACGAAATCGCGAGAGAACTCCCGATTCGCGCGCGAGATCTTGTAACCGTTCCGATTTCTCTCCGAGAGCGTGCCAAGGCGTGATTGTTTTCTGCTTTATAAGACGCACCTGGTACCGTTTCGCTACGATTTCTCGTACCTTTGGTGTTTCGACGAAAGATTTTTACCCATGTTGAAAGGGAAATTCGCTCTTTTCGATATATTTATCGAATGTGATTTTTGTAAAAAGATATAAAAATAGCAGTGCATAAGCATAAAACAATATATATTTCGTATATTCGGTAAATATTTTCTATAATAATTTATAATATTCTCTCTTTTTCTTTGAAATATATAATATTTCAATAAATAAATAAATAATTAAAAATGTATATATTTCTTTAATGATTCTTTCTCTCTTTTTATTTTATTTTTTTCCTATATATATATACTCAAACTTTTCTTTGGTAAAGACTAAACTTTATTGTCTCGTGCATATATATTCTATCATAACGCTTATCTTCAGCTGCACCTGCTTCCTTAACTTTCTTTGATGCTATATCAATATTAAAGAACTATGTCATTTTTCTAATTAATCTTTCTTTTACACGTGCATTATATATAAATTATGACACTTGTAATACTTTCTTCATGAGTATTATTAATGAATATTTAGATAATAGTTAAATAAAGGAAATATCGATATCCTTGCAATTTATATGATAAAATCATAATACAGCTTATGTCGCACAATGCTGTTGCCTACTTTACAGACGGTCCGAACAGAAACGTTTCGAAGAACAGGAATTTCTTGACAAAAACTAATTCTCTTGATAAGAGAATCTACCACCCCCTAAAGTTTATCCCAGCTCCTAAAATGTCTTGTAATTATATAAATATATATATATATAATGATATTTTATATAATAATTATATATATATATATTTATATAACGATTAAAAATCAAAAATCAATTAAATTGAAATAAATAAATGAGTACATTATTTCTATAGCTTGTCACACTCACGACAATTTACAGAATATATAACGTTATATTTTTATGTTACATATTGTTTAATAACTATGTCTTCTATCATATTTCTTCTCTAAATTATAACATCGATGTCGAAATATCAAGATGTCTTAATAGAGTAACAAGGAGAGACATGTTTCGTGCGAAACTTTAATTTATAGAGCGTACTTGTCACTTGAAAAGCGGATCAAGTCACAGTAAGACTCCATCATACAAGAGCAAATTCTGATCCAATCAAGAAAGAGAGACATTGTATATCTGTGCATTTGTAAAACTGAGCATTCGCGTTGGTTGTTTTATACGAAAGATCTTCCTGGTAATCTTTTCAAATTCAAGTAAGGCGGAAAATCTTATAAAAATCTTATAGGTCATTTCCACACATAAATATTAGTTAAAGAGAATTCAAGTGATTATCTCTTATTCGTAACTTTGCAAAAAAAAAAAAAAAAGACAAAGAATAGAGCGGCATTTTAACCGATCTAGTTGGAAATTATTGTTTAACGTGTTTTTGTTTCGACACATTGATATTAACTCGGTATCTCTCTCCTGTCTGGCTGGTCATCTCGTAATATTGCGGTTCATCTTGAAAAAACGGCTTTTAATTCGCATATTTCTCGTCGCTCAGGCGGCGGCTTATGACTGTGTATTTGAGGGTGTAAGATGGGAACAATGGTACTAGTCATATCATTCATTTGTATTCGCGGTACCTTCTACTCACAGAACGCGAAGACAAGAGAAGAAAAGATTTAACGCGGAAATAAGATGATTACGGCTTAGCTTAACACGCTGGAGCCGTTAAAATCTCTTGCAGCGTATCCTCTCACCTTCCTCGTTTTAACTTCAAGGCGATATCGCGAGCGTGTTTTACTGCGCTTCTTCGATCCATCGAGATGGAATGTCTATTCGTCACGAGATCGGATTTATGTTAAACTCCTCGAAATTTCAATCGCATCTTATTACCACGAGCAGCGCACAGCGGAAGGTTCAATTTATGCGTACGAAGGAAATTCGTGTAGTCTTGACATTATGCATATATTACATGTACCAAGAATACATGAAATCGATATCACAAGCCCCTTCTAAGACACAGTAATACTGTTACAACGGGTATACGCATCGGTAAACAAAGGCAAAGCAAAGGACACACTATCGTGAAATAATGTAACCCGGCTATGGCTTCAAAATTTTGTCAAGTATCCCCACAATTTTCATACTTAACCGATAACCTTTTACGTAACACGTAACGCGTACGCGCACACACACACACACACACGGCACGATCTCATTTCTGCGACATTCACCGAATGTAATTAGAGTTTCGTCCGTAGAGAATCAAGCGCTTCGTATTAGCGGAAGCATTTCACGTTCTCACTTTTCTATCGATCGCTTTTCCTCGACCCTACGTTTCCCATGGATCGCTGTATCCCCGAGGCGATTCTATGGTCACCACGGTTCCGCCGGATATTATTGGTTCGCGTAGAAAAGAGAGAAAAAGAGAAAGAGAGAGAGAGAGAGCATAAGGTTGGACCGCTGTCCGATCGGATAAGTTTAGCAGGGCCAATTGGAAAAGTCGGTCAAGTGCTCTCGTGCTGTTCGTATTTGCGGTCGCAAGGGAGAATCGTCATCGGGTGTCCAATAGGACGATTCCCACAGGGAACGGCCGGTCAGCTGTGAGCTTATTATTTCTGATAATAACAGGTCAACCGATATATCGAGGCGAGATTCCCGAGGTGAATTTCCTCGTAGACATACATATAATCCGCTGGTCCGCGCGAGTTGATTGGACACCCGGCATCGGCAGGTCGTTCGATATATTTCTATTTAAATCCGCGCTCATCGTTCTCATCGATTCGATAGCGACGAAAGAAATTCTCTCATAAAATATGTTATCCGCGGAATCAATTTTAATCACGGTTCTGTCGCCTGAATCTATTTACTTGGAGATTGATTGCAATTTATAAAAAGAGGCAAGAATGTGCGCGTCACTGTAACGTGTATGCAAAATATGATCGATGATGACGAGGAAAATTATATGCGGCAAATGTCAATATTTGTAACTGTAAAAGGATTTACACACACACACACACACACATACACATAGATTTGTTTCCGGTGATAACATTAAAAATTCAGATTTACGAATAATATATTAAAATTCATCGTCATTAGAATCTTGTTTATTCAAAAATTTCAAAACGAATTAATCTAATATTCGTATCGATTATTGAATTTTTCAGCATGCATTTTCCTCGATCTTATTTCGAAAAAGCTAAGTGTCCGTCCATTTGCGTAACAGGATTGATATAATCTGTTAAAATGACACAGCGTGCGAATAGACTTTTATTCGTGATATTGCGATAAATTAATGCCTTTCCATTAGTCCCAGAAACCGTGTTTTAGCTTAGGAATCCCCATAAAGTATATCTACGAAACGGGAAAACGTTGAAAGGATTTTACTCCGGTTCCATCGCTCTAGCCGACTCTCTTCGCTCCATCAAAGAACTTCCGTAATTCGCTTACGCATTCGCAATGTACTTATCCTTGCCTCCCGTTTTGCACACTTTCCCGGCTTATCCGACCAGACAAAAATCTCGGAAAGAAGTTATTACGTAAAGAGTGACCGAAAGAAAGGTATGGATGACCAGAAGATGAGAGGGAGATGTTTAATTGGTTTCTTTCTTGCGCTTATATCATACAGAAACATACACGATTTATAGTTTGTTCTTTCTCTCCGATTCACTAATTTTCCATTATGTTTCTCTCTCTCTCTCTTCCTTTTATTTGAATTGAATCAAAATTGTATTTTCACATAAGAGTAAGATTTTACAAAAAAACATAATTTATTTGTTTCTACAAATAAAACTAAATTTAAATGGATTTAACGCGATAATATATATATATATATATATATATATATATATATATATATATATATTTAAATAATAATCTTTATTCAGACATAGTCCGGAGAAACTGAGCATTAGCGGCAGTACAGTTGTTCAAAAAATTATCGAGACCGCGTGATATATCTTATTTCTTACCGCGTATAAAATGTTCGAAATCGGGAGGTAAATAATGAACACGATTTATCTGCCTTGCATTTGTCATGTCGCAAAATCCAGTCACGGATATTGGAAAAACATTCGGAATCGGAGGGATGCCGCCAATAAGATGGATAAAACTTGAGATGCGGTAACGACGGTGAGAAATCTAGGGGAAAAAGTATAGTGCGAGGACGACGTTTGCGTTTTTCGTAGTGTGTCGGTAGTTTTGGTATGTTCGTTTTCTATTTTGTCATTTTCTGAGAAAGATACTTCTCTGTTCTCTCTCTCTCTCTCTCTCTCTCTCTATCCATCTATCTATCTCTCACTTTCTCTTTGAGGACGCGAGAGACCCGCCCGGACTAATGCACGGTAATCGCATGGCAGCTGACGAAGGCTCCACAAGCCTGACCCCACGCCGTCATGAATGATTCAGTGAGCGGACGTAGTACGGAGGGTCATTATCGTTATAAAGGGGAATGAATTTTACACGAAACACCGTAGACGCTGCGCAATAACGCGTGACATTCATCGCGAGGGAATAGGCTTCATCGCACGACAACGTAAAAGAGAGAGGCACGAAATAATCGAAATAAATTTAAATATCATCGAATTATATTACATATTATATACAATACGAGGAATTTGCGTTTCTTTTCTTTTGCCGTTAAAGATAAATAACGTAAATAAATTAAATAGTGTACGCTATATGTATATTCAAGATCGTATATTTATGGAGAGGATTTATTTTTAAACTTGAGTTTGCGTGCGGTGATTACGCGAATAATAAATGCACTCGCGCAATTATTTTCTTAAGTACGCGTATTACTAATTCAATCTCTCTTTCGATTGCAAAGAATAATAATTTCCTCCTAGCATAATTAATAATTATGCGAAGCAGCTCTCTCGTTTGCCGCATTTGACATTGCCGTAAACGAGACGCACACCAGGTTGAAAATAATGTGGCCCAGATTCTGAATTACTGTCTCTCTTAGCCCCGCGTATTTTAAGAATAGCTTTCGTTCTCGCTTTATGAAATTCATGTTATAAGTCCTTCAAGAGAATTGATTGGATTGGCTCGCGGCCGCATGGCGTAATCCTATTTTTGAATGCGAAAGGCGATCGAGATTCATAGTACTGCAGGCTGCGATATATGAACGTCACAGTTTAGATTTCGATTTTGACGGAGCTTTACGCAAGCATCGAATGGCACCAATTTTCACGGGCCTTGTGAAACTCCCGATGTATAGGACGGATGAAACTTTATGAAATTCATGAGGGACACCGGTGCACTTACCGGCCGAAGTAGCTTGGTGCGAATATTTCTTGAGAATCGTCGCCGTAGGGAGTAAGAAACTTTTCATGGATTTTTATATAAACTTCGGATCTTTGATTCAGCTCATAAAATTTTCAACTGCGAATGAGCGACGGTATAGAAAATTGAATGCCTTCAAAATATTTCTAGATTTACATATAGTTGATAACTTGTAAATCTTGCATTTTAACTTTATGCTTTTCGTTAAGTTTTAGATAAAATGGATATAAATTTTTTTATAAATCACAACTCAACCTGAATCTGATCATTTTAGTACAGAGTACAGAGCCGTTTACGTCTTCGATCTGTGCATGTAATTTTACAATTTTCTGCAAATATATAATCATACTAGATGTAATAATATAATAAATTAAATATTTGTTTAAATTAAATTTGCAAATTTCTTCATTAAAAGTTTTAATTATGTTAAATAAACGGTTTTTGCTCTTCATTAACACGAATGCTTTTCGTTAAGAGACGATCAACGATCCGGACTAAAGAGACTAAGGTTTAGACATTCACAGCTTTAGAAACTTCAGTGTGACGAAGTACTTGAGAACAACTAACATAAGAATGACCAGAGGTAAAAAGTTTTATCTCCAAGAGTCACTTGAAACGGAAAGGAAGTGAGTTTGCGGTACGAGTACGAGTACGGCAGGATCTTCGAAAGCGATCGCGACTATCGCGAGAAAAAGGGAATGGAGGATGCGCATTGATTCCAGACAAAAGGCGGGTGTCGTCGGTGGTGGTGCTTTTCCATATGTATTCCAACATTTCAAGGTGGTCGGACAAGTCAATACCCTTCTTTATCATTTTTACGGCCGAGTAGAAGGCCGTGGCGGAAACGTCCGCATATTTATTCGTCGGTGGTGGCAATAAAACACAGGCCTGCGCGCATATCCGGCTGTCGTGTCCGTGTTTTCCCGCTGGCGTATAATATCTCGCTCAGGAATTTTGCGGCGGCAAAAAAAAGTTTCGGTATACGCGCATGTGTGTAAAGGCACATCTGATTCGGGTAAAAAATGAGGATGAACGGGTGGGACCGCGGCTCGCGTCGCAAACTTGATGAAACGTTGGAAGACTATTCCCGGCAGATTCATCGGCTAACTTTAGCTACCTTCTTCGTGCGCTTCTTCGGTTCCCATCGAAGTTGTCTAACTTTGTAGTGGATGTGTCTGATAATGGCATACTTCAGAGTACCAAAGTTGGTCCACATACTGCCGAGAAGAGAGCCGACTCGCGCCTTTATATTGTATTTTCACGTATACAAATACTTGGGTAAGTAAGGAAAAATGGCAAATATGTTTTCGATACATTCACTTCCACGTTTTGTAACAATATACAAGCGCATATAAGAGTAGTGCACACAGGAAATCCATAGGAAAATATTGATATTTAAATATAAAAGAAGAATTATCAGTCGCGGTATTAGATTATAAGGCAGATGATATCTCAAAAACTTTAGTCGAGATCTATCTGAAAGTTCTTCTCCGCGTTTCTTATCCGCGGTGCGACGATTTATGTGGACGATTTTATTCACAGACTAATATAATTCTGACGTGATGCTTTTAAGAATCGAAAAGGATATTTTGACAATAACAATTCTCGACGTTATGGTATAACTCTCTCGATCATTATATTGATCTTGACATTTGTATATCAATTAAAGGTATATCGTAAGATTTCTTATTTCTCTCAAATAATAATCGACGTGTTATGATATTGACATATTAATGGTAATTTATGATTTATTTAAACGATAATGAGTTTAACGGCTGAAATCAATTTCTGTCGCTAGAATATAATTTTTCATCTCGAAGATAGCATCAGATATGTTTGCTAGATATTTAACAACATTTTATATGTATGCGATAATTTATCGATTTTTAAAGAATGAAATACAACGATTGGATTAATAAAAGCCAAAAATTGCTTCTGTAGAGGACTTATTGAAACAATGATTAAAATAAAGAACGCCGTTCTTCAAGTTATAAACTGAAATCGAAGAAGATGAGTTATCCATAAGTCAACTTCGCACACCTTGCGAGAACTTCGTCACGATAGAGAATATAAAAGTATAACTTTCAATATCCATATTACATAACTTTCATATTATATGATTTATAACGTTTTATCTCAGTGTTCCGTCTTAACTTAAATTTCGCAAGCGTCGCCATATACGACGCCTCCTAGTCTCTTCCTTCACACCCTCTGGGACTTCCAAGTAATCGCAAGTAGGCGGAAGTACGGATCTAGGAAACGTAGAGACAGACAGGCGAGTAGAGAAAGCATGCTATCGCGGTACAGTAATCCCAGCCGTGTTTTCTGGGTCGGTTGCATCCGGGATTGCGGTACCCAGGACGCATTGTCTCCACGAAATACGGTCGCGGTAGGAACGAAAATTATGCCCCACCGCCACCGCCACCGAAATACTTTATTTCCTCCGTCGGCTGGTGCATTCTTTCGCTTATTTCTATCCCTCTCACGATTACTCTTCTTCGCTTCGCGCGCGATCAAATGTACTGGATAGTCGGAAACGGCGATGTCGTTTGCCTTCGCGTTGTCTCGTAAACACCGAGGATCTAATATCGTCTTCCGAAAGGATCGTAAAAAAAAAGCGGCGCGACGTAAAAACAGCAACCAAGTGTGGAAGGAAAGGAGAGGAATGAAACGCGGGGCG
Source organism: Polyergus mexicanus (assembly GCF_030449975.1). NCBI lineage: Eukaryota > Metazoa > Arthropoda > Insecta > Hymenoptera > Formicidae > Polyergus > Polyergus mexicanus. The sequence goes on from NW_027223323.1 coordinate 292,271, forward strand.
ACATCAAAGATAGGCGGTCAGGGGAAAAACGCGAAACGAGAAATAGCACGTGCGGGTGGCTCTCGTCGTCCGGGATTACGAGTTAAAGATAGCAAACAGCAACAACAACGATAGGCAGCAGCAGCAACAGCAGTAGTTGCAGCAACAGTAGCGACAGAAAAGGCGGAAGTTTAAATAACGTAGACCAGACGCGAGACGCGACAGAAGGAGGTAGGAGGAGGAAGTCGCGTGCCACGACTCGAAGATATCTTCCCCTATCTCATTCCGATCTCAAGGCACGCGTGTCCCTCTTGCCCTCTCGCTAAGTGGATAGCCTTCTTCTTTGCTTCTTCTTTTCCCTCACGTCTACACGGCGCTCGTACCTTTACCCTCCGTCTCCTACCTCTCTGCTGCGTCCTAATTCCTTTTTTTTTTTCGCCGTTGCTTGTCATTACCCTCTACTCGATTTATTTTCCCGATATCGCCGAACCTTTGACCAACCTTGAGAGATGGAAACTAACTTGGCTCGTCGACTATCATCAGCGGATTCGATGAAGTTGCGAATTGATTTCTTCATCTTCCGTGATATCGAAGAAACTTGTCAGGTTGAATTCCGCTTGATAATTTTTGAGTCAACGCGGATATTTCGTTTGCAAGTATAATTCTATGCTAAACGCTGTAATATTAATCGCAATAATTAAAATCGCGAATATACTTCTGGACTAGAAGCGACCCGCGAAAGTTAAAAAATAACTCGATGAACAAGCGATGCAAATGACGACCATTATACGTATTGCGAATTCCGATGGAATGTTCTTTGTTTCATAAATTACGAAAAACTTCGCGGAATATTTTATCGACAATATATATTCCATATATATGCTTCCTCACTTCAAGTTTCAATCTTGTTATCTCGGCATCGTGTGATATTAATTTCGGATCGTTGCATCGCGTTTCAAATGAGAAGCAAGATTGATAAACGATATTTTATCGTTGCGATGTCCTTCCTCGGATATGTTAATTATCATTAACAGATCGACGAAATCGACCATCTGTACATTTGTAATCGGCATCGGCGTATCCATAATCCATTCGCGTATGCGAGCTGAAAAGTGATTGTCGATATTAGCGTGAGAATTCCCAGCTTACGTGCATAATTAAGCACAAATATCGTCGCATAATTGATCGTGTACGTTACATTATGCAACATTATGCGGAGCACGCTAACAGTGTAATTCAATGTATTCTGATTACAGCTTCTCTCTCTCTCTCTCTCTCTAACCCAGTTTTAGATTTTGATTGCGGGCCTGATTATATTTCATAACGTTCACGTGCGCGCGGGCGCTTTTTGACAATTGAACTGAATAGTTATCATAATTCATGCACATCTCAATCATAAAGTATCTGGAGATTTTTGAAAAAGAAACGAACGTCAGAAGATACTTATCAATTTCACATTGCTGTCAGCAATGATACAAGCGTAAAAGCATTATCTGTCATTTATTTATCTATCCCAAATACGTCGTCACATTAATAACTATGAGTATAGAGAATATTTTTATATTCTCATTAGATTAAACGATATTAATAATCTCTATGTGGAGAGAGAGAGAGAGAGAGAGAAAGAGAGAAAAAGAGAAACAGATAAAAACGGTTTTATGTCCATTTATAAAAAATCGCATTATAAAAATTGCATGATATTCGTCGGTATTGTATCTATACCATTATTATTATGATGCAAACTAAGAGAGTCTATTATTACGCGATAACTCGACATGATACTGACAGCAAACGCTACAAACGGGGTCTTTGTATACCATACTTGCCGTCGTGCAAAATAATTAACGTCAGAGTGAATAACAATTCGAATATTAAACACAATGCAGACCAATACGAACATTAAAAAAACTATGTATTTACTAGATTTCATAATTATGTAACGGAAAAGGCTTCACGCTAAGAGAGCTTACGAGAGTGAATCCCCTTCTCGTTTTATCTCTCCCAGCTACCATAAGTCTTGCCTAAATGCAGATAAGAAGTACACCGCACATTTTTCCCCGCTGCTCTCACAAAGAGTGCATCGATCTATCCGTCGTGAGCATTTCCCTTAGCTCACGATCTGTGAAGCGTACAACATCCTTCCCGGCGAAAGCCCGCCGGCAAACAAACACAACCGGAATATCGTATCTCGACCGATACGGAACGATGAACGTCTTCGCGAGCGCGTTTTCCTACAGCCGCGGCTGGAAAGACCGTCGGCGGGCTCTCCTCTCTTTTGCCGGCGACGAAATAAGATACTTCGTGAAAGTAATTTCGCTGAGGAAAGTAAGTTTTCGCCGAGTAATAGCTTCTGTGCTGTTCCCACCGACAGCGGCAGCACTCCACGCGATGCGAGCACGCGAGAAGGAGGAGGAAAAAGGGAGGGTATGAAGAGGCCCCATCTCGCGAAAGCAGAACGGTTGGTGGTATTGCCGGAAGAGATTCCGCACTTCGGGTTCCGCCGATGGCGAATCGAGGGTTGGTGGTTAAAGATCAGAGTGTAACTTTAATCGAGGAAAAATGGGGGGAGGGAGATGAAGGAAGCGCAATTCTCTCTCTCTCTCTCTCTCTCTCTCTCTCTCTCTCTCTCCTATCTTTCTATCGTTCGCTCCTTCACGCTGGACTTCCTTCCTCCTTTCGGCTATTTTCCGTTGTTTCTTCTAAGATTAAGTATGCTTTGCCTTGGTTTACCGCAGATAACATTGCTCTCTGATGCGTATTCAATTATAGAATTTTTTAATTGATAAAATGTAAACGGGCGATAATTGCTGTTATAGGATATTATAATTACTTGACATTTGAAATATAGAAAAGATTATTAACTTGTAAATGTGGAAATATAATTGCATGTATCGCGACTAACTTTATTTCAGTGTGATAGATGACTGATTTCGCTGGTTACCTTCAATCTTAATTTAAATAATTTGACTAATTCTAGTTTAAAAAAAAAAAAAAGAGAAAGAGCCATCAATATATAAAGTTAACTAATATTTAAAAAAACCAATTGAATGAATAATATTCGCTAATAAATAATGAGACAGGTAAATGAAAGCCAAAGCGCTAAGTGAGTGCCGCTAGAAGTTTGTTATTTCTCGTGTATTTAAAAACTAAAATTAATAAACATTATCGTCATATATATCGTAACACACAACAACATTCTATGATTACAGATTATGGACAATTAGGTCACGAATTTAATTGGATTGAGATTGATATCTTGGATGACGAATCGAATTTAGGAAAGAGATTAATATCTGAAATTATTTATATCAAACGGCAAAAGAATAGTTTAAATCTCCACAATGATGTAGATCAATTCGGCAAAAGATATTTACCGATAACAAATAACTTGAAAATTTAAGTCTCCGTAATATGTATTATTCGTAATATTTCATTTATATCTCGATCTTTAACATTTGCGTATTGAAAATTCTTCATGTTATTCTTATTATGTCAAATACGTACGTTCGTTTCTTTTATGTAAGTCTCTCTTATATTCCGATTTTATTTATATTTATTTTTTTCGTATAGTCGCTGAAGATGGTCGAATATTCGCACCGAAACGTCTAATTAATAAACATAAACACAATTTACATACACGAGGAATAACATACTTTTGACGCCCCTCACCCAGCGCTCTCATTTGCCCGTCTCATTATTTATTAGTAAATATTATTATATATTTAGAGCCTAATACACTAACAACAAATTAATTAGTGAGACTCCGAAATATTAACAAACATAAAACCGTAATTATAGAAGGCAATAAGGAGCCAGCGTAGTATGTAGGGCGCAATTGAAATTTATTAATTCAAGATAAAATTCTGAAAAAAGACCGAAACGTTCGCGAATTTTATCTTGAATTAATAAATTTCAATTGCGCCCTACATACTGCACTGGCTGCTTATTACCTTCTATAATCACGGTTTTTTATTTACTAATATACTAAATTCCCATTCAATTAATTTTTAACTAAAAAATTTATATATGATTAAAAGCTGACTTTGTTCAAATTATGATCTCGATTTCTGATATAAGAATAGATTATATATATCAATGACATGACAAAAGAGTATATCTATATTAGAATCTATACGGTAAGAGTATAATCGCAAGATTTGATGCGTGGGACATATGAGTTTATAGTCTATCTTATCGAGATACTTTGACGTATCCGATGGTATCTGCGCATAATGAGACAATGTAGATCTTGAGCGATATTACACGGCCTCCTATGATCCTGGCTATGAGTGACCATTGATTACTGATTACTGTTTGAATACAGCGAACCATTAATTACTGCCTGAGCGTGCTTGATAATGCCCGATTGTGTGCTAAATCTGACAGGCCCTGCTAGGACAGAACGTTCATCCGCGTCCAAGCAGGCGTAATCTAGAGCAATCGCGCAGGCATCGTCCGGCTTGGCGGTGCGATGTTCATTCGAAACATTATCGACCTCGACGCCATTTGAGCAAGTATGAGGCAGTGTAATCGAATCAAGCAACAACGTCGCTCGCTGAAGAAAATTTGCCAAGCTTCGGCCTATTTTCATATTTCAACGCGTACATGTTCCATCTGTTGGCGCGCACGACGCTGAAATATCTTTGCGCATATTTTCCAGTCATTCATGGTCGAAAGTGGAATTTCGCAATGTTGTAAAAAGAAAGTTTATACATTTTTGTTCTAAACGCAAACGCGGGGGGAGAAAATGTCAACGTGTACGCGCACTAAATTTCGCTCGCGAAAAAAGATCCACTTTTTACCGTTTCTCAAAGCATTGTGGCGAACAGAGTAACGTACAATGGCGCGAAAACGTGTTTGCGATGTAGAAACGCGCAAAGTGTATAGAAATTGTCGACTTATTTCACCCTTTGTATCGTCCATGACTATGTAACAACATGATACGCCAGAAGAATAGAAAGATCGACGCCTTAGTAAGTTACCGTTGTACGCTACGCATATATATATATATATACAATGCAAGAATATCATTTAAAAAAAAGTGTTTTTTTTTCTTTATTATAAAAAAGTCATCTCCATCATTTCTCGAACGAGCATATATTTCGAGCTTTAATGCTTAAGTTTTGATACAGAAAAAGATGGTTCTTGAAAGATAAATGTATCCGTCCGCTAATCATAAGAAAGCAGATTTAGAGAATTATTCTTTTATAATGTGATTGGAAATTTTAATATTTAATATTTCTTATAATTATTTTTCTATTCGATTTCATTCAAAGTTTCACATACCACGGCCAGATAACGCGCTTATATTGTCGTTCTATTCAGTCGGCCCTTCTAATTGTTAGATGCAAAACATACAATATGCAACATTATTACGATAGTGATTAGGGTATTTGAAGTTGATGTACACGTTTTTGTCTACGGAACTCAAGGAGACGAAGGACTAGAGAAGTTGAATGCTCGGTAGATGGTCGATCCACTATGTTATTTGCCGACACCGCACAGTGAATGTAACGCGAAGCCGGAATTAGCGTGCTCGCTACACTCCGCAGACTCTGATTACGTATTCCAATCAGAGTAGCTGATGAGAATCCTCACTTTTAGCGGGAACGTAACGTAGACGATATTAGAAACGCCCGCGGATTTGGCTCGATCTAATTTATTACGTTGATTATATCACGTGCGCACTGCGATAATTCACGGAAATTCGTCTCCGCCGAAACGAGACTAGTAACACGTCGCTATTCGGACGACATTTGTACGGCCGTTATTACATCCTGTCCAAGTTGATTCATCGTGAATAAAATGGGAGAGACGCGTACGAGTCGCGTAAATAATTTCCCGATATATTGTATATCAATTTTGCATCTAATCATTTGAAATCGATGTAAACGTTTACCATATTTCTATAACATGTAGATTTATTCATGCATTATAATCAGTTTAAAATAGATGATATTATAAATATAGATTTAAAAAGGAATGATATATGTATTGCTTCATAATTTTTTCTTAACTTGCAATGGAAATATTTCTAATTTTATAAAATTCGTAATTTTATATAAAAAAAGATAACTATGACAATAATTATATTTAAGATATATTGTCTTTCTTAAGATATATTCTAATTTGAACAAATTTTTTATTGTATAACTGTCTCTTTCATTATGCTACTCGTGATTGACACATCCGGAATTTTGGCGAGACGACCACTTATGACTCAGTGGGCGAATGAGTCATATTTTCTCGTCCACGATCTTAACACGGCGGAAATGCGTTAAAATTAAAACAAAGAGCTTCCGATCTACGAAAAAAAAACATACGAAGCGCATTAAGCGTGCAGAGATTTTCTTTCTAGCCGTCTCTCCTTAATCTCGAAAAACTAAATCAGAGAAACGATATAAATTATACGTTTGCTTCTCTATATCGCAATTTTTATAATTAATCGGAAACTTTGAAAATTAAATAATCAAATAAAATGTTTTTCTAATGAAAGTAAAAAATGTTACATCGCAGTCGTTTCGTGATTTTTTTTTTTTTTTTTTTCCTCCGGTAACATCGTATACTTTAAAAGTCGATCCATCGAAGACTCGTTTTTCAAAGTCTCGGAGAGCCTCGGGTAAGAGGTATAGACGCTAAGCAAGACGCGTGACGCGTGCAAAGCTGGGATTTTCCTCCCGGCACCGGCGCGGCTGGAGAAATTTTCATTCCGTGTATCCTCGTGATCGAAAGATTACGCCGCGGTGGTGTGCGTACCGGCGATATATCCGACAGGAACATAAAAAGCTGCAAGGAAGGACCACCGAAATCCTGTGCTTGGGCTGAGCGAAACTCCAGACGTTGGATTCGGTCCCGTGGTCGTACGTTACGACGCAATAAACCTCCATCCCGAGAATCATGCCGGACATCTTTGAGATTAACCTCGTATTCATCCCATTTTCCCGACAGTTCTCTTCACCCTTTATACCGTTGTCCGATCAGTTTCGTAATCTCGAGCTCATTTAACAATTCCGCGCATCACGACTTTCTCACAGATTTTCACACGTGTATATAAACTGTCCTGATCGCGACGAGGATTTATCGCACAGCGGATTCCGATGAGAAGTATAAGCGATTCTCTTAAATCGACTCTCGAACAACGAGCGAGACGGTCAGATGATATCGTGATATCGTAAAAGTTGAGATCATCGCGTCGCGTCCGCTTCTCTTTCTCTCTCTCTCTCTCTCTCTCTGCGTGTGCGTAAGCTGCTTATATTTTTCTATTATACTGCAAAAGCCGTGGGTTCAAGGTAGCAGTCTTTCGGAGAGCGATGCTTGACTTGATCAGCGGAGGATATTTTTTCTTTAGCAGCGCGCGCGAATTGATTTCCAGCACCGGTAACCACGGACAATTTCGCTCACGCCTTTGTACCACGGAAGTAGTAAAACCTAACGCAAACTTTGAAACAGAGTTCGCAACACGTACTGTATATCACGGTATTGCTTTCATTTCCACTAAATTGCAACATTGGGAAATAAGGTAAATGCGTTGTGTTCCCAAGGGCGATGCTCACTCAGAAAGAAGTACAATGCGCGGTGATCAATCTTCATAATACCTAGTAGCTCCAGTCGCGCGCGTTTCGAAAATAATGCGAATACTCGAACAGACCATTACCCGGATTCGCGTGAAACGAATATATGATGTCGCGTTCGGAGAGCGTAAAATTGAACGATAATTCTGCGGAAAGCAGGAAGCGCGCGGGAAAAAGACGGCGGACGTGCGTAAACCGCGGCATGATGTTACGGGCTCGTAAATCACTCTCTTAACGAAAGTCTTTGTTGCAATTTATGCGAAGGGAGCCGGTAAATCATTTCGCGAACCAATGGAGCAATTTATAACAATTAAGTCCGCGGCTGGCGTGGGTGCTGCGAGCAGTATACAGGGACGGTATCCTTGCAGTGAAAGGGATGTTGGAACTGGCTCCGGCCGTAATAATAAGTCTTAATAAACACGACAGTTGCAGCGCACGCTTTGAAGAGTTTCAGATCGTTTTATCTTCTTATTGCTTTATAATCATTGCATTATTTTTTCAATAATCAATAATATCGAGCTCAGTTGTGCTTATAATTAAAATGTAATTATATTTCAATTTTTTTTTTCTTCAATTGCAAATTTCGCTGTAATATGGCACAACTGCTTAATAAGTGAGTCATATCATTAAGTACGTAGAAAAGACATATATAATTTAGATTTGTCGATATTATTTATAAAATTATTATCGCGCAAGTTTAAATATAAATTCGATCTAGATGTCATGAATAAGAATACAAATTTCTCTCGGATAATTTTGGTTACCTTCGATTGCAAAAATAGCTTGACGTATCTACGAAAAATTGAAGAAGATATTTCCAGCGCGAGTGATAGATTACGACTATGGGACGGATCGCGCATTTCTACGTTCGCCAATTTCGAAGGTGGACGACAAGAGCCGTAAAAAGGCCGACTCAGGGAACAATACATTCGAGGATAAGCCCCCCTCTGAATTTTCCGAACTCATCTACACGCTGGAGTGTCCAGATTTATCGGCGCGCAACGATGGCAAAGGTAGCTAATGGAAATGTAAATCGGCCTTAGCGACTCGTTTGCACCGTAGGCGGAAATGCACGAGCGGAGAAAGTGCACCGGCGTGCGTGAGTGCGCGAATCAGAGAGTGAAAATAAATGTCGGGAGGATTCGATTGCGGCGTTGAGTGAGGAATGGTTTGTGTAGCCGTTACAACGTCGTTTCATCGCTTTTCCGACCATCACCAAATGAAAGAGCCCCGAATGTATTTACGGTGGTAAGCGCGCTTTGAGCTTTTACGTGTCCCTAGAAATACGAGTATAAGTATCTATTGAAAGCGCAGCTTTGTTTCAATTTTAACGGATTAACATTTCAATTGCACCACATAACGTTTCTTCAAAAATAAGATACTAATAATATATATATATATATGATAAATGCATTGAGATATTTATGTTCATATGAGATTTTATATCATTTTTTTTATCGTCTTGGTTAGCAAATTTTTCACAAATACATGATTATAACCATATTTTGCCCAAAATATTTTAAACTTACATAAAAAAAAAAAAAAAAAAAAATATCGACGTCTTTCTCTTGACGCGGTTTTTTAAAGGTTAAATCGGTATTGTCCGTTGATGGTCTATTTATATCATTGCATTCGCTCTTCGGGGACAAAACGGAAAATGGCTGAAGCGGCTTTGGTACTCTCGGCGGCCGCGTCAGTGGAAGGATGAAGGAGTCGCTCGTTTGTCAAATACTTGGGCGGTACTATATAAAAGGACTAGTGGAGTTCTCGAAGAGTACACGAACGATTCGAGTACCATCGTTTCCGTTAACTGACACTCTCGCGTCGTCGTCGTTAGACGGACTTCATTCACGGAGTCCTCGAAATCTTGAATTAACGAGGACTTCTCATCTGATCCAGGCGCAGAAGGACACAGATTGGTAGAAAAGATAAAAAGACAATATCCATTATGTCTATATACATTTCCAGCACCTCTTAATTTAGATCTTATTCTATTTTCATATTATCACAGTCATTTAACGATTCAATTAGCAAAATTGTAATTAATTAAAGAATAGCGCTTTTTTATGTGACACGTTTTGCTCTAAAAATTTCACATCACCACCAATAAATGTTGTTCAAACGATAGTTTCAGTAGATAAAAAACAAATAGCGTAATGGCGGCTCGAGATGAAAAACGTTTTCGCAATTTTTTTTTCTGTACTATTTGTTTTTTTACGCGTACACACTTCAATCCGGGCTTTACGGAGCAACGCTTTTCGCTCGGGTCGCAAAATTGCAGGAATAACGAGCTGGCTCGGCGCGGCGTGAAGTTCCGAAGCGTCGAGGCGAAATAAAGTAATAACTATAATTGATCTGATAAGTTATTACGCTGACCGACCGATGGATGCCGCACACAAAACCGCATCGCGCGTAGTATCCTTTGTTGGCGTCCGTGCGTGTGAATGCGGGACGAGAAGGGCGGCTCGCTAGCAAACAGCCCCTTCCGATACTCTCGCCCCACGGGGGTGCGCGCTGCAGATTATTATGCAATAACGCCGCTGCCCTCTTTCCGTCCTCGCGTATCGGATCGTAAAATCGTTAACGAGCATTCTTCTCGCGAGTTCGCTTCTTATCGAGTCCCACCGGCATTTTACTCACTTATCTACAGCTATCTACGATACCAATACAGTCGAGAGGGAAAGAGAAGGAGAATACTTAAGAAGAAAATTAGTAAGACTTGTCGGAGAGAAAGAGAGAGGCGAGATTATCGATATTTTCCGATGTGAAAAAGCATGGGTGCTATTAATCGGGTCAGAGCACATCGGAAATGGTTGGTACCTATTCCTGCCGAACTCTTCCGCGAGAACTGCGATTATATCAATATCCGATTTCTCTAGTGACAATTAAATTGTGAATACAGATTGTGAATTAGAATATGCCGGATAAATCGGAGAATAAAATTCAATATACAATTGAAGGCAAATACATGTGCGAAAGGTGATAAAAATCTGAAAAACGGTTGGATGTAAAATAGATTGTTCCGATCGAGAGTTAACATTTCCATATTTTCTGGCGAGCATTTCAAATTTCCGAATTCTTTCATGAATAAATTTTTCGAGCGCACCAAAATGTGTAAATCGCGACATTTAATTTTCAAAACGTGGTTTCACAAAATATAGATACAATCTAAAGCGTACGGCGATACCTGACTCTGTAAAGCGGCAGTTATCATCCCGGGGGGCAAATTTGAAAATTCCGTTGCGTTACCTACCGCATCGAGCGATGCTTCCCATTAAGGTATTCCCGCCTGCAGCTACCCTATCAGTGCAACGTGCGTTTCGCACACATAAATTCCCGTTGGCGATCGACGTTACTTTTAGCTCAATTAGATATCCGCAAATCCATCGTTTTGCGCCCGTACGCGTCCGTTCGTTATACGATTTTGCGCAATCTGTGGTGAAACGTAAAACAACACCTCGAAAGCTCGTTCACGATAGCTGCTGGCATTATGCGCTAATTGCAAGTATTCGATATTACGAGATATTACGAAATTTACTTTTACGTGAAAGAGATGAGCCATTTTCTACGGAAAATACGTTCAAATTTTTGTAACGCTAAGTACGACAGAGAGACAAAAATTCCTCTCGCATGGATATTCTCATATAGAATCCAATTTTCGTTTTAAATAAAAGCTCACTACGCTATTTCAACAGCCGTACAATTTCCTACCGCGCGCAATGTTTAAATAATGATATTTTACTTTTACGTTACGGCCTCAATTCAATTTTAATAAAAATAATTAAAAAAGAATATTAAGTCTTATTTTTCTATGTTAACGATACTGCTTGTCCGCGTCGATATGAAAAAGATTAAATTTTCATTTTCCACCATATTCATATTAAACAAACAAAGGGAAATGGATCTGTAATGACGTGATTAATACCTACTGGCTAGAAGATGCAGTCGTTACCGGTTTCCCTACGGTCGTTCATAAGAAGGGATTAGCGCGACGAGGAATCTCAATCAGGCGCAGCCTAGCCTGGTGGGAAAGTTTCTTGAATCGCATCCACTTATTCATGCTCGGAGCAAGACAGAATTTGGGTGGAAAAGAGATTAGAGGGTGAAAGGGGACGAGTATTCAGGGATGCATCGTGAGACGCAATGACGCTATTGGTATGTCCAGGATTAGAATAAACGGCCAATACTTTCTGACCTATATACGCAAAATTGAAAGGGAGAGAAGCAAACGCTAAGATTTTAAGTTGTAAGCTTTTCATGTGTGCTTGCGTAATAAAAAACTTTCTTTTTCCATAGAATAATTTATTAGAAACCACGTGTGACACGCATATTTCGAGATGCAACTGTATACTTTAAGTGAATGGTTATTATTCGTAATATTTTGTTTTATTTTGATTATATATTGCAATTCACTATAAAATTATCTTAGCAAAGTAAATATAAAATATAATAATAAATTTATTCTAGCTCTTATTTTTTTTCTCATGACATTTTCATTCAACAAGTTTAATGATGTGTAACTAATTGTCGTTCGCCGAGTAGTCGATTAACCAATCATAACATCTCGTGGATATAATGTAAAAAAAAATGGAAACAAAAAAATCTCCTCTTTTTTATTCGCTTTCATTGCATAAAACTTTCTGTTTAACTTGCGCTAGATTGAGCGACAGTAACACAAGAAGGTTAAAGTGTATCAACCTGTCCTTTGTTTTACTTTGGCACGTCGGTTTGAAATCATTTATCTTGGCTAAAAATGAATAAATTTATAAGCCTCCTTCTTTCTTTTGCCGAATGCTAGAATCTCGACGTATAAGTGTGTAATTTCAAACGAAATGGTGCTGTGGACGATTATCGGTTTCTTGCGATCGTTCTCAAGCAGAAATTAATGCGATGAAGAATCTCAATCAGCGATGAGCCGTCCAATGAAGAACTTTCCTGAATCGCATCCACTTATTCACGTCGATTGGATGAGAAAGAACGGGAGATAGATAGGTAAATGGAAGGAAACGAACTTGGGAAGGTACAGAGAGCGAAGCCAGCTGCGCTCGCAGTAAAATGTGGCGTACGAATAAAATGACTATTCTGAATATCTAGATATCTAGAACGCCGGAGTAGATCTCTTATGAAAACAATACCTGTTAAATATCGCGCAAAATTTGCATAGAGCGCGGAGATTGTTGGACAATTAATTTTTAATAAATCCTTTCGCATTTTCTCGTAAAAATTTATTTCCACCTATAAATGCGAATCAAGTGAGAAGTAGACTATTTGTATGCAAATTCCGCGATATTATGATATGTTAGTATGAAAAAAGACTCAACTGTCTCCCTAATATACGAGAAAGAAGATATATTGATATAAATCCAATAGAATAGAACACGGATATGTGTGCCAGCGAGCGTAAGCAGGAAGCGAGTGTGGAGATCTCGTGCCAAAAAGTTCACAGGGAACGTTGTCCGTCCCTTGTGATTTTCCGAAGCGTGGCACGGATAGTATCAGTAATATATACACGCGTATGAGTTTGCGCGCACACGTAGATATCGGTATCTCGCGCGGCTCTTCCCTCATGTTAGACGCATCTGTTGCCAGAAGATATAGACTATAGACGTTTCCCGCCTTTCGTTCTTTAAATCCCCTTCCCTGTCTGACAAACTTTATGTCTTCAATAGTAAGTCTATAAATAAATCTTCTGGCCTTTGGCTGGAAAGATTTTATGGCTCTTGGGAGTATAAAAGAAGAAATTGAGAAAAATCGTAGGTGTATCTTGCCGTATCGATAAAATAATTACCGCGGACGGTGCTTTCATATCGGTGCGCGATGGATATCGATATCTCATGCTTAAAGACGAACAGGCGGTAACCCGAGACTGAGTGCCGCAACCCTTCAAGGAGATCTTATTGCTCTCTTTAGCCAAAGTTGAGCAGCATCGCGTTCGCGCTAATGAAATGTCTTGCGTCTAGCGCCCCGGCACGTGACAGCTCGCGTACAGGCGAAATTAATACGCGTTTATTTGAGCGAAATTTATGACGGCGATGAAGGAGAACGATCGCATTAACCCGTACACGATGCACGCGTAACGACACCGTCACATGTCAAGAGTTTCGATATTCGAGTTTCAAGTCGCGAACTTGATGCGAAACGAAAATTATGCAAGTTTCTATCCTCAGATTAGGGATTCGCGATGTGTCTAATGGCGTTATTAGGATCGTTGCTAGGAAGTGGCGCAACGTTTCTCGAGAGTAGTCGATCCCAAGATAGCACTAAATTTCTGGCTTATAATGCAAGCTAACTGAAGTATGAGGGAAAGGAGGGGGAGGAGGGGGAGGAGGAGGAGAACGCGGGCTAATGTTGTTGCACTTCCACGTGTTTCTCTATTCGTCCTCTCGCCTCCGCGCCGTCGCCGTGCATCTTCCCGCGGCGCTCGTATCTTCCTTCTCTCTCTCTCTCTCTCTCTCTCTCTCTCTCTCTCTCTCTCTCTCTCTCTCTCTCTCTCTCTCTCTCTCTCTCTCTCTATCTCGCTACGAATATACGTAAACTCTATGGGAATGACCTTTGTCTGACGCGCAAACAAATAATGCCTAAAGCGTATACCGCACTCTGCACGCGCAAAAGCGTCATAACATTTCCACGGCGTTTCGTCCCTCGTACAAACACTAATTAGAATTTCCTACGTTCTATGAAATTCCGACTTATGGATCTGACTACAAAGATTTAATTAACCTGTCACGTGATACCAAGCCGTTAAATGCAAAATGCACGGGATCGTCAAAGTAATCCGTATTTTGACGTATTTCGCATATTCCGCGCAAATGTGTTATTGCGCAACTAAGACTAATTATCTCGAATTTGTATAAGCCAAAAAGGCAGTTGGATTATAAACACGCGCGATATTTGCACGATCGACTTAAAGCAGATCTTCAAAATTACGTATACCATCGCGAGTTTCGCGCGCAGTGTGACGCAAGTAATTCCGAAATAATCTCTGCGATACAATTCACTCGATTGCAATCGCTACGTTCGACGAATCAAGAAACTATATTCTAAAGTATAGGCTACGGGAGAGACCGGATTATCGGGCTAAGTTCATCCAATAATCGGTAGACCGCCGCACTACAAAGTGCACGGGAGAACATAACGAGAATCCGGGACTGGTATGAGCGCGGTTCAATGTAACAGGTTCATTTCGGCTCCGTGCCACTGGTAAATGGGGCAGGTCCATTTCGTGCAGAGGTCGACTGAACAACTTAGTGAGATAAGGATAGAAAGTTGAATGAACCGGAAAGAAAAAGGCAGAAGGGGGTTACCGAACGGGAATCAGCAAGGGCGAGTAAAGAGTACCGGGCGGGAAATTGGAAAATGAAAAAAAGCCTCAATATCGTTGCTACGGCGACGATTAATGATGATTATAGCAAAAGATGATATATTTAGACACAAACTTACTTTCCTTTTTAAGAATGGCGAGAAGAATAGCTCGACGAAGTACACGAACATCTGCTAAATTGAAACTTTCTCAACGAAATATGTGCAAGGAACCAGGAAACTTGCCATCCGCCCTTCACCATCCTACCTAGTTGTGTTGTATCTGGGTTAGACCCGGCCGGGCTCTCACAAATGCCGACCAAGTCACTCAGATCAACGAGATAGAAAGAGACAGTCGAGAAGGGTAGCTAAAGAGTCGACTGTCAGATGGTTACCTCGAGTCATAACGCCCGTTTCGCCTCTCGCGAGGAAGCTGCGCTTCTTCTCCTTCTTCTTCGAGAGAGGCTTCGCGAAGGAATAACTGTTCGTAATAATGCAAAATAGCTCCGTGACTGCCGTCTGCCTCTCAAGGGGCAAAAGCTTCGGATATTACGTCGGTTGTACTTAGTCTGGTCCATCGTCTTATAAATTCATGCAGATGCCACTTTTATTACGCGAAACATATTCCGCGCTATCTTACTGTAAGCTATACCGGAGAGAAACGCGATTTGTTTATTTAGTGGTATATTAAAATGATCAAAGTGCATCCCGGAGCATAAAAAGATACTAGTTTAGTACGAATAATGTTAAAACGCTCGGAAATAATTAGATCGTCTAAAAGAATCAATAACAGAGTGTTACTAACGTTTTACATTCGAATCTATATCGATAAGAAATTTTTTCATTTTGATATTAACAATTAAATGACAATACAAGTAACTCTATGCAAATTTTCGCTTAAATTATTTATTTTTGTTTAATCTATTATATAAAGAGATTTGTTATATTTTTAAATATTTATATAATTAGATTCAATAAGTAACTTAACTTCGTGCAACGTGTCAGCGTTATAGAATATCTGCAAAAATTTTATCTTACGATATGATTCCTTTACCTTTAATTTTACTTTTAACATTTACGTTACAAGACCTAAATCAACTCATGCGTCGTTGCACATGATTCTAATTTCCTCATGCTACGTAAACATCAAAGAGGGTAAAAAACATTACCCCAGAATATTATTAGATGTTAAATACATGCGTATAATCATCCATAAAACGCAAGTAACGATACTTGTACAACACTTTTCTCAGATAGGTTTTTCAACACGATTAGTAATAAAGCACGAGAGAGAATCGAGGACGAGTATGCGTGGAGTGGATTAGATGACATCGTAACGTCAAGTAGAGTTAGCTCGACTTATCGCGATCTACATACTCGTTAAACTCCTTGTAAAGTCGCAGCATCGATGTTTAAGCGTTTGTTTCATTCTGTTATCTTCCTTTCTATGGAACTTATCTCCCATTTTCACCCCATACTCCTCCTTCAGTAAACAATCGTTATATAAGTTGGCGTTTACACTTTTCATATACTATATCAGCGGCCATATTGCAGCTCGCACACGCGATCTGTACGGTCATTAAGCTCTTCTGCGTCTCATCATTCTTCTCTGACGTTTATACGTGTAACGAACATTTGTACGTAAGTTAAAGAAATGTAACAGATTCGACAATAAATTTCTTCTAAAACATTAAAGATATTTAATATTTTCCATTCTTCTCAAACTTCTATCTGAGCTTTTTTTATTACGATATAAAAACATATATTACCATTAGATGTTATGTTGATTCCTTTCATCTCCCAATTATATTTTCTCATTTATTACGTTTTTACTTGGACCCTACTTTTATTTGTTACGTTAGATAATACCAGGAGATATATAACAGAAGCATCGACGGTCGAAGCAATACAACTAGCGCACGCGATTGTAATTTGTCGGGAACGTGGGAGATACCGTGTAAACGCGAAAAATGCCGGATCGTAGCTCGTACGTATCGATTGCGATGTCACTCGTGGGAATCGTCGAGAATAAACTCGCGAATAGCACGGCACAGCGCATTCGTTTTGTTTACCCTCTCACCGTTCTCTTGTCACTATTTTTTCTCGTTCAGAAAGAGCGTTGGTTCGCTCCGGCGCGGCGTTCGAAAATGCCGATGCATTTTGACTATCCGTGATAGGCAACCATGATTCCCGAGGGGCGCGTCACGTTCAACGTCAAAGACAAAATACCTAATATTCTCGCCGGTGTACGGAAGTGGAATTTCTTGCTCGCGTGGAAGGAAACCGCTAAACCTCGTGTACTCAATAGTAGCTTAAGGCGCCTGCCGAGGTAACCTTATCGTACCTCGAGGTTCACCCCAGCGAAGCGTGAAATTTAAACCTACCTCAACTACCGCATAATCAACATTGTAAAATCAATGGGTCGTCGCCAAAAATTGCACTGTAATCAATGCATGGAATAATTCCAATTTAATGCTTTTAATGCTTTTCCTATTGGCATTATTTAACACATTTGCTTATTATATCATTGACCGCGCAAAGATTTTTTTTATTATCTAATATACTATAGTAAAAAGATTATTATGTTATCATTAATAATTTGCTGTTTCAAATTTTTAATATTACAAATACTGCTATAATTGAAATTACGTGTAAATCCCACGAAATGATAATTGAATCATGGCTATATGGCATTTCTTCGCTTTTGCTATCTGCTTTCTACTACTTGAAAAATGAGGATTGCGAGCAAAGAAATACACATAGCTAAATTACTATTTGAAAATAAAATTGGCGCGGATTACACACGCTATACATTACAATGTCCATTGGCTGAAAATAGAAACAGAGTTAAATAGTCTGCCATAAAGTTCTATGCGCTACATATCTCATATGATATCTCGTTTCGCCTCGTACCGCTTTTCACGAAGCAGACTCTGACACTTGGACATCTATCTTCCGTATGATTTGTTGCGATCATAACGTTGATAATTATTATTAAATGCTTTTAGAAACCATGTAAAAAATACGATCACTTTGTATTGAAGATAATATTGAATAAGCTTTTCAAATTATTTTGTCCTCCAATTTTCCATAAAGAGTTAAGAAATTGTTTTTACATTGATCGACTTAACGATTCTACCAGGTTGATATGCACAAGAAATGTAAATTTCGCGTCGGTCTTACAATGTATTGTACCATTACTTACGTATCCGTAAGTATTTAAATTTATCGAAATATTATTACACGCCAAACGGGGAGTATTAGCTCGAGCAAGAATGGATACTGAGGTCGTCGTTCGAGAGACGAAGCTATAAGATTCCCACGTGTGGAATAATAGGAATCCTCAACTGGAGCTGCCTTCACAAAGCCGTTCATCGGTGGTTAAGGGTTAACTAATCCGTCGTAAAGTTCCGCACCCGCACATGACCCAGCTTCCATAATTCACGAGAAGATGAGATCTGACTTCCGGTCAGATATGCGTTAGTAGTATTTCATGCATAATATAATTTAATGTACAACATTATTGCGCTGATTACGCGTACGTCATGTATTATATGCGAGCTATTATATTCGAAATATAATTCTTGATTTTCACAACAAACGCAATATTCTCCCATCAAGTTGATAACATGAAATATTATTGTAATAATTTTCATATATTCTCTATTGCCTTATATTTTTATTATACCAATAAAATCGTCGCAAAGGAGAATATAAATTCAGACGAAGAACAAAAGTAAAGTGATGTTTTCTGCGATATCATATGCGACACTTGAGAAAAATCTTTTTCCTTCTCATAACGTATCTTTTTCTCATTTTTATAACGCAATATTTTTAAAATAATTTTTTATCCGTATTAAAAAATATCGTACAGTTCGTTATTGACCTATCGATAAATCATGACAACTCCTCAAGGGACTTTAAGAACCGAAATAGTGTTTGTTCGACGAACTCTGATCCGCTGTAATGCATCAAACATCATCCCATGAGAAGCTTCGACGCTTCTTCGATATGAGGAGTTTCCTTTCATCTTTGGATTTATTAAATCCTATTTTCCAAAAAAATCCCAATACGAGTCCACAATTTTATCCCGAGAGATGCATTAAAATTTTATTGTGTAGTAAACCGAAGCGAGGTAAAAGATGAACAACAAAGAAAACACATTATTATATATATAATATCATTTACAATATTCTTTTCTTTAGCAGAGAATTTCTTTCTCCCCCCCCCCTCTCTCTCTCTCTCTCTCTCTCTCTCTCTCTCTTTCATGTTTAAAATTACGTGTATATCAAAGATGCCTTTCGTCAACAGATTATTTTGTCATATAAAGATAAGATATCCTTAAATATGCGATCAAGTATTAATTTCCTGAAAGCACTAGCAAAAACACGCAAACTTATATATAATGTCAGAATAACGAGAAAGTTCAAAAATAGACATTCGAATCAATGCAAGTACTGTTTAATTTTTAGAAAGAAATTAACAAACAAAATATAATTTTAATTCTCATGTTAATTATTATAATATATTACTATAATAAAGCTATATAATTTTTGTTTCAATATATCAAAGCATTAACAGGTCAAATCACTATTTTAATCACGTATCGATTCAGAGCGGGAAAATGAATTATAGCGCGATTCATTCAACAGTTTATAAGTGAATGGGTATGCAAAGATAGGTGAAAGCATATCTATTTTTGTACTATTCGATATAATGTTGTCGCTAATAAACTTCACGGCAAGAGAAGGATGAAAAACTGAGAGGGATTCTGCAAAATGACGTTCATTAAGGTGAGACGGCAGTTAACCAAAGGTGGGAGAAAAGAAGCAAGAGGGGGACCCTCAAACTAAACCAGCACCGCAACCCCCCAACCTAATCCGATATAAATCTCCGGGTATAAAGCTGTTCCGATTAATGGCTCGACAAACCAATGTGGTGGAGACCAGGCTACGGCTATATAACCAGGACCAAGTCCCCCCGAAGCCCCAATCTCCTACCCCTCTCATCCAACACCCCCTTTCCTACACTATTCGATCTTCGCGAGCCACTCCTACCGCCATCACCATCAGCGTCGCCACCGACACGACCACCACGATCCCCGGCTAGATTCTGAGATAGTTCGATCGTAAGGAAAGTACGTCGGGTAAGAGATCGAGAAGGTGGAATCTACACTCTCAAGACCTACCGCCAACTTTATTCCGAACTTAAGAAATGGCAGAGCTAATGAGCTTTTAAATTATTCCGTCGCACTACGAAGAAGGGGCGTCTACATAGGATCAAAATTGGCAAGTGGAAAGGAAAGGGTATAAGGACGGGTAACATGAACAGTGAGAAGAGATCATAGATACCGCAAGGAGGTAAATGCATTTCGTTAAAATATCATCCGGACTTTGCAATGACAGGCACACGTGACTCGCAATGAGACGGACAAATCTACATTACAATTCATTTATTGTCGCGATTGATCTTAGTAATAAAATTGATTTAATATTCATCACAGTAATTAGATCATCTTTCGAGTAACATACGAGTTACGTTACGTTTCATCTGAATATTTTATCAAAATTTTTCTTTTTACATTGTTAGATTTTTTGTTACTTTTTAAATTAATTGCATCAAAAATCATAAAATAAAATTCACCATAAAACTGACTCGAAATGTTGTAATAGAATTAATAAAAATTTTGTTCATCTTTATTATAAAGGAGAAAAATAATATAAACGAATACAGCGAGACATATCTAAAAAAAACGACAAAGCATGTAAAAGTAAAAATATTGACATGACTGAAGGGTTATATATACAGAAATCTCTGCGAACGGACCGTATGGGACACCCGGATGACGAATCGTTCTAATAACCGTGAAAGCCGAAGAGCTTTTCGTCCTTTCCTTCAAAAGATGTTTTATTCCTATCGATCATTTCACCGGACATCATCGAGATTTCTCTTCGATCACTCGTAAAGGGGCTGAGTGGAGAGTAGCAGATCAATGATTCGAAGCTAAGGTTACGACCAGCAATCTGATTTATGAAAAAGACTGCGAAACAACTAGTCGTCACGATGTCATAACGATATATTTCACTGTCAAAACAAATCTGCGTGCTTATAGGTGATAAAGAACCGAGGGGTTTACGTGCTATAACTCGCTGATGATTTACCGTAAGTGGAGTATAAAACGGTCTCTTGTTTGTTAGATCGAGCTACAAATACTCGTTAGCTTTTCAAAAGCTCGATAGCGAAGAAGATTTACATTTGTATACAAAGCAGATAATAAGTAATAACTCTGTGCAATCTTTTTGCTCAATTTTGTAACTTTAATTTTGCAATTAAAATTTTATTATATTATATATCCTAATAACTCTTTAAAATATAATTAAAATTATAAATTTTAATTACAAATATTTACTACAAATTTATAAATGTCTTCGCATGGAATTTTTTGACAATCAAAAATATTATCAAATCAATTTCAAAGTTTCAAATCAATCCTACCTTGAATGAAAAAAATCGAATCGACTAAGCGCAAAGTAAATCTAACGGAAGTGGATAAAATATACGTATCAAGCTGTTTGTTAGATCGAGCTACAAATACTCGTTAGCTTTTCAAAAGCTCGATAGCGAAGAAGATTTACATTTGTATACAAAGCAGATAATAAGTAATAACTCTGTGCAATCTTTTTGCTCAATTTTGTAACTTTAATTTTGCAATTAAAATTTTATTATATCATATATCCTAATAACTCTTTAAAATATAATTAAAATTATAAATTTTAATTACAAATATTTACTACAAATTTATAAATGTATTCGCATGGAATTTTTTGACAATCAAAAATATTATCAAATCAATTTCAAAGTTTCAAATCAATCCTACCTTGAATGAAAAAAATCGAATCGACTAAGCGCAAAGTAAATCTAACGGAAGTGGATAAAATATACGTATCAAGCTGATACGTACTCCGAGTATTGAGATAAAGATTTCGCTCGTGGATGGAAAATATTATTCTGCAACTTAGATATACCAATATGAATTCCGATAGAATGTACGGTGAGTGCTCGGCGTTCTTCAGATCCGGAGGTCAACACAATAAAAACGCTCCACGAGACTGCTTCCCGGTAGATAAAGACATGAGAAAGGTTGCGTAACAACTCCAGATAAAGACGTAGTCGCTGAATGTAAAGGATAACCACGAGTACCGGTAGAACGTGGAAAGAACCACGAGATAAAACCAGTGAGAGTGAAATGCGGGAAAAAGAGAGGAGATAAACGCTGGAAAGAGCGAGGGATGAGGGGAGAAAGGTAGCACAAGATGCGATATATATATACATCTATCTCTGAATATTGGAATAACTCGAATGCCGCTTTTCCGACGTTTGTACCTCGGCGTCTCTATATACACGAAGATATTCGGGCGATTGCCAGGAACACGACATTCTTTACGGTTTCAGGGCCCTTTTTTCCCGCCGGAGAGGTGGAAAGACGGGCAACCGCCAACTGTATGCTGTAAACGACGGTTAAAAGCGACGGTAAGGAATTCCTCACCTTTTGTCGAATATCAAACCGGCGCGAATCGATGTCACCAGCTACGTTTGGCGCCGAGATTCCGCGCGATCCGCGGTTACCCCATCTTTTTTCATCGCCACGCGCTCTTTGTCTTTATCCAATGGCATGAAAAGCAGCTGTAATCTCGATTCAGAAAAGCGAGCGCGAAGAACGGGACATGCTCGACCGATCTCGACAAATTCATCGTCTCCCGTATTCGGTGATTGCGATTGGTGGGAAAATTGTGCCGTACGGGGATGAGAAAATCGAATTCCGTCAGACGTTTACATTTCGACATCTATTTCTGAACATTTCTCTCGTTCAGAAAACTTTGTCCCGGCGACATAAAATATCGTTAAATTATAAAGCCGAATAAAACTGTGAAAACTTCAATAACAGCCATTTGGTAAATAACCAGAAATAGTTTTCCGTAGAACATGCGAAAAATAATTTCAAAAACGAAACATAAACCATACGCGAAAAAAAACGCGATTTATATATATATATATATATATTTTTTTTTTTTCAGTATTTTTTACAACATGAAATTGAATGTGTCCCATATTTTGATGCAAGCGCGGTTTTGTGTATAAATTTAATAGCTATACATCATACATGAAACTCTGGTCAAATATTACGCAATAAAAAAATGGTAAATATACAATGTTTACATATATATATATATATATATAGAGAGAGAGAGAGAGAGAGAAAATAGATTGCTTTCTCAATAAAAAAAGATATAAAATCTTTTTCGTAAAATTTAATGTTAATAATCTGAAAATGCAACTTTATATATATCACGGATATTTATTTAAATTTTAGCATATTTTGATCATAATACAAATTTTGTTTTAGATTTTTTGCTGGTACAGATATAATGTAATGGTCTCTTTTAAAACATTCTAGGTATTTTTTTCTTTTTCCTTTCCCTCTGTTTAATGCGCATTACACAGCTATTTATATATATTCATATATTTTAAAAATACGGTTCATGTATAACATTAGTATTTTTACTCGAGAATATATTAAAATAAAATAGGAATAAGAATAAAAAAACCAAATATTATAGTAATAAAGATAAAAAGTGGAATAATAATATGGATATATATTTTAGATCCATTAGGTATATCTACCATATTTTTTATTTTCTGTCAAAAGCACTTCATCTCGTACATCGAGTTTATTTATGGAGTAAAATTCTTATCGAATGTGTTTCACCATATTGATGTTGATTTTATGTACTTTCCCCTAAAGTTCTTTTTCATTGTCTGAGCTCAAGACTACAATTTTTAACTCGTTAGAACTTATTGTTTTAAGACTTTGATATTGAGTTCTGATATATCACGTTAAATACTATACAATATAATGGTCTCTCTCTTTTCTCTGTATATAATATAAATTTATATTCTTCGATAATTGGTGTTTTAAAACAGCACATTTTAATCTGTACTGTACGTGTCATTAAAACTTTTTATACAATAGATTTATAGTAGTTAGCTATTATTTCTCATTATATATTCGTTTTCATCTCGTGATATATATATTTAATATTAACGATTATTTTCAGTTTCATAACTTTTGAAATATTCGTCGAGAAAAACCAACCTAATATAATTCAACTTAATTGAATTATATTTAAAGCGCGATTATATATATATATATATATATATATATATATATATATATATTTCGGATATCTAAAGAAAATATGAACTGAAAAGTCCTCGCTTTTTACATATAAATAAGTTGTTTTATAAATGAAAATATTAACACAGAGAGAAAAAAGAAAGAGAGAGATAGGAACCAGATTTAAATTTTTATGCGACGATTCGTATCGAGCAATAGTCATAGTATATAATCCGATAAGAACAATCGTGATTTATATTTCATAACTTACCGAAAAAAAAAAGATATAAAACAAAAAAAGATACGAAAAATGTCATCCCCCAGATATGTTCCTGTCATTACTACAAGTACTCTTTGAACGTGATTTATACTCGCGATTTGTCCGCGAAATTCCATATCCGAGTTATCGACAGATTCCTCGAAGGATATTCCATATTCTCGCATCAGATACTATTTCCGCTTTCGCATGATCCTACGAGAATTCGCGTTGGATTCGATCCCTTCGTCGCTGTAAGTCCGCGGCTGACCTCACCTTCCGCCGAAAGTCTCAAACGTAATACGCGAATTCGACGCGATTATTCATAGTCGGAGACAGATAATCGATATTACGTCAAGTAGACGGGTGGCGGTCGGTGCGAGGTCTCCCCGACGACGTCGCGCGTCGGGATTCCAACGTCGGAACGTTACGAAAATCGATAATCGTCGAACAGGTGCGGCTAGACGGGAGCGCCGTGCCGACGTTTGAATTATTCCCACCACCGGGAATGATCGACGTTTGACGTGGTTTAAAGCGCGGCCATTGTTTCCGATATGCACTCCATGTTCGATTAAAGTTATAACGCGTGTCGCGACACGCGACCAAAGAATTGCACGCCGTCGGCGATTGGATACGCCGGATGAAATATCGATCGATCGATTGTTTTCATTTTAAAACGCAATGCCTAATAAAAGAACGCGATAAAAGCCTGATAGAAGCATCGACGCGCTCGTAAAATTCACGTCGCACCACCCGCACATCGGAATTTCGAGGCAGACAATTGGAAATTTTTTTATTCTACGTACCTTGTACCTTGCCGTACACGTACGATACGAATGTATGCGAAGAAACGAGGCAGGCATAACTTAAGGCCGAATGGAATTTCTTCCCTTCGCTCTGTACGACGATTGGTACATCACACGCTATCGCTGGTAGAGCTATAATTCATTCTGGCAGAAAGAGCAATTAAATATTGTTGGATGGTATGCTGCTATATTTCAGTTTGGCTTGACAAACGTTTTCCGGCAAGCATAAGGCAAGTGGAGAACCGGAGTTTCTTGCATTTGTCAAGATTGCGAACGTTCATTCGTCTTATTGTTTGCCATGCCGTCCCCTTCGTCACGTCGGCTGGAAACGCCGACGAAATTCTGTTTTATCGAGCCCGCACAAACGCTTTGAAGCAAAGTGACGTGCGAATCACAATGAAATCCATTCCATATGAAAGTTAGGACAATTTTTCGCAAGATCGTGAATCGGTAATGGCTTGCATAATACTTATGCGTTGAAAAATATAATCAATTTTCTATCGCGGATCAACTAGTTCCCTTTAAAACAAGTTCAATGCTAATCGCTATCTTTAATATCTTTAGTCGATATATCACACACGATTATGAGAGAAATTATACGATACATTCAATGTCTCAGAAACAATCAAGTTCGATACGTTTGAAAATTCATGATATGCCGCCGTCATTTAATGATATGTTTTAAGTTTTGATATCCGCAAATTAAATACTCTCGATCACTGAATAAAATAATATTCATTGGCATTTATGATTCTTGAAATTTTAAACGAGATATCGCAATATTTGATCATTAATATAGTAGTTCTTCAAAAAATTAAAAATATTATGTAACAACGAAACAATATGAAATGAGTCGTTTAATTTCGAATTTTAACACGAAATATCCGAGGAAATTTCTTCGAAACAAATGTTAAGGTATAAATAAAGTATTTTATAATATACTAATAATTATTGATTCCCGTGTTATTCTTATTCCCGTCTCATCGCGTTATTGTCACGTGGAATACAATTAGGAAATTTTAACTAGCTCAAATTATGAAAACCTACCATCGAGAAAGGCACCGCAACATCTCCGATGTATATGCGATTATTATCGTTTTTTGCGAAAACACTTTCCAAATGCAAAATGCGCAGCCAGTATGAATTTCTGCCATCAAAGCTCGCATGCAATATTGACCGTATGTGCAGTTATGCGCGGCAAACAAATACACGAAATACTGTTATTTCCAAAATCATAAAAAAAAAACTATCCTCTCAGTAAAGCGATATTTACGATGCATAAAATTGCGTACTCGATATTTAAACTTTTTTTTTTCTGTAATTAATTAAACTTTTCATTTATTTGTTCCATTTATGCTGAGAAGGAAGCGCCAACTTGAAAGTTTCCACATAAATTTGTTTGCATCTTGATTCTTTTAATGTCAGTTTAACGCGCATTTATAGTAAAAAAGAAATATATACGCACGCTGTTTCTCAACGTTTCTACAGTACATACAGCAAAATAATGTAACTTCGCTATATAATTATAATTAGATGCAATGTGCCAACAGGTTAGACGAATTATATCACCCTACAATTCAAAGAGTTACGAGCGGAAGCACTCGTGATATAAAGTGCGATACATTCTAGAGATGTATTCTCAATTGTACAATCAACGCCTGACGCATCGACGGAAATTATCGTGGGAGCGGTAATTAGAAATTTCTGCTTTGATAGGATGCATTGTGTATGCGTGCACAGTCGCCCTACGTTGTCACTATAATTATTACTAAACAATGTCATCCAATGTCGCTGTTGCTGTTGCGCGACGGGCCTTGGCAACAATGCCGCGTCAAAGCAATGTCAAAATATTAGCTGGTAGTTGCGTTTGAGTGCAATGATCATCTACGTAGCAGAAACAAGGTTTCGCGTTTGCAAATTGTTTGACGTCGGAAAAAAAAACGTAAGAAAATTAGTCGAAGAAATGCATCGATTTATCGCAAAGAGTAGCGGAATGATAATATAATATTTCGATCAATCGGGAACAACGATGGATGAATAGGACAGGAATAAAGAGTAAAATAATGTTTACTTGTCAATAGCGCGAGGAAATAAATGTTCGATCAAATAGATAAATTTGGCGATCGGTTCCAAGTATCGAGATAAAGAAAATAATTCGATAAATTTGTTAATCGATTCGTTGAGCAAGTTAACTGGTTAACCGCGCCGACACCAGATATATCGGACTCTCTGTGCAGATGGCTAATTATAAGCTAAACTATCGACAAAATTTATACATCGGTATCGCTTGCATATGTTACGCGTTCGCTTACACTGTCGAAAACGACGTTGCGTTATTATCGTTAACCGACCTGCCTGCACGCGGTTATAATCCGTCAGTGCGTTGCAACTGACGCGTGGATATGACCAATTCCCCGTACGCGAAAGCTCGGACAATCTAGCCGAGCTAATAACAGCAAAATTTCTACATTCGATCCAAATATGCATTAAAAATGTAACATACCACATGTGTACTCACAATTTGCAACTATTTACTACTTACATATTATAGTGCAACATTATTATCACGCACACGTGCATCTCTCTCCATTTTCAAATGCAAATATTAGATTTATTAAAGATTGTGTATACATCGAGAAAGAAGAGATAATCTGCTTATGTATTGTATATCACTCTGTAATATAAAAATATTGGCTTTTATAAAACGAGGCTTCTCAGAGCTTGAAAAAATCTCAAACTCATTTAATTTAAAATATATCACTGAGTAAAGTATAATCTGACATCCACGATTCATACGTGCGTATCATCCGCTTGCAACATTGTTATCACACCTATGTGTCATAACCGCGAACAAGCATCGAATTGGCGGTGTTATAATTATCGTTAAACAAGCCGCTTCACACGTGATTGTAAACCGTGCGCGGGTGTCGCGCAGCTGTCGCAACGAACCGACGATTCCCGCACCTGCGAGCAAAGCTCGCGCGTCAAAGTCCTAGTGAAGTATTATCCTGTGCATTCGAGTGCAATGATTACCGATGCAACGGAGCGAGACGGCCTCGCTTCGGAAAATTTTGACGGAGTGCCGCCGCGAATGCCAGTAAAAGCTCCGGAAAAATGGATAGTGATGGAGAGACCGTTACGGTAGGTAGGTAGATATAAATTCAGTTTTCCCCGCGAACTGAATTTCATCGTATTAAAGTTTCGTACGCGAATAGCAGTGTGACGAATATCGCACAAATATTTTTGGCAAAAAACCGACAGCTCGTAGCTGCCGTCCCAAATTCACGATATCTATCCCCGAAACGATTTTACCATTTCCCTAGCACTTTATTAGAACGAAGCAATGACGAAATAAAAAATTATTTTTTTTCATTGATATTTTATGTGAATCAGTAATTAATTCAATTATTAATTTTTTTTAAATCAATTATTAAACTCTGGATTAAAAGAAGCTGAATCGAAGCAAAAATTATAACTTTTTTTTTACTCAAGAGATAACAAATGGCAATGCAAGAAACGTTCCGAGCGAAAGCGTTCAGCAATTATTGTTGAGAAATGCTGATTACCCTATTGAAATAGAAAACGCTAGTATTACTTGAAGTTCGGGATATCCATTACACCTCTGGAAAATATTAAACAAGTTGCATTTTTACAAAGAATGCGCGTTTAAGTATTGATCGTTAAGCTCACTCTAAAGTATTCGTGCACCTAATGATAAATTTTTCACCCCTAATTCATGGAAATTATAATTTCACAAATATTCTTCATTGGTATAGGTAGTATATATTAATATCGTGTATAATGCGGGCATTAATTATTTCAATGTAGCCTCGTACAAACGGCAATATAACGCATGTCTCACATAATATTAAAATACATAAAAATGTAATATCGGGATATAGAGATGCGTTCGTTAAATTTGTACCTTGATGAATTCTGATCGACACATAATACTTCAAGGAATCGATAATATTGAGACGACCTCAATCTTCGGTTACAAAATGGATCGATATGGCTTTATTAGACTATACATTTGCGAGTAACTCGATCACATAGATTTCCAAGATGTTGAATAATCGTGAAATTACCGGTATCGGTTTACGTCACGTAACGAATAGTTTCATCTCCTTCGATAGGATGTGTACACTTGGATGACGAATTAGCGATTAGCGTGGCAGAAAACGTTGAGGGTGTCGCGGGACGAGCGGCGGGGATATGGGAAAAGGAGGGGGAAGGGAAGAAATCAGTCGCGCTAAGTAGGATTTAATGGGACGCCCCATTCATTAGTACACGGCAGCAGTTATAGTAGAGAAGGCCTAGGCTGACTATTAGTAATAATTTAATTATAATTACGAAGATGTAACGTAATATTTACTCGTAGCGTAAACGCTACGAATAATTCGCGGGTAATTTCAACGAGAAGTATCGATGTCGTTTTTTAATTTGCCGATACATTTATAAAAGAATCCGAGTTACCAATGACGCCGGTCCTTTTGAAGGAGTGTACGTTGTATATACACGAGTCGCTAGATGAAACTTTACTGATTACGAACGATAACTTTTAATTTACATTTTAGCGACGCTATGTTTCTTATTAAAGTATCTTACCAACGTCGTATGTACCTATAATTGAGTCGTTAGACTGCCTATATCCGTTCCGTTTCAGATTAGGATCTGAATAAAAAGGACATATCGATATATACAGAAGAGATATACATGATGGCAGTTAATTGCTTCCATTTCCGTTTCTCTGAGCGATGTAAATTATACGAAATATGTATTAACCAAAAATGTAGTTTCATATTTCATACGCAGATGTTATTTACACAGATGTTATTTACAGATAAAAAAATATCAAAAATATGAGAGCTGCAAAAAATAGTGGTTCTGTGGTAGCTAAAATCTGAAAGATATATCGTGTAACTCTATGTTTGTTTAAAAAAACATAATCCAAATAAGTTAAAAAAAAAAAAGGTAAAGTACCCTCTTCAATTTAATTTATTATTCTCATTCTACGTGTGTGAAAAATCTGCAATTAAGTAATATCACATGTAAAATATTAAAAGTACAAAAAAAAAACAACGAAAGATTTATGTGATTACGGAAACGTTAAACAGTTTTCACAAAACAATCGTCACGCAAATTTCAACTCTTCTAAAAATTGCCTTTAATCTCTGCAATTTGAAGCCTGTCGTCCATTATATAGGTCGTACGGGTCGGCGACACCGATGACAACAAGAAAATGAACAATATTTTTTCGTTTCCCCGACATATCCACGGTACTTTGCCAACGAACGATTTTCAGGCACGTTGCGAGAAGCTTTTAGAAAATCACAGTCCGGAGCGAGTATGAGAACGTGCGTTGTGTGCAATCCCGGAAGGAAAAACGAACAAAGAGGGACGAACCGGGCGACCGAGTCACGAGGAATAATAAAGAGCGGAGAACGCGAAACGTGTGTATGAGAATCAAGGAAAGGGGGGAAAAAGTCGAGAACGCCGGGGAGACGGCCGAGTGCGGGATAGTTTGGCCGTTTAAATCACGATTTTTCTGGCCGCGCCGTCACTCGCAGAACCCGCCGATATGTACCGATCGATGTCGAACAAGGCCATTTCCACGAATCTACCCCATGCTCCGCGTGACGATTGGGACTATATATCGGGCGTGATTAATTCACCTTTTCTCCTCATTGCAGATTATTCTTACCTCTCCGTTTTTAATACTTCGTACATCAGACTTGTCTTCCGCAAGGAAAATCACGGGATTACGAAACCGTCAAGAACGAAATAAGCCGCCTACGTATCTGTATTACGAGAGAGAAAAATACGGACGAAAAAAGCGACAGATTACGAGAAAGGTTGAGCCACTTCGCTTAAGCTAGTATTAAGCACATAAATAACACAATAAAGGGAGACGCGGGAGGAAAATAAACGGAGAGGAAAGGGTGAAAGACGGGAAAAGGACGCATTGCTCACCCTTTATAGTTAACGTACCGTAATTGCGCAACGCGCGCCACCACATGGTAATGGATTAACTTTAAAAAAGAGATTCTAACGTTGTTTAAGTCGTGCAAGGGAAACTGACTTCTATTCTAAGAGATAGCAAAATGCGCATGGCAATTAATAAATTAAATTGGTTCCTTGTTGTTTCATGAAAAATTTTCAAAACTTTCTGAGTAAATCTATCGTTTATTCGTGTTTATTAAGGATTTCGATAATCACGATTCAATTAACGAATGATATAAATATAATATAAAATTATTGACTAATATATATTAATCTTATAAATTATACACATATTAAAATAATAAATTAATAAAAAAAAATATCAGTTTTATTTATACAGTAAAAGCTTATATACAACTATATAACTTAAACCAGTTTAAATAAAAGCTTTTTTAAGAGAAAGATAAAGTTGAAAATTAAAAAATTTAAACTATTCCAGGCTATACATATTACATTTTTACCAACTGACGTACAACGGATTATGATTTTCATAATGTATAGAATGTACAATATAAAAACTAAATACTTTTCATGAACACTTTTTATATAAGTCCATCTTAATTATATATTGTGCATAGTATCTCTTAAATTTTTAAGAGAGATATATGTTTGTTTTTTTTTGTCCATTTATTGAAAGATGACCACGACAATTGAATAGCCATTATTAATTGTTCGCGAAACAATTCATATGCGACTCACGAGATTAATGATTGCATATGAAACCCATACGGATCTATCTATTCAAATCGACAAACGAATACGAATGATATTCTTTGCGCTCGGCGTGATTTATTGCGATCCATAATAGAGCTTCCTTGGCGCGGAAAGGTTCGTTAGCGATTGAAGTATCGGCAGCATCCGTGTACTGTATTATTCACTTGCGTCCCAATCCGGCCGTTGCCCCGAGCCATTGCTACGAACATCGTATTGGGCCGTTTAGCTCGGGCAACCGCGAATCGATATCTGGTTTAATAGCTGACCTAGCCTCTGAAGGGAAAAATTGAATGATTCGGTGAACCTGCTCAGATGACGCTATGGAAAAATACTGAATCACGTGCCGTATCGCGCGTTCTCCGCAAACGCGCAATCACTATAGCGCGCAAATTAGGAAATAAATTACTGTCCGAATATAGAACAGCTATTACGGCTTTAAAAATTAATCGATTCGTCAACGTATCAAAGTAGATACGTGAGCATTTATAAAATGCTGTGTGTATGTGTTAAAAAATTTTATAATAATAATAATTTTGATATAACAATTTTATACATATATATATATTATTATTATTATTATTATTATTATTAAATAATGCAAAAAGCCGCATATTGTGTATATGGTATATACATAAATATACAATTCAATTAATTAATTTAGTCGTAACACAATACTTTATGCAACTACAAGAATCGTAAGTTATTCAGTACATGAATAAAAGATATATATACCTCTCACGCTCCTAATTGAAATTCCCACACATTTGTCTGCTTAATTCGATTATAATTAGTAAATTGACAATATCATTTACGACACTAATCGATTTTAGTCGAAAAAAATTACATTCCATTTTCCTTATCACGATTCAATACACATGGAATTTTCTCATCAGCGTAAATTTACTTCGTTGGACCGCGAGACCCGGCCTTACTATCCTGGTTGCTTAACCATAACTCTCGCGCGTACGGGCAACCGTGTAAGCTCTACATCCGGGCAGCTTTGTTAAAATAAAAAAAAAAAAAAATAGCATATTGTAGGATATAAATTTATGATAACAGAAAAACAATTTTGCGAGCATCACAGAGAAAAATGCTTTGAGAAAAGATATGTAATTGATATTATAATAAGTTATATAACTCTCAATTAGCTTCATTACACTAAAGCAGTTTTAATTGATTTAATTTCATAAATAATAGTTTGATACAAAAAAGTATTAACGTAACAATTCGAATTTCTAATAATATTTATATTGAATTGCAAATATATCGCAAAAATTTAAATTATGTGCGATCGGCGTGATATAATTCTGCACTTAACTGTACCTGCTTGCTCGCCGTTTTACTGTCAATAAAAGAGAACAAGTGACAAATTAAGCGTCACTATACGGGCTTGAAAACCGCAGTCAATTTATCGGGCATAATGGGGAGCAGGGAAGCGAAGATGAGTGGTGCAAATGTGTCATCAGACTATTTAGCGAATAAAGCTATTCTTTAATTCATCATTGAGCAATTTTAAAATCTAGCGCAAAAAAGATATCGCTTTCTCTTTTACAATGCAAATTCAATCTGTTTAGGAAACCGATTGAGCTTAATTTGGCGACAATTACATGATTCCTAAAACCCGTAGTGTAATCATTGCCATTTCCTGAGAAATAAGACATACAAAAATTTAACTCGAACGAATTATAACTATTTATTTGCTCTACCGTGAGAAAGAGGCGAAACGTTTTGAGGTGAAACCCTGGCACAACGTTTCTCGCGCTATCATTCATACCGCTGAATCGTGAACGTGCATCGTTATCCATGCAGAATCTTTATTTGCCTCGCGATGCGATTTATGCACAAAACGATAGCAAAGACCGGGATTCGAATAGAACACGCCGTTGCTGATCGAATGCAGCCGTAGAAATTTATTATAACTATGCGTCGTTTATCGGGCGATACGCGCGTGACACATCGTATGCAAGGTAATCAATCACAATGTTACTTTGGTTATCACCGAGGAAGGAAATTAACGATTTGCATGATACAACAATAATGGCCCATTTCAATTTACAGATATGAAATAATTTTGTATATCTACCCGTCTGTCTCTCTTTCTCTCAGAGAAAAAAAAAAAGAGAAAAAGAGAGAAAGAGAGACAGACCGACAGATATATGAAAATTTATTTCTACATACTATATTTCCCGTTCAGTACGTTTAGCGCGTATTATCAGGACTTTTACTCTATTGTTCTTTGAGTCAAAATGACAGCAGAATTTATCGGAGAATTTATTTATCTTAAATTTACCAGTATTATATTTTAAACGAGCTTTCTATTTTTTGACATATTCGACTTTCGACTGTAAAAAAGAAGCCGCATCTCAGCAAAATATATTCGCGCTATCATTTACAGTACTAGCGCGCATATATTGTACACTGGTATCAGTTCGCGTAAAATATTTGCGCATCTCTGGATACGACAAAAAAATTAAAAAGAAAATGAAATAAAGGAAGAGGAAAGAGGGACGTAAAACGAGGAAGAGCTGCAAAGGCACGAGAAAATGTCTGGTGTAGAAATGGCTACATGAGCGTGCTCCACTTTCCACGCTGATACGGCATGTCCGCTGTGTAAAATAAAATGCGTCCACAGCGCACTTTGCCGCGACCGAAACTCTCAACTGGTCTACGGTATTTTTTTCTCCCATTTCGTTTCCGTAGCAAATTGGCCGCTACTATACCGTTTATGTCGCGTTTAATATTGGTCCGTACGGTAACGTTAAAAAGCGATAAAGCTTCAAGCATGGCAGATATTGTAATTTTTGTGTTTTAAATCGCGTAATGGTCGCATAAAAAAATTTTACAATAGTTCACGATGATCGATAATCTCATTCTACCTATTCGCGGCGAACTCTTTTATATTTTTTCGCTTGTTCGATTCGTATACGGCCATATATACGTTGCACCTTGCGTTTCGCTACAGTATCCGTTAAAATCTTCTCACGTGCCAAATGAAGGAACAGGAAAGTGTAGCGTGATACAAAACTTCGACAAGTCTCGGGTTTAACCGACTAATTTCTACGGATCGGAATCCTGGGCAAAAGTTTCGGCTGTACGGTGCTTTTAAAGCTATGATTGTCAGTTTAGCTTACCTAGTTTACTGACTTCATCTACCTTCCCATCGAATGAGAGTATATCTATTGCTAACTAGTTTCAAACATAAACAATAAGAGATCTTTGGCACGAATTTCCTTCTATAAATTGCAATACATCCAAATCGTTGCACGAATCTATTTTATCTGTTATTGATCTTTCTCGAAATTTATGCATAGTAATAAAAATCACGTGATAAATTTAAAATAAAATCACGATAAGTCATATTAAAAAAAAATTGGGCTAAAATTCCTATATTTGTTTATGAATTTAATTAAATTTTAATCTATGATCTAATAAAATAATAATAATCTTTTAATCTATGAAATTATCTCGTTATTTTTTCTTATCTTATGATTTTCTTTATTATTTTTTAAGGCAGATTATTAAAAAATGATTTTACAAGTTGCACAAAGAAATATTCAATCTGATTACTTTAGTACCATTACAAGAACGATGACCCGACTTTCCGGGCTCACGCTAGATGACAATAAACGTATCTGGCTTGTTCCTGAAATGAAGCGTGCACGGTGGCAGACGGAAAAGGGGGCGAAAGAGTAAAGCGCTTATCCCGGGAGCGCGATCCTAGTCGCACGTGACAAGGAAACTCTCGTCGGTCGCGTTGCGGTCACAATTTCCAAACTCGCGCGACTACCCCGCGCGAGTCCCTTATTTAGGAGAAAGTGCTGTCCCTTCCCACAGGGGCATCAATTTCTCGAGATGCCCTGAAAACGCGCCATGTACCGCAACGTTTACGTGGAAATTCCGTGCAGCGCTTTCCCGGCTAACTTGTCCCCAGGAACCAATAAGATGTATCTCAATTCTCGCGACACGGACGTCTCCGCTCTCTCCTCTCTTCCCTCTTCTCGTGTTAACTTATTTTTCCAATAGCTGCTTTATTACGAAGTGTCAATAATAATTTACACGGCCACATCGATATCGATTATTTTATTGCTTTTGATTAAACGCGCAGCGCCTTGCGAGCAATATCGGCTCGTTATTCACCAGCTAAATATGTAATATACCATGTTGTACCCAGATTTTTTTCTACATCACTGATTAACTACTTGCTCGCGACTAATTTTCTTACTCTTTGTTAACTTATTGAATGAGTAATCTTTCAAAATAAATATAAAAACTTGTAAAGTATAGCTTTTTGTTTTAACAGCGTAATATTTATATAAAAATAGAAAAAAAAATAGTATTTCAAATTATATCTTTAAACATATGTATGTTGTATCACAATCAACAAAAGATATTATATAATATTTGTAATTAAAAAATAAATTGCAAAGATTTATGCTTAGTGTATATTGAATCGAAAATTGATGTCGATTTATATTATTTAATCAATATATAACTTTTCTACATGTTCTTATTATAATTTATAAAATTATGTTCTTTTTTATAAAACTTTTCTCAATTTTTACATTTTCTACTTGATTTTCTACATGAAACACAGGTTTCCCGGTCGACTTTCTTTAAAATTTGGATACCTTCCTTTATATTAAAATACATAAATAATTTTTCACGAGAGAAAAAACTTGCTCGAGATTGCAAGCTTGAATAGACAAATAACCGAGCTATTTTATCTGCGTAACTTTACATTAAAAGGGATCTCATAATAGAACGTAAAACCGCCGTGAATTCCACGACGAACTTCACTGTCAAACTTGTTCTTAGATCGACACTGTCAATTTTCTCTTCGAGAAAGAATTTCTCCTTTACATAGCGCTTCTGTCTGGTGCTTTCGACCAACGACGAAGATATTAGCGCAGTTCCTAGCTGGTTACAAGGCTAGGAACTCACCTTGGGGTTACACGCCACATGGCCCGCGGCGCTATTGCAGGAATACTTAAAAGGGGTGGCTAAAGTATGCGCGTCCTTCGTTGGAGAAGGGAAAGAGAGGGAGATTGAACATACGAGCTGTTGCGACGTCGTCGTTGGCCTCGATCTCGTCGTCATGCCGATGCCGTCTCGCATACGGATTTTCAATAACGTCTGTCTAGCTTCTCGTATTAGAAAGAAAAGCACGCGAGCAAAACGCACCCTTCTAGAAGAAGGTGCGTGGGCACGATCAAGTGTTCATACGCGCCGATTTTATCTCGGTCTCTGGAACTTTCTCGTTTAATATTAAAAATCGTGAGATAAATAACTCGACGTATTATTGAAGAAAACGACAGTTTTATGCAAAAGCTAACGTGCCATGTGCGTTGCGACGTATACTATAAACTTTGGCAAAACTTACACTTTATATTACATACTGACGTGTTGACTTAGCAAATTCCGAAAGTTAAATTGACAATAGATCAGTTCTTAACTCGTTGGAGGTATATCAAGCTAGACATATAAGGAACGTAGTATTCTACCACAGTGTATATACACATTTGAAGTTTGGAATAAATTATGTAAGTAGATTATAACTTGTATTATATGTATACGTTAATCGTATGGATTTTTATCTGAGATGTTTATTTAAAAAGGATTAAATTCAGTGTGTTTTTAAAATAATTAAGAACACTGGCCGAAAACTAACATTTAAAGTTTTAATGATGTTCCGGTATATATCTGCCTTGTCACTAATAAGGTTTCCGCGGAAAAATTAATTTCTTCTCCCTTTTAATGTCTCCCGTAATGAGTATTATCAAGGTGCGAGATATAATCTAGCTATATTCCCCGAATGTGCGGGATACTAAAAACATTTTTTTGGGGGAAAAAGGTCCTTCCAATTTTCGTCACCTTTCATGCGAACGGCCGACTTTTATCCTTGATTACTGTATTAAGCACTCAACTACTTTTCCTAGGTCGTTATACACCACCCTCGTAATGGGAACCCAAGCTAACGAGATCTGGCAGAGCGTATAAGGAACTTAATGTCGGGGCAAAATAGTATTAAAAAAAAAAAAAAAACAGATGGCATTCTTATCGATTTTACAATGGCTACTATGTGTGCCAAAACTGCACAAAGTTTGATTATCTTTCTGCAGAATTCAAACAAGAATATTCAAAAATAATATTCGTAGTTCAACATTTCTAAACTTGCATTGA
This sequence comes from Polyergus mexicanus, assembly GCF_030449975.1. Taxonomy (NCBI): domain Eukaryota; kingdom Metazoa; phylum Arthropoda; class Insecta; order Hymenoptera; family Formicidae; genus Polyergus; species Polyergus mexicanus. The sequence continues at coordinate 330,254 of NW_027223323.1, forward strand.
TTAAAATAAAAGGAACAGAAATGAAAAAAATATATTATTAAAATATATTAATAAAAGTTTTCAAACTTATTATTAAAAATTAAATTTTTCCACATGCATTGTTTAAAATAAAAGGAACGAAAATAACGAAAATATATTATTTATGCTAAAATCAAACGTTGTCAATGCATATAATACAAAAACAGAACTGTATGAATAAAACATTCGCTCTAAATTGTCAATAACGTGAAGGGTCTTGAAAAATTTTCCGATTTCACAAAATGCTACCAGACACGCAATAGCGTTTTCGATCAAATTTCTTCTCCATCGCTATTTCGGTCAAGTGTTACCTTTGTACTTCGAAATATTCCTACGCGTATTTTTCTTCACGCTTGTGACAATGATCGCGAAGAGATGATAGATGGATTTCATCCGGTCGGCAATCCTCTTCGCAAAGGGATGCGTTTTCGTCAATACGAAGAACTGCATGCAGCAAGTAAATGGAAATTTTAAGTGCACTCGCCGTTGAAATGCGCCCGTCCGTCTATAATGGTGCACGCTAATGGCGTCAATCGCGCAACAAAGATCTTTACTTTTGTCGTGCAGAAACGAGTATTGTCGGATTCGCGATGCAGCGAGCGCAATTCAGATTCTCGCAAAACGGCGGGAAAGAAATTTCCTGCCTCGAGCTAATAAAAACGTCGCGCGAAAATGCCGCCGTGCCAGCAACGGTCGTCCTATGCAAATGGGTCGTCGGGACGCAATGGCGGGGCAACAGTCGGGGTACCTCGCGAGAAATTTTCGCGATATTGGCATTCGCTCTGAGTTTAACATTGAAAATATGAAATTGTTTCGCGGATGGCTGGGCGGATGACTGTGCGTTTACGATGAAATTTCAAAGCGAAGAGAATGTACGCGAGCGCGGCGTAATTACCAGCGAATTAAGCATAGCTACGCGCAGAATAAATTCACATTGGAAGCGGAAAACGCGGGAAAGGAATTCACAACTTCGCATTCCATCCTTCTGATGCCGGAATGCTATTAATTTTCCATAAATACGACGGATTCGATGCCGTTCTTACAAAGCGCGACATTGTTCGCTTGAATATTTATTGTGCAGTAGCATAGATGCGATGATACGTGAAATTTCGTTCGCGACATCCAAACGGTCAATTGTAATTAATAAATGTTAAACGAAATATCAAATTATATAACGTTTGTTGATTAATCATTGTTACACGTTTCATAATTAATCGATTCGAAGTGTATAAAGTCAGTGTTTTTCGCGCATGCACGCCGTGTAGTAAAAATGCCTGTCGCACAGCTACATATTGTATTTCTTTTAGCATACTATTCTTACATGAAAGATATGTTGAAATTTATGAGACTTTAATTCACGGCAAGGAAAACTAGGATATTTCAATAAAACTCTATCGAGAAGCTATCGACACAGGTGTCCTAATTCCAGCTAGATCTAAAAGTGAATTAATAGAGAAGAAAGTGAGTCACGTGGCTGCGTTCGAAGGGGCGGGAAGGATGCAGTTTAACATCTTCTTATCTAGAATTTTTCAATCTCGCGAGCCACTTGCGCGAGAAGTACGGCTCACGATAGCGGAAAATGAATGCCCCGGCGCATAAGTGTATTCCCGTGTAGTCAAGAGACGAGGGTGTTAGTCACTCGGCCTCACGTGACTACGGACTTACATGTCGGCGGGCGAATACCATGGCGGCCTATCTAGAATCTTTCAATTTCTCATACTTTCGTTGTACGTGCGAGAATCGAATCGCGGTTACCGATCGCTTAGAATCGTGCGCTTGTACGCAAAAATATGAAGCCAGACTCGATAATGGTACTTTATATTTATTTGTAGTCACGTATAGAAGATATCAAGAAACAAAACGCAGACATACTACAACCTGAAAAATGTCTCGAGGCGCACAATATGTAAGATAAGTGTATAACGCGCGACGATATTTATGATACAGTAGGGCCATAATCGTAACCTGCCTTAAAATCGCGCATTTTTTAAAGAAGAATGTGCATGCTTCTGCTCTCATTATTTCATAATCTTCAATTAGCTCGCGCGGAAAACCGCAATTTCGAATTCCGCCGCATACATTTTGCATGCATGCGTATTAAGTCCGTCCCAGCATATAAAAGCGTAATTACTGTAATATTCAGTAAATATACGCGTGTAATCCAAACAACGGAACTCTCGGTAAGCTGATCATCGATTTGCCCATATTATGTAAATTACACACACACACACGCACATATATACAAAAATTGCTTGTAGAAATTAATTAACGCAGTTCAATATAGGTAAGTTCTGTAAATGAAATTTAATAATGCATTACACGCGTATTGATGAGATAATTTTAGTTTCTTGGCATTAACATAACCAATTTCAAACTATGATAAATATCACAAGCATATTTAGCAGTTTTAGAACTAAAACTTAATTGCAAAAGAGCCGAGACAAGATTGAAGAAAGTCTCTTTCTTGGATCTGACGCTTTTTTTTTTTTTTTTTTTTTTTTTTTTTTTTTTTTTTTTTTAAATAACGGAGACAGTTCCCTTTGTGTCGCGCGCCAAAGTAAACGTCCGACTACTGCTAATTGCGGGATAACGTGCCTCGAGGTCGCGGAATATATTCACGATAAGGTCGTAATTGCATGACCTCAACAAGATCTCGAGACGAACGAATCCGACGATCGCGCGTACTATTGAAAATGAAAAAGAATGCGCACGAGATTATATAACTAATGTCGAAACGACGGATATAATTTCTAGTTTTGCCTTCATAATTGTTTTACAATAATTTTTAATGAATAAAGAAAGAATAAAATATTTTCTATTACACTGTGATATATATCTTTCGCGTTTCTAAATGATCGTGAAACTAAGATCAAAACAATCTTGCTAAATAAATCGCTGCGAAGACCCCTTTCTCTGCTTCTCTCTTTTCGCCAGTTGATATCTGGTTTTAATTCTTTGCGCCTACCGCACCGGAGAATATATATTGTAGTAGTGACGGACATTAACCAATTAGCGCCAGCGCTACACACCCTCTTTATCTTTCTTCGTACTTACTCCTAAACGCCTCGCAGAAAGATGCTTCGAAACGGCCGACTATTTTCGGCGCCATATGCCAACGAGATACGCGAGTGTCGGATCTCTCGCGGTTCGACGAACCTTTAAAGCGCGGACGGATATTATTTCTGTGTAACCCCACGCCTTTTTCTACACTCGAGTATTAAATATTTAAAAAAAATATATATATTATTAATAAATTATAGATAAAACATACTATTCGTATTAATATTATTTATTATTATTGAAAGATATATTTCAAAATTTATATTTCTATTCAATTATTGTACATCTCTTCAGTTCTTTCCCTCCCTTACTTTATCTCAAAGACTCGATACTAATTTGATTAAGATAAAGGGAACGATGGAGACAGCAAAGAGTTAAAGATGAATATTTCAAAGATGACGTCTGTCTCGAAAATATATCATGGGATTGTTAACCAAATTACATGCCGATCAACTCTCTCCTTCAAGAAATCTCATGATTAAAGGCATAAGTAATAGCTAGAAATGTATTTATTACAAAGCTCTATGTAACTTTGATACGCTTCTGTCCTTGCGCTTCATAACTGATAGTTAAATATTCATGTACCTATACCATGACGAGCATAATTGAATATTTATAGATGTTCGAGATAAAAGGTTTGTGTGTGTGTGTGTGTGTGTGTGTGCGCGCGCGCGCGCGCGCGAAAGCTATATTTCTATTTTCCGCAATATTCTATGTGCTTTAAATCCATTGAAAAATTACACATTTATCAGATAAATATAATGAATATCTTAGGCATATTTATAATTTGGTATGCATTATTATACATAAGTATTATCAATCATGCTTTGCAAGGAGAAGAGAAAAAGAGAGAGCGTGTCACGATTTTCGATATATTTTAAATGTTAAATAAAATAAGATCTAAAAGATCAAGAAGAGAAAATTTTATAATAAATATCATATTATTTTATCTATGATATTATAAATAAATGAAAACAGTTATGTTTGGTCTCTGCATGTCGAATATGTAACGCTTCTCTACATTAATCTAATTTCTCGACCTCGTTACCCTTTATACTAAATTTTAAAAAAATTTTTTCACGTACACAATACATTATCCGCGTGTATATTTTTCTTTTTTTTTTTTAGGTTACCAAAAAATCTAATTTACTAGGAAATAAAATAAATTTAAAATGGGGAACAAAAGAGAAAGAAATTTTCGCAAAACGCGGTTTGAAATGTTGATTAATATTGTCCTCTCTCCCTTTCTTTTCTTCCCCCCCCCTACCTCTCCTTCTCTCTCTCTCTCTCTCTCTCCCTCTCTTATATATATATATATATATATATATATATATATATATATATAAAGTAAAATAATATGCGTACACATACGCCAGGATTTAATTAAAATAGCCTGAATATGTAATTCAGCAATCTCCACATTATTTTATCCTCGAGCGATACATTTCTCGTTTCAAGAATAGCCACTGATCAATAGTTTCTCGGCACATTTTGCGTCAAAAAGTTGTTTAAATAGGGCAATCATAATTACTTACCGCCAGCTAACGTGCGAAGTTACATCTCTCGTTCGACGAACACAGTTTGGTAGAATGGTCTCGCGCGCACGCACGCACACATACACACACACACACTTACACGCACGTAATCTCGACGGACGACAGGGGTGGACGAAGACCAGGTGAAGTTCGACACTGTGCAAAAGTTACATTAGATTAGGTTAGGTTTGGGTCAGGTCACGTCAACGCCAGATTAAATCGAGAACGATCTATCTTTTCACCTCCGCCCTTCACACTCGCCGAGAGATCGTCCTCGTCTATCGCGAGAAAATTTACGCGCGTCTTGACGTCATTACTTTTATTTGAACGTCAATCGACGCACATTCGATCGGCGCGCGAAATGACGCAAATATTGTCTTTTGAAAGAAGACGCGATGTATTGTAGAATCGTTGTAGATCCTTTTCGCGCTGTCGTCCTCGTCGCCGCGATATCCTTCTCGATGGAAAACGATACGCCCCGTTATCGGATTTTTCATTCGCTGGAACGTAACATAGGTAGAGGCGGAGAATCTCGATAGACGGCTGCTGCGAGCTTCGACGACGATAGTTTCATCGCGTTGCTCTAAACATCTGTTGGGCGGGGGGAGGGGAGGGTGGAGGGGTCTCGCGTGACAAGCTTACAGCGGTGCGTGATTACCTGAATCGTGCTGCTGATCAAATAACGTGGTAAAGCAGCGCTCTCGATATTCCAACTTCGAGTTTATCACAATTAAAAAGCGATCAACGCGGGTTTAAGGACGACTGTTTAAAATCGAGACGCCTGACGATGACGATAATTGAAAACGCTATTCGTCGCGAGTGCACTCTTTAAAGTTTTCATATTATATATATATATATATATATATTTATCAACGTGTCAATGTATACGTACGAAACACAAGGTGACCAACGTGGTAAGTCTCGCGCGTGGCGAGTGACGTATGCGCGCACGCACACAGTTGAACCGCGACTTGCGAGGGAGCGCGCCACACGACCTTAGCCGATGCGCGGTTCGAGTACGACTGAGCGAGCGGACTCGACTCGAGCTCGGCGGGCCGAAAGCCACGAGCCGCGTACAGCCGACCGGTGACGTCGGACCAATCAGCGTTGTCCTCTACGCGAACGGCCCGATACTCAATGATTGACTATATACAATATTTATACTTCATGCACATTCGCGTACACGAACGGCGCTTCGCGTATAAACGAATCGATCATCTTATTTTGTCTTCAAAGCGAGATAATAACATTTTCGGCATATTTTGATAAGATTCTAGGACTCTTAGACGAATGTCAAATAAATAGGTAAATATTGCAGTATATCATTGCATCTTTATCTCTCACGTTATAGCACGAGTGACGAGCGTTACCGCTACATTCGTTTATTAAAGTAACAATCGTATCTTTCTCAAAAATCGAAATATTTTCCTATTGTTTTCTTAACTATATATAAATATTAATTAAAATAATTGTTGACCGAGAAATATCTTACGCATTATATTACTTACATATTATTTACTCGGCGTTACGAATTCTTTCACGCTTGAAGACGCAACTATCGAACAGTCATGATGCACGAATATTTAGATGCGATGCGCTTGAGGCCCGCAAGTATGTACTATCTTCAAGCGTAAAGGGTATTCGTCGAGTGTGCTATGTCACTATTTATCACTATCATTCGACTCTTTGTAAAGCCCGCAGCGCATGCACACGGTGCACATACGCGGTGTCATTTTAGATCGCACTGAGTGTCGCGGGATTTCGATTCGTAACCAAAGTGGCATCGCGGTCCTCCGCGCTATTTGCTCGCATCTATTGACCGCTTTCTTTCGCGTAAGTGAAAAAATGGGCGCGTGTAAATCGATATCGAGAGTGCCAAATAAAGTCACATACCGTGTGACCGCTTAACGTGTTTTGCGGTGTGCGCGATCGTATTTCACGTTGGCACGTTGCCGTACGTTTTGAATAACGGTCGCGCGCGCGTATACCGTAGCCATTTTGAGGAGACAAAATTTTTGAATATCGACACAATATCTCAATAATTGATGAACAAGATACGTCCGAAAAAGATTAACGTTCAAACTTCGTTCGTTCGAATTGAAAGAGGAAAAAAAAGAGATTTATATTGTGCGCGCATCACGGGAACTTTTTGACGATTTTAGCTCCGCTTTTGTATAGCGACAGAAAAAATTCGCATCTCATACATTGTGTTACATGCGTTCCTCGCGTTTCTATGCGAACGTCGAAATAGACGATGTGAGTATTGAACGCAATATCGCAACGATATCGTCGTGACATGTTGTTCAAAATCATTATTATATGACCATGTATATCTTTTTCAGTATTTTTATTTTCCTGCGATAGAGTATGCGTGTGAAGTTGAAGTGAAAGAGAGAAGAAATTGGCATAAAAAATGAAGCAGCTGACGACGGTAACGGCGATGCAACGGCTGGTGAGTAAATTTATTCGATGCATGCAGATGATTTAATTATAATTTTCCTTTAGCGAATGCAAGAAAGTTGTGTAATTTTGTGAAATAATAAATTTTATACGAATATAAAAGTTATTGAGCTCTCACGAAATTATTTCAAATCAGTGAAGTAAACAAATAACATTTTACAATATAATTATAATTAAAATAAAGATATGTTTCTAATCGACTGGTATATCTATTTTATTATTACAAGATCTATTCATATTTATTTGCATATAACAGAAATTTTGCGTATTAAAAATCCGTTTTTAATAGCATATAGTATTTTAATTTGATCCAGTCGTTTTATTATTTCTAAATATTTTCAATATAATTCAATATTATTTGTATTATATATTTTTATTATTATTATTATTAGTAATATTTATTATATATGTTATTATTAATAATATATATACACACACATTCTGTTAAATTTTAATTCTGACAATTTTACAATCCGATATTCATATATAATGCAAGGCAACTCTATTCTGTTAAATTTATAATTATAAAATAAAGTTACATATATATATATATATATATATATATATATATATATATATATATATATATCTCACAATACATACAAAAGCACATTTGTCTGATGGTTTTCCATCATGAAAGTACATTAGTCAAAAGATGGAATTAGTTTTGCACACAATAGAATCGTTCATTAATCAAGGTTGCCATGCCTTATCTACAATTTCATACCAGATTTACGTTTGTCCACTTTATAAAGAAATACTACAAGCGTTTCATATCTGTATTATACTTTGAACATCGATTACAATCGATCGAAACGTATAAATATATCATTAACGTATAAATATATCATTATTACTTATCGTTATGAATACAATAAGGAAAAGTTGAAATTCTAACTTTATCTAAACTCTTATTATCAATCTCAAATATCTTAAAGCTCATTATGTGCGCTGTTACATAATTTCATGACAAAAGTTAGTTCATATAATATTATATTATGTATATATATATATATATATATATATTCTTTCTGTGGCAGTGTACACGCGAGAGATGTGTAATCTGCGAAAGCTATTTTGATACCTTACCTTAAAACGCAGCCGGAAAAGCAGATAAAGGATTTTACTGTAGCCTGACGAACGACAATGCACAGGCGAAACGAATCAGGGATTCCTAGATCCCTGAGAAGAGAAACCGATATGACGGCGCAGATTTCTCATGGACGCTCATGTATATGTACATGCAAAAGCGCGCAAAATACGAGATACGTCGCGATGAAATTCGAGGAAGGATATTCGATGCGCCCAACGAAAAATACAGTCCAACGGAAAAAGAAAACTTTCCATTAGGGATACGATCGCGTATACGGTAACGTCATCGTACGTTTTCTACGTGACGACGAAGGAATTGATTATCGGAAATATACGGAGAGAACTTTTTTACCCCATATAAATACATATACGACTATATATGAAAATGTGTCCTTGCGAAAGTCTTTGTGATCGTTTTATATTCACCTTTTCAATATTCGTCGTCGAATCTGTCGAAAGTCTCTTACGGTACAATATAACATTGGCCTTTCAACGTTGTACAAAGGATATCGCTATCTTATTTTTCTCGCAAGGAATAAATATTTGTATCAACATGATAGAGGACCGCGTGATTTATTCGTGATAAGCAATAGCTTTATAAGCATATCGAATCTAGTTTGTTGAATCGCGTATTTGATATTTTATCCCATTTGAACGGAATATAGAATCGCATTCCTGACAACATGCTTCAGCGTTTTTACCTTCCGTATCGCCGAACCGATAATCTATTTTCGGAAATATATTTCATACGCATGTCGCTCACGACGATCGGATTGATATCGCGAAACATGCCGTGACGCATCGTTTATCGCTTTCCGTGCGAGTTTTTTCGGGCGTAGGTTACGTGAAAAGATTTGCTTTCTGGGTAAATCTAATATCGTTTTTATCTATTTATCTACGTCTCACGCAGAAGAATGGAGACGCGAAATAATGCGCAGAAAATCGCGGTTTTTAAAGATCTGCAGAATTCCCGAAGAAATCTTTTTACACGCAACTCGCGTATATATTTTTATGTACGAGCGCACACGCAGACAGGATATGTGATATATATATTTTTGAGTTTGATTTATTAAGATAATAGAAGAAAAACCAAACTGTATCTCTCTTAAAATCCATCATTCATTTTTCTTAAACAGAGCGATATTGAATTTGCTCATCAACAACGAGCGATGTCAACAACATCAATGAATAAGGAGATGCACGTAGTTGCTTTCGCTATAAGCAGCAGATGGTCTCTATAAACCAGTGCACTCTAGTTTCGAACTCATTCTTTTTTTTTATTGTGTTCAACAATTAGATTTTACAAATGGAAAAGGGAAAATAGTATTGTTTTAATGAAAATGTAAGCTTTGTTTCACTTCCATTTGCGCTTCTATTATTCAGTATGCTATTTTTATTTCAAAGAAAATTAAAATGAGTATCTATGTATAAATGAGCCATACGAATTCTGCCTTCCTTTATTTACCAAAATTAAAAATATACAAGCAAATTGTTTGATGCGTTAAATATAGTTTTCTAATAATTTGCACATATCTTCTTGATATGATTGACACTTATTCAATTGTCCATTTGATCTACAATTTTTCAGCTCGGTTTACAAATATTTAATTATAGTGTTTGAACACACAAGTTCATATACAGGAGAAACGATATATTGGAGTGAATAAGAAGGAAACGTAAAACGTTGCCATTTGCGTACAATTAGGTATATATATTCATGTACGATAGGCATACATACTGTTATAGCACACCAATGCACACGCAAGGCTTCGAATAGAAATCGACGGTACTGTCAACATACGAGCAGTTCGCCTCGTTGATTAGCTGCTCGCTTGTAGGTACGCCGTTTTCGGTTGCTTGCCCTACCTAAACCCAATACCGATCGTACACCGCAATTAATTTCAACACGTTGCTCAATCGTGATTCCTGTAATTCGATATTTTATAATTTTTGGAAGAGAGAGAAAAGAAGAAAGAAGTGTCATGGAAAGATTGACTTTCGGAAATAATAAAAAAAGATACCTTCAAAATTTGATAAATTATTTTAGAATATAATATAATATATTATTTATATTATTTTTATATTATTTTATTTATATATTTATATTATTTATATATTAATATATTACTTATGTATGTATATATATATATATATATATTTACCGAAAATCAATTTCACTGATCTTAAGTAAAGACAATCATGCTTTGCTCTTTTGTCTTATGTTTCACTGATTATGGCAATAAAATTTCAACCACTGCAATTAACTGATTCTTCTCATCTCATTGTAAGTGAGATTTCAGCGATTGCAGTACTATAATTATCAAAACCACTGCTATCAGTGATAATAAGCTGATTCCATTTAGTAAAGATTTCTAAATATTCTTTTAACAAATATGAATGAAAGCATTTTTTTTCTCATTTTATTCATATGATCCATTGTCATAACTTTATTATTGTATAAACTTAAATATTTAACGTGTCTTAACCAATCATCTAACTGGCATAATATAAATTGGTAACATGGAATGCTCATAAAATAAAATGCAATCTATATATAAGATTGCGATTAAATGATATTATCATCAGTACATGGAATTTCGATTAACTCAACGGCAATTACGTCTTAATCGATCTCGCATAATGTATTCGTTAGCCTAGCCTGACGTATATACCGCGACTTCGATATCGGGCTTTGGCAATGATTGGTTCACTTGGAAGTGGGAACTGAGCCACGACTAAATCCATGCGCGATGGTTTAACCGGGTCGAATAGCAGCACCCTATAATCGAAACGTTATAGCCGTGCGCGAGAGGGTAGATCACGTTATATGATCGCCTCCATTAACACATACACGTATACTTCCATACGATCTATACGTGACTGCGCGCGGGCGCGTTTCGTGCCACGGATGCTTGCGCGATCATAGGGTGCATGCCATGCCAGCGCCGTTTTTGGTTGATAAAAGGGAAGTTCATAGAACACATGGAGACTCGTCAGGATGTCCGAATAGCTCGTCCGGATGTATCGGCATTCCACGCCATATCGAAATCGATTCACCAAAAGGATCAAAGGAGATCCTGCATGAATGCGTTATTATGCGAGACGCTTCGGTAGCCCGGTTAGAAATTGATAAATATGCGCGACACCGGGACGCCGCATACTAATCAATTTCGCTGCATATATTTGCGAGGATTACGTTACATATTTATACCAGGAATATGCACGAGAATCAATTAATGGAAATGCGATGTAGTAGGAAAATAAAAATAATTTTTCATTTTTTCTATCTTTGGCACAAAGATTTTCTTTTCTCATCTTGCTAGATTTCTATTGCTAAATTTTTATTCAATATATGTACATATTTTTTTTCTACTTTACTTTTAATACATATAAGATTTTTTGGAAAAACTCAGAAAAAAAATCTTAATATATATATATATAAAAGTAAATAATCTATATATTAATATAGAAATTAAAAAAGAATATTAATATATAAGTTATTTATTTTTATACACGCTAAGATATATACATATATGTATGTGTTAATTAATCGTTCAAAAACGAAGAAATGATGCAAGGAAAAAGTTTTCAAATTTGAATTTCAGAATTTTAATCTCAAGATTTGTAATAGATGCCGAAATAAAGATCATACAAGATCATATATATTACACGTTTACAATATCGTTTGGTCCAAGTTAATTGGGATTCTGCGACGACAGGAAGGGACTAGAAGGTTAGTCGTCGAGCGTGTATCGCATTAGGAAGGGTATGCGCCAGGAATACAGTAATTATGATTCTCGGACGCATCGCATTCAGAGGGAAATGAACTTTGCATCCCGACACGCGACTTCATTAACGAATGGCCACACTGAATGGACCTAAACATTCTAGCTCCTCGATTCTCAGAATACCCAGTTGTTCCCACGGGGAAAAGGATACTAAGGGAATCAAGTGGCATGATTAATTGCTCATCGTCTAATTATCAATTAGTACGACCAACCGGGGTGCCATTCAGTCGTCCTTACTTTTCCATCCTTTTCTCGCCCGAAATCTATTAGACTAATTATTGTCACGACGTTACCGTTTCCATTAGTTCGACTCATCCGGAACATGGGTCTGGAATGCGACGTATTCGCTTCCGTCGATCGAACGTACATTAATTTAACTCAATTGGCGAGAATCGCGAGGAGAAAATTAATCCGGTATAAATCCATTTGATGCAATGCTAATCGAGAGATTTTTCCGAGATCAATCGAGGATATATCGATGACTTGTTATGATTTCATCGCGAGATATTTTTTTGATAAAACTGAGAAAATATATATTGCGAATAAAAACTTGCACGAAGTACTTGGTAAGCGGCGGTTGCTGTACGAGTGTTTATCTTGCGTATATAAACAGATTACGTACACTTGAGTATCGGTACACGGAGATATTGAATAACAGAGAAATACGCGCATGAATATAGAAATTTATAAAAATCAGAAGGACGCTCTCAGCGTTCTCACGACACTTCTTTCGATACTTTGAACGTTCTGTATTAAATATTGCTTTGCGATAATAAAGATTCAATAGCAATGCGATCATGGATAACTCGATATATATATATATATATACATATAAATCTGCTTCTGGAATTATATGCATATAATATAACGATATTTGCTGATATTTTACACGATTTATATCTTATTTTTTATTTAATAAAATATATTCTTTTATTAAATATACTAAAAATATGAATATAAACAACGATAATTAAATAGATTTATTAATAAAGACAGAACGATATCATTTGATTGAAACGTATAGGAAACGATGTAAAGTTGTTACATTTTTTGTATATAATAGATCAGTATTATTAAATTTAGACGGCATACGCGATCACTTGAACACAACGGAAGGGCGTACGATAGCTGTCCAGGGCAAAAAGGGCTGTTCTTCTTGAAATATTTATGCGTTTGCTGCGGAAAGCGTAAATATTGTATGGGCCTCGATGCCTTCGGAGGTGATAGGATATACGTCCTGGCCAAAGGGAGGATCAAGAACACAGACGGCAGATCTCCCCTTTCGACTAAATCAATTTTCCTTATTTATCACCGGCAATTGTTTTTCGATATCGCTCCCTATGGGAAACATCGACACGTTTGGCTTACGCTGCATATCTTGAACGTCGCTGTACGTTATAGATATTTAAAATATATAAAAACGCATTTTGGATCATTCATATTGAGCTATGTATGTTTGCGTCTTTTCCAACGCGATTCAAGATAAGAGAGATGACATCACACAACAATGTATACATTTATCAATCAATACATCTGAATTATTTATACGAGAGAAAAAAGAAAAAGAGAGATCCGTGATAAATGTACCGTCAAATACAATTCTTCTAATTTCAAATTCATTCATATATTATTCATATTTATTTAAGCATCAATTATGCCAAATAATTATTGCATATTAATAATTCATCTATGCTTCTATTAATTTTCTCCGTTATTAATCAATCACTAAAACAATATATGATAATTATTTAATAATCCTTTAAAAAATTGAAGAGACATTCGTACAAAGAGGACGATATTAGTCACTATTTCCTCATGCAAGATATTATGAAAATATAAATCACATTTCTGGGATATTATTTAGTATCTTTTATTTATGGAAGAAGCTCTTCGTGTCCCAACCCTCGTTTAATCCTCAAAGATGTCTCGTCACTGCAGGCCTCGGCACGTCGCGCACTTTTCCATAAGCTCCAGCTCGGGAAAATCTCTTTTGAAAGAAAAAAATAGAGCTCCCCCATTAAGTAAAATGGCGAACAAATAAGGATTTTCTCTTGGAGCGAAGTACCTTTAACGTTATCGGAAGTCAGACGAAATTTGAGGAGACGATGCGGAATAGCATGCGGACTAGATACGCGTCTTACTTTATTCGTCGAAGAATGTTTTACTTATCGTTAGATGTATAACAATTCTATTCGCGCATGACTACTTTATACATTTCCGTTACTTTTTTGATGTTTATGTTGACTTTATTGCGCGAATATAATTTATCGATACGGTCAATTTTAAATAACGAGATAGCGCATGTTATATTATACGCATTTATTCAATATTTAACGGAATTGGCAAACGTACATTAAAATTAACGTTAAATGCGTTAATTATGAATAGCATATTGACATATGGGCGTATAGCTCGTTGTGATAATTAAGTGAACGTTTACCGTGTCCTGATTTGATGTAATCGGGTTCGGTTTATGACGAAGCTATATTATATTAATAATCCTCTCTACGCGTGCTATGTACAAATGTAAATTATTTTTAACATTTTTCACACATTTTCTTTTCAGATACTTTTAATATATTTTAAATGCAGAAACATATATTGTCTTATGTTAAAAATGACATCGTTTAACGAGAATTTTCTCTGGCTCCATTGCCTTGCGCTCCTGCAGTTTACAAAGAGCGAGCCTCATTCGTTGCGTTTCTGCATAACGATGAAATTCCGTATACACAACGTTGATATGTATACCTATACATAAAGTATGCTTGACGTTTGCGAGAATGCACGAGTTCCTTTACAAGATAGAAAATCGATTGCAGAGAAAGAGGGAAAGAAAAAGAAAGAGAGAACGATTAAATAAATGCACGCTAATGCACTTGAACCGAGAGAGAAAACTATTCAATTTAGGATCTAATAATATTGTATTTCTTATCTTTTTTTAATTATTAGCAAATTTTTAAATTATAAGCCATAAAAATATATTGTCATACGCTTAGTTTTTCGATATGATTATCAATTGTATTACATTAATTTAATTACTTCTCACTTGCCAAGTTCTCTGCAACAGAACAGTATTTGTTTTTGGTTTATGGAGCGAGCGAAGTACAAAGTGTGCAAATATACGTGACTTCGTAAACGCCGTTCCCCATTTCGTATATCGCACGAATTTAGTCCTTGCTACATAAAGTCCAAATAACTATCTCTCTCGCTCTCTCTCTCTCTCTCTATCTTTCTCTCTTTCTCTTTCTCTCGCTTTCACCATTTTCCATCGGCGCGCGTTCTCCTTAGATGTCGTCTCGCTAACAAGTTGGCTACGAAGTCGTGTCTAACTTGATTAATGAAATACTTGACTTATAGTTACGTAATAACCGAGTCTTCGTTCTTTAACCATATACTTCATCACCTTCGTCGGCACTCGACATGTCAATGATGATCATGTCGAAAGTTCGAGAGCTAAATTAAAGATTACGAAAGTAGATTTATGTGTATGTTAGATTTTATTAATATCGCATGATACATATAAGTGTTTAATTAGCCATACCCGTCATGCACACGTCGGCCCCAATTTGTAACGAAATTTTATCCTTCTAATGCAACATCGTGACAATAGCGATAATTACTGTAATAACGATTTATGCCCAGGTATCGTAGCGTAATTAGGTTCCTGTGGTCGATCGGAAATATGAATACCCACAATCACTACATAAATTTGCTTGCACGCACGATGTGTATCATCGTGCGAACTACAATACATACATATATACGCAAGACAAATAGTTTATGGCAATTTGGAGGTAATTGGTAATGCGGAAGCGTATGCCGTCAATATATTGTCAATTTCTTAACGTAATATCGGTATTCGTAATACTTTACACTTTCTCGAAGGCAAGTGGAGCTTTATCTTAACATGCGCGATGCGCATAACATCTCTGAGATATATGTATATCCAAAGTTTGATGGGATCTGGAAAAAGTCTTCGTTACCTAGCCACCACATCCGAGTCTTCCAATTTTTACAGTTATGCATACATAATGTTAGTTATACATAATTGCTTTAAGTCTATGCTCAAGAATTAAAATCTTGGTCAATCAAAATTAGACTCATGCAACTCAACGCTTTTCCACTTTTATAAAAATTCAATTTTTAGTCGCGAAAATAAGGCACGCGTGAATTAGATATTAATAGTAGAAAACGAGACATACGCAAGAAAAAGAAAAAAAAATACATTGTGAGATACAGCTGTTTAAGATTTTACGACAAAGCTGGTCTATAAAAACGCGTGCGTTTGGCTTTACTAGATCCCGTACAGTAAGTGATCTTATACCTATTTAAGAAATTGGTCCTTCCACGCTGAAATCTTGACGATATTTAAGTCATGAAATAGCGTAACTACTTCCTGATCTTCAGCTCCTGTGTTTTGTCGGGGCTTTCCGGGGCAGATGTTACCGATTATTGAAGCAACCGTCGCGGCAACTTGTTACCGATTTTTCAAGCCATACTAGGGTGTATTTCTCGTTAAATCTAAATTCAGATAAATTAAGGGAGGCGGAATCTCGTGGAAAATAAGATTGGAGCCGTTGTGTAGGTGAATAAGAAAGTATTCGTTCTCTTCTCTTCCTTTTTTACATATATTTCTCTTCATTTTTTTCTCTCTTTCTCTGGTTTTTTTTTTTTGAAAGGCAATGGATAAATTCGTCGGAAATAGGTCGGGCGTTCGGATACAAGGAGTATTTTTAAGAGAGTTGAGGTAAGGATTTGCATAGACAATAAGAGCTCCACGATATATTGCAAGAACTTTTAACGTTCGAGCCTCCTTTCTGAAGCTTCGCTCACGGTATAAGCCGTAAATAATTTTCCATTCGACGTTCCCTCTCGTGAAGCCTCGAAGCTTCGTGGCGCGGTGAAGCATTTGATAAAAGCGAAAGCTTTTGCCACGCCGTAATTTCAGATCTTTTATGAAATCGCTTTCAAAAGCTATTTTACTGCTCGTTAAAAATTATATTATCTGTATTGATGCAATGACTTACTTTCAAGAGACAGTAAGTGAGTTAAACAACTCTTGATATCGATTATTTTTGACTCTCAAAAAATGAGTTGATTTTATTATCAAATTATAGAATAAAAATGTGTTTATA
This sequence comes from Polyergus mexicanus, assembly GCF_030449975.1. Taxonomy (NCBI): domain Eukaryota; kingdom Metazoa; phylum Arthropoda; class Insecta; order Hymenoptera; family Formicidae; genus Polyergus; species Polyergus mexicanus. The sequence goes on from NW_027223323.1 coordinate 347,342, forward strand.
AGATGCTAAATTTCAAACGTAACAGACCGAATATCTCAATAATTAAATGAATGAATGAAATATCGAGGTCCTGTTCTTTTTTGACACGTCCATCCAAAGTCAAATTCTTTTTATCAAAATGTATCCGCCTCGAAACAATACAATCCAAAAAAAAAAAGGACCTTATATTCCATTTAGTTATCGACATATTCGGCCTGTTACGTTTGAAATTTAGCACCCTGAATATACAATATTATCATTTATAAATCAAAATTTTTATCCAACATTAAAATCAGCACTAATTAATTAAAGTAGTTAATTTATAATTATATAATAAGTTTATAAATTTGATTGAAACTTGATGCCTCATAAACATTTTTGAATCAGATACGATAATATAAGATACATTAAAATTCTTTTTTTATTATTTATAAAATCAAAGTTTAGTAATAATTTGAGCAAATTTATAAAATAACATGCTCCCTCTCGCGTTAGACGAATGTACCAATAAATGCATGCGATCCTTTTGCTAAATTGTCGGTGCGGCTGCGGAAAAGCTCGTTCTGTTCTGACCAAGGGTGGAAACTTCAGATAGTTGAACAATTTCTCGAGCGGCGGCGCCACAAATCACAAGGGGCGAATTTTACCCTCTAATCGCATTATCGTCAATTATATACATCGATCGCTCATCAATCTTTATCAAAAATAGGAATCTGGGATTTATCTTTGAAGATAACAAAAATTTTGAACTGCTTCATTATACAATAGAATAAAATTATAAAATTAATTTAAATAGAATTTGTGCAAAATTATTAACTGTAGGCTATAAAATTTATTGTTGCTCTTGTTTTCGCTTATACATTATATTTGTCTTTTATTTACCTTTCTTTAAATAGTTTTATAGAAATTAGCAATGTTAGATAATTAACGAGTTGGACACATGGATTTGTCTAATTCATCTCGTGTACGTTTAATTTAAAATTCAATAAAAATTAACGAGGATCATCGGCTTTCGATTATCCTCATAATTACTGATTCCTGCTACGCAGGTTGCAATGTCGTATGTGTCAGTATCGAAGAGGTTTGGCAGGGCTATCGATCTCTGCAAATCCCGCCAGTGGCACAACCTGCAAAAGTACATCGGCCAATTCGCCGAGGAACGGAGAGGATGGGTTGCGAGAACGGCGTCATTACTCAAATTCTCATTAGCAACGCTAGAGCCGAGCCATCCAGCGAGTTTACTAATTAACGCAGCCAGGGCGGTCCTTTAATATTAGGAGGAGGATCTCGTGTGAGAGAGAAGACGCGACAGTAGAATATATCGCTGCTCGTTTTCATTACCAAAGAGACAAATACCCGATCGACGTAGCTGATTGGGGGTTTCTTTCACTCTGCTGTGTGCTTGTTTCTTTCTCTTACTGATTTACGAGACTGTTACGGAGTTTGCGAAATATACATTCCGCTTTAAGAAAAAAGTCTAATATATATAATTATTAAAATCTTTCTAAAATAAAATTATATATTTTTTATAAATATTATTATCTAATTATTTATTTTACATATTATTAAAATAACATTGAATATTTTGTTTACATGCAATATATTATTACTTTTCAGGAAATATTCTATTTCTTCAAAATATAAAAATATGAAAATAATAAAATGTATTCTATCCAATTGATTTAATCTAAATAATCTATTATTTTCATCAAGTTCTATTTTCAATTATTCAAGAAAGAGAACGGTCAATCTCATTTCTTATACTTATCATGCGTACAGCCTCAAAAAAGCGTAGCATGCTGCAAGGGTGTATCTCTCTTTCTCGATGTACTCGACGACGTCACAAGCATGTATACGATGTCGTAAAAATCGCGCGGTGCGGAGGATTCTCAAGAATGGAGTATTGCTTTCCAGATATCCTATACTCGTAAAATAGCCTTAATGCACCCCCTTTGCGACCGGTGCTATCGATCCTCGCTCTTCTCGGAGACGATGTAAGTACATGTACGTTATGTATATCGCTAGCACACCGTAGATGACTGTGCATTTCATGTTTCTGGCAACATATATTGCGGCAGTTACTACGCCACTGCGTATCCTACTTTCTGCCTTTTTGCTAGAATTTGCACAAGAATCTAAATATCATCTGTAAAAATATAGATATCTAAAAGTATCGAAATCTAATCAAAGTAAAATACGAATGTGTTCAAAGAAATCAACAATGCTGACGAATTAAAAACTGCATTGTACAATGTAAAAATTCTAATTCTAATTTATAATATAAATTTACATTGAAATATTACATTGAAAAAAAAAAAATTATTATGTGTCCGATGCTATTTAATTACATGTGTGATTATTAGATGCTCGTACACATTAGAATGATATAAATTAAATTTATGACATAATTGGCATTGAATATTGAAATGTATTAATTAATTATATAAAACGAAAATTTTAGACTAACTATAAAGCAGAATTGCTATTGTTTTTGGCTATCTTTAAGAAATAGAAGGCAAATTCTTTCACCACGAAATAAGCGAGACTCTAGTACCAGTCTTTATAGATGTATTATAAATGTACGCGTTTCTGTCGCACCATACGAGATCTAGACACCTGAATAGCATCATGAACATTCTCATGAGGTCGCGCAACGTCTTTTCTCTACGACATGACACAGCGTCTGAAAAATACCTTGTTGGATCACTACTTTTTCCACTTACCGCTCTTTAGTTTTTCTCGCTTTTTTTATCCTAACTTTTCTCTCTCTCTCTCTCTCTCTCTCTCTTCCCCTCTTTTGGGCCATACCAAATGATTAACGATCGGTGGCAGAGAAAAGAAGCGGGCGAATATAAAAGTGCACGATCCCTGTCCCGTCTGCCCGCTCGCACGAAATTTCGCTCTTTCGCGTGTATCTGACATGTTTCCACTGTGTTTGCCCGACTATTAATGCTTACCGCGAAATAATAACGATATAAATCATCCAGCCTGGCTAAAGTGCGATTTGTCGCGGTAAAATAAGAGATCTATTATTCGATATACTATTTTCTGATAATGTACAGAAATACATATTTGTGTATATAAAAACGATCTGGGATCAGATTATTTTTAATATAAATTTGTTTAGAAAAATGTCTAAGTATCTTAAATACTTTTAATTTCAGAATAATAAATTGAGGCAAGTAATAAATCAATTTTGATCATTTGAAATATCGATTTTGAATTAAGTAATAATTATAGAAACATAAAGCCAATTGCTTTTTATCGAAATAGCTTTTAATCTTCTAAAATTTTTCAAGACGCGATATGCAATTTTGAATATTTACATATATAAATTAAATTATTAAACGGAACTTCTATTTATATAATAGTAACTTGTCTTGTAAATTTTCGCAGTATCGTGATACATTCGATTTTAGAATTAGATATTCAGCATATTCTGAATAGCTGTTGTGCTTGCTTAGATTGATGTTCTCTAGAGCAATATCGTTATAAAGGGCAATCCATTAATCATTACAGTGGCGTTAACTTTACCCTCAAAACAAACTCGAGTTTGTGCTTCACAACCTTGATAGTGTCATCCAGATTTATCCCTAGCAGAATGTCCACATTATTCTTTCTGTAAAAATTAAGTATGTAAAAATTAAATATTCTTGTATAAATCAAGTTTTCCGTAAAAATAAAATATAATATAAAATATATAATAATTTACAAAACTTTACAATAAGAAAAATATAAAATTATTCCTTTTTTATTACATCATTATGAATGTTAATCATATAACATTATTCAGAAAAAATGTCTGACAAATAATATTAATACTTTTTAAATGAGTATTTCATTTCATAATTTATAAACATTTTTACAAATTTTATATATTAAACGAGTTAGATAACGTCGTTCTTACTCGAAAAATATAAGCATGCAAAATATCTTTTTTATATAATTAACATAACTTATAATTCTAAGTAAATAATGCGCCAAGTTTTCAAGATTAGAGAAAGGGAGTTAAGTGCCAACGAAACGGGTGGTCTGCTTGAAAATCATTAGGCTGCTGCCATTGATAATGGTACCCGTTAGCAGTGGTATTGCGGAAGGAAGATAGCAGACGCGACTCTTTAGTGTTGGCGGGAGAAATGGAAAGAGGGTGAAAGGGGAAGCTCGCACTTTTCTCACCGAGATAAAACGTATAGTCTCCATCAAAGTATCCCATTCTTTTTACGACACGTTCTATTTGAGCAATTCAAATGCGGCTGCGGTAAGTTGCGAGGAAAAAAATTGCATCTTTTTTCTGATATTTCTCCTCTTCGATAGCTGACCATTTACAAAATTTTTAATGAAGTCAGCGAAACAAGATACGGCAAAATTTAAATTTTTCAAAATAATTCAATATTTATGAATAATATTTTAATTAATTATAATATTAATTCATGAATATTTATTATATTAATTATATTATATTAATATTATAATTATAATATTAATTAATTAATTAATTATAATTATTACGAATAATATTTTAATAAATAATTATTGCGCTCAATATTTTATTTATCCTTTTGAGAAGAAATATTTCATAAAGAAGATTATATAATTTCCGAAACATATTTTCTTTTAGACAATATTTATAAAATATAATAAATCTAATGATCACATAAATAATTTATAGAGTCAAAAATCTCTTAAATAATCTTTTCATTTCTCAGTGCGTCGATCTTTATCCCAATCCCCTTCTCGGTACCTTTCATTGTAATGGAGCGAGTCTCCCGCTACGCCGCACTGACATACCATCAAGTATGTAAACAAGGCCTCGTCGCTATTTCTTACATGTCATTATTTCTTGCACACGATAACTCACTCGCGAAAATACAATTAGTTACGATTGCATGCGCACTAATCATCAGAATACGATAATCGCGTGGCACTTTGTTCGCCGCTCTGAATGTTAATCATATGCAACGTGTACTTTATTATATTGCGTTAGTAGAGAATATGAAAATAGTAATTTCTGCAGCTTTCTGATAAACGTAAATCCGATAAGCAGTATGATTTTTATGTAATATATTATTAAATATATCATATCGTTTAATATATATTATATTTATCAATAAATTAATATACTTTAATGTGTGGATTTATGGGTAATTAAGAATTCATTTTTATGTAATATAAATGTAAGAATTCCATACTTATATTATTAATCCGAGAAATGAGCCAAATATTATGTTAGATAATTTTTGAACATATCTATTCTCTTTTGTAATTTTATCTAACACGACTCGCTAACTCCGCTATCAAAAAGATATATTAACTGTTATGGTATTTGGCATTCGATTTACGCTGCTGTTTACAATAGCAATAAATAAAAAATTCGATTATTATAAGCCTATTTAATATTTCAGCAAATTTAAAATTTTTGCTTTTTAAACTTTAACAATGTATTATGTTCAACCGAATTTTATAAGAACATTTCTAGAAAATATGTCTCTTTAAAAGTAATAATATATGTAAAATGACGCGGTTTTTTTCCGGGATGAATATTGCGATGATGTATATTATTTTCGAATGTAACAGTGAAAAAAACTTAAATCGATACAACGGTTATATTCGCTGCATCACTTAAATTCTTAAATGGACAAAACTAGAGATGAATAGGGAGATGCAGTAGTATCCTAGCGTAGAAATTCTAGCGAGAGGAAGAAAATAGAGGAGCGTGAGGATTGTGCTATGCTACCGAGGGGTGCTAGCAACCAATTGGGGTTGCATAATTCATAGCCCTGGCTACATCCGTCCCGATATTGCGCTCCGCTTTCGTTGTGTTTGCGTAGTGTCAGAACAGTATCGTCTCGCGAAAGTTTCGCGGTGCCGAGAATGCGATTTACGTCTAAATTGGCAAGGTTACAACGTGGTTATGACGGGTTTATATACGCGCTTGCACTACTGCTACAAGCGCGAAAGAATGCAACGCTGATGACGTAACGCGTATATGTGATATAACGCAACATAAAATCGTCGAATTTATGAAATGCATAATACTACCGGAATATATTGGCAAATGAATTAATATTTATAAAGAAGATAATTCCGATTTATTGCTAGTTATGAGAATATTTTGTAAAAATAATCAAGTATTATTTATGAATAATATCTACTTGTTTTCAAGTTATAGCGAGTTTTGTATATTAATAGTTTGTATATAAAATATCTATTTTTTATTAACACAATAGCATAAATTTAACAACTTGGGGCTTACGCCGAGATATATATTTTCACGAAAAATAGAGAATGACAAATTTTAAATCTCCGCTGTATTTAGGCCGTAAACTTCCATTTTACGGTATCCACGATCTTATAAATAACTTGTATCTTATATATAATAATAATAACTTATCAATTCTTTTGTACAACCGTATAATGTACCATAAACTCGAAAATATATATCAAGCGGTCCCGGTGCACAAAGAGAATTTCATGCTCCATGTATACAGAGCGTTTTCACACCGGTAAATAGATGCAATTACAGGAAACATCAAGTAACTTAGTAATAGCAAAGCATTTCTTTACGATGCGTATAAACAATACGTATAATTTTCATTCCATAATTTGATGGACAGACTATACTTAACTATATTAATTATTCAATAAAATTGCTATCCGATCGAAATGAAACCGCGACTTTTATTCTACAAGCATTTAAATTACGTCCGAATTGAAAATGAATGATCTTCTCTCGCTCGCAACGCGAATTTTATAGTTAAATTCATTTAAAAATACACGGTGGACCATAAATAGGCAATCTCGCTTCGGGACGATTAAAACTTGAAAAAGTCTTTTACGCGGTGGCGGTCGTGCAGCGTCCGCGGTAGCATTAGCGGAAAACTTTCATCCCTTTTGTGGTGCGTTTGCCGGATAAATCCTACGGTCAGGTTTCACTTTCATCTGTATGTCGAGAGGATAATGGTTGTATTCCCAAACGGCCGTAACGGCGAGAAGCTCGCTAAGAGAGCGATGCAAAGCGAGCCTCACAGACGCCGATATGGGGACGAAAAAGCGAACTCACGCTGCTCTAAATCTTTTACACCAGATGCGAAGATGATCAAAGGATTCCGTCGTCCACGTACGTGCACTTCTTACTTATACGTTGTATATGATATATGTGGCATAAGTGAAAAAGATGTTACGGGTACCTTTCCTAAGGCCTTTGGCGTCGTTACAATTTTATTGCCCATATATATACATGTATACTTTATATGCATACTTTCACAAACATTAATGTCGCGTTTCTTTTATGAAAAAAAAAGCTATCAAAATTAATAAAAGCGTATTGAAAGAAGTTCTCCATATATACAATATATATATGTATTTATACGAAGACTATTAAATCTTTTATCTCAACGATATAAAAGTATACTATTCTCTTTTTCGCACAACGAAATTATCGGAAGATGAAAGAAAGTTTTTCATATTTATATTTTCTTTTTACATATCGTAAAATAAAGCAGTAAATACATTTTTATTTTCAATGAATTAATTTTTTTAAACTATTCATATAATGTATTCATATGCAAATACGCTGCTCAAATGATGCCAGTCGTATGAATGTTAGGAAATAGTACGTGCATATGGAAGTTTATATCCTGACCTATTTCCGTGATCTTCGTGTTTCGATATAGGAAGAAATGTGCAAGGACGCTTAGAGATTTGAACCCTCATTACTTATGAAAACATTCCGTCAACTCTCGTAGGAATAAAAAGCTCACATGCCATTCAAAAAATGTAGTCGGAATATGAGATATTTACACTTATATACGAGTTAAACTCTCAACCGATTTGAGATGTTGTTTGTCGAACATGTTTTAAACTCTTTTATTTTTCTCTTCTATCAAATTATTTTTTAAACGAGTATTAAACTTGAAACGATAAATTTAAACACAGAAGACGTGTATTATACACTTGCGATTATTAATTCATTATTTTAATATGTATACAATATGCTATATATCAGAAACTTTATTTAATACGACGAGGGTACGGATACTTTTTCCTTTTATCACGGAGGAAATATTCAGTCTCTCTGTATTCTAATACGATTGCGATATGCAAATTTGTTCGTCACCTCATCTTGTTTTCGCCCTCGTGCTTTCGCACAAAATTTCGCGAGGAGGTTTGTGGTTTAGTCTTCTGAAGTTTTTCGCGAACAAAGTAATAAGAACAAATCGTCAAAGGCACAAGCAGATGGCGAGTGACAGGGATGCTGTGGAAACGAGATGGGATGTATAATCCCATGGGCGTTGACGGAGGCCCAGCAGATATATACGGCTCATGTTAGTGCCTACCCAGATCTTATTTGTTTTTGGCTAACAAGTCCGCATGTCCTGTATCCGGTAAAGATTTCTTTCGACATATTGCCCGCTTATCGCTGACTTCCGCATAGTGACTCGACCCCGGCCGTATTCCCGAATTACTATTGAATTATTATTTAAAAAATTATTTGTGGTAAAATAGATGTCGGTGTAAATAATACATGTATTTTGTGTGTGTTATTTCTGATATATTAAATCGGGTCTCTGTATATTGTATGTAGATGTGTTTGATAAATTAACGATCGCATTCCAGAAATTACAATCTGTTTCTCCCTCTCTCGGTTTCTCCTTTGATAACGTGAGAATTTAATTGCTCAGTGAATTCAGCCACTATCTAGGGGGACAGATTTTTAGTACAGTCAAGGTATTCGCTGTCATCGACATTGTTCTTGCTTTACGGCCGGTTCTAGCCACCCTCAAGCTAGACGAAAGTTTCACGACGTTCTCCTCTACCTTGCCTCCAACATCCCAGGGAGCCTTCATTCCCTCCATCTTTTGTTTTCAAGCTGGGCCGCGAAAGCAATAAAACCTTATTATACTCGGCTGGAATTTCAATGGTAAGCATAGTGCAAGGTGGACGTGGAAACGCGAGCCAAAAAGGGGACTGTGAACGATGTGATCGATGGGGACATACGTCAACCTAGCAGGACGGACAAGACGTCGACGCGGAGACAAGATGAGAGACACGAGGGAGGTGAGAATGTCAGAAGGAAAGGAAGAGACGAAGAAAAGGTGGATGCGAGTCGGAAAGAGGGGCCGGCTGCCAGGTGCCGGGACAACATCTAACTTGAATACAAATTACCCTTCCGCGCTTCCGTTGCTAATCTTGCGGCTCTTCATCCCACGAACTGACATTGCCAATCATGTCGACCTTCGTGGATTACCGTCGTCGGCGAAGCACGGGGCACGTAGTTCGCAATGGATTATTGCGTCGCCTTAATCATATCGTCGATTCCTGCATCGCGGTATCGAAATCACAAATGTAATCGTGACTCCCTGGTTGTATGTCTTGTATCGACAGGACGTTAAAGGAGAACTATATAGCTATTAAAATTAATTAAATGTTGTAAATAAGATTTAATCAAACAAATAGTTTGCGATAATAGCCTCTATTAACACATTTACTTATAATGAATATATAATCATGTTGATAAAAATTTTAATATGAATAGTAAAAATGTATAGAACATTCTCACACACACACACACACACACACATACACAAACATAGATTTGAAAAATTTGAAGATATATAGTATTCTCAATGAAAAAAATAAGAAACTTTTAGTCAACATGTGTCTACCAAGAAATTGTATCGCAGATTAATGTTCTTAAATTTTGCCAGCAAATTATTAACATTTTATATTAAAATTAAAAAATTACTGAGATCGGAGAGAAATGGAATCTTTTACAAAGTATCATTATTTGGTTTAAATGATATTAGGTAGAGAGGAAAAAAGCATATCATGAACTGTATGGAAAAGATTATTAGCATCATAATGCAATTATACAAGTTCAGATATCATTTTTAGTCACGTTTGAAAAAGAAATTCATAAAAGTAACAATACGTGCTACTAGTGTCGATCGACATCGATACGTGACCTACTGAATGGACGCGTAACAGAAATCGAAACTGCCTCGTAAATCTCTCCTCTAATCTGACAAATCCGGGGCTAATACGTCAAGAGGCTCGTGCCGTTCGCTAGATGGTAGCGTATGTCGCGCGCATACGACGCAATATTGTTCGCGAGGCCTCTATTGTTCGGCCATTCGCATCAATCGACGGCAGAAGCCAATATAGCGGTTCGTTGTGTGCATCCGCGCGCGCGTGTCTGTGTCAAATGTTCCACCATAGATCCGAGCATTGTAATGGTTTGTTTAATACGACATTAGAAATTTGTTTCCACCGACAGCTGGCGAAGGCTGTGGCTATTGTAACGGCACAATGGAAACGCCTCGAATTCCCCGCGGTATCCGGGTAAGGGAGGGATAAAGAGAGAAATTTTCGTACCCGCATATATATATATATATATATATATATGTCAGACAGAGAGGTAAGGCGGAATCGGCCGGGATGCAGAATGGATGGAGGATAAATGCCTTGATCCGCCTTCCGAACGAGCCCCCCGAACAACGCTTAGCTTCTACTGCACGTATGCCGTTTCTCCATCTCCGCCATGGTATGCTGTATATCTCGGAAATATATGTTTAAAATTTAAGATACTCTCACGCGCGCGCGCGCATCTATACGATATCATTTACGTATCTTTCGTCTAATCAAAAAATTATATTCCATTTTTTAGATTGGATGGAAATACTCCTGTTTGATGATTCACAGAAATTGTCGAAGAGTAGTTGAGGACGGTTAAATAAAAGAAATTGAGTTTATAAATATATCTTTTAACAGAATGTCTGTGCGTATAAAAAGCATATATACTCTTTAATTTTATATTAATTGAAAATGATTCATCAATAAAAATACGATTGAAAAACTTGCAGAAAGTGTGAGAAGATATAACAAGCGGTCTAAATAAAATTATTCCATCTTTTAGATGTGAGACTCAAATTAGAAAATGGAATAATATATGTCTTGCATAAAGAATTCAGCCAAAATACATGAAACTTTCCGGAAGGTTTCGTAAATCGATCGATATCGTCTCGTTCGCGGCTCCCTTCTTCCACTGTCGCGTCCTCCTCCGCTCGTTCTCCTCAAAAGCTAGACGCTTTTCCAATTTTCCGTAGCAGCCACGAACGGGCTGGAACAATTTAGGTAACGTCGTGTCTGATCAAATAATATGGAGAGCTCAGCCTCCGATATGGAGAGCGCAGTCTCCTTTTATGATCGTGTTCCAAATAGATTCGCTTGAATGAACACTGCGCCGCGAGACGATAGGTTTTTCCTTCGAAACGTACCTTCATCTGAATACCACGCCGGATCTCATCTTAATGTCTTCAAAAATGACCCATTTCTATCGATTACATCCCTTCGTATTTTAAGACATCTTTAAATGAGAATTCGAGATCGATATCCAGTCGACGAGCATCGAGTAAAGAGATCGCGTTAAAACATATAAGGCAATACATTTTATGGCAGTTTAATGCATCAGAATATGCGCATCTTAAATCATCAAAAACAATTAACATATTAACTGGCCGAAAGAAGAGAGTCAACGAGGGAGAGGAAACGGGACGCGACGGGATACCGAGAAGGGTTCTTAAAGTATGCCAAGTGAATCGGAACCAGGGCGCGATGGAACGCTTATCTCACGAAAAATCTTGATTTAACATTGCCGGGCATTCAAACGGAATACATTAACCCGGTGGGCTAAGACGATTCGTCGATGAATTAATTGATGTATGCAAATCATGTTGAAGAAGCAATACTTGAGCGAGAAGGAACGCGATGAAACCGAGATAATCTTAACCCGAGCAATATCCCTTATCGATAGAGAAACATTAGAGAGAACGTCACTGTCAATAAATAAAACGTAAAAATTGATCGAATCTGATACTTCGATTATGCAGCTAAATATTTATTGCATGTTTACGCATGCAAAAATGTTTTCATTGATATTTTTAATCACGTCGTCTATAATCACGCGGCAAACGGTCGAATATGTACACGTGACTATTTGAGGAGAAATCGATGATTAATTAACTGCGCGCGGTATGTATTATCTTTATACATTGAAATCGGCATTGTAAATTATCACGTGCAAATGAGAGAGACGTCAGATACATCGTGCTCCGATATTTGACATCTCTAAAATGATCATAATACTCTGTAATAAATAATAATAATACATTAATTATATTATACTAGAATATTCATTTTGAACCGAATAATAATCGATAGTATTTCAATTTATTTTCATGACATTAAGAAAGCGATTTTTAAAGCACAGACGGTGACTTCTTTTTTTTAACCGCATTTTAATAGAAGTACATTTTCAGCGACCGTTCGAGGGCTTAAAAATGACATGTAAAACGCGCGTTATTATAATTTTACATGCGGCAGTCCAACCCTCTCTTGCAACATGATATTCAAAATCTGCTGTTCATCTGTTGCCAGACGTGACATGTGACGTATCGTCATTACGAGCGCCTTTGAACGATGTGTTCCTGTAATCTTATACCTGCAACGTTGTTGAGTATAGTTGTCAGTATCTTTTTTTTTTTTTTTTTTTTTTTTTTTTTTTTTTTTTTTTATAACTGTCGCACACACATGTCGATGAGGTAATATCCATGAGATGGTCTTTTTTAGTATCGCATTCTACATTCTCTTTTGTCTCAGTACTTTATTAATATTTACTTTTATTAGTGTTTAATTAATCAAGAAATGCGAGAATTTAATAGGATTATCGAGATAGAAATAAAATAAGTCACAAATATATGTTTGACTTATAGGAAGTTTTTTAAATCCCGTGTGACAATTTCCTAAGGTGAAACGCTATTAGCAAACCAAATCGCGGCAGCGCGTCGAATATAAGAATCATCTCGAGGGCTTACATCTCATACAGCTGGCGAATCGTCGATAGAGAGAAAATGAGAGCGAGAAAGAGAGAGAGAGAGAATCAGAGAGATGGTTTAGGACAATGAGATTATGCGAGGCGTCGCCGTTCTGTGTACGCGCGCGTATACACAGTTATGTACTTGCTACATCGTCGCGAGGTGCGCCCTGATGAGACAATGAATTCAAGATCACGTCTCTTCTGCTGGAGGCTCCGGTAGGCGCGAACTTAAACCGAGTTACGAAATTAAGTAATTTATATTTATGTATTCACCGAGTGTAACGAGATAGGCGCGCGCCAGCGCGCGAGCCGTTCTTGTCTTGTCATTTGTAAAACCGGAGCGGATACGATCCGCTCGGCTCTCGTGTTCACGTTATGGCGAAAATCCAGTTGATTTCAACTTGAACTCGAACGAATCCGTCCTCGCCGCGTCGCGTATCCGTGCAAACTTATCTTGATTTGCGTTTATGCTCGGGATGTGAAAAATGTACTATTTTTATACTTGACCAAAATAATTCGCGCGTATGAAGGAAATCTATGATGTTGACAATCCATAATGTTAGAAATACAATGTAACGTGTGTAATTAAATTATTAATATTTTAAAGTGTGAGTCGCGAACATCTAAAATTGCGATTCTATCATAAAGCAAGTCTACTGGATTAAAGCAGTTTCCATTGTTTGATTTAATAACGCGTAGTACCAATATTAAACAAAATGACACTCCATTTGTCTTTGACGATATCCAGCACATCAACGTGAACGAAAGTAATCAGGATAGAGATGTAAGATGTTATTTCCTCCATCTTTTTGGCTCTTTTTTTACGAAAGTTTCTAAGCAATGTGAAGACGATCCCACGGGTAAACCCATCGAGAGATAGTCAATGTGGGAAACTCGCCCTCGCTCATCACACCGTAAAGGTTCCGTCCACGTGGCACGAGAAGGAGGATCGCTCTCGTGGTATTCCCCTTTGGGGGAACGCAGAAACATTCTGTCATCTCTTTCGTGTTCGCCCTTCCCGTGTTTTCGCGTTGTACAAATCGTGCGAAAATTACGTTCGGCGAACAAGCCTCCGAAGCATCATTACTCTCTCTGTAAGTAAAAAATTAAAGTTTATCACTTTCCTCAATTAACCGCAGAATATTATAGAATAGTAAATTCTACGGTGCTTGAATCTATTATTTGAATTGAGATAAATTAATTAATAGTATCTAATGAAGTATCTCTCCATGTGCACATTTTTGAATGCGATCGATTATGCAATTTGTAGTTCGAAGTATCAATCGAGCGATGACACTATCTTAAATTCGTAAAAATTACAGCAACGGGATTTTTTAATTATTATAATTGAATAAATTTTGTGTTAATAATAACGATCTAATAAAATAAGTCAAAATAGTTGACCAAAGAACAAGATATAAATTGAATACTGATAACGTCCATAAATAGCATTTAAATTTCTATTCTATCAATTTATCGTTAAATTAATTTTTTTGTAAGCGATATAAAGACCGGAGCAATTTTTAAAATTACATTATATTACAGAATTATATATGTCGAAAAGAAATATCAATTATTAAATTTTACAGCTACGAGGAGCGGAATGCCGATAACGGTCGATATAATGCGTCATTTTATTTTCTTTTATCTCGCAAACCAACGAGCGGAATGAGCTTCAACGTTATTAATATCGCTTGTCCCGCGAACAACGCACTCTTTGTAACCCTTTCTCGTTGGCTCTACCTGGTCCGGTCGAATTCCGCATCGAATACCGGCCGCATAATTCACAAAACGATATAAGCTATGTAATAAAAGTTGCGTCATAATCGATAGATGGGTCTGTTCAAAGAATGGGCGGAGATGAGAACGGCGGAATTTTCGTCGTCTATGTGATCGCGTAATCATGAGCCAGCTCGGTTTGCGAGTTTGGATTATTTACGCAACGATGTCGATGCGCGGTCGGAGGATGGTCGGGGGTACATATGTACCGCATACACGTAAGTCCGGGCGAGTATATGCAAAACATGGGCGGAGCAGGCACAATCTGCACTGTCATCAGCATACGCCAGTACACGGCGTAGCTCTTCGTGACACATTGTATAAGCATCGTCGTATATATCGGTTACATTTAACCATAAACGAATAACCGCGATACTTCGTGCAAATTTCTCGAGGGTTTCAACTCATTAAAAAATTAATCAAAAAAAGGGAAACTTATTCCGAAATGCAAGGAGTAGTATATTTGACGTGATAATGAGAATAAGCTAGATAACTCTTCTCGTGGCACAGTAATCGTGCAGAAAAAAATTCTGTTATCATGAAAATTAAATAGAAACACGTTGATAAATAAATTAAAATCAATATTAATAAAAATTGTTCAATAAAATGGTAGATAGAATTGCGCGTACGCAATTTATGATACAAAAAATAGTATATCTGCTGCCGAATTGAGTACACTTATATAACGAAAGCACATGCGGAAAGAAGGGTTCGTTCTCTTGCTAATACGAAGGGCCGATTTCTTTATGGAATTCGCGACCAATTTCTTTATGGACGAAATGTCAGATTTTGTATACAGAAAGATCTGCATACATATACAGTCTCGCCGACATGTGCGTATATAAACTTACATATGTGAGAAACATCGAGTCACGCGCACATATGCTTCGCCCGTGTCCATCTTATCTCGAGTCTCTTATCGATAGAATATTTGCTCCCTCGAGGGCTCGGCGCATCGCGGGATTAAAGCGTCGAACGACCAACAATAAGCCAAGAAATTCGTGCCCCGCCAACGCGACAGTTACGATACTTCACGCGACGCGTGAAGTAGAGGTAAACGTATAGCCGATAAGAGTGGACGATACCGAAGTTAGTCACGCGCATGTCAGAGAATCATGTAACGTGCTGATGCACCCTGCAATTTTTTTCTTTCGCAATCTTTTTTACCTGTCGCTTCTCACATTTAAAGCACGCGAGAATAAAAAGTACCGAGTTTTTCGCGCGACTTCAATTTTGTATGGAAATAGAGATTTCAAATATAAATTTCAGTCTGATAATGTAGAGATACGTATCTGTTCTTAATATATTAGGCAAATATAAAATATTTGTATAAATTATTTGTATTTAAAATGATATTTTAATTTATAAATATAAATTATAAATTTGTATCTTTAAAAAAATCAACGTTTCATTTCAAGCAATAGTAAATTGTGTGCATCTGTTTCATAGATTTTTTTTTAAGAGCGTCACATTTTTGGCATAGTCATAGTTACAATCAGATCTAACGAAAGCTAACAAAACTGTAGTAGCATATATATATATATATATATATATATATATATATATATATATATACAAAATTGCATAGAATGCGGACAAGAGAAATAGTAGGAAAATACGCAAATAGATTCCACGGAGTTGAGGGTCTCGCTCAGCACGCGAGTTATTCTCTTCGTTGAAACGCTTCGAAAGCAATAAAGACATCGCGCGGACTTTCGTGCTGCGATTTCGCGAGAGTCGCGGCTGAGTCATCGCAAACACTTTCCACGATTCCGGCAGAAGCAAAAGAAACGCACTATCGGCTAAACTACTCCTCGTGTTCTTCGTCGGACGCATCGTGCAAAATTTGAACGTGTCAATTGCGGACAAAGTAACGGGAGATATTTTACAAGAAGGACCGTCGCACAAGTAGACAAGCGAGCAAACTCGATCCGCGTTCGATCGTTAAATTAAATTCTCGCTTTGACGGCTCGTTAACCATGTGCACGAAAACGTCCTCGAAAAACCAGTTTCGGCGAATTTCTGTTTTCACGTTCGAAAGCCGACTTGTTCGACTCCTCTCCTTTCTATCCTGATAAACTTTACTCAAACTTACTCAATCATCGACCAATCGCTTGTCTTTTCGCGACACACGAATGCTTTTTTCGGAAACATACATCGATCTATCTATTTGTGACTAATTATAAGATCGATTACGAATCCTTTCATCGCTTTTTTATTTCCGACTTTTATTACGGTTCTAGATTTATATATAACGAAATGAAATATCTTTAATATCTGTTTTTAAGAAATATTTATTTAACTCCACTTAAGCTCTCGGCTTTACTTGCGACTTCGTAAAATAGTTGAATAATATGAGAAACAATAACGAATTCATGCTTTTCAATTCGAGCAATCGTCAGAATGGTTGCACAGTTTTCTGACTTAAACCCGCCTCCTCGCTTTCGTACCTCGTTAACGGACAACCACGAAGTGGAAGAAGAAAGGCTCCGAAGATGGCACGGACCGATACAGAGTCGGCTGTATCCATCGCGAGCCTTCTTCGAGAGAAACTAAAGCTTCCGCTCCCCCATTTATCAATGGAAGCACCGTAAAAGGTAGAACATAAAGAGAGAGAAAATAGCGGTATGATAAAGAAAGAGGGAGAGAAGAGGCAAACAGCAGTGCGAAGAAGAAGACGAAAAATAGGACCGCTGCAAACTCCCTCGATCCTGAAATAGCTACTCTGTTATTTATTAACTGCCTTGGTAATAGATCCGAGTCTATAAAGTCACACTGCTGCTCAGTAATTGGGAGGAAACGAATTTCCAAAGAAAATTGAGAGATGAAACTGTGTTAACGTTTTAAGGATCCATTAGAGCTTTACATTATGTGAAATAACATCTTTTCTTTTTCTCTGACAATTATAACAACGGTTCTGAATTATCTCATTTCAATTCAAAGAAATGAAAAAGAATAATTTCAGAAAAAATTTAAATTTATAGTAATTATGTAAATTATGTATAAAAACAATCGGGGAAAATCGTAAAGCAATTTATAAATATCATGATAACCAAGTATCGATCGAATTTTTGATTGCACGTTCAACTGTATAATTTTATGAAGCATTTTTAATTGTAAACGGAATCAGAATTCAATTTTATATAAATTAATTTATTGGTATGGGTCCATTAACAGCTGTTTGAATAACGATTTTCATTTTTTCGTATGATTTCAATCGCACGCATTGCCCCTACTCAATGTATGCACATATTAGCTTGAATTCGCAAAGTTTATTTTATTGATTATTGACTAATTTATTATTTATAACTCAAAAACTATTACGATTATTAGGATTTTTATTATTTTCCAAATAACTCCCCATTAAAGTATCGTAGGATAGTTGCGGAACATCCTATATACCGAAGCGAATCTGACTACGCTGCAGTCATGGTGTTAGTTCGCTTAAAACATATTCACTCTGGAAATGTTGACTCAGCTATTCACGAATTACTCGCTTCCTCTTACTTCATGAGATGTGTATATGTCAAGGCTAATTATTATATAGTTAGCTACATACTAAGGGATTTACAATTTTAAAAGAATTGAATCCCGATTATTCCACAAGATGCTAATTCAGTTTTTTTTTTTAAGAAAAATAGTTTTATAAAAGGCAGGCACTCATCTCCACGGAGTGAGCATAAACTCTTGCATACACGCGTATGCACATGTTTTCCTATCTCTTTTTTATAAGCGAACTTGCTTTCTTTCCTCGCAATGCTTGCGCTTGACGGCAGGCTGTTAATAATCGTTTATTTACCTCGAGTAAAGAAATACGTCAACGTCGGATTCGCGAGAATGGAAAGGGCGGCGCGCAAGACATTACTCAAATACTCATTAGCACGGTCGAAATAAGCACGCGGTCCTGGTTGCTAATTAACGCACGAGACGGCCGCCATACAGCCATACTCGAGCTTTCACGGATCCGTTAGAGCGTTAGGTCTCTCAAGATATTGTGTCGCCCGGCGAAAGAACATGCAGGCGGTGCGGCTCGGTGTGCGTGAACGCACCAGGCATTACCTGTTTTAATTAGCCACGAGACTAATGCGGGATCGACGTGGCCAATCCGGAATTTCAGAGTACCCTAGTACGGCCGTCTCTCTGAGTCATGAACAAGAGGATGTAAAAGGCAGAGACGGCAGACGAGAGCGATTTTTGCAGGATAAAAGCGGATATCGCGTTAAGAATTGCGACGTGTAGCAACTTTTCAAACGAACGTTTATATTACCGATAATAAGTGTGTCTGTGAGTATCTCGGAAATCGTCGGTGCCTTTTAACTTGTTTCTTGCTACTCGGCGTTTGTTATTTTTCTGCGATAAACCAGAACGACTTTTAATATCGGAGATTGCAGCGGTATAATTATTGTTATTATTACCAATCGTTTTTATTTCATTAGACTTGATTTTTCTATTTATTATTTCTCATTTTATCGCAGGATGAGATTATATTTACAAAGTAATTGTTTTTATCATTTTGCTATAAAGAGCGAACATCCTTCATGATGTTCGCACCAAAGTTGTAATTACTAAATATACAAATCTCTTGTGAGAGAAATTTTCTGACGTCCTTCACGTTGCTCTTTAAATGATGCGAAGGTATTAAAAATCATGAGAAACGTTCTCAAGCGTGGTTAGTCGCGCCGTTAAAATATCAAAAGAAAACATTAATTAAAATGTTGCTAAAAACCGCTCCCCGGAGCTGAGCGGCTGTGAGCCAGAAATATATAACCCTCTCGAGAATTTATGATGGAGAACCATCTTAACAACCTGTAACTGGCGCGGTGCTTAAGGCAGATTTCAATTGATAATGCTTCGCGCGAATCGGCGCGAGGGCTGTGCCAGGAGAGCGAGCGGGATCCGACGATGAGGAATTGCCATAATTTCTTCCGGACAAGATTACTTAGTCACTTTCGACGATCGTTGCGAATTCAAGAGAGAACGAAGGAGATCACGGATTTGGAGCAAATGAATTGAAAAACGATATGGTGCTCGTGAAACTTAAATATATGCCGAGGAACGTCTTTCAGTCGTGGACAGCTCGACTGTTTGGGCAACCGGAAAGGAGCTGAACCGCAAAGAGAGAAGCTCACGGACGATGGACGACGAAGATACGGAGAAGCGGTAGAAGAACGACGAAGAAAAGGAGAAAATCAAGATGAGAGAGAAGGAAGAAGAAGATGAAGAAGAAGAGGGGAAAAAGCAGTTCGAAAAGTACGACAGTACAGTCGTTCGGACACACAAGGTCCTCTCATTAGCGGATGCGTGTCTCGGTTCTCAATTATCCCATTCCTCTCTCGACGGGTGCTACTCCCGTTTTCTCTTCGAAATTCCGCGCTGGACGTCTAATACAATATAACAGAGTTCATTTCGTGCTGATTTGCATGTACCGCTGACTAATTTCGCGAAATTGAATTTATCGTCGCCTTTCCTGCAGCACGTGCTCACCGTTTGTCAATCCAGTCCGCGTCGAATCTAACAAGGATCTGTTCTTGACAATGTATCACTAGTTGCTGAATGTACTTCGGTTTTCTTTCCCCTTCCCCCCCCCCTCCTAAAAATATAATTAATTGAGCGATTTTTATAATATTTATTCTAATATTTATCTTTGAAAACATATTTTTTAATTGGTAAAACGAACATATTCACATCTTATTATAAGAAAACTATGATTCATATTAAAATTTGTACATGAATGCTTGCGGTAAATTCCAATCGCACGCGACTTCGCAAGCGCATAGGGTAAATCGAAGCTCGTCTCAGAAACCTTCCTATGCTATAGGTCGCGTAATAATATTTCGAGCATCCATATACTTTTGTAATAATTTATTATAATTATCTGTTGCATTTAGTTATACTAGAACAATATAAGCGCGCGCCACTTATCGTATGTGCGTGCGTGCGTACGCGCGCGCGCGCGTGTGTGTGTGTATAATTACTTATATATTAACTCTAGTTTTCTATTTTTTTCAAAAACAATTAGATAAAAATTAGATACACACTTAATATTTGAACTCCCAAATGTGTCGCTCAGTCATAATCTTTTATATAAAGTAATGCATAGCGCAGCGAGAGATAACCAATGATCAAGAGGTAACAATACTTACGAGTATCGATTTAACATGCCTTTTTAAGAGTGAATATCTCGATGAAAGCTGCTCACGACATATTATTAGAATATTACAAAGTATATATGTGTATGTTATATAAAACATTATAAAATGCGCCAATTAGTTTCTATAAATGATAATAGATAAGAATAATAAAAAATCGCAATTTCTCTTGCAATATTGGTTGGAGCGTAAGAATGTTAAGAGTTTCATTTATATCTCGTGGGATGTTACTCAGAATTCTATATAAAAAGCCGAAATTGCGAAAAAATTTACTTTGAAAATATATACTTGTAGATAAAACTAAATATTTTCTGTGTATACAGGGTGCCCAAACATTCCGGCTAGACTTTCTTTGAACGTACTGCAATCATTTTGAACTCATTTAAAAGATAATTTAATTCTCTACAACTTTTCTTTTGGTACTTCTTGTCGAAAAACGCACACTTTCTCTAATATTTGTAAAAATGTAAATAATAACCGTGATTTCAGAGATTTTTGGGCGCTAACTTTTTAAGAAATCATTTTTCGACCCATATTTTTAGGAAACTTTTTGTCCAGAATTAAATTTCCTATAAGAATTTCCTCAAAGTCTGGCTGAAACGTTCGGAGCCACCTTGTATATATATCGCGACGATAGATCTCGAATCACATATTTTGTAATTTATTCATTCAATTAAATAAGAATTAAAGTAATAGAAAATTAAATTATAAATTATTGTTTCTTCGCGATCTTTATCAATAATTATTTCTTAAACAATACATAGAGTCAAATATATTTTGTTCACAATTAAGAACGTACTACAATCAAATCGCAAAATCGAATAATTAATATAACGATAAGCTCCGTGATAGATTAATCGTTTAATAAATAATTGATTTATAATTCGAAATATTTATATAATTTAATATTTCGTATATATATATTTTATAGTACAGAAAATATTTCGACAGCAAATTAGGATAATACCTAACATGGTATTTGGCCTTGGCGGCGTAAACATTGGCGCGCGTAAACATTGTTTATGTATCACGGTTTTTGTTATCATTTATAGAATAGAATAGAACTATAAGAACTGTGGTGGGGCGAGACCCTCAAATTCCTTTCTTACGTATTATCATTCGCGCGACGATACTCGAGCAGTAAAGTAGCAGCGCGTCGTCGGTGCCGTCATCGTGCCGCGGACGGCTTTCGCGTCTTCCGCGTCGCGTGTCGACACAGCATTGCCACGAGTCGCACAATGGCTCATATGTGGCACGCGCATTTGTGCGTTGAACGCACATTAGTGCGTCGTCGTTGCCGTCATCGTGCCGTACGAGCAACGATGCGTCGCGTTGTCGCGATATCGCGTTCTCGCGTCGTCGCGTCTTCGCGTTGAACTTTTATCTCGTTTTCATGATTGTCATCGAGAATCATACTTCGTTGCCGGCTAAATGGGATGTCTCTCAGCATTGCAATGTTTAATATATTAATACCTATTAATATAATTAATTTTATATTAATATCAGTTAATATTAATACTATATTAATATTATATATTATATAAATATTTATGTATTGATAAATTTAATATATTAATGCAGGCGCAATGTTAAAACGCCTCAGTATCGCGGCTGAGGTGAATGCCGGCCGCGTAGCAACGTATGTTCGTGCATAGTATAGATGCATGTTCGCGCGGTTAATCTTGAACTTCGGTTCGAGAATCGGCTGTTGAGGGCACGTTCTGCTCCGACGAACGGTTCGGCCCGAATCGGTTAGAGTTCGGTCGATTGTTTCGGAATCGTCGTTAATGGGTCCCTTCTCTTGTACCGTCTAACAGCACATTGTAGAAATACTAACATGTTTGGCATCTGAGGAGTCGGCTGTTCTAATTAGGTTCGATTTTCGCTCGCTAGAGAAGTTGATCTCCCGCTTTCGAAGTGCTAGATTGTTAGCACGTAGAAGGTGGGTATCTTCATTCTCGACCCGTCTATCAGCCTTACGATAAACCCGGCTCAGTCTGTACGATAGAGACTTGGTGGTTCGTATGAAATCGTTCCTAACGATGTTCTAGTCGGCCCTCGATGGGAGCAGGCGCGGGTCAAGAGTCGAGCGAACCCCATTCGCGATTATTCCATCGATCGATTTCGTCTTCTTCCGCTTCCGCTTAACCTTTGCTCGAAGTAATCGGTGAATTCCCGACTTGTCGACTCGAAGTGTGATTCTCACGTGAAGCGGGGTTCGATCGTACCGAAATTCGAAAGTGCGGGAGTATCGTTTAAAGTATCGCGCGTGTGAATCAACCTGAGAGGAGGAGGAGGCCTAGGAGAGGCATCGGGCACCGGTGGAGCAACCCTATGGTAATTAGATTGTTATTTTTATATTAATTACTTATTAATCGCATACGTGCAATTTAAATTGAGCAATTAATCGCGTAATTTGATTTTTTATTTGTATGATTTAAATAAGAGAGAATTAGAGAAATAGATTTTTATATGAAAGCTATAATCTTGTAAATTTTAGATTATTATAAATTATTATAAATTTCTAATTTTAGATTATAGCTTTTATATGAAATTATTACAGTTATTAGTAGTTTTTTTCAAAATTTATAAAATTATTTTATTAATCTGTTTATTATTATATGCATCGAATATAAAATTCAATGCGTATAATAAATTTTTTTTAATATTAATTATTTTGGACGCCGCTATAATTTGGATCTTCTATTTGTATGTTACAGATCAACATAGCAATCTTCCTCCCCCCCCCCCTCCCCCTGATATCCTGAGAGGAGGAGGAGGCCTAGGAGAGGCATCCTGCACCAGCGGAGCAACCCAAGGGTGAATATTTATCATTTGTATATTGATTGTTAAAAATCGCGTACGCGTGATAAATTCAGTCTTATTATTTGAATAAATTAAACAACAGAAAATTAGAAAGAAAGACTTTTACATAAGTCCGATAAATGTTTCCATTATTAAAAAGTAATCTCTTTAAAATTTATAAAATTGTTTCGTATTTTTATAATTGCTTATTATCGTATGCATCGGTTATGAAATAATAATTTTTTGAAATATTAATTATATTTTGGGCGCTTCTATAATTTGGATTTTATATTTGTATGTTACAGACAACGCAGCCTCAAGACCAACAACTCCGCTGTTGCGCATCAGTGCCGGTGAGTGACAAAGTTTTATTTAATTTTAAAGTAACGGATTTGTAGAGATTATAAATGTAGATTGTAGATTGTAGATTGTAGATAAATCCGTTACTATTAAATGGATGAGCTGAAAACAAATTAAGTTGAATAACTTTTAATAAATTCTTTTAATATGCATTGCAAGTCTATCGCAAAAATAAATTATTTTAAATTAAAGAAGAAAGATTATAGAAAACATTTTTTTTCAATTCGTACATTTTATCTGATTTATTGAATAAAGAACGCTAATCATTTTTATCAAAGCTAGTATTTTATTTTAGTATTTTATATACGTGTGATGGTAACTTATTCTTATAATGCGCACCGATCCTATTCTAATTACTTACAACTCATTCATATCGTAGAATTTGTTTGTAGACATTGTTTTTAAACTTTGTTTTAACTGATGTAAGAGGAACCAAATGATTACTCAATTAAATTACCTGTAATGTGATAATAAATGGCATAAATATTATAATTGGTCATAGTGTCATTATAATTTATTTTATTTTATTATAAATTATATATTATTATACATTATTATATAAATTAATATTATATACATTATATATATATATATATATATATATATATATATATATATATATATATTGTCATATAAATTATATATTAATATATAAATTTTAATCAAATTTATATATTTATTATAATTTATCATAAGTTTTTCTTCAAAATTTTGATTGATAACTTGGCTTTATCTTATTGTCAGTTAAAATAAAGTTAACATTTAACAGACGATCGTAAAATCGTACGATCGTCAACGAGCGTGAAATGTTTACGCTCATCTGTTGGCAACAATAATTACCCGGCAAAAGAAGGAGTTTATCTCCTTACGAGCGCAAGAAAAATCTTGCGCTTATTTACCGACGACAATAAACAGTCGGCGATAAAAGGAGTGCGTATCTCCTTTCTTTTTTGATCTCTAGTTAGAGATCGATCCAAAAAATGGCCAAGAGCAACGAAAGGTAGGTTCAACTGGCCCGAAGAATGGATATAGGCTACGCAGAATAGGCGGCCAATATTGGCCGAAATGCGTAGCAGGAAGTATATAAGATACTAATAGGGTTCGCGATTAGGGCACGCGAGCAGGGCCCGTGAGTAGGGCGCGCAAATAGGGCACGCGGTTAGGAGACTCGATTAGGGATACGTTCTTTAAATCTCTGCTGGCTCAACCAGCAAGTAGGATTGTTAAGATTATAGGGACTATTAAGTCATTGAGGAAAAAGTTAAATATAAAATTCAAATATATAACAATAATATCCAACTTAAATTTTATTTTAAGAAAAATTTAAAAAAAAACGATAATATTATAAAACATTATAACACTATATTATAATTATTAAAACATTATAATTTATATTTTATGTTAAAAATGTTACAAATATATATATATATATATATATATATATATATATATATATATATTATATATAGTGCACCTTATAATGTAAATATATATAAGTCCAAGTGTGTATCTGAATGCTTTCAGTATCAAATTATTTTTATTATAGAATATTTGTATAAATTGAATATATTTATTTGATTCTGATAGCACATCATCAATTTATAAATTGCGTAATAATATATGTAATTGCATATAATTATATTTTAATTATAATCTAATATTGTAATTATAATTGTATATAAAATTGCATTTATTATAATTGTATGCAAATTATATAAAATATGTATTGTTTCGTAAACTACACGAAAAATTACCGAAAGAACACGTATAATAACGATATATAGAAATTAATTCAATTATGATAACATATATATATATATATATATATTTTTTTTTTTTAAGTATATACTATAAAAATATTCTCACACATAAATTTGACTGTGTGTTTTCATATCGAAGAGTCGTTGATAAAATCGAGAAACTTTATATATATTCTAAACTTTACAAGTTTTACAAATATATATAATTTTTTGATATGAAATATAAAAAATATCAAATAAGAGTGTAAAGATTCGATATTAAACTAACGGTTAAATATTAGCTTCTTATTCGCGAAATTTAACGATCACTTTCAATATTGCAGAATCACGAGTAAATTACTACGAATTTTATGATTTACTTTTAATTAGAGATTAATGTATTTACAATTTCCGTATTGGAACCAAATATTCGTAAAATAAATTATTATTTCGCTCTCACTTCGCGTTTTTCTCGCGTTTTTTTCGTTCTGTCTGTTCTTGAACGCGATCGCCATCCCTCTCGTCAGGTAAACGTTAATAAAGTTATCTGGTTCGTACCGACAAATAGTCGAAATGATCTTCATCGTGGAGAATTATTTCTTGTTGGTTTTTGTAAGATCTATCCGCGACGTCTAGTTCGGTGCTTTGTTGAAAATTGGGGATTTTCGTTACAGGATTGAAATTAATCCCAGATTTTCCTGGCGATTCCTGAAAGCAATGGTTTCGGTAGAAACTCGACGACGAACGTCATACGCCTCCTTAAAATCGAATTAAGAAATTAATTTAAATACTATATATTTTTTTAGAAGGAAGATATATTTTCTTCTTTTAAAAGTGTTCTTCTATTATTATTAGTATTAGTATTATTATTATCTTTTTGAAAAAGAAAGATTTAACACTAGATTAAACATGGATATAACTATTGTGTATAAATTTATATTTTTTAAATAATTTCAAATTGCTTTCCGTTTTTATTGAGTTTTTTGATAAGAAATTTATGGTTACGAACAAATATATTTTAATAATTAGCTATTAATTAATATAATTTTTGGTTTCTTTTGAGAAACTATTTCTTTAGGCACTTGGGATATTAACATTAGTTTTCGGTTTCTTTTAAGAAACTATTTGCAGATACTGGACACCCCGCCACTTTAGGACATTAGTCCTGGATTAATGATTTTAAATATATATATTATTCTAAATATATAATAAAATACATACGCAAATCAGTATACTACTTAAAAAAAATTTTATATTTCTTTGAATATTATGTTATATATAAAATTATACATATGAATATAACGAAATGTGCGAATACTTAAAAACTTTGAGACAAATCGAATGGGTACCCCGATATCAATAAAATATTGGTAAATTAATTTAAACACTACAAAAGAATAATTTAAAATTAACTACTTGAAATTATATCGATTTATTTTGTTCTGTAAAATATTTGAATTTTAATATTTTAAATTTTGCTGTTATCGGATTCGATTCGTCTCGAACGGTTGGTATCCGAGAATTATTTGTACTCGCACATTTCACACTATACATCTATAATAGCGATGCATGTATTTTATTATCCATAAATATAATTGTTCGTAATCACACATTTTCATAAAAAATTTCTATATCCATTTATTTTTCAAATAAAGAGATATATTTCTTAATAATGGAAGAATATGTTTTCTCGCACAATTTTCAATCTCGTGAAATGAAGATAATAAAGATTTGGATGTATTTTTATACGATATTTGAAGAATTATAATTTCCGAAACGCGAAGATTTATTCTATTATATATATATAATTATTATATTTTCCTATAATTTTAACATGTTTTTTCAAATCCATAAAATTTTAATTATTAACAACGTTAATTTTTAATTTTTTTCACACGCACATTTATAAAATTACTTATACATTAAGTTTAATCAAAATTATACACACACACTTAATTTAAACTGTCAAATATTAGGCGGCTCAGCCATGATAGGCTTTTATTGATATAAAATAATGCACAATGCAGTGTCGAAATAATCATATATATATAAATTGCATTCTAATGAGCCTTACGAACTCCGTTAGATCGATAGCGTGCTCAGAGAAAGAAAGAGATCTTTTAAAATTGTTCGCTAACCGCTTACCCGCGGAAAATTACGAATAAAAGCCAAGACTCGCGGCCATTTCCCACCTGTTTCCACCTTCTATCAGTATCCTTTTACCCTCGCTCTCCTCAACTCTCTCGCCCTCTTCTTGAAACGGTATTCCACCGATCGATACAATGCATGGGTCTCGCACTAATGACGTTAAAACGCCGAGGTAGGGCCTGTGATTTCTTCGTTGGTATTTCCGGAAGAAATTTAATTTGCTTAATCGGCGTTGGGCCAGCGGAATGGGGAATCGCTGGCGTAAAGTTTGAACAGAGTTGTATTCTCGAAAGGAGAAAATTCATTGGCGTAACATACCGGTTTCTCCAACTAGGCGTCAGTCGTTGATCTTCGCAATTAATATCGTCCGATATCAAGTACATAAGAGAAAAAGTATCACTAACTCTCGAAACTTTTCTTATACACCTTTATTTTCTCGCGACTCTATTTTTTCTTCTTTTGTTCTTTTAGATTTTTATTTTTTCAATTTTCGCTTTTTTTCAAAGGCACCGTTGGCCTCGTAGATACGACTTTTTAAACGTTCGCACAATCGGTGTCTTTACCGTCTGTTTCTGCAACGAGCGAAACTAGCGCGCGGAGGAATTGATTCGGTTTGCGTGGCGTTTCAATGTTCCGGTGCGGTGTCGTTAAAGCGCATTGTAAAATTAAATGCGGCGGGCACGTAAAAGCTGTCTGCGCTTAACAAATGACCCGCCAAACGAGACAGCAGAAGCGACTGAAGCAAACTGCGCTTCTACAGAAAATTCTGAATGCGGCTGAGGATGAATCGGGCAAGGCGCCGCTTTATCCGCTTAAAAACGTTCCAAGTAGAAGTAGACGATGATTCTCAAAACTGTATAAAACCGTGACGCGTCCTATTCATTTTATAACATTAAAAAAATAATAATCGATAAAAAAAGTTTCCATTTCATTAAGTTTCCATTTCAAAGTAAACCTTATCTCATCTCTTATGGTAGACAAGTATTATGTCTAACGTAAGTGAAACTAGGAGAAGTAAAACATATTTAATCCTTTAATCCTTATTTATAATAGAAGATCTCTTTTCAAATATTATCATTTTATTTATAATTATACACAAATTTTAATTTTACCAGTAATTATAACTCAAATAAATTAAATTTAAATTAATTTACATAATCAGTAAATTTTATCATTCTTTAAAGATTTCACATTTTCTTATTTAGTTTATTAGGTATTCAAAAAGAAGAAAATATATATTTGCAATATATTCAAAAGCGTAAATTTAAAAATATTTAACATTTTTAAATAACTTGAGATTTTAAAATACATTATTTTACTTCGTAATCATTTTCTTTCGATGAAATCATAACATAAAGTTGTTCATTATTTAAAAGCACAGTGCATTCCCCTTTATTAGGCCGCCGCGTAACGCTAGGTGAACATTATCCCATAATAATACGTCGGAAAAGAGCAACGAAATAGTTACGCCCATGGTCGTCGGGCTGACGCGCAAAATGCTTCTCCTCGCGGGGGTGAATAGGGGAGGGGGTGTGAATGGGTCTAAGAAAGCGTCGGCGGAATACAATAATTACTTCACCTCAGATTTACGAGGACCGGGAAATTGAAATTTTCGTGCCACGCCGGGCACAGAGGGGCAACGTGCGCCCGCTCTCGCACGCAGTACAGAACATTTTCAATTATGGCATTATAATTTGTTGCCTTCGTCGTGGCAAAGCTCGAATGCACGGCTGTGCTTATGTGTAGGTGTATACGGGATTATATTAATTTAATTTCATCTTCTTTGACCATGTTGGCCGACTCTGTAGACGCGGCCTCCTGCGTCGATATATTGTACATATATATCCACGAAAGTCGTATCGTATAAATTAGAACGCTCCCTTCTCTGAATGTTCATTAAAATCTCGGCTGTTAATGGCTCGAGAGAAATGCACGATTTCTAAATGTGTACAACGGTTCTCCAATTTTTTTTATTAATTTAAACCGTATCTTTTTGATAATTCTGGATTCGCGCGTCGCGTTTAATGCTCAACCTGAGAAACGCGAAGTAATCAATCTTCATGGTTCGATCTTTGTCTGAAAATTGAATCGTCTCATCGCGTGTGTGTGTGTGTGTATCATTAAAAGGAAGAGAAAATATCTCATAAAAGTAATTAAGTCGAGGCGATATTGCCGGCAACTGCTACGACACTTTCGGGCGGCAAAGAGAGAAAAAAAAATTGGAAGGTCGGTTCAGAGGGGGAACTCCGTCGGTGCTTTCGCCAGAGGCGGATGTGGTCGGCGACAGGGGTGGTTTGCGCCGTCGGCAGAGGTAGCACGAAAGGCGCAGGGCGCAGACTGGAAAAGGGTGGCTCGGGCGAAACAGGGTACCGGAGGGGGAAATGGGGAGGGCGGAGGAGGCAGGCGGATATCGAGAGGAGGGTGGAATGAGCGGCTAATGTCAACACTCGCTCACTTTGTGAACCCGCCAACTCGCTGCGAACCCGGTAGCGCGATATTAACGTTTCCTCCCCCGCGCACGTAGCGTGGAAAATCCACCCCCGGCCTACCGTTCCGCTGCTACCCACCGCTGCCGCCATCGTCTCCACGAACGTCCGCGACCACGAACGACCACTTAAACAAACATTCCGCACATTTTATTTGATATTTTACACATGAGTCGGTCGAAAATGAAATAACTCCGCGCGATACGTTTATTGAACGTCGTGACGTGCTTCGTTTAGCGTATCTCGTTCGCACACTACGTATAACACATCATGTATATATATATATATATATGGTATATACGCGTAATACATATGTGGCCGAGAACGCACGGTCTTGTACATAGGGCCGTCTCAAACAGACGCTTCTCTTTGACGTCGGTGCTTCTTTCACGAATTGTACAGTACCGAATGTGGCATGCGCGATTCGATATCCAAACGCAGCTCCATACAGCTCGACGGAGCAGTTATCGAGGCAACGGCCAAGTGCATTAGGTTGAAATGCAACACGCCAGCTATTTGTCTATTGACGCACCGAAGAGCACTTCGTCGCAAGTAACGCCAAGCAACGAAGACGACGACAACGACAACGGTTGTTTGTCAAACGGCGATACGTTCGCCCGTCTGTTTCGTTGCTCCGACGTCG
The DNA here is from genome assembly GCF_030449975.1 of Polyergus mexicanus. Lineage (NCBI taxonomy): Eukaryota > Metazoa > Arthropoda > Insecta > Hymenoptera > Formicidae > Polyergus > Polyergus mexicanus. The sequence continues at coordinate 378,304 of NW_027223323.1, forward strand.
GAGCAACAAATAAAACGATTTACCCGTTGCATCTCGTTGATCACATCGAGCGAACCAATAATATATTCGGGGGAAGTTTATAATGATCGATTTCTCTGTTTTAGGGAACATTTTTCTTTGTAGCTTTTACATCTCCGTTCTATATTACTTTTTACGTGGCGGTTATTTTCTAAAGCTCTTTTTCACAATAATAAGATAAAGTTTTTATAGATGCAATAATCCTCTTATTGATAAAGTCCGCTAAAAGCGATACTCGTAAAGTAACTATATTCCTTGTAACGGCAACATAAAATATCGCCATATGCTCTATGATCGAAGTGACATTAATCCAGAATTTTTTTTTCTGACATTTAATGGAATTCCATTTGTATGACCGGTAATATTCTGGTATTTAATAATCGGCCGTTCTCTTTTACACTTTTTTCGCCGGACGCTGAAGCTTTAAATTCGGATGAGAACGCATCAGACGTTATCGACGATTCACGATGTGTACAGATGACGTTAAACTTTCATCGCGCCTCCCGATATACGGGGTATTTGAATTTTAAAAAAAAGCGTAGCGCACGCAAAAAGCTGCATACGGTATGCGGGTGTTAGACGGTCAATTTCCGCTGCTTTGATTGGCGATAGGAAAGAGGGGAAACGTTATAACACCGTCTGGCATGACGCTGCAACGCGGAGCGCAATTTACAACAAACGGTCGCGGTTTGAACCGATGATAAACGATCACGCTTGACCATGAAGGGAACAAAAACGGGATGACTTTTCAACAATTATTACCCGTTTATCAACGGCAAATCATTACACAATGACAAAAGTAAACAAAGTCAGCGACGTAAAAAACCAATATACACTCTTGAGTATATGTAAAGTGAATCGCAGAAACTATAGAATAGAGATGAATCGTAGCAATCTTTCTGCATAAATGTATGAGAGGCACAATTATTGCAAAAGAAGCTTTACTTTGTTTTGGAGGAAATTTCTGATCAACAAATATATTGAGAATATAGAAAGAGCGATCGAGATAATCGTCCGGCTCTCCTTTTTTCAAATGCAGTCGCGTTATACGACACACGAAGAAAAAGCAAGAGATCGAACGCGTGCATGACGTTGGTAAGCGTTCGTATCCTGTCGAGACTGAGAAGATCCCAACGCGAAATTTATTTCCAGCCTGTCAAGACGATTCTGCATGCACCGTGGGTGCCCGTGTCTCGATCATTACGAACGTGCCCAGAACCGCGCGAGAGGGAAGATCACGACAGAGAGGGAAGCGAGAAGGGGAAAGAGATGGGGGAAAGGGATGGGAGAAAGGTTAAGGTGAAAATGCGAGTTCTCGAACGTCTTAGGAGATTCTTATTCTTTATTTCTTTTTTTTTTCACGTTCCCCCTTCTTTGTAATTTCTCCTTAACGCGCGAGCACATATCGTGGAGACGAGGCACGTGCGCGTGCTCGATATCCATCGCTCCACCCACGCATCTGCCGTGAATCCACGGGGAAACACGGACGGGGGTAGGGGGACGACGCGATGGGAGACCCCATGTTTATTTCCGACGAGTAGCGTATATTTTAGCGAACGCACTAATCGCTTGTTATTAATATTGCATCCACACCGTCCGAATACAGGATTAGGTAGACGAGCATCCTCCCCCGTTCGGATGCCCCGCGGTTGTATCGCGATAATTGATTGTCGCGGATTCGTCATATCCAGCTTTCCCATCTAACGCGACCTCTGTCACTGTCGTGTACCATTGTTTCTTCGTCTCTCCGTGCATCGCGCGGCCCGGGTCACCGTTGTAATTGTTATCCAGCCGGATTATGCGAGTATACCAATGGTACAGAGCCCACGGGCCACTGTTATTAAGCTCGCTATTGTATCCTCCTGTGCTCTATACCGAGAAACTTGTTTCCCAAATATTCGAGAACACGCGCAGTTAGTTGTATGCAATGTTCGATGGAAATACGAAGCATGCCTTTTCCAAAGTACACACGCTTGCTTCCTCCTTGATTTATACATACGTCGAAGATAATTATGTAGAAACTATGTGTATTATGCCATTATAACAGATAATTAGTACTTGCTAAAAGCGAGTAAATTTTTATATTAATGAAACAGCAGCGTAGATTTTAAAATCGTAGAAATTGAGTAAAATGCGTACATTCGCGTATATATAACACTATATTATTCTATAATCAATTTTAGATATTATTAGACATGCATAAAAAGATGATAAATAAAAAAATGACCACGCTCAATTGATGTAAAATTTCATGTAACTCGACATCCCCCTCGACATTTAATATCATCGTTATCATTAGAATGCTATTTGTACGAAAATGGTAAATGCCTCGATTATTATACGTCGATCAATGTTCCGTTGCGCGTTTGACGTAACGTACACGGTATCAATTCGCTCTCGATGATCGGCCGTGAGTAATAACGTATACGCGCCGATAGGAATCATTTATTAATTTTACGTTTCGACGATTCACTGCGTTCGGAAGGCAGCGCGATGCTATTAATGGTATATCGCCGGCGCGGTATCATTAATCACATGGGCGATCGGCGCGCGATCCATTTTTCGCACATGCTAATCGCGGTTTATTAATATTGCATCGATTACGGCCGACGTACGGCTTACGCGAGGGGAGAATAATCGATGGTCGTCGGATTCGTCATTTGGTTCTGCCTCTATCTGTTATCCGCAGATCCGTAAGGATTATGCGTACGAGCCTTTATCCGGCGATTGGTCGTTGCTGAATATCGCGCACATGTGCGCCAGTACTTATGTCTCTAAGCTGGAGATATCTCATACACAAGCTTATCCGTTGGCTGTACCAACAGAAGTGGCGGCTCGTACAGAAGCTGTACTACGGAGATCCTTAAGATAAATTTATTTTCAAGATTGAATTCGCGCGCGTCAAGTATCCTCTCTTGGACTGGGGAAAAAAAATTAGCGTTTAGTGAAGCTACTATGTCGTAAGATTACACGGTAGTCAAATACGTTCACTTTATTTCTCGTAAGATATTTTTTCATTTCATTATTTTTATCGAATTAGCAACAAGTAAATATTTTCTGAATATAGCGTGCGCAAACAATTCATTATACATTAAATATTCCCATTAAAGCAAACTCTTCTTGTTCATTGCACACACAAGTGATTAATCAACTTCGCACACGATATGTCGCAAAAGGTCCACTTTGACTACTTTCGGGCACAAAATCGAGACATATGCTCGGTCGCAGGCGATCGAACCTGGACCGACTCTTTGGATTCGCGCGCCCCTTCGTGATTTAATGGATTGGAATGGGCCAAAGGTCGATTACGTAATTGCTACGGGTACGACGCGTTTCCAGGGAGGAAGAGAGAAAGAGGAAGAGAGAGAACGTTCGAAACGATATCTCGAACTTCGTTCGCAAACCCCGTGGCCATTTGTCCGTGAAGAATAGAACCCTACATTGCGAATTGTACTTCGCGAATTGATTTCTCCGCGCTTACAATAGTAACATCGCTTGATTTGAGAAACAATAACAGTTGATCGAAGCCGAATGTGAAAGACGTTCTCGAATTTGGTTGATTTAAAAAAAAATAGACGTACAATATGCTAAATTATTTAATATCTTTTTTTTAAACAATCGATATAAAACAATTATTTAATTATTGAATATTCGCGATTCTTTACGCCAAGCACGATATTACTCATTCATTATACATTTGAAATTTCGTATATTGCGACCGATCAGCTTCTAGTGTAAAAAGAATACATTATCTGATAAAGATATCATTTTTAAGCTTATGCTAAGAACGAATACGTGAGGGGGCGAACATGTGGGCGAGAATATTTATAATAGCCGATAATATCCGGCTTGAATAAAGACACAATTTGCATAGAATCAATTTCATCCCGCAAAGCTCTGATTTTGATTATGCAACCAATCGATCCGGTAATTGATAAATTGTCGTCAGTTCCCCAATACTCTCCGGAGGCCGCCTCTCACGAACGTGATTTATGAATAATCCTGTCCACGCAGAGGGTGGTCCTCTCAAGTACTGCGACGCAAAAGTATTAGAGAAATGATAGTGAAAGAAGCGTAAAACATTTTCTTGATTATTTCCTGAACGTGACGTTTTCTACGCTGAAATTGCTACATAGATAAACGTTACCTAATCGAAATTTTAACATAAAACCGCACAAACGTGCTTGCTAATCCACGCAAACTAATCGTCGTCATTAATTATTGGATTTATATTGCATTGCGCAATATGTAAGAAAGGACGGCAAGCTATAATTCATCATTCCTAGGATATGCTTTTTCAATCTACCGTCATAAATACATATACGTCATACAGCGCATGTAAATGATGCACATATTTTCATAGAAAGGTATTATCTTTAAAATATTACAGAAATATTACACAACACTCTGAAAAATATATATTTTTATAGTTAATCTATTTGTTTATGTAGCTTCTCTAGCATATTAATTATATTGTATATTATTTGATAAAAACACAAGGACAATGCAGAGCATTATAGCGAATATATTATTATATATTTCTCGTAAAACAATTTATCTTGGATATATTTATCTAACTCGAAATTTGACTTTTGCCACATCGAAACGTCACAGATATTCGACGGACTATTAGCTCGCTGATGGATCGTCTTCGAATCAGTCCCGTAATAAATTGACCGCGCTTACTCATTCTACTGGGTACCAATTTTCCCAAGTCACCAATTATTTCGTTCTGAGTGGATAGGGTGGTTAACTAAGTGCCGGAAGACGCTGCCAGTCTTGGATAGTTTTCGCGAAGACATTTTTGGACGATCGCCAGGACGGAGAAGCAAACTTGGAACAGCGAGCGAAAATTCCGCGTACCACATATTTTTTCCGTGCGGCATTTCTCTTTGTGTGTACATCTTCCTTTTCGCGTGTCAAAAACAAATATTTTTTCGTTAAAATATCGCGCGGTATGATTTAAATCGATGGTAAAAATTAGTTGATACGCTGTAAAGAATTAATATACGAGAGACATATTAATCATTATGGTTTAAATTCAATCATAAACTAATACTTCTAATATCGGTTGAAATATCTTATTAAGTATCACAAATATACTGATGCGTAATTTTAATTTTGTTTATACAAAAAAATTTCGTTACATTGAATATAATTTTGCACAATACACGCGAGTCTGTGAAACGGTGCAAAAACCCTGAACGAGAATCGAGGAGCGTGCAATCAAGCATGCGGGCAACGAACTGCGCGAATAATTCCGGTGAAACTGGTATCGCGAATGTAAACGGCTATTCAGACCCGCCTCCAACAATAATTGAAATCGCATTCCCCGTGCCCATTAATGTCCCCTCTCTTACCTCTTTCGACCATTAGCTATCCTCCTCATTTTCATTTTCTATGTTCGTTCTACTACTGCAATTTCTCTTTCCTTTTTTCTCTTTTACACTATGCTTTCTCTAACGAGGAATCTATGATTTAGAAATCCTTCGTAGACTAGGTGGTTAGGTGGTCGCATCCTAAAGATATATGGGTTACCTGAATCAGGAGCTTTATACAAATTGAATTTGTGTAATTAAGGGAGTAATTACGCTGGGATTAAAGCTATTACCAGTGCATCCACCGCAGTAGCGTATCTCGGTCGCCTACGATGTCGCCGTCTGTTAAAGCCAAGAAAGCGAGAATCTCTTCGTCTTCGACATCAATATCTTACAATAGCTAAATTCAGCATTTTTACAAAGCTTTTTATTATCGATCATCATTTTGTAATTAATCGTAGAACAGGCGATATCATTATTTTTCAAGTATAGATCAGTTTGGGAGATAAATATCGTATCCCTTAAATTCTGTTTTAAGTCTTCTGAAATTTCACCGTGTCAAAAAGCAGTTGTCGGCGCAAATCGCAGCGTAATGAAAATCAGTAGGGTAGTTTCGCTACACCGTAGGACGATGGAATCGCGATGGGATCGTGGAGAAGGATGTGTCGATGTCTAGCGGAAGATTCGCCGAGAAGGGAGAAGGTCGTTGCGCGACCATGTAACGCGGCGTGTTTTATCTCGTCGACGGGATGCAAGGCGCAACCACTACCGGCAAACAGTTGTAAAGAATTCGTGCGCTCTAGGTTCGTTGGTATATGCCAGCGCGCTATCTACCCCGAGCAGCACCCCCGCTAACTACCATTTATCGCGGGCCACGTCGCTGCGTAATCAATTCCTCCGCCGTGCGGCTCCACGGCCGGAATTTCAAAACTTTTCAAGGCTTCCCTCTTTCCTTCCCTCTTTCCCCGAATGTTTTACCTCCGCTCCCGAGCCCTCTGCACCTAAGAATCGCGCTACTTGACGAGCGACCATGGGTGAGGAACGGAAGACCTCCTGCGAGGTTTCGTCGAGTGGTTTCTATCAGATTAAGCCGCCGTTTCTCGACCCTCCGCTAATTTCCAATTAATTATCTCGGCGCTGACGCATCGTAAGAATGTCGCGCGATTATATTTTTAAAGTATCGCCAAACACTTGGGCACTACTGGCGATGAACTTTCGCGCAAAGATTGACAAAGATAAATGCGATATTTTCTTAGTATTTGTTAGTAATTAATTATCAGCATACATCTATAACATGAAAAGGAATTAAAATAAAATATATATTTGTTGTATCGTCGCTTTTTAATTTGACACATTTTAAAAATTTTTAATCAACTTTCCTCGATCTAGAATTCTGCTGAGCGTATAAAAAAATTTGGCGATATATAAACACCGCACGATTTTCGAGATTGAACCTATTCCCCAACTTGTCAAAATGTTATTGACAGAGTCATGATATATGTACACGGGGAAAGTCAACCTAATGGAACTTTCGTTCCGCTCCTTTTGTTTACTGAATGATGATTTCTATATCGGATACCGTAGCATTATACAAGTTGTGGCACGATAATCCATAATAATCTACAGTGAATTTTTCTTAACTAACGACGCTTGAAATAAAAAGCACGGTAGAGGGTTGCGGACACGGAACAAGTCACAGTAAGAGACGAGTCGATACTCGAAAAAAGGTTTAAAGCCGTAAAAGACGTTTCTCTTCACCCTCTACTTAAAAAATATCACCCCACGCTTAATGGACGCGAAAAATATTGCGGCTGGTTGGGGAACGTGTAGGACGGCTGTATACCGTTTTGTGGCCGCACTTGGCATGGTTCTAAAGCGAAAAAGCGTTTCACAAGCTCCAGGACCCTTCGCGTGTCGGCTCATTACGTTCTTTCCATTATTCAATTAATCGTGGACATCTATTATCATCAAGGCGTAAATTTAATAAAAGACACGCATTGTCGACGGTGATGTCATGTCGGCTATAGGACCACTAAGCACAAAGACAGTAATTTATATATAATTTTTAAAACTGTGATGGTATAAGGCAAGCCCTATTTTTTACGAAGCGTATAATCGATCATACCTCGACATGGATTCTTTTAATTTTAACGGTTGCCAATCAAATTATGCCTTAATGATTCCTTTTATTAATTTGACGAGAAGAGCTTGCCAGAATCTGAAATTGAAAAGAAACCGATTCATGAGATATAATCATATTTTCAAGTGCGAAAGACAGGAGCAAATTCCTTCAAATACTTAATATTTCACTTTATGCGTATCTTTCATCGTACTTGGAGGTTCCTTCCTTCGACCGCTCTATGTATTCCGAGTCAACGTTCTGCCTCAACGATGCGGTAAAATGAAACGGAGTTATGTGCCTCAGAATGCAAATGAAAATTTGGAAACGTTGCTTTTAGTCCGCTCTCGTTCTTAGGCGAATAATATATTCACGAGTAGTTCGCATAGCAAGAGCTACGCAAAGAGAATTATAACTGTTGCATATCGCTCGGAAACAAATTATATAATAATATTGTTAACTCGTACATTCGTAATATTACTGCTAGTAAAGACGCGAATTTTTTAAATATTGTTATATTACGTCTTTTTTTTTTTTTGTCGGGGATGAACTTTCTTTTATCGGTCGTTGAATTTTTCTCATGGTCTCTTTTCCACAAACACAATTTATGAAGAGATATGTATTTTTATATATATGTATATTGTTCGTTTTTGATATCCGATATTTTGAATCTGTCAATATTAATAGAGCGCGATTAACAACGTATTGCATAGAGATCAAGATATGGGTGGTCATCTCAGGAGCGCATCAAGCCGAAGATATCGGACATGAAACACAAGCTCGAAGTAGACTGTACGGCGTCACGCAAAGGGCGAGAAGGGTTGAGCGATGATATGAGAGACTAGACCCGGCCGCCCGACGATACTGGGAGGGCAGGAATGGAGGACCGGATTGATTAATAGGGGGTACATCTGTTACCGGCGAGCGAGAGGGTGGATGGCAATAGTTGGGAGGAGGGATAGCTCGCAGTTAGCATTAATCACTGCAACACGCCGCGGCCTGACTGCCAGGTCCCGTATAATGCCCATTGGCGCGGAACCAGTCTGCATTTCCACCTGGGACAGAAAGCGCGGGGTCCCATTCGAGTACACCGGAGCGTATATAAACTTGCCGCTTTCTCGTAATTAAGTCTCGAATTTCAGCAATGTCTTGCGAGTGTTTAGCAAACTGCCGCGAGTTGGCTAGTTTCGTCGAGCATTCAGTGAATTGCTTGACAGTAGACGATATCAACGAGATAAGAAATGTTCCGTGTAGTTTAACATTTCACGCTGTTATTTGCTTCTGCGTTGGTTTATGAATCACGATGTATATGAGATATCATATCTCTGATACAGCGGAATAAAATGGATAAATAAAATTCTAGCTTCATACGCGCATACGTTATATAAAGGGAATTTTTTTTTCAGAATTCTAATAATAGAAAATTGTCAGTTCGAAGTTAAATCATTCCAAATAATCCGTAGCGCTACGAAGAATGCTTACAGATACTGATTTTGCAAAGATTTATCATCCTTCTGATAGGGATTTTGACAGATGTGTGAGTCTCCCTTCCCCTTCGGTGAATACTGTACTAAAGTATCCGAGATTCCTGGCATATTGCCCCCTCGTAACCGTAATTAATGAAGGAGGTATCGTGGCAGACACGATTACTTTCCGAAGGGTGCTAACACCAGCTCAAAATTTCGCTTCCCCTCAATGTAGGCTAACCTATCTATTTATTACATTTCATTCGATAGTCAAGTATATTTATAGTGCTATGCTAAATCACGTGTATTGTGTGCCGCCCGTTAAATCGTGCATCGTTTAGAAATCGATTTCGCTACGCGAAACGTGGCATACAAATCCCTGCAAGGATTTATAAAGTATGTCGAGGTTATTAGATATTTCATTTTGCCGACTATTAATCTCACTGTGACTTATGATAGATGTTGCGTTATTCGCATGCTTTATGATTGTATTTAATAACCATGAAGAATATTGATCGATATAATGATAATGTCATATATCACAAAATGATCGATACGATATGATAATAATCTCTTGCTTCTCTTTTAAAATAGTTCCTATATCGTAAAAATTAGATGTAGAAAAGAATTAATTAGTTGTTATTTATTCTCCTGAAGATATTAATTGGGAAAGATTGTTATCATCATTATCCGACGCACAGTAACAGTATTTACTACCCATTTCCATAAACCTCAATTACCGTGGGTAGTTCGTCACGTGGAAGACGTACAGATGGAATATTCGCGTTCGATTCAAGCTGGTCTGCTGCAATACGAATTTGCGGTTGCACCATTGTGCGTAAATTGAAATACGGCACACCGATATCATATATCCATAAATCACACAATTAAAAATGTCTCGTGCTATAAAAAATATCTTTGTGGTATCATTATTGCGGATACATTTCATAATAAATTCTCTTTCTATGTATACGTATATAAGGTTACAGAATATTTACAGAAAATTATTTATTATATTTGTGTCCATATACGTATATTAGAATTAATTTAAATAATATATTATGTGTAACATTTTACTTTTTTGTAGGAAAATTTCTTATTAACATATCATAACATCGTATCGCGAATGTCTATATATAAGCACTCTGGAATTACTTCCTATTAACAATCTTTTTCGTACTGAAATATCAATTACTTTTACTAATATTTACTCATGTAAATTATCTTGTAATATTGAAAACATTTCTTTCACAAGCATGTTAATATTTATGTATAAAGAGTTAATTTACATTAGTTTCAAATATGAAACGATGACATTATTCACGTTTCAAGCATGACTATCCTATCCTGACTTGAATAGAACACCTGAATACAGAAGCAGAATAAACTATACATGCGTGGGTAAGCTCATCACGTGGAAGACGCGCAGATGGAACGTTAGTGCATAGATCGAGCCAGAGTATTGTGCAACGCGAATCTCTGGTCTCGCCATTGTGCGTGGAACGCCGTAATACGTCAGAGGTCTTTAGTCATGGCCATCATAATGACGTGGCGTTTACATCGGTCCCGCGGAAATTACCCTAATTAGCCGCGCAAAGTCAGCCTACGTGTGCGACTTCTGTCGCGCTAGTTCCAACGGCTGTATGTACGTGTAAAACACATGTAAAAATGGAGGTACAATGGCTTATTATGATTCAACGCGGAAATAAGTGGCGCATCTCTTTTGTCTGTTGAGTGGCGAACAACAATTCGCCTATTGCGGTTAAAGAGATTACTCTAAAGAGATAAAAATCTTTATCATTTTCAACAAAATGACGTTATTAATATTGACAGAAATAATATTTAATTTTAATGCGCTACACATGTATGGCTTATAACTTATAACGGTGATTTTGTTGTAATAAATTTTCTAAAGCATTTTTTTTTAATGCCAAAAATTAAAAAATATAAATTATTATTAAAATAAAAAGTACAGTAATCAAATTTTCTCTTTATCTTCTCCTTCTCTTTTTTGCACACGAAACGTTTACAACATATTTTTTTTAATATTTTACATGCAAAAGATCGATAAAAAAAATGGCTAGAATAGCTCGATAAATGAATACGATTAATATTTAAGAAAAATTCTTATACATAAACTTTAAAGTTTTAGCTAACGAACCGCGTTCGAATAATTCTCAGTAATTTAGAGTCAAAGATGCCTTCTCTTTAAGAGTATAGCTAGCCATTGCATTATCTAAAGCTCGAACGACGACCTCTAGCCCCGAATACCTTGTTCATATTGTTCAGAAAAGTTTCTCGATTAAAATTTTTTCGTTTCTCTATCGAGTTTTGTACATGGAATAGGAAAGGGTAGAGAGTAATAGATGTAAATAACATTGGAGCTTTGTTTTGATGACTGTGTAAATTTTTAATATTAGTTTATGCTTATTTTCCTCTTCATCATTGAAAGAAATAACTTTTGCAATTATTATTCAAAATGCAGAGAATGGAGATTAAAATTATTATTCCTTTTAAATAAATAAATTCTTCATCAATGATTAAAGAGTGCCATGAATGCAAATTACGACATCGATAAAGTAAAGCTAAATATAAATGTCTTCTTTAACATTAATATTAATTCATCTTTATCTTCTTTAAAAATTCATAAAACACAATATTCGCATGAATTTATTTCGTATTATATTACAATATTTTATAGCGACAATGAATTAATTTACTTTACTCATTTTCTTACAGTGTACTGTTGTTTATTGCAAGATTTATTGAATTAAAATTCGTCATGCAAAAAATTGCCAAATCTAATTATATACTTGAATATCGTCCGCGAATATTTATCTATAATTTTAATGTATATTTATCCATTTATATTCAAACGTATGCAATATAGGTATATCTTAATTATAAAATAAAAAAAATACATACTTATTATATTACAAAATTATATAATATACCCTTCCAACGGGTACACCTTGACGTTGGTGGGAGGGCTCAGTACCTGAAAGGTTTATCCTGAAGGGGAAATTAAGTACCCAAACGCGGTTTTTAACGTTTCTAATTGATATCGTTTCTTGCCTCTTGATTAATTTGGGAGTGTTGCCAAGTGTCGCGCGTCTGAATTCAGAAGTTTATTATATATATATTAATTATTTATCAATCGCGTACGTGCAATTTAAATTACATGACTAATCACGTAATTTGGTTTGTTTATTTAGATGATTGAAATAAGAGAAAATTAAACAAAAGAACTTTTATATAAAATCTATATAATCCAAGAAAAATTTCTACTTCTAGAAAATTTTAATTTTTATATACACTTATTACAGAGTTATTAGTAGAATCTTTCCAAAACTGTAAAATTATTCTATTACATATATATCTGCTTATCATTATTACACGAATCGAATATAAAATTTAATGCATATAATAATAATTTTTCGAGATAATGCTTATTTTACGCAACATAAATGCTAACATCAACGTAGTCATCAATTCCGCTTTGAAAATAACGAATCTATGATAATAGTATCTCAAATAATATATCTAAATACATATTGTATATAGCAATAACATAAAGATATTATATAGACAAATATACGACACATCGCAGATCCGTTGTTTTAACTCTTAGTTATAAGTTTAGTCTACGACAACGTACGGGCACCATGTGTCCCCCGTCAGAAAACATTCACAAGAAGCCTACTGACAAGTTGTCAGCGCGGCGTCCACGTTTGAGAGCGTCCTGATGAGAAGAGACGTCAGGACGGCGCAATGTAAACACAGGAAGCGACGATGAGGCAGCCCTCCAGGAAGCAGTGACCTCTTCTGATCGTTTTCCCCGTAATTCTTTCCCCGCGTCGCCACTTCCACGTAACGCAGTTTCGTTGATCCGAGACCGTGCAACTAAGTCGGTGAATCGTTGATAATTCACATTTATACCGGGCGGCATCGATCGGCCGCGAATCCCCGGATCTAGCGTTACAAATTTATTCGATACCTCTCCCCATCCGCGGAGGAGATTGAAACATGAAGGAGAAAAAAAGCGATGGTTGGGGTTGATGGCTGTTTGTCTGCAAGCACAGTGGATGTCGATGACGTTCATTGAGTGCGAGACAAGCGCTAATTGCAACCGACATAGATGCTAAGAGATAACAGAACGTGAGATTGCATCGATTGTAAATGCTATTCGATATCATGTTTGGAATTGCATTGCACTCAGATAAGAGACTTAGCAATAGTTGATATTTTCAGCTACAGTTGATAAGTTATGTTTATATTATATTAAATAATGTCTGTTAAAAATTAGCTAGAGCTAAAAATTAATTATGATATTTGCAACTAAAATATCGAGTCTTATAAAAATGATCGCTATACGGTAAAAGTTTTCAAAGTCAATTTGTTAGCAATCATTCATCGAATTTTTGCAACATTCGGTGAAAATCATCAATCGTACTGCATGGGATCATTTCGGGATCAAAAGTCCAACATTATCGGATTTTCACATTCGATCATATACTTCCCACGCAGTTTTACCCGAATACGTACGGCTGCTTAACTGTCATCAGAAACAGAAGTTTAAAGATGTTTTCGTAGAAGCAGATCGCATAAACATAAAAACAAAAATTTATTTTCCCCGCGGGTCTTACGATACAGTTAACTATATCGTATTTATGATTATTTAACATAACGCCCATCTTCCTTCAAAGTATTGTATTTTATAGACGAGGGTATATTTATACCAGTGTATTCGATATACTTTACAAAGATATAAATTTTCATGTGTAGTTGAAATCCATAGAAATGAATTCTGTTCAGAGAGAGAGAGAGAGAGAGAGAGTAAGTATTCAAAACTTTTCACATTCGTACGTTACTGCCAATCGATTACTCATACCAACATATCGTTTAAGACTCGCAGTTATGACGCATTTTCCACGAAAGGAAACACGAACAAATAAGCTTGAAAATGGCATAGTCGAGTGTGATAGATTCACTTATGACGTCTGTTATACAGCTGTCATCAAGTAAAGAGGTTGAAATGGAATATCGATCACAAGGCACTCTATATTTATTTTTAATTCTACGCATAATAAGCGTAAAACTTTATTTTCAAAATAGAAGCTTGTTACTATAATATCACTCTTAACATGGCGCTTTTATAAACATTAATGTAACAAAAATACATGCAGAATTTTGCCTCGCTTATTACAATAGTAGAAATCTAGTAGTACATAAATCAATGCATTTGCAATGAATATTTATTGCCAACAATTTATCATCTTAGCCGCCTAATCCGGAATTGTCTCGGCGCGAACTGTTGCGCGAGCATTGGAAGGTAACGGAAGTCGGTTTCGATCGCTCGATATAATCCGGATCCGCTGGTCTAGAGGTCACAGGTCGCGAGGTCAGGTCGTCGCCAGGTGTAGCGGCAGGTATACAGGCGGGGGTGGCCTGTAAGGGTGCAAACGCTAGCGCCCTGCAGTCGAAACGGGAACTGTCGCAACTTAATATCGATCTGGTAATTCTCGCGCTACTCTCCCTCTCGCTCTTTGTGCCTCTCTCCATCGAGTTCCCTCCACCATCGGCCCCGTTCACTCATTCCGTTCCGTCTCCGTCTTCCTCCTTATAGTCGTACATATATTCTAACTAGCCCTTTCTACCCGTCTTCTTCTTTCTCTCGTGGTGGTTAGTTCCTCACCTTCAAACTCCCAACCCCATCGCGGGAGAGAGAGTCAGTCGAAATCAATATGCTATCCTACTTAATCTCCATGCCGAGTTTTCGCTTCTCCATCCGCTTTCCTCGGTCATCGCTCTGACCTATGTCCGAAGGCCTGTTATTGACCCGTACTTCAAACTTTACTGTACTCGGGGATGAAAAGTAAAGTATCGAGTTTCTATGAACTACTCTTGAAATGTTCTTTTCCTTTTATTTTCTGCCCTGTCCTCTTGTCGTCAAACTGAGTCCATTCACGACAGATGTATGTATCTTCGAATTTTATATCTTTGAAGCTTCTGTCTATTTTAAACAAAAATTTTTCTAAAAGAAATTTACTCAACAATAGCATCTTTATATCTTATAATCATAGAATCTCAATAATAGAAATTTTACTCATGAATAGAATCAATAAATATATAAAAATATGTTACACACATATTTGCAAAAATTACTTCGTATATATTTATTCATGATATGATTTTGTATTTTTATAAACACTTTGCTAAATAAATTACGATAATAATCGCTTAAAATACACGAGACGAATGCCATCCAGGGCATCCTTCGAAATTTTATCGATCGCTCGAGGTAGACGTGTATGCGCGTCGGAGAAGATTCCTCTCACCGTGCGATCGTCTTTGGCCCCGTGTAAACGCGTGTTTCCGGTTGACGACCGATAAAGCGCGGCCGATTTGGATTGCGTAGCGCGCCGCATGCGCATCTACGCACTCCGCGGAATGTTGATCGAACGCCGACAAATACCTGCGTTCTCTACGTGTACACGTAGCATTTTCGTTCGTGTGGGTATCTCGCTTGTCTTAGTTTATGGGCTCATAGTTGAAATTGTAAAGGACGACTAAGAATGTAGCGGCAATTATTGGCACTCGAGCAAATTTGACATTGGCTGTCAAATGTGATCTGCATTTGTATATTTAACAAAGAAGATATTTAATATTTATTGTAAAAAATTGACAATTTTTATCATTTGACAGACAAGTATGTCCTGTCAAGTAGCTAATATCTTTTATATTAATCGATTTGACATATGTTAAAAAAAATTTTATCTAATAAGCTACATTAGTTTCAAACGTATAATATCTTTAGTATATTAATACTTTCTTTGTTGATAAATGGACTGCTCTCCATTTAGAGGAAGCAGATAATATATCGTTAAAGTTTCATAGATATTTAATGATTATCTATATAAGACGAAATGTGATATCGCTCGAGAGATCTGTTTAACGTATCTATAAAAGTTTACGGCGCGATAAATGCTTCTCGCAGTTTGTCGCGATAATATTAGAGAATATTACTTTTACTCTCGTAACTAAATCTCTCTCCTGTAAATTCGTTTTCTCTTCTCAAAACAAATACACGTAAGTAAGCCAAGATAAATATCTCCCTAGATATCCTTTTATATGCGTTCTCCTAAATTCCCTTTTTCGCTAATCTGTCATTTCATTTGCTATATTAGAAACATAATGAATCTTCAGCGTCAACGAACCCCGTACCGGCGCTTTCTAGCCCTCGTGAACGATGGATCGAGACATGCGGGAGGTAGCCTTGAAGATTAATACAAAGAAAGACTAACGGCGACACACTGCGAAATAAATCAATTAATGCTATGTCGGGCGAGTAGCTACTGCTTCGCGCGCGCGTCGTGTTAAGCTGCCGGATGGATTGACATTTTTTTTTTTCTCCTCTTTCGAGTCCGACAGCACCGTCCATAATAAAAGCCTCGACGGGATTTTCGTGTCAGTCGACGGCTAAATAAACTTCTGAACGGTGCAGTATCAGCCGGTATAGGTGAGAAACTCCTCTTTTTTTTTTTTTTTTTTTTTCTATCTGTGCACACATACGCGCGCGTGAACGCAGAAGCGGACCGGACGCGTCGGGAGATAAAATGACGTGTGTCTGCATCGTCATTCGTGATAATAGTAACGGTCCAACGTGCATTGCCGGCAAGAGAGCGGGTTTAGGAACGGGCGACGGCTCGTTTTCGCTGTCATTTCAACGGCGATGCGCGTTATTGTTTCGTCGGACGAGGATACGTCAACTTAAAAAAACGTGACTTATCGTAACTCTCTTGACAATGGGATAATTTTGCGAAATCTGGTTTCATCCGCGTAATACCGTCGCAATTATATTTCTCGGAATATTACACGTCTGTTTCAGAAATAATATCGATATTACGAGTTCATTGAGCCCCGCTCCATCAAATAATCCGTTAAATGGGATTAAATGTGTATAGCATTCTTGCACGAGTCGCTGATAACATCAACCAGCTTTAAAATTATTGCAGTTACTTTTTAAATAATATGAGATATAATTATGTATATAAATATAAATATGTAAGATATTAAATATCTACTTTTTTATATTTTATTAATATTGTTTGCGACTCACGCAATCATGACGCATTTATATTAAAACAGCTTCATCACGCTGTAATAACATAATGTGAACGCAAGAAACTATATTATAATTCAAATGTTATATAACTGATAATGCACTTATTTAAAAAATCACATTAATAAAGAATTAATAGATTTACGATATGCTGCATTGAATAGATCTCGAATCAAGAAAAGAATCGAATAGCAAAAATAGTAATCGACATTTTCAATTGAAAAGAATAGTGATTATAAATGTAAATCTCCATAACTTGAGTCTTCGAAATTTGATTAAAAGCTTGTACTATATTGCCAGCGAGTAACCATTTGTCGCGCGATCCGCGATGTCTTACGACCCCATTGAAAGCTAAGAGACTACTAACTATATACCCGGAAGAAGTTAATCGACGATATTCGCTCGAAACTTTGCAACTTTCGCGCCGCCTGCCACGCGATAGATACATATACATTATTACTCGTCGACGACGGTAAAAGTGTCACGAACTTCCGCATTATTTACGATAGAATTTCCGCTATATAAATTCCCTTGACGCCCGCCGCTGCTTCGCGATCCGTGCGGCGTATACGAATCAGCTTTGATATCTCGCAAAGCGTTTTCTATCAAAGTCCACCAAAATATTACCCAGTCAATAATATCCGCTATCGGCAAACTGTCAAGACGTAGAGAAGAGTGCACGGAACCGAATACGTATTATTCGTCTCGTTTTTATCCGTGATTTCTTCCCTCGAATCCATTGACAAACAGAGCAACACGTCTCAATTTAGCCATAAATAATTGGTAACATTCTAATCGCGTGTGCACATAGATCGTTATGTTAGAGGTAGTACTTTTCATGCGTTCGTGATCTTTTCCCAGAAATCCATAAATACATAAGATTAAAGGAATACATCACAGGGGGGGGGGGGGGGGAATAACAGCGGCTACTTGGACACGCGGATTCGCGCGGCGAACTTACCCGCAAACAACCCGTATTGATATGGCAAGGATTTACGTTGCTCTCGTGTATTTGCGGTACGTGCGTGAACATCAAACATCTCTGTCACAGAAGCTTCTTAACAAGTGCCCGTAAAGCATTTGATGAAAACGTAAAAAATAATCAATTATTATTTTCCATTATGCGATACTACTGATACTATTAAATTTAAATTAAATTTATATATAAATCTAAGGTTAAATATTATTTTTTCGTATGTAATATGAGATGCAGTTTGTTAATTGTTTTTGCTTAATTACATCTTGATTCCGCGAAAATCAACTCCATTTAAATATCTATCTCTCTCTCTCTCTTTTTATTTCTGTTATTAATATTTTAAAACGAGATAGAGAAAAGGGGTAGGAGGTGTAAGAGATTCGGAACGAGAAAAGTCGCGGGGCATCGCTGCAATATACAAGCACGCAAATTGTCATCATCGCCGACTATGCTTGTAGCAACGACACTTCGGGGTGTCGCCTCCGGCTCGCCGGGGGATTTTCGCGTTGTTTGCAAATAGTGTATGCCCGTAACGTGCAACGTGGGTCAATTGTGATGCAGCTCTTGTAGGAGAGGTAGCACGAGGTAGTGCATAGCGAGCCAAGTCGGAGAAAGAGAAGGAGGGACGGAGATATGGTGAAAGAGAGGAGAGAGAGAGAGAGAGAGAGAGAGAGACGTACTTCGGAGGACGAAGGGGGAACTGGATTGGCGAACAGATGCGCAGCACGATCGCGAAGCCCCGATGTATTGCGTTTGCTAATCCCCGACATGGCTGACAGTATAATACACCGCTTTGCAAACAGCAGCAACATCCGTGCCGGTGCCGCTATTGCTGCCTTGCAACCCCTTCGGCATGGCTCTCGACCTAGACGAGTACGTATGTATTACCGGTTTCGCGTGGGTGTACATCGTTTACGCGCGCATATTCACGTATCTAACGTGATCTCTAGATACATTCATACGCGACCGTGCACACGTTTACGAGCGCGCGCCCCTGTAAAGCTGCCGGAGGCGAATAAGAATACTATTTAATCTTGCAATCGACTACTTCGCTCATGCGCTTCTTTTCTCTCTCTACGGCCCTAGTCTACGCTCGTCTCTCCGACGACATTCTACCGCTGAATTGTCTCGTATAATAGAAACCGCATCGTGACTTTCAGAAATATTTGCACGTTTCCTTACACGAGTGTGTATATATTTACTTATATAATTCAAAATAAGATATCTGGATGTTGAGATAAAATATTTATCGATTTTTGAATTATAAGATATTCTTCTTATTTTATTATACAATCTCGAGTCGACGAAATAAAAAAAAACAACAATATGATTGCAAAGATCCTTCTGTAAATCTTTTAGACATAGTAAATCCATCTACAAAAATTGATTTGATATTGAATTAATAAAGAAGAATAATAACGCAACTTTTCGTATAGCTGTATATGCATAAAATTAGATGGTGCAAAATATTACACGAGCCGTTTCTTCGACTCAAGATGGTTCTTGAGATTTCGTTTGCAGTGAGATTGCTTCTATTCTTATACGGAGAGAAAAAGTGTGCTCAGGAACCTGCGAAATGCATTCAATGCGAACAATAGCTCAGCGGCATACCTGCACGCCGCGGAGCATAATAATTTCATTTTCTCTTCCTCGGGGCATAAGACAAGAGCGGAAAAAAAGTGCAAGGCGACCGTTGACAAAACCGACGACGCGTTCCGGCGACGGCTCTCGATCGTTCGCGCGGCACTCGGGGCCCCTCCCGAGTCTCCGGGCGCGCTGCGTGAATCAAAATAAAACGGGCGATATTCGGAATCGCGATTGTACAAAGACG
The DNA here is from genome assembly GCF_030449975.1 of Polyergus mexicanus. NCBI lineage: Eukaryota > Metazoa > Arthropoda > Insecta > Hymenoptera > Formicidae > Polyergus > Polyergus mexicanus. Next base: position 398,154 of record NW_027223323.1, read on the forward strand.
GGCACAATGAACCATTGAGGGTAAGAATGGAATTGAATGCGAGCCAGCCTCTCAGCGTGCGTACGCAGGCACTCAGTGCCTGTTGGGCCCGAATAGTAGAGGACGGGCTTTCCTGGGAACCAGATAATCTCGCTTATAGAGCACCGATCTGTCGAGTGCCCGCCGCGGCCTGCGAGCATCAAGTACGTCTATCGTGATTTAAAAAAAAAATGCATCTTGTGGTGAAAAAAAACTCGAGTGAAAAGGACGATGACGTCCTTTTCAATCGTGTCAAGTTGGGATATGTTTACCTGGGTACTTTTTGTATGTTTCTGTGCCAATCTTTTTATATGTGATTTATTATTTCAATTAATTAAACGCATATAAAAAAATAAATAAAATAAAATATAAAAGGGTAATAAAAGTGCTATTATTGTGCCTTTCATTAATTAAAATAACGGAGTGTCACGATGATGATGTCTCTTGATTGACGAGGCGCCAAATGGTAAAAACTTGCGCCGCTATCAATGTTCTTTCAAAGCGCGCGATTTCTTCTTTCTTCGATCTCTCTGCTTGACATGTATTGTCTCCGATTCAAAAGCGACACCGAGATCATTGATATCTTATCCTCTTAGGGTCCGGGTTTCCGTCGACAAAACCGTTCGGACGGCCAATATTGAAAGATTTTGATTGTCTTGATCTGTGAAATAGAAACTAGTTAAATATATTTTACGGTAAATAATATAATTTTTAAAAACAATTGTGACAACTAGCGATAGAGGGTGTACGACACATTAAAAATCATGTATTGTATAATTACTGGCTAAAACAGACGTGACGCGCTCAAGAACATTTAAGTTCTCTCGCTAATTGTAATCAGAACGCCGCTTTTGCGGCGGTAACCGCTAATTATCCCTACATCTGGATAGTTTTAATAGCTCAAGATGCGAGCATTTGAGAAATATGTAACTTTGGCCTTTAACTATCAGCGTTATGTCCCTGCGGTCCTTTCGCCCTGCTACGAAAAGGCGCTAAGTGACCGATAAAGCCCCGTGAAATCCAATTAGGATCTTTTAATATTTACCGATGTCCCGTTGATGAGAGCCGACGTCGTGGCAACGATACTTTACGCTTTCTCCGTAGGCGCCTACATAATTACGAGCGTTCGCGACGATTTATCTCCCTTGACACGAACATCCGTACGATGTCGAGAATCGCTCGTAATGCAGGCTTTCAAAGAGCATGCCCGGCTAAGAGTACGCGTATGATTTTTATGTCTGCATTAATGCGCGCGTATGCGTGTGTGCAATGAATGGCGGGAGATTCTCCGAACTGAATGAGACACGGGATGATACATAAAGTACGGCATCGTTTGATAAACGAATGTTGAGAGTGATGAGATAATGGTGCTTGTAGAGCGATAGCGTATCGTTTCGACTGAATCGTCTTGTTGTCGACGGATCGGCATCGTGGAAAAAAAAAGAGCTTTAGCAAATACGAGAGGCTAATGACACACACGAGCGTCGCAATCGCGTATCAGTCTACGTGATTGATGATAACATCGATGAAACGATGAATAAGATGTTTAGCCGTATAATGTCTTTATAAAAAGGCATATGTATAGTAAAATGATAAAGATTTGACAGTTCTGCGCGATGAATAGAGTAATGAAGAGAAACGAAGAAAAGAAATACTTTGATTTTTACTCGGATATGAGATTAAATACGTAGATTTTACGATAATACTTTGAGACGCGAATAAGATGACGAGCGAAGGGCTCGACAGACGTCATTCCAGAAGTCATCACCAAGACGTCGATCAACATTAGCGTATCGGAAGAAAACTCGCAGGTCTTCCCGATGGAGATCCCGATGAGCGCGTTCTTGCGTGAAGCCCAGATAAGCAAGAAAACTCTGTAACGCTGGTATAAACTTCTTTTGTCATCCGCTCGATGCTTCAGTTCGAATTTCCCGCCGCCTTTCTAACGCTAATTTCTCCAATACGTCTCGCTGTTTCTCTCATTCGCAAGATTTCCATATCTTTGATTATAATTGGATACTTTTTGCAACCGGTAGCGGACTATTACTCGAATGCGTCTAGTGGACGGCGATCCATCGCTCAAAGAGTCGTTTTAATGAAGCCACTTATGAGTCGAGAGAAAGAATTACCATATACGAGATCTTTATAAAAGGCAATGGTTTGACAAAATAACCATTGCGGCATAATAGGATTTTCAGTAGCGAGTAGCTTTTATTTTCCACTGTATTTTTCTTTTCCTCGCGATATCCGAGCGATTGGAACTCTAATCGTTCGCTTTGATTATTTCGCGGGTAATGCTGCGAATTAGTAACCGAATATGTGCGATCGAATAAAAAAAACATATCGTTCTTTGAACCGAGGTAGAGGGGTGAAAGCCGGAACTCGGCGCGAAGGCGAATTGGACCGCTAAGATGTTGGGAAATTTCCCTGAGGAGAGAACGTTGGCATTTCGAGGGTCCGCTCACTCGTTGCATAGATACTCGTGGGAGTCTGATATACTAAAACTTGCATACGATTTCGCGGCTCGGAATCGAGACTGTTGCTTTCCCGTGTTTTCCCGGATGCCTAAGATTACTTGCGGTGGGCAAGTGCAAAGCTTCGCACGCGTACGCGAATTAAGTTTTACGCCACCCGACGCGAATTTAGAATCACAAACGGATATCGATCGCTTCGGAGAATCGTTCTCCGTAATAATCCCGCTCTCGTATTCCGGATGAGTTTGCGGGTGTCTTTATATCGCTCGTAGATCTGTAAAACGTGCCTCGTCGCCAAGACCGTTAATCAATTTGCCGTGAGGATAATGGCGGTATCGTCGCTGCATCTAAACTAGCATCGTCATCATCGTAGTCGAGGCGAACGACAGCTTGTAGAGCGATCGGGCGCCGAACGAGCGACAATGTCCTCGCGTTCCCTGATACGTGCGAGTGCTACCTCTGCATACGGCTTTGTCGAAACTTTCGGCACTATACACTAGTCACAGTAGGTGGTATGTGTGCGTCCGTGTGCGTGCGCGAGTATCCAACTACCGAGCTGGGACACCCTTGAAAGCATACGTTCCCCGTTACAGAGAGGGACTGCCTGGTTATACACTGTGCAGGCAGGATATTACGGAAGCAGGTGTGTACGCCGCTTAACAAACAAGGAGTGATTAATGGCAGCCTCTCGTTGCCCTCGATAACGCGACGTCGTCCCCGGCGAGCCATCCCCCAAAGGCGTCATAGCCAGATAACTGCGTTCAACGTTATGACGCGTTCCAGACTGTTTTGCCAAAAGCGCATGTGACAAATTGTCGCCGTTTACAAAACAGTACTTCGTCGCCGCTTCGCATCGAGTCATCGTGTTCATAAATATGCGGAGTGCATAAATATGCGATCCGATGCAAAACGCTTTGGTAATTCGCTTGTCACCTTCCGTCATTATTTTCACGAACTATAGCGCGTACATTTATACGGTATAGTATGTAAAGTAAATTTTCTCTCTCATAACTTATAAATATTAATATACACATCCATAATTAATAACATTTGTATTGTATTGTATATTTTATCTCAAAAAATCAATTTAGCAAGATGTTTAACGCAATTATAAAAATTAAGTTTAACTTTCAATTTCTTATATTGCGCTGCATTACGCAACGAGTTTAAATCCTTTTTGATAAAGTGTTTTATATATTAATAATAACAATAAAAAATTCATTTCCAAAGAGCTTTTATTACGATATGAATAAAGTGTCAAACCGAAGAGAAAAATAGTAGAAAATCATTATAAAACTTTAATTGTCTCTGACGAAATAAAAATTCGCGATAATTTTCTACGATGAGATGCCTCGGACAATATCGATTACAACGATTACGAGCAGTCGCCGACAGCGGCAACGAGCAGAGACAAGCGACAAGGACCGATCTCGATCCTCTCGTTGATGCGCCGGAAATTACATTCCACCGTTGGTGCTGTAATAATAGGGCTAGTGGACGCGATAGGCAAGATTTTAGGGCGTGCCTGCGCGTTTCGCAGGGTCTAGCAGATAGGCAGGAGAAAAAGGGTGACGATCTTGTTTTCGATAGCAATCGCGATCTATCATCCGGCATCCTGAAACGCCCGTGACAGTTCGCAACATCGTAGGGGGTCGAGACGCCGTAATCGATTAAGAGGGAAATTATAGCAATGAAGTTACTCGATCGGTTTCCCGAAGGGTAAAAAGTGTCAACTTGTTAAACGATATCGATGAATATAAGAAAATCTTCGATCTTTCAGTGCGAAAATTGTAAGCTGTGAATAAGGCAATGAGAGCTATTGCTCATTATTCTTTAAATTAACTATCACGAGCGTGATATTAAATGGCGACGCGTAACAGGAATTAAAATTAGATACATAAAAGAAGACTTTTTATATTGCAAAATTCGTGACAATAAAGTAAATTATTGTATGTTTAAACAAACATCATTTATTTGATAAAATTATATTTTATCAAAATTTTTATATTAATGAAACGATAGGAGTGAATCGATATGCGCGTATGTAATATGTGATACATCAAAGGTAATAATGCTCTCGCAGATATTTGCTTCCACCTGGGGGAAAGCGATCGATTGATAATTATCCGCATCCTCTTTTAAACGGATATTGGACTATGCCATGCGCGCTTATACACACTTGTATTAATCGCCATTATATATAAATGTACTTTATTTACATCATCTATATTACGTCATGATATTGTCTCGCAAGAAAACACACGGTACCAATCCAACGGATTCAATTTTTACAGCAGCGGGATGTCATAAAACGCCCCCCCCCCCAGTCATTTTACAAAAGGCTCTTACATATAAATTATTACTTTTTGGGATATATATTAAAGAAGTACGTGTAGAGAGAAAGCGTTAAGTACTTTTCAAGCGTAAATGCAAGGCCACGAAACAATGATCGTCTGAGATTCTGGTCCCTCCTTTTGAGATAGAAAGCGTTGGCTGCAGGGGGGAGTACGCCCTGAAAGACTCGATTCACCCAGCTGTAAATATAGCGAGAAATATAAGCGGCAAGGGTCGCCGATTCGAATTCATGTTGATCAAGTTCGTCTTCCTGCCATTAGCAGATTGTATAGCGCTCTCGACTGTCCTTAATTAATTTGGTGAGATTTCAGTGACCTGTCGACTATTTCTCCAATTACTCGAATGGGTTCAGTGTGCGGTCATGTCAGTAGTACCGATCGACTTTGTCATTCGAAATAATAAAAGACATTCTTAGATAAGTAACTGTAATATGGTAAAATTTTGTTCTCCGGAATAGTTCTTGTGATACAAACGCATTAAGATTTATAACACATTTACTATATACGGAGAGTAAGTAAATTCCATTCGCATCAGAATTAATCCTATCAGTAGAGAGAATTGATCAAAACTGCCGTACGCGGATGCAAAAAATTCGCCGGTGAATCTACGGCGTTGTATTGTATCATCGATTCAGAGAATACTCGCGAATCGATTACCAGCGTGCGGGAAACAGCGATATCGCATCCGTGTCATAAATCAATGTCGAATGCGTGGTAATCGAGCGCGATATGCTCGCTCTCGCTGTGTCGGAGGTAACCGGTATTAATTCTTGGGGCCGACTCCGGATGAAGGTTAAGGTACGTCGAGCGAAGAGGACTCATCGCGAGCGAGAACGTGCCACGGAAAGAGCCACGTGCATTTCTGGCTGTTTTGCAACCATCCCGTATGCGCCGTTCAATCCCACCCCATTCCATTCTCTGAGCTTCCTTCTTCTATAGCTCACTCTTAAAGCCGTCGAATCATCCCGTCGACCATTCCTTCTGCTAAGTGCATCTCGTCTCCGTCATCCTGTTCCGCTACTTCGCTGCTTCTTCCCTTCTCGCGTCGTCGTCCGGGGTGTCCCTCGATGAAAAATTCCTGCCACGGGCGAGCGATTCGCGCGTCGCCGATAAAAAAATAAAAAGTCCTGAGCTCTCGCATTTCGACTCTCGACGCGATCCAAGGCCATTTTTCGCTGCTTTCCCGCGGTTTCCGATATCATGAATATCCCAGATCTTATCTTTCATATTGTTACATTTAATTTTTTTTTAAATCTATAAAAAATTAAATGTATGTAACATCCTTTAGCTTTTTAAAGATGTTACAGACATTCAAATAACGTTTTATTTACATAAATAACATATTCGTTTATCTATCTTGAATATGCATCGCGTGAATTTATTTATCATTAAACTACAAACATCAGATTAAATTTTTAATTTTTTTGCTACTTTACGCGTTTACAAATTTCTATTGTTTGAATGTACGTAAAGACATTTTATCGAATAATAGTAAATAATGAGACGACGCCACGTGCAATCGATGCAGCTTCAGACATAAAGGTTTCTTATCCGAGCCGCGTGTGTCATCGATTGTACCCAGGACGATCTTGTCAATATAAAGGATAGTCCTGGATGGTTGGAAACGGTCCAAGTTGAACAGGGTCGCTGTTGTGTGCCACTAGCATCGCGCAATGGGCCGTGCTAATCGCTCTACTCAGAGCTCCTTTGTCCTCCTCTTCCCTCCCACCCTCTTCCTTCTCCCATTCCACCCTCCGCTCTCTCCTACGTCTCACCGCCCTTGCAGCCACTCCACCAAGGTTCACAATGTTCCTCTGTCCCTGAAATTGCGTGAAATCATATCGGGCGCTTCCCCGAGCATGCCATACTTTGCTAACTGCCGACAGACGTCCTAAGAACGAACGGGCACGCCCTTTCGCTATCTGAGAAAAGTTCCGTTGATCTGACTCTAAGTTTTCTCAAGACAATGGCACAGTTCGGTTGTCGCGGTCATTAATCCCCGACTTCACGGATTTATAAATGCCTCTCCGCGAGTCCCTCTCGTCGGAAATACGTGAATTCTAAAGGGACGATTCTCTACAAATATTTAATCGCGCGACGTCGTCGTTACCGAGTTTCAGCCCTTCGTTTCCTGCTACGATTATATTGGAGCTTTTCTCGCACGGATTTACAGGAGCATTACCATAATTTTTTTTTTTTTTTAATTTACGTTTCGCTGATTTAAAATCGCCGTTTTACAAATTTTTTTTATCATCTTACGTAATATTATGAAATTATATCGCGAATAATAATTAAAAATCGATAGTTTTCGTATCTTAATTCATGCAATAAATGTAATTGCTTTTATTTTATCATCGATGGCTCTTTTCGATCTCAAGAATGGAAGACCACTGGTGATTCTCTTTTTGGGGTCCTCCAATCGCCGGAAATCGTTGATCCTCGCGCGCTTTCAATAATGAATAAAAGGTGCGTGTATTCCTAGAAAGAAGAGGGAAGTCGCCAGTAGCGATGAAATCGGTAAGGATAAATTGAATCGGGGCAACCCCATCGATCTGAGGTTTCCTTTGATCTTCGAAGGGTCAATCCTGGTGAACCTCTCCGACGAAACTCGCTAACCTTGCGGTCGGCCTTTCGTAATACTTGGAGAAATCGATGTGGCGGTGTCGTGAGTTCTTATCAAAGGGAATTCTCTATGTAAAAGACCTTTAACTTACTGCAACAAACTTTTCTGTCAAGTTCTGTTTCACGACATAAAATGTAACGGCAATAAAAATTACGTAACGTATAACACTCGCCGAGTTAGATTGCACATCTCTACAATAATAATACGTCTTACGCCATCCATAACGTATATCTAAGTAATTTACTTCTCAAGCTCAACACTATCATCCTTTAATTTGTTCAAATATCTAAAATGCGTAATAAAAATCGTCTGGTGTGAATAACGCCTAAATAAATATAGTATAGCGCGTGAATATTAACATTATGGCATATCTGAAGGCTTTCTACCGCCAATTTAAATATATGATTATTCAACGTGTTATATATAAATAAATTAATATAATTATATTCTGAATATGCCGAATACTCGATAATGTCGAGTGCGTTAATGGTGCACTGCAATTACTGCAAATAATTTGCCATTTTTTTATGGCGACGATGATGATACTTCATGTCGATTTATTATTATCTTCAACTGCAAATTGCGCATCCTATTTAAATTAGTACTCAAATAAACGCGAACCAACGTGTGATGACAATGAGATGACAAGAGCGATATTAATCTACTTGAATGATATTTCCAGCATCAAAAGATTCGCCTCAATAAAGCATTAACAAATCGTATCGGTACTTCAAACGATATTTTCAAGATGAAACCCATTACTCCTCGCCGAAGATTAGTGTCGTTTTAGCTTCGAGTGCCAACGACGACGGCGATCTATCCCTCTCGAACGATGCTATTGTGCCGACCCGGGGAAGACAGTGATGGCTTTGATTACGACATTGTGCGGAGGAGGCTCAGACACGCCGTGACTTCGCCTGTTTAAGCTGCATTCACAATGTCTAGCAGACGCGAATATGCGTACGAAATCGCCTTGTCTTGACGCGCATATTCTTGACGCTGCATCGTCATTTCCGTAATACTCGGAAACGTTAGCAACGCGATGAGATTATTCGACATTTTGTTCGATTTGAGAGCTTTGTTTCTGTCTCCGAAATTTCCATGCATTTACATCGCGAATGTCTGTTCCGAGAGAAGAAGGGAGATTGAGTTGCAACGATAATCGTCGAATATATCGTGAGATATTTCTTGGATATGTATATTTTTAAATACTGTAATATCTTTTTGCTAAATATTCTCTCCGAATTATTAACTTATAAAAATCGAGTTTGAGGATGTCAATTGTATTGAAACTATATTATTGATCAAGTAAAAGTGCGCGATGAATAACGTAACGCGGAGATTTGAAATTTACGTCACGCGCGACCGGATATTTCCTCGCGGAAAAAAAGTCGTTCTCTTCACTTTCACGTAATTACGCCGGCCGAAATTGCGAGACTCGTTCTCCAATTGAGTTAAATCGATCAGAGGTCTACGTGCGAATGAGAACTTTACCGATTGGAAATTTCGGTAATCTAGCACAACCTATTCGATTTTCTCACCGATATTCCATAGTCCTTCGCGAAAATTTAAATGACACGAATGCTCAATTGTGCGAAATTTATACGTAGATACACGTGCAGATGGCATTTTATTAAGAAAAATAATACATTATTATAAAACTGTGATTATATATATTTTATTGCGTTAGGATATTGACTATGCACAAAATTTTTTAACCAATATTTTATTTCAATCCGCTAGAACTTTTACTAAATTACAATCCGTATAATATGATGCGACTATATAATATAGATTACTGTCGTACAATCGTACTGGCGGACAATCGGAAAAGTTAGAACATATAATTTTGTCGCACATGTTCGTCATCGGTTGACGAATATTTCCCCTAGGATCAGTGGTATTTTTAATTTGAGCTCGCACCCCGACAAGTCCTATTCAGCTCGCCAATGGTCGAATGCATTGCGGACCAATTTCCATCGATGCTTCTCTCTACCATCCTGACATCGATCTCCTCGAATTTGTAGAGCAACTCTGCGAAATAAGAGAGAGAAAGAGAAATAGACGGATAAAGATGCGAAGAAAAAGGGGAAAGTATAACGTGAAAAAAAGGAGCGCGGAATAAAAAAAAGGGGAAAAGATACAAAACGGATCGTTCTCGGGGGACGGGCGAAAGCGATCGGGACGAGAAAATTACCTTCGATCGGTTGACCTTGGATCTGATAATACGGAGGATGCGGTAGAGAAGAGAAGAATATCTAAGAGAGAGAAAGAGGGTCACAAACGCACGAAGGACGAGAAAAAAAGAGACGAAGAGAACAATCGGGGAGAGAAAGAAACGAGGATGTCGGGGTCCCGTGAACGACGGAGGAACCAACGCGAGAGAGATGTGGATGGATCGTTCCCGTGGGATGTTCGTAGTAGACGTGTTCGTAGTGGCGTGCCGCAGGACGTGTCCATGGTGTGTTTCGTGTCGTGCTGCGGTGCACCGATAGTACGGACACGGCCGCGTTTACCGTAGGTGTAGGTACGTAGTTGTACACGCACATATATATATATATATATATATATATATATATATATATATACATAGGTACACCAGGGGCATAGAAATGCCTCCATCTACCCTCCGCTACCCTCCCTGAGGGAAGTATTCCGCAGGGATTCCCTCCTTGCGCAATTAGTGGCCTCGTCGCTGAGTGGTGGGTCGGCCCTTAATTATATCTTTTAAAATATCGGAGTTAAATTGAAAAGTCGCCTTAATTATATTTCGGATACTCTGTGGGCATTATAGTATACGAAATCCCGCGAGCCTCCCGGCGTATCGTTTCGTGAGTTTCGTTGCGGTGTATTGATTCACAGAACCCTCAATTATCCACAACGCGAAGGATCGTATAGGCCTGGTTTTTCTTTCTTCTCGTTGGTATCGGCTCCTTTTGGTTCTCTCTCGAATAGACGGACTACGCGGATACAAAGCCGATCGTGAATCATAAGCTTCCAGCTTAACGACCCGTATCTTTGAGAAGCGTCGGCCTCCGATGATGAATTTAAGAGTTCCCTTCCTTGTTTCCAGTATCCTTCTGACTGCCGTTGCGAAGAGGATAAAGAAACGGCCGAGCCTTTCTGTATCATAATGACGTAACGTTCGTAGCATTTTATCTCAGTGTATGCAAATGATATTAGAATTGAATTGATATACAAGTATTATATTTATTTTTCTACAGTATAATGATATATTTACTTTTCTTATTTCCAAAAAACTTGAGATTCTTTTTTCATATCGCGATTTTCGATACAAATAAAAGATAAAAATGACAATTTTTCGAAAGAATACAATGTCACTTTGTTTACCTTTATAAACAACCGTCTCGTTAAAATAAAATGCGGAAAATGGGAAGTATAAATATATGCTTCGGAGGCGCGCGAAAGGATTTAACTAACATTATTAACGCAGAACTTTTCTCTCTCATAGTAAAATCGATGCCTATCATAAATAAAAGATCAGGCAGCCAATTAGAAACTCTTCCCAAGAAATTAATGAGTCCCACCGCCAATGCAGATCGGGCGTCTGGACCTCTCATTTCATTATTAAAATACCGTATAAGATAACTAGAAAATTTTCGAGAATTCAAAGATAGATTGGCGTAAGCTCGAAGTTTTCACATTACGCCGTATTCAATACAGTTAATATTCAAGTACAGTTAATATTATGTCCGTATTCAATACAGTTAATATCGGTGATTTCATATCCTTATAACGATTACTTTACGAAATAAATAAAAAATTTATTTCTAATATCTATCATATTTATACATGCAATTTACGTACTTGATCCTATATATTTTTAATATTTGAATATTTCACTAAAACAGTTTTTAAAATTAGTTTCGGCGATGTCGACGAAGTTAGGAGAGCTTAACAAGATTCCATCTTGTTAAAAGTCTACGAGAAGTTTGAGCCATGAGAAACAGCGTTAAACGCGGATGTACGAGTACCGGTTGAAAAACAGTAAGTGATTAATTGTGGCTCCTTATTTAAGTCTGCGAAAGTTTCTCGAAAATTTCCTCGGACCGCGCACTTGCCCGACAAAGTAGAAGAATGTAATTGTTTTATAATAACAGTGTGAATTATTGCTCTAAATATTTATCATACTTATCATAAAATAATTACTCTCTCCCTCTCTTATACCTTCTTATTCTAATAATATAAAAATTTTATTGTTTGTAGTCGACATTTTCAAAAAACTTTATAAAAATGTTAAGATACTCAAATATATAATTAAACATTTATTAGATATTTATTAGCATAACGTGACAAAATAGTATTTATACTACTATCAACTCTGTTTGTACGAAGGAGAAAAAAAGAGCTGAAACCTCTCAAATATTTTCCTATTTTGTCAAGCACAATCCACTTTATTCGAAGCCAGTCGTAGCCGATTGAACGAGTAGATAATTGTGCATACCAGCACAAAGTCGAACGACGGCTACATTCGGTATTCTCGTGATGATAATCAAGCCGGATCGATCATGCTTAATCCCACTAAAGGCTCTCTATCTAACATACCCACCGCTAAACGACGTTTATACTTCTTTCATATTCGTATCTCTCAAATCGGCTATCGTCGCCTATGATATCTACTACCTGCTACTCGCTTATCTAGCCGACAATATTAAGCCTTAAAATCGTTTCACACGCATAAACACGCATACATTCGTACATATTTCGAGGTCACAAAGGCATGCGCGTACAAGCTGCGATAGGTTTGGTCACATAAACCACCGATAGTTATTCACTTTGTTGAAGTCTCATATCGTGTATTTTATATCGACTACAGGCGATTGTCAGTATATGTCGAAGTATATCGATGGGCTTTTATGTCTTATTTAAATGACTACTTTGTCACGCAGTTTGACATGTTTAACATTTCCTCAACTAGATTTCAGATTTTAATAAGCCAATGATAAATTAAATTTATAGCACTAACGTAAATCAATTTAATTTATATTGTCTAAAAAATAAGAAAAGAATTAGTTTTATCATTTGTAAAAATTCCATATAAACAGACATGATGAACGAAAAGATTGGAATCGATAACAAGATAATATATTCTTATGTTTTATATAACATTACAAAAGATATTTATAATGTCTTCTTTTTCCTCGTACTTTTTTTCTTTTTACCTACTATTTTTTTATCTCATTCTACGGAAAAATTTATATTTATTATGTGTCCGCCGCTTTCATGTTGACAAACACGCCAAGCGTGCGTATTGCTATAATTATCTTCAGAGTCATCGATAAGTGATCTAGACCGTAGAAGACACAAGCAGGTCCGATTATGCACGTCATCGATTCTGATCGCTTTGTAATTCCTAGCGAATAAACAAGCACAAGCGCCAAGAACACAAGCTGCCTTTTTTTTCTCGTAATTTATTGTCGTATATCGCGCGCGAAGCGTAACGTTCCTTCGCGTATCCTCGCGCACACCTTACGGTAGAAAACAAGCAGATATTGATGCGCGACCGGCATTATTTGCACGAACTTTAACGAATTGCATATGTGCACGCGATACGCAGAGTCAATTTGCCGATACATCAAAACTAGAGGGTTTTAATACGCGTATAATGTACACATGTGTATAGTCATTACTCTTTAATTAGACCGCATTTAATGCGGATACATTATGTTTGCGGATTATTCCGCGTTATCGCAATAAAATGAATTATATGAATTGCGAAAATGTTTTTTATATGTATATGCGCAAAAAAAGATTACTGACGTTTATTGCGATTAGGAATGAGCCATTAATACACGCTAAGCTTTTTTTTTAGCGCGCGTCCTTGTAATAAAGTAGACGTCTGTCAGAGTCCGTCTACGGGAGGTGGCTTTAAAAATCTCGCAAAAAAGCCAAGAAAAAAGGATTAAAACAAAAACATTTTATTTTTTTTTTTTTTCGTGTAGAGTCCGCCGCACGTATAGCCAATCAAATATTAATGCCCGCAGTTGTTACATAGTCGGACAATTTCGAAACGAGCTCGACATCAAGCGCGCGCGTTATATGCCTCGGTCATAAATTCGTTTCAACCCTCTTGCACGTCTCTCTCCTCCTCCTCCTTCTCCTCCTCCTCGCCCTCCAGTCAGTCAACCTGGGAATATCGCGAAGGGCGGTAGCAGCGGGTACCACCAGCTAGCAGACGAGCGGAATGGTTGCGAGCGCCTTCCTTCCAACCCTCCACGCGAGACGTATCGTACCCGATATTCTGAGTATTGATAAAATAATGAGTGCATTATTAACTCGCGCGGGAGGAGACGAGGGGACTTGCGAGGGGGGGTGTAATGTGTGCCGGCATGCGAGACTACGCGTTCGTGCACGCCCTCACGCACACGCGACCGGTCGCATGCCTGACACACGCATATATCCACGGGTTGTCGGGAAATATCGATCTTCGAAATCTGAAAGTGTCGCGAATATTTGTAGCGCGCAATGTACCGCGACTTAATTAAAATCCCAACGAAATGCGCGAAATAATTGAGCGAGCGAAAAGCCAATAGCTGTCAAATCCCGCGAATAAATACCACATCTATCTTCAATAGAAATCTATTCATTACACGGTGCATGTTTCGCTGTTACAACGAACACGCACATAACATATACATTCTATGTATATTGAAAATATTTAGAGATACTCATATATGATATTTTATATAGGATATAATTTTTTGACACCGTATACATGTCTATGCATCAACGCCTTCCCTCGTGCACTTTTCCCTGGATAGACGCGATAGGGCAGGAAAAGGAAGTTGATGGAGGGTAGCGGCACGTACGTGAGGATACGCGTGCACGCGTTATATTGATCTTATAACTCACGAGTGCGTGTCGGCAGGTAACTCTCACACGTCGAGCATGTAAGTTCGATTTCGCATGCATCCGTAAATGTACCTTTCGACTTGCGCACTCTTCTTTTACCTTTTACGGACTATAGGATGATTTTGAAATTATTATTAGACATGTCAAATATATTATATTTGACATATATAATATATTATATTTTACTTACGAATGATTAATCAATTAGAAACTATTTTATACGCGAGATTCAATTGTTATATAAAAGAAAATTATATTATTAAATTATATTATTATAAAATTATATTATTAATTATTAAAATTATATTATTAAAACAGAAAATAAAAAAATTAGATATTAGCCTAAACCTAATGAGCGGTACCAAGTATTCGCACTTCAAATATTTGCAAACTCTCTTAGTCAGTATTGGAGTATATTCAAAGATTATCCACTCCAATAGGATCGTGATCGTTACTGTTAAAAAAACGCGCTACCCTATGTGGCACTCCCGCTCTATGTAGGAGGTAGACAAAACGAAGGGGTAGCACCAAATGAAGGAGTAGAGGGTTAATGGTTCGGTTTCGCGACTACACCCCCGACATAGATGCACCTGAGGTCCTCCCGTTTCCGAGCATGCTAATTCCCACAGATGGGAGCGCTTTAAACCCGTCTGTGCCGGGCGCTTATTGCGAGAGCCGGAAATGCAAGGATGGTACGGGAAAAGGAATAGAATAGAATGGGCAGTTCTTTTTTTTTTTCTGGTAACAAATCTGTGAGACTCGCAATCCGTCGATGAGATCACACAGTTTCGTTGTAGCCACTATACACTTTAACTATATATCTATGGACTCTGCTTCCAGTATCCAGACATTAAATAGAGGGATAAACTCACATAATTTGTATAAAAGCATAATGATATAGAAAAAAACGAAACTTTAATAAATTGTCTTTATTATAATTTATATAGTTTTGGATTATATATTTAAAAATAGTACATCATATTACACATATAATTATATGCACATAGAACTTATTTAAAATATAATACAACCATAACATATATAAATATCAAAAATGCCTTAATAAAATCAAAATATATTAGTAAATGAAATGTTCCATCGACGGATAATATTTTAAATTTATGACACGATTGATCATATCCGAACCAATGTCAAAATAAAAATATCATCGAGTCAGAATAAATGGCTGCTATTTCGCGTACACTCGCGCAGTTTCGAAATACCCTGGCAGTTATAACAGCCACATACGCGCGTTGTTCTTGAGCGTGAAAAGAAATCGCGCACGCATCCGTTAGCCTTTGAACAGAGAGCACACCGACGAAGATCGGCGAGCTGCCTTTACGAAACATCGTTAGTCATCGCCGGGAAACCGACAATTTTGTATTTTGAAAGTTTAGTCCCGATTTTCGCTGGCGTCTCTCCTCTCCTTCTCTCACACCCTCGCGATTCTGCCCGTCGGCGAATGGCCGGTACTCCGCGATAAAATTATCACCAAAGAACGAGTGTTAGAAGGAACGCGCGCCGCGATAGAGGCGCTCGCGAAGCATCAAAGAGCTATAATTGGACGTCAGGTTATAAGGGGGTCTATATTTAGGACGATGCCCGCAAAACCGTATGGGAGGCCAAACGGGTACCTTACACGTAGGGCCTATGGGCGCAAAGGGCAGACCTCTTAACGTCACGAGAGCCACGAATTATTGCGCCATTCCGGTCACTTAGGGTGCGACCGGCCCTTATTACGGGTACACTCGCTACTCCACAGCGTCGTCTTTCACTCACTCCTTCGCCATCGATCGTGCGAACATCACGCTATTTTTTTCTCTCTCTTTTTCTATTGCTTGTTTGAATCTTGTTGGCTTGAATTGAGAATTTCGTTTTAACATCGATCGCGAGATTTCTCGGATATTCTTTCGGTTATTTGTATCGTTTCCGTGAACATCGATGGAGAAATCGTTTGCTGAAGAACTCGATAATTCGAAGAAACGAATGAGTCTCATCCTGCATTATTGCGAGTCAGATGATTCACTTCCTTGGTATATATTCTTTCCAATCGATCGTCTTTCGATTCTTAGTTATCGAGCCCAATATAATCTGCGATAAAATAGCATGGCTAAATATTATCTCGTACGTCGGATCATATAAGTGAATGAACAAACGCTTTCTTTCACGATTTACTTTGGGAGTAATTTCTTTTTATTTCTATTTTTAATTGAACAGCAAAACTGCAAAGATTATAAAAAAGTATTATAAAGAATAATGAAGAAATTTAATGTCGGCGGTAGAGGCGTTTCTATCCTACTTTGTGGATGGAACGAGGGTGAATAAAATCAAATTTACGCTTAAGTACGAACGAGACATGATTAATGTATGTCACGTAGGCTCCTGGATAAAAGAGGAAATGAGATGCCCCGCGTATTTAAGGATGTTTTTCGACACAAAATTTTTTTACGGTACGTATAACATGATTACGGGCACGGAATAAGCGAGCAAATGAGAATACGCATATTTCAGAAGATTTCTACCTCGAAAACTACCGCGCAAAACTAATGAAATATCGCTACCCCACATCCGCACAAAAGGTAATCAGGGTCATGAATTGGGCGATATAGAATTGTTTCAAACGTCCCCAATTCCGATCAAACTTTATGAAAAGAATCCTGTATTCAATTTAAAGAGGATTCTCTCCAAAGAGATATTTTTCGTTGGCAGTGCATCCCCTTCGCGAATACTCGTAAGCCTGTAAGCTCATCAAAATATTTACGAAGAGCCTTTCTTTTTTTCCAAACCACCCGCAGTATTTTAATGCAGATCGATGAAGGACGCAGATGTACATCTAAAGTTCCCAAAGCCGTTCGCATACAGGGCCTTGTAATGAGGTTCCAATGTATATCATTTTCTGAATACCAGGTTCTCTCCGTGGAGAGAATCTCTCAGTGATTTTATATAAGAAAGATTCAGCATCTTAATTAATATATTCTAAAGATAATTTTATATACGTATACCTCTTCCTATTTAAGTAATTTAGATTTATGTAAAATCTTTTATCTTTTTCATTTCGAATTTGGTTTGGTAGACGTAATCTATTCTGCTATTCTGTAAAACTGATATGACACAAGTATTCTTTCAACTAAAATTTGTCAATTTTTAAAGCAATATCTTCTATCTCTGCATCTCTTGGTGAGTGATGTGTGCTAATAAAAATGTCTATATATCTTCGTTCGGCTAAAAGGCTTACTTAAGAATTTCCCGCTGATCAGCAATTTTATGACCCGAGTACCTCTGCAGCTCACGACCCGACATCACCCTTGAAGCCCTCGATGGTTCGTCGAGTGCTTCCGCACACCCTCAGACAGCCGATGCGATAGTTCTTCGTGAATCGAGCTAACGCGTCTCGATTTCCGCTATGCGGTTAGTAACAAGAATCGACGGCGACGTGTTCCTTTTTTTTTTTTTCCTTTTTGCATCGCGATCGTTTGCGTTAACGCGCCGGCGGACGCGCATTGTCTAGACACGTACGGGACGTGTACTACATGTCAAACGAATAAAAGAGCCAATGCGATATTTGATGCGAACAAATTAACGTAGTCGGACGTCGCGAAAGAGAACCTGATCGGTGAACGTTTCCGTTCCCCATATAATAGAAAAAATGTTTACATATATTTGCATTTTTGGTATTGTTTCTTATAAGTAAATTTTATGATAGGAACATCTTTGTCGAAATAGATTTTTGAATAAAAAATTATATTTTCTCTTTAATTATAATTTATATTATAATTTGAATATTATATTTTATATACTATTTTTGGCAAATTAAAAATATAATAGTAAATAAATCTTCCTTTACAAGTTAACGACATTATATTTCAAAAATTATTAACGCCGCGTTATAATTTTCCTAACAAACGTACGCCGCCACACGCACGAATTCGTTAAAAAGCCTAACAAAAAATTTTGCTCTTTTAGAATTCTCATCTTCTTTTATTCTGCCAATTTCCATTTTCGCCGCATATGTCGTCACTACCGTCGCGTCGTGATAAAAGTGCGGTGGCGAAAGTGTTGTCCCGGCGTGTACGGGGGATATGCTAAACGCTGAGAGCGTTCGAAAAGACTGGACCGACCCCTTTTGCAGGGGGGATTAACGGAGTCACGGTACGCATGGCGTAAACACACGGATCCCGCCGCGCGTCATGGCGTGGGTTCCGGCGGCATCTGACAGGGGGTTGAAGACGGCTCCATTCTGGGATGGGATTAAAGCCGACAGGAGGAATTCGAAAAAGCAACCCTTGACAGCTTAATACCGATCAGGATCTAAGCCGGCCATTTAGCCTTGCGAGATTGTTGAGCGGGCCTATATAGAGCCGATTTCCGGTCGACGCTCTATTTGCCTGCGCTTTCGAAAACTTACCCATCCTTTACTTTCATTTTTCTTTTTTGCATCTAAATCCTCCGACTCCGTCACGGTGAATCTGCGCATCAGGATATTTTCGGGAAGCTGTAAAGAACGCTATTGTCGTGTGTATATACGAACAGCGTGCCCGAGGAACGGATTCCCTTTCTCCGATGTTCCTTCTATATCCCTTTTTTCACACTTCGATTTTTCAAAGTCGTGAAATCAGATGTTACGAACCAGGATTCTCACGAAGAGACAGCGGCGTTCGCTATCGGATTTAGATACGCATATTCGTAAAAGTGACCATATCGTTTTCATGTAGCGCTGTTTGAAATCCTCTTAGCACGTTTATATTAGATAAGAGTAGATGTCATTGCACTTGGCTTTCTTATCTACCACTTCAAAGGCGGCACATTGTTTCGAGCCTATTTCTATTTGCGTTACTACAAGCAAATATCTAGATCTTTTCTGTTGAAAAATTCGTGTTTAATATATTCATTATACAAAATACTGCAATTTTAAAAATAATAATTTGTCATTTGATTAAAAAAAAGAAAGATACATTATTATTATTATTATTATTTTTTTTTTCTTCTTCAACAAAAGATTCATCGTGCATCAGCATATATACACAACGAATAACATTTCGTTCGATAACGTTCTATACGCACGTTCAGAAATATCGAGATCGACGAACGTACGCACGATCCGGACGATCCTTCGCGCGTATACCCCCGGGATTTAACGAGGGATGGTCAGGATCTGGACTATACCCCCGAAGGAACATCCGAGATATAGGAAATACAGGACCGTCGATCTCCCGACGCGGAGCAAAGCCCACGAGCTTACGGGTCTAAGCTTCTCGCCAACTATCTCGGCCACCTCTTCTCACCCCCGACAAGGCTTTCGCCAAATCTCTGGTTAGCAGCTACATTTCTCATATTCGTGCCTCGCAACTGAAATTGAAGATTCGCAATACAATGAGTCAGAGTCAGCTTCTTATTATTCGCGCGTTATCGATCCTACTTTCCTAAACAGCGCTTACATTTGTAGACTAAAACGTGACTGTAATCTAAAAATATATAAATATATATTCAAGGTATGGAAAGTATGACAGTACGAGTAAAAGTAAGGGGATTAAATACGCGAAAATATCACGTTTATTTTTATATTGGATATACACGGATATCATAAGATTATAAAGATCAAGTATAAAAGTACAATATTTTATTTCTTGATGTTTAATAAAAATCAAGAGACTATTCAAAAAATAAAAGGTCTCCTTTATCTACCGATCGTAAAAAGTAGAGCGGAATACTTTTGTGTCATTTCGCTCAAAGAATATAGAGTTAACCAGCCGGCGAGATATCTTTTTAATATTCTGACTCATCGCGTGCGATGCGCGAAGTACGGTTTCCCAATATATTTCAGGTATGCATAGCGCTTTTCACGATAAGATATTTCAATATTGACGCCCTGTCAGTATTTACCGGGCGGCGCGAAAGATTAGACGAGCAGTCGGTACATATTTGTATGGATTTCACTTTGGATGATTGTACTCCACCGATCGTCGGTGAAACGCCAAAGAAACGCGCCGTAACGAGTTCAGTTCAATAGTATTTCATAAGCGAATACGATCTTAAAGTTCATCCGAATATCATCGCTTGCGCCAAAATCGATATCTACGTACAAAAAATGCGATTAAAAATAATCTCAATTGAGATAGAGATCTCGTAAGGTGACGATAAAAAAATATCAAAGTACAAATACAAAAATGAGCGCACATTATATACAAAATTTTTTTTTATCCATTATTCATATTCGTAATTTCTCAATTTATAAATATACAGTATAATCTTTCTTGTAACATCTAATTTCTTGAATAATTAGAAAACGAAATATTTAATGGCAACTATAAAACGGATAAATAATTAAAAATACGTAGTTGCTTTCTGATTTCAAACTTTTTTCGTTAATTCTAAAAAAATTAAACAAAGAAATCTGGGTTGTCCTCTGTATAATCAGTACACAATCGTTCCGCCGGCGTTTTAAATCAGTAAGCATAGATGCGATGGCCGCTATTAACGCAACGCAATTAGTGGCTACAGAGAAAAAAGAGAATTCTTATAAGACAAATCTGTCTTTTCCGCAAAATTACATTTGGCGAAACTAAAAGGCTGTTTCTACAGCCTCTGCGTTGTGCTGGAAATTGGAAGAAATTCCTAGCATTGCGCGACGATATCGTGCTTACGGGACTTGTATGCTCGTATAGTATGCTAATTTAATCTGATTCTTATAAAATATAAACGTCACAAAATCGTTTATATAAAAACTTAACGAGAATAAACTTTTTTTTTTTTTTTGATGTCTTGAACATTTTAAAAATAATCGTCTCGCAAAATTTTTTAGTTTTATAAGAGAGATATATTTTTTGGTATTTTTATAAACAATATATGCATTTAATAAGAAAACACATAAGTATTTTACATGGAACATTTAGATGAAGATGTTACAATGTAACATTTTTTTTTTTTTTCATAATTTATGATACAAGAATTCGTTATTAAATTTATACGAATTTAATAAATTGATGAATAAAAATCTTTGTGTGCATTTTGGGTGATAATATATTTATATGTCATACAAATTTTAAGATTTAAACAAAAAAATAAATTATAAATATCACGCACGATAAAAATATTGTATCTTTACTTAAACTTTCTCACTCAATTTTATTCCATTGTTTTAATGCGGAGTTTAACACAATCTATTAATCTTTTATTTATGCATATATGTATTGCTACCAAAAGTTCAAATATTAACGATGGTTTTGTTTCGAGACGATGACAGGAGACCACCATCGTGTAGATCTCTGAAAGTTCAGGAGAGACACGCGTGGGAAAAGAAGGGAGCTCTCCAGAGAACAGGAGGAGAGTTCGGTGGCGAAGTTCACGTGCTCCGTGACATTCTTCGCCGACGAATGGACAAGAACATGATTCAACCACCGATACCATAGTCGCAGCGCAATATGTATGTCCGCATTATCTATCCTAGACTATACGAATTTTCGAAGTTAGCCGTTTGCGGAGGGCGAAGATCGTAGCTCCGTCGCGAGGTACCAACTTTGATTATAGCCGTAGATTTACGTCGAGAAAATTGATAGGAGAGAAAACAAGGCACGCACACATACACACACACACACACACACACACCTATTCATATATATCGCTAAGAACTTTTCTATTCTCTGATGGGATACCGTATTTCTTCAAACAAGGAAATAGCGCGTTTAAGACCACTTATACTTATAAAACGTTTATGTAAAATATATAAAAATCAAAACGGTCCTTCTAGAATTATTTTTATAATGTAATTAACTGCTTTAATTATTTTTATTATTAATTATCTTTACTATATTAATAGTAAAGATAATCAATAATAAAGATAAAAATTACTCGTCTATTCTACTTTTAATTATTTTTATTATTAATAATCTTTTAATTAAATTTTTAATTACCATGAATAATTTGATATAATCTCTGACATAATCCTATAAAAATATACAGTTGTATCCGCGACATTATCGCAACAATTAGAATGGAGGAATCAATTATATTAACGTAGATCGATCGTATTTTCCGGCGTATAAGAAAATTTAAACATCAAAAAAAAAAAAAAAAAAAGTTGGAGAGATATGCACTTTCGACATGCCGCATGGACGTATGTACGTCTTACAAAAGTTCATATTATGACCTAAAGTGGCTCTTTATTGTCCCGCGATAAACGGTCCTATAAAACCGTATACATGATAAAACTGTATACGACTCACGTGCCCAGTATAAATATAGTCCGAGAAGGTTCTTTCACCGCGGAACGAAAATACGTTCGCGCCCATGCAAACGTACCAATCTCTCGCGCGACGTTCCGCTGTGCTTAAATCAACAGTCTAGCCAGTCGTACACTCGGCCGTAGACATTCTTTTTTCTCTCCTCTCTTAACTTAGATGCCCGCAAAGTAACTCCTCGTATCATTCACCATTTTGCGCTGGCGCATTCGACCACACGTCGGATGGAAAAGCGCAAAAAGATTTCGTCGAGACGTCGAGGATCAAAACACGCGTAACGTGGCAGATGCAGTTTCGTGAGCGTTAGATCAAAATAATTAAATATGAATAATTACCGGAAATCAGTGGTTCTCATCTCTGCGTAAAAGTCTCTCAAAAGTTTATTACATAAGTATGAGCGATGAATTGATTAATATATGTTTGTTTACAATTAAATTAATTAATTTAATTAATTAATTTAATTAATTTTACAATCAAATTAAAAAAAAAAGATATTACGTTTCATTTACAATAAAATTAAATCTCACCAATTTGTACGGACTTGTCTCGTGCATTTTTTTTTTTTTTTTTTTTTTACGATAATAAATATAATTATTCCTAAAATAAAATTTGACAAACGTCCTCCGGAATAAAGAGAGAGAGATAAATAAAACGAAAGGCGGCATTGAAGGATTGAGCAGTGTACCGTGCCCATGTCCAACTCGATCGAACATGACAGCGCCCTAAGCCATTCCCGACGCTAATGTATTTGAAGATCTCAGAACAAGATACTTGCCTTTCTGCGCGAATGCATCGCGCATCGCTATTTATGCGATAGACATAATACGTGCCGGCGAATATATCTGAGAAGCGTGCAATATTAAATGGACAGTAATAATATGATCGACAAAGGTGATTAAAAATCTTTTAGGCAGGAGCTTCCGGGGATTTTGTGTGACGCCAGGGAATTCCAAAGAAAATCCGTTTTGCTTTCTCGAGGTGGCAAGATGAGAAAGGTAACGGCGATGGTGGCATAGGTAAGATAGAGACTTCGTGGCACCTGCAACACCTGTTTGTTAACGCCAGCGCGCCAACTTTCCACGAGCGAGCCGGACATGTTCTCTCTCTCTCTCTCTCTCTCTATCTATGTTTCTCTTTGTGAGATCTGCATGCCTCTTATACGACTCGCGCGATCGTGTATATACATATATACTTATGCATGCATCCGCCGCTCGCATACATGCACCGTCTACGGTCGTAACGGAATCGGCTGGGAACTCGACTTGCTGACACCAGCAGTCGATGAGCAAGTACACGTGGTGAAAGAAGCGGTCACGGAATGCAAGAAACCGTACCAAGTTTCTACGTGTGTTTAAAAACTTTCTACCACACACACACACACACACACACACACATACACAAGAGAAGTTTCGAAGATATAAAACGTCTCATAAACAGCGGCTAAAAAATGTTCAGCCGTTATTATTAGCAATATTTCAGAAAGAATACCGTATCGATTATCGTATATTTCAGACGACCGTATATGGTAGCGAATTACTTTCGATTATCGATATTGCAGTATTCTTTCTTATTTATTCACGGCAAGATCATTTCTCACAGCGATCTTTTCAGAAAAGAAACAAACATCCGAAGCTCTCCATTCTTTTTAACGCATGCTATGACATGACATATTATATACGACCTAAGCCTATATGTACGACTCTAAAGTCTCAAGTCTGCCCACAAAGGCTCGCTACTTTTAAATCTAATTAATTTCCATATCTCTCCCCCTCCCCATCCACGATGTAGCTGGACAATATGTAACTCATCAGCTGTAATAAACCGGCGCGCGGCGACGTAGCAGTAAGCGTGAAACGATACCGGCGATGAACAAAGAACGGAAGTCCGCGAATCAATATACGCGCTTCCTCCGACGTCTTTCATATAGTGCGTCATCTATTCGCGCGTATCGCGTGTACATGAGTCTGTACGCACGCACGCACGCATGCATGCATGCATGCATGCATGCTGTCGCGGCGAAACACGAAACGGAAATCCCCGCGTGCGGCGGGGGACACGCGCGCGCGCGCGCGCGCGCGTGCCCGCGCGAACGTGCGCACGCGACGAGCCAACCGGCAACATAAAGTCTTCGTTTAATATCTTTACGAGAGCCGGCGAAAATGATGAGGTTTCTTGTTTTTTTAATAATGTAGCCGCGCGCACCTGAGCCTCGTAACTCTCAACGCGGCGCCCCCCCCCCCCTTCCCCCCCTAAGGCTCTCTCGCCCTCCGTCGTCGTGAAAAAGCTGCTTCGACCCCTTCGCTCTTGCCCCGCTCGTACCCCCCGCTTGCTCGACGCGCTTACATTTTTTTTTTCCTTTCTCTCTTTCCTACCTTTTGTTTTTTCCTTCGCGCGCGCAAACGGCTTCTCTTCCTTTCTCGCTCGGATTATCGTGCTTTCTTTACATTCCGCGTCTCTCTGCCACGTTAACGTCTCTCTTTCCATGCCGCTATTTACCGCCGCGATTTTGTTCTTGTTGCTTTTACCGTTTAGTCCACGTGTTACTTAATTCCTACTTCTACTTTACTCGCTGGAGCTCAATAACGTGATATATCTTTCACGCGCGTCGTTGGATCGTCTTCATCGCTCAGCCTTAACGACGTAATCGTGTTGAGCGATCCTTAATGCAAATTTCCATCGATTACTTCAATAGGATTATTATAACCATTTGAACGTATATACACGTCTCGGGGTAAGATCTTGACTGATGGTTAAAGTCTTAATCAACTTGATTTATCGCTGATATATGCTGATAGAATCGTTATAGTATCTTTTCATCTTTTGGAGATTTATCTTCTGAGATATGATCTACTTCTGTTATAACTTCTCTGCCGTACATATATCTATGTACTTTTTTCTATTTATCAATTATTTCTATTTTTTTCTATTTATCAATCTTTTCTCTCTCCATCGTTATCCTCATTTTTATCTCGTTCTCTCCGCACCTATTTCTAATCTCGCATCGCCTCTTTGCCGCTATAATTTTCTTTTCTCGAGTAGATCGTTTAGTACATATTTCTGCGTCCAGTTGCTAAAAATCCACCGTAAGATAAAATCTCGGGAGGCATGAGAATGTTTCGCGGAGGCGTCTCTATCTGCTTTTTGCGGACGACGCCGGCAAGCAAGCAGGGTAGAAAAACAATTTCGTTGCCTTTCTGCCGCGCCAACATGCGCCGGAGCCCGAATTGTGTGAAATTCGATTCTTCCCACTGTGCTTTTCGCTTTGAGGGTTCCTACGTGCTGGCAGGCTGTAAAACGTTCGTTGGAACGCGCGCGTTGGTCCTCTGTGATGCTCGATATTACTCGATGTCCCGCGTGTAACCATTGTGTGCCGTCCGGTACGATAGTAAAAGTGACAAAAGGATTTCCCAGTAAATAGGAAATAAAGTATCGGCCGAGAGCGTTTCCTCTCTCTCTCTCTCTCTCTCTCTCTCTCTCTCTCTCTCTCTCTCTCTCTCTCTCTCTCTTTCTTTTGTCGCGGTTGTAAATTTGTTAAAAACTTTATCGTCGCGCCGTGTCATTAATTCTATTAACGGACTTTTATGGCCGACTCCGCTGACAAGAGTGTCAGCGAAAACAATGTAAACTCATTATAAAAAAACAATATAGGTAGGATACGGAATTTGATATTAATTGTTGAATTTTATGCTCGTGTTGTGCGTAAATTGCAAAGTTTATTTATTACAAGCGGGATAGTCTAGCAAAATGTTTACGCTCGATTAACGACTGCAATTAATATGCAAAACAAATTTGAACATATGCGCGAGAACAATATATTTACTTTCTATTGAAAAAAATTGAAACGTATATTTTGTGCTCTAAATATTTGTCATGCGAAAATCCTTAGTAGAATTTGAAAATTAAGAGTTTAACCGACTCCTAATTTGAAGAAAATAATAGCTTTATTTATCAAACAAATTAAATCGTACAAATAATAAATTCGTGATCAATAACATCCAATGATGCGAACGACAACGGCATTAATGATTCTCGGAAAGCTGCCGCGGCGGAAAGATTTAGCAAACGCCGCAGTGATGCACACGTGCTCTCGTGAATTTTTTGCGGAAATCTGTCATGGACCGGATGAGATTTATCAACGCTCTCGCAAAGTTTGCGCATCACTGGTGCCCAAGCGACCGCGCGAACGATCGCGCGGGCCTCGGAGAATTTTTCAGTGCAACGCGAGCGTTTTAATTGGGCCGCCGCGCCGGGTAGGACTGTCGGAAGAGGTTTTCCAAGACATCCCCCTCTTCTCCCCGTAGCCATCGCCATCGCGAGGGGTCCGCCGCTTGATTTACAGCATCGTCCAAGTGGAGAAAAAAATGCCACAGAAAAATCCGGAAGTCCGTCCCGCCCTTAAATCGCCCGGGACCGTCCGGGAATTCCTGAAGGATATACGTTATTCCCCCGATATATATATAGCTCGGCATGACGAGGGACGCGAGCGATAACGTGGAATGCACTCGTATCTCCCCGGCTAGCGCGCCGGACAGCTGACGTTTTCTTTTTTTCTTTTTTTTTTCTTTTTTCGCTGACCCAAGCACGCGTTAAACTTTAATCACGTTGGGTTGCCTCTTCCGTCAGAAAGAGCTGCGTGACTTTGATAATGTGACTCGCGTGGTTAGCCGGTTAACTTTTAATTCCCGCGCGTGTTATCGCTCGCCGAGACAGCCGAAATTTGCATAGTTTTTTTGGATTTTTACGGATAGTGGTTTCTGTCGCCTGTATACGGTTGACGCGCGCGGCGCGGGTTGAAAAATACAATAATCCGCTTACTACACAATTAAGAGAGGCGTTTACAGTTGTCTCGTCCGAGTTTCCGCCGCTCGCGCCGTTCCCATATAATCGCTCGCATACGTCTCAAACGCGCGAGCACGATGACTCCGTTCTTTCGGCATTCTCAGGAAGAACTTCCCGACTTTGTCTCCCCCACGACAGCGCACTAATCCACGTTTTCACGGTTGTTTCTCTCGAGATTCATAGAACGCGGCCGTTTTCGGAGCTGCTCTGGGTCCGAAAGTCAAAACGGATGATTCATTCATCGAAATTGCTTCTCATGGTGCGATTAATGGTGATGGTCGACGAAGCGGGCGCGTCGGATTAAAAGCGGTCTAAACGTTGAAATTTTCACGGGGCGGCGTTCGGGGGATCGCCGACACACGGATTTCAAGGTCCGGTGTGCCGCATGCAGGACCGACATTCGGATTGTTCCTCCCCGGGTAACGGAACGATGCGTATGTGTGCGTCCGGGGGTGAGAAACTCGGCGCGCACAATGCCATTGTATCCGGGTGGTATAATGGCCGGCAGCGCATTATAAATGAAACGTCTGCGACTAATTTGGGACAGGGCGTAGAAGCGCGACCGCTGTTCCGCCAAGATGACCGCACGACGGTATTTACCACATTAATCCACAGCAAGCAAAAGCGTACATACGATCTCGGTGACTGTAATAATCTCGCCGATTTCAGCGATACGCGTCTCGTGCGAACAACAGCCGTTTGCCACTTTCCGGTCAAAGTCCTTTTGCACGCGACGAAAAAAAAAAAAAAATAAGGAAACGGTCGGTCTAGTCCCGTCACTATCTTTATGCATTTTTTTTTTTTTTTTTTTTTTTTTTAACATTTTCATATGCGGGTCTTTCTATCTCGATCGTATTTTTGTTCTCCGTAATTCGCGCCGAAATAGAGCCGAAAATTGTAATAAATGTGCAGAGAATATGCGATCGAAAACAATTAAAAGCTCACAATAATCATTAAAACTGATAGGATTTCGATTACACATGTTGCTCGATATCGAACCAATATAGAGTTTCAACAATAACAATTCTAATCATTGGCGCTTCTATTCCGTTATAGAATTTATATTAAAGTTTGCCGATGAATATGTAGGAGGCAGAATGAAGCGGATTTAAAATTAATTCGAGGGGAAAAGAAAGTTTCCAGACTATGGGCGAGTGGGAGAAGTTAGGCGAAAATAAGATTAGTTTATATTTGCCATGGAATTTAATAATTAGATATCATAATTGAACTAAGGTTCATCAAGAGAAGTACCAGCTGAAAAAGTTCGTTTAGTAAGCACCGGCGTCTCTCAAAGATAATTACGAAACGAGCACTTAGCCACGTTCGTTTTTTCTTACCGACTCTCGCGGCGATCCTGGCGCTTCCGTTGGGGCGGAAAGTCAGATCCGGAGACCAAGGGGATAACTTTTTGCGTTATCGTAGTTTTCGTCGTTCATCGACCGTCCAGCGTCATCCATTTTACGATGGCGAACGCGAAGCGGTGGCTATCGCGTACACGCAGCTGAAAAAAGACCTCTCGTGGGCTTGTTAAAATAACGGCCGTGACAAACGTTTGTGGAATAGATTTTCCTCCCACGCCTGCTGCCTTTCGCCACCGGCTTACCAAACTGAACTTCCGCTATTCGCAGTTTGACCGTATGTCGCGAAAACGGGAGCTAACAGAGATACAAGGTATCAGAGATACTAACTCTTATTACATGTTTTTCTTGCAAAAATTTGTATATTACATTTGTACATTATTACATTAAAAATGAATTATGTTGCATTTACAATATTTATTAAATAAGTAATTAAATAGTGATAAAATAGGCAACGATAGTCAACGAAAATCTAAATATCGAAGAATATAATTTCACATCTTATTACGGTGTGTAATATTGTTTTATTAGAAATATAAAGATCATAATTTTTACGTAAAGATAGAAGATTTATGATAAAAAATATTCAAATCTGAGAAATTTGAATTTATCTTATATTTTCATTTTTCAATAGTATCAAATATCTTTATGGATTTAAAATTTATGGTTCCTCTTTTTTAATCGTTCAAAAATGTCAGACGGTCGTGCCGATTCGGCACTGAGGTGCCGAATCGTCGGTCGATCTTTCATCTATTTTGCCGTTCAAACGGCGAACGCCCAAACACGTCCACGATCTTATTCAGAACGTGTTTCGTTGGTGGTTTTCACAGCACCGGAAGGCCATTCGACTCGATGAGCTATACGCGTCTTCCTGTCAGCGGTTAACGAGAGCCGCCTCTTTCTCCCTCTCTCTTTCCCTCGCCGTCTTATATATACGCACCGCTTTTCACCCAGTTGGCACCCCGTCGTGCTTTAGCCAAACAGTATCGGACACTTCCACCGGACTTCGAACTGGGAAAGAAAACTTGATTTACTGCCCACGAACCGCCGAGCATTTCCCTCTCATCTGCCCCAGAACTTTTCTTTCACGGTCGTTATCGAGACAAGTTGCTCTTGTTTCCGTAAGTGGCTGTACTTTGTCCCGCTTTCAAGCTTTGTATCGAAAATAAATCGGGATCGATTATTATCCTTAATTAAAAATTTATCCGTGACAAAATAAGTAACAAAATGGTGTTACATATATATGATATTTTGAAATAGCTATAATTATCATTCTATAAGAGTAAATATATTACAATAACCATTCAAAATCTCGACGCGAATATAGTAGGATGCTAAGAATATTTTGATCGAAGTGATCACGCATCAGATAAATTAATTTTCTTGAAATCAGTTCCACGAATCGTAGAGCAATTTCTCGCCCATTTAACACGGTGTCGTTGAAGTAGGTCTTTGAGACGCTCGCGTGAAGGCGGACGAGATCGTTGACGACCATTGCCGTTAATTAAGAACGCAAGTGTAATTGGTAGCGGCGTGCGAGTAGATGGCAGTCGGTTAATTTGAGAAGTCGAAAGCACAAGAGAATAGGGAATCCAATGGCATGGCGCAAGACAATGGAATGGAACAATGAGACCACTCTTTCCAGGTGGTTATTACCTACCTACCCGGAGTGTTTATGGCAGATTCGCTCCAGCGTGAAAAATCATCCCCACTTCTCGTCATGGTGGTAACCGCCGACGTCAAAGCGATAATTAACCACCGACTCTCTTTCGTCGATGTCTGTTCGTAGCACTCGCGGCAGCTAAGAGGTCCCGTTCACGTGCGTTTCCTCGACGAGCGTAGTGTGTGGCCGTGCCGACAGGTACTTCTGGGAAATCGAAACGTGTCTGGTCGTTATTAATCTCGCATCGACCGACATGAAATATGATTTCGGCGGCACTCCAACCACTCTCGTGCGTTCTTCGCGATCCTTGACCGGCGAGAGGGAGCAGGGACGTCTCTGTGGATACCTTTGGATAGGGAAGAAACGTTTCTTATAATGCGAAAAACAACGTTTTACCGATATAAAGCGCGTAACAGGTTGTCCAATGATGCGTTTCCAAGAAATAATATTGCCCTGACTCATGCCGAGTTCGCGCGACGACCCTAAGTGGTACGGAATCGTTCCGTGCAGCACACGCATGGCTCTGCTTTGAATTCGTTTATATTGCGTTTGTGTGAGCGCTCTTTAAAGGCCGAGCGTGTAAATACGTCACGATCGCGCGTCAGCGAAAGCGCGCGTTTCTTATTCGCGGTAATCAATCATTCGGCTCTCTACCTACCGAAAACGCATTAGCTTCCGAAGCGAACGCCAGCAACAGCGCACATACGTCGACCGCGCGTACATCATTTTTTACCATCGTTACACGATGTAGCCACCGTGCGATTACCACTCTCATTAATAACCGCATTACACGCTTTACCGAGAATGGCCTCTTGCGGAAATAAAATGCGCGTACGGCGCGCGTCACTAAGCTTCGCATCGGCGGGGCATCGGGTGAATTATTATACTTCGTGCGCTTCTAGCAACGAGAATTCTCAAATTCTTTGCTCGCAAACCTCACGAGTCTCTCTCTCTCTCTCTCTATCTCTCTCCACCTGTCCCTTTTACCCGTTTCCTCGCATTTCTCTCCCGCGCAGTGTGCTGATCTTAAAACTCTCTTTGCGATGGTTAAAGAAAATTGCAATTTAAAATTCGATATAAACAGAAGCGAGAAAATTCGAGGATATAGCGCCCTTTTTTGCAAATGTCGATCGCATGTCGCGCGCGCACGCGTGCATTTACAAAATTCGTACGCGCGTGTGCGTAAGAGCTGTCCGAGCCCTCCTAAATGGCATGTGTGGGATCCGTCAGGAGCATTCAAATATACAGAACGGTATTATTTACGAGCGCTTGATACACGGGGTGCCACAGATTCTTCTTTACAAAACAACACGTGTCTGGCGCGGTCCACCCTCTTCCGAATCTTTCTCTCTCGTGCGCACGCGATACAACGGAATGGATCCGCGCTTCGCGGCAGTGAAGCTGGGGCGGATTTAGAGATAATATTACATTTCGAGGGAATTTGTTTCGAGAAATTTCAAAGGGTCGTTTAATGGACCTATTTTGCGGTCGCCTTTGTAGATTCACTGTACGAAAGAGAGAGAGAGAGAGAGAGAGAGAGAAAGAGTCAATAAATAGAGATGGTAATAAAACCGGTAAAGCGCAGCGATCTACATAATTGACAAAAGTAACCGAGAATTTATTCGATAGTCTGTGAAACTTTAAAAGCACACTATCTAATGGCCTCTATAGATTGTGCTAAATATGTAGTGTCTGTATCCTGGCATCTATGTTAAGTGCCATATCCTTTATAAAGTTTCCAATGTATGACGTTGTTGCATCGTAAGCTTAGCGCCACTTAAAGGATCCCTGATCCCTATATCTTGTCTGGCGAAATTATGCTTTGAACGTAAAGCTCGTTCAAGCAGGATGAGTCTAGAGGTTTTGGCGCGCTCTGGATTCCCTCCTTAACGACGGGCGAACAAACAATGGTATATTTATGCAGGTTTCGTGCGTCCACAGAAGCAGCAACGGAGGGCGGACGTTTCGACAACCGTTGATGATTCTAACCGCGTCAATAAAGCTGACGTCAGCGACGAAATTAAACAGCAAGCTGCTACCGAGGCAAATGACAATCGAACGTTTGACAGCTCGTCAATTTCTGCTAACTTGATTATCCAGATTTTTATATTTGAAAAAACATCTTAATTTTAGATACGGCAGCGAATTAAAGAATTAAAATGCAAAAAAGGGAAATGATATTAATAATAAAAAAAAAAAAAAAAACTAAACGCGCCGTAGCAGGTTGAGTTCGATATAATATTCTTATCAGTTTAATTTTGAAATATGATTTTTAAACTGATTTTTTTTTAGTATCAAGTTTCTCCACGTTTAACAAGAAGATAAAAATTTTTCTATTCTATTTTTAATCTTTATTCAAATATTGATAGATTCATTACTTATAATACGACTAATATAAATAACTTACGCTTTCTTCTAAAATTTCCGATTTATAAATTGGTAATATTTTTGACAGATTTAGATACGACTATTTTTACATAAAGTCTTTTATGATTATTAAACTGTATATTAATATTATAATATATGACGATATGTGTATCACGCCGCACATACTATTGGATTTAATATAACTAGACTGACTATGGAGGAAAGTCGTAGAAATCTCTCTTGAAGCATTTTCACCGCCCGTACGGACAAAGACGCATCGAGCGTCTAAGCGCCCTTCGACAGCCGAAACAATTAAGCGGGCCGGCGCGTAAGTCACGAAATTAAATGGCGAGCTCTCTACTCCCTCGTCGAACGGTTGCTCTTCTGTACGCCCGCGCTGTCGGCAAGCATATGTCCGTGTAAGTATATGTCGTGGGGACCAAACGGGATCGAACGAGAGCGAGTTCTCTCGCCTTGAGTGAGTGCCGGACTGAACGAATGAATATCCATCCGTTCCCCGTCAGTGCCGAGAAATTTCAATAAGCCAATTCGGATAATGGATTGGCACGCACGTGCGGTGGGGTAGGACTTCGGTTGGGTGTCGGCGTGCTCGCTCGTGTCGAAAGTGCAACGCATTGTCTGAAGCCGATTCGTCTCGTTCGGGGTACGAAACGAGAGGGACGTCACAAAGTTGCAAGTGGACCGCTGTTTCTGACGCGGGGTGTGTTTATTGGTATCGTTACGCGATCGAAAAATCGTGCGAGTCCGGCGCGAAAAGGCAATGCCCGATCGGCTCACGATCAGTTACCGCCGACTGGTTGCGATCCTCGTGAAACGGCACGATGATAGGCTGTCGAGATTTTGGTCAGGGTTCGCGAAAATTATGGTCGGCTGAATACGGGTTACGAAGTCAATATGACGAAGAGCGCCCCCGGGGGTTGAATGGGATGGCGGGCACCGGACCAAGCGTTTCGGCGTCGGAATCCTGGTTAAAAGCAATAACTCAGACCGACTGTCCGATCTTTATACAGTTATGTTCTGCTATATTTACGTGTGTTCGAAAAATTTTGCGTTCTTTATTTCTAGAAAAATACAAATTTAAATTTATAAATTTAAATAAAATCTGTAAATCGATGAGTCTTTTTAAGTATTTAAATTAAATTTATTATAGAAAAAAATGTATACGAAGAACAATAGCTATTTCTTAAAGATTTTTACGAGACATATTTTTTCAAGCATTTATTGCATTGCGGGCGAAGAAATATCGTAGTTGTCGCGAACATATGCTTGTCAGAGTCTTTTGATGGCGGATTTGTCTAAGAATTACGATCGTCTGGATCTTACCAAATGCCACGAAAGTTTTAACAGACCATGTTGGAAACATGTTACATTCCATTGTATGAGAAATGGAAAACTTACAGGTATGCGCGTGACACAATACTACAGTCGAGTAATATCGCGAAAACACGCTCTTAGAATGTAGTTATATATTGAGTTTGTATTTAAAGCACCTACTTTACAAATGATTTGCATATCGCGTCTAAACAATTCGCGTACGAATCATACGTTCGAATCGAAGCGTATATATATATATATTTTATATTTCGTTATAAAAATATATATTAGTAAGTTGATACCCTCGGTCGTCGCAGCTTTTCACGCCTCGTAGATTAACCATATTTCAAGGTTCGATTATACCCGTCCGACGCCACGAGGCTCGTTTGCATAGGAAATAAAGCGAAACACCGCAGGAGATGGCCGCTTAATGAATAACGCGATTTAACGGTAAACGCGTCCTTTGTCACACGCATACATTCCGTTTATTACGGGCGAAAGCGCAAAACTTGATAAAAAAATTCTTTCGAGAAGAATCTCCAATCGATCGAGAGTCCTCTGTAAGGCGCGCAATTTATTTCGAGCCTCGATCGCTGGCACCCACGCTAGAACGGATTTCCGTTTTCCAATAAAATCTCCGTTCATATATACCGTCTCTGCTACGCATATAGCGCGTACAGACTCCGAGATTCTGGACGAAAGCAGATTCTCAGTGTTGCTGGGGAAAACATCACAAAGCTCGCAGTAATACAATAGTTTTCCGTCGAGTATCACATTGCGTTGCACAACCCACGCACAGCTTTGATCGATAAAGAATTTATTTCGCATCCGCTAAAATTGACGAATTGTACTTCGTACGGAGATGTTATCTCTTGATGAAATTCTTTACGAATTATCTCGACGTAATACATGATTGCAATACATGCATATTATCTGTCCTTACCTCTTCACATTTCAATTACACCGCGATGAATCGCTGAAGATACATATACACGATATAGAATGTCTTATAAAAAAAACTGATGTTTTTCTAATTTCAAATAAAAAAATTTCGAGTTTATTATTTTTTAACAAGAGTTTTATAAATATAATTTATTATAGAGAGTGCATATATGTATTTTTGACAATTATAATATTTAAAAGGTGTTCATTTGAAATATTATAGAGGAATATATAGAGGAAGAAACAGAAAGAGAAAGGAAAAATACCAAAATTCCAAATACAGAATATGTAAATATCATTTCATAGAAATTGATGGCAAAATTGAAGTTAAAGCCGAAAGATTATTTTGTATCTATCTGTGACAAAAAAATAAAACAGTTCGATATCCTCTTATTGACTTCGGTTTTTATGCGTGGTCATACACTGCGATTTGTCCTTTTAAAGAAAAAC
Organism: Polyergus mexicanus; assembly: GCF_030449975.1. Taxonomy (NCBI): domain Eukaryota; kingdom Metazoa; phylum Arthropoda; class Insecta; order Hymenoptera; family Formicidae; genus Polyergus; species Polyergus mexicanus. Next base: position 433,684 of record NW_027223323.1, read on the forward strand.
CCTGTCGTAAAAGATAGGGTTCTCTTAAATGTCCTGAAATCAGTTGGTGGTGAAGATCCCTTTTTTCACCTTTCTTAGCTAGTAGCGAAAAGATTTACGGTTCCCATAAAACAATAGAATTCAGAAAGTATACTATTGTAATCCAACACGTTATAGGAGATAACAAAAGAAGACGTCAGCTCGTCCTACTGACCGATTTTTACTATGTTTTTCTTGGAAGAACCTAGTAAGATGTAGTATCAACGGAGATGGAATTCTTGTGAATTCAAGAAAGAATTTTGGAAAGAATGTTACCAAAACGATTGTTAAAGGATTCAAAAAAAATTCTTCTAACGATGTAACTTTTGAAATAACTTTTTCAACTTTTAACGAGAAGAACCTTCCGTAGGTTTTTTTTTTTTTTTTTTTTAACTAAAAATAAATGATATTTTTCAGAAAACCGAAAATTCATTCTTACGACAATAAGAGTTTATAACTGTCGTAAATTTTCGAAATATATTATACGTGTTAACTTTCTAACCATTAACCGAAGAATGCGCGTTTTTTTTCTATTTATCCTTTTTTTAACTTTATAGTTTTGCGACTGGAGATTGAACTGAAACTTGAAATTATAATAAATGTGTGTTGAGTATATCGTTGAATTATCTTTCCATTTATTTTGAAATATAATTTGCATATTGAAAATAATTTCTTTCTTAATTTCTACAGATTTTCATTTAATTGTATTAACAATTTTGCAAACAATATATTTTCAAATAAATCAAATTTAAATTTAAAAATATTATCCTCTTGATATAAAATATTACAAAGTATTACATTATAAGTGGCAAAAATATTTCGTTGGAGAAAGTACTCTTTTATGATTAACATAATTGGCACATACAGACGCAGAAATAATTTTCAACATATTTAAGAATTTTAATCGCGACAGAAAAGTTTGTTTTGACAGAAAATAAAGAAATCGCATAAAAATTCAAGGCGAGTATTACATGATCAGAGAACGTGGCGTATGCGATAACGACGGCGGAAAGTTTCGCGATAAATTTTTCTTACGCGCACGTGACGTATCTAAGGAAGTTCACACGTGACCCCGATGTCCGGCGCGATTATTCATGGGGCGCGGGAACTTCGTTTCCTCGACACAGTGACCTCGTCAATTTTCAGTGAAGATAGCCGGTGTCCTCGGAATGATTCGAGCCTCTTCCTGCACCCGCGGAGATTTATGGATGTCATAAAGTACTAAAAACGGTTACAGTAGCTTCGCCCGACGTGGCAGTTTTATTTACGCCATACATTCGGCGGCGACGGCGGCTGAGCGTCTACCGTATCGTCGCTCAAAAACGTACAAAAGTAACAATGAAACGTGCGATTTCGCTTGAGCGCGTCGAAAGTTTCCCGGGTACCTACGGCGCGCGCAACTTTTCGCGAAACGCTTCGCGTGTGCCCCTCTTGCACCCTACGCGCTTACGTGCTACGCGGGAATGTAGGTATATATATCTACGCCAAGCAGACAAACCGTGCGCCACTTCCTCTTTCATAAATAAATATGAGCTTAGCCCACGTCTCAGAGTATCGTATTTGTCGACGTAAGAAAAAGAGAAACGGGACCGAATGGCGGGCAAACAGCAACCCGCGAGAGAGGAAATATCTCGACATTCTTCCGACAATACGTAGCGGGACGCATCGCTATCTCCGTTTCGAGGAAGCTATCATATCGCGCGTATTTTCGTGGTCCTTTCTCGATAATGTGTTCTAATCTCGAGCTGAAACGCCGATCATTAATATTCAGACCTTGATCGAAATAAACTAGAAAAGAAGAGCTGCCTCTGATATATACGCGCACTGGCCAGGTTAATCGTGGAATGGACAAAAAAAAAATGATATACGATGGTGATGAAGAAGGGTGGGTGTTTTTTTTTTGTCGTTAATGAAGCTGTCCCTCTTCTGAAATGGTCGGACATTAGCGAGTACTCAGTTAACTGTAGAGAGAGCAGTTGGCGGCATTTTGCTATTGCGCGACAGCGCAATTACAATAAAACGGCGGCGTCTCTCGCGCTACCATCGCATACCTCTATCTTTCATCCGTCTCTCTTTTACCTTCCGATGATCTCTACCATCTCGAAGAGCCCCCCTTTCTTCCTTCGCCAACGTGTGTTCTCACTCGCGGTAGGTAGATAGAAAGCATAAGCGGCATGCTTACGTCCTAGGGTCGGAGCTTAAATTAAATCCGGCTAATGTAACCGACGGGTATATTAGATCTCTTGTCTGCGGGCGCATGTCCTCCCCTTTTGCGTACACGCGGGCTCGAGGATTGGTCCTTGGAAGGGCGGGTAGACAGACGATGAGATTCGAGACGCGACCTTACGGGGGATAAAGATGAACACATCAGGATCATGAAATTGCGTAATCCTTTACTTTTTCATTTTTTCATCCTCTGCTTTGTATTTATCGACTTTCCCATCGCATCTTTTAATCTTGGGGAAAAAAATCTTTCCAAGACAGATTATATGCATAAGCGCAGGTGAAAAGTTAAGTTCTGCATTATGGCAGTTTAGAAGTTTCAATATATAAATCTTGAGCCTTCAAAGAACAAGAGGGGGCGTGAGTTTTTTGCAGTTAACGTGCTTTTCGACACGTTGCTGCCAACATACGCCGGCTTTGGTACATCCAAGTATATGCATGCGCCGCCTGTGCGCGATATCCGCGGACGATGTGTAGGTGGAAAGGTTGGCGGAAAAGGGAGACGCGAATAAGAGAATGAAACGGAGATAGAAGAGGATCAAAGAGAATCCGGTGGAGGTGACAACGTTGTCTACCGGCGCCGGAAGCTTCGTGATCGAATCGTTAATTAGCACTCGCTAGCAACCGACGGACTCTTTGAGAGCACATCAGCAACTACTTCTCTATCCCGTCGTCGTTAATGCATTCGGATCGAGTAAATCCATTTTAAGCCCGCTACGCCGCGCCGCTGTGAAGTTTGGGAAGCAAACTTGTCGAGAGCGATTAATCGTGTTTATTTAAAGATTTACGGCGTGACCGATTTCCCAATTAGGCTAGAAAATATCGGACAAGCCGCGCGAAATGCATGCCGATGCATTTAAAATTTTCCGAGCGAGGAGATCAACTGCATATACATAGTTAACGTCCTATTTGGCGGTTAATTAATCGTTGCACGATGACAGGTGTATGAAAACTCATTATATAGTATAAAGTATATAATATAATTTTATATAAACATAATACTTTACGCAGTACTTAATATTTAATGTATGTCTGTGTGAAATGTTAATTTTTATAGAAAATAAATAGATATTTATGGAACTGATATTAGAAAAAATGATGACACCGGCATCCAATGCTTGTCAGACTGTTGCAATCGTTCCGCGAAAAGGGATTTTCTCGCCCATGGGTGCCATAAACACTAATTCGAATCCCACTGGCTTGCTCTTGGGATCGAACGAGTCGGAACCGGAAAGTGATAAGACACAATATCTCACAATTTCGCGAGATCTTTATGGGTTTTCACGTCCGGAGCGCTAATAAATTATTAGGAATGATGACGTCTGAAAATTTACGATCGACCGATAACGTTCCGTCAATCAGAAAACGAATAACGATATATCCGTTTTCATTATCTCACACCCCCGCTAATCATTTGCGTCAATTTATATCGATTTAATACTGCGATGATTAATGTTTACACTAACGATCAATATTTTCCACGTTATCGTACAATGGACGAACTAAATAAAATTAATCGCTCGCATTTGCATCGATTCGTGAAAAATTTATCGCACTAGCTCTCAGAACGGATGCGCAGAAACTGTATCCGCGCGTCGAATACATTTTTATCAATTCTGAGTCAAATATACTACCAGAAGCTTGATCGATCGAAAGCAAACTCTGTATATACAATAATATATACATATATATATATCAATCATTCTGTGAAAATACATTAAAAATTGTTCCGAAAAGTTATCTCAATAATCCCCAGCGCCCCTCTCACTTCCACGAAATACTTCGCCAGAGGTGTATACGACCTTATAGTTCGGTCGCTTAATTAAGCGAGCCGCGCGCGTATCCGAAGGGTGGAAAAAAGATCAATAAAATCGCTAGTCTACGGGACGACCGCATTCATTCGCCACCCCATTTCTACAACATATTTTGCAACCTCGCCCCCATATACCGGCCTTGGTTGACCTCCCTCCCTCCCTCTCCCCCTACCTTTCGTACGCTCCGTTCGTCGCCCCTCGCTCTTTACCAGTCTCACGTGCTCGTTTCGCTCCCACCCCTTTGTCCACCACAGGGGTGGTGAACCGGCGCGCGCTCGCCAGGGTACGTCGATCTACCACTAGATGGTGACGGGGGGCGAAAGCATAAGCGGGAAGAAGAGACCGCGCGCAATCGGACGAGGACGCGAGACCGTACGAGAGAGGGTCTCTCCATCTCTCTTTTCCTGTAGAGCCGCGCGGGTTTACTTCCCCTCTACTCGGCGATCCCGCCGACGACCAACTGGAGTTTCTCGTCAGCCTGTCAGTTAGTGCCGTGGCGCCGTGACGGTACGGTGTTAGTTGGTACGTCGTTCCTCTCTGGCTGGTCGTGCGCCTCGCATGAAGGGACGTTGTTTCCTCAATGGGGGACCTCGTGGGGACCCGGTGTGAGAGAAAAGGCGGGCCATCGCGATAGTTAGTGATACACGGCAATCGAGACGCGCCACCGGTCGTTTTGCATTTTTCTAAATGGATACTTTCGTGTTATTACACTCATGTAGTACGTAATAGATTTTGTGTAAAACCTTAGGGGCTTGTAAATAGCGCTCTGTCGAAGTGTACGAGTGAAATTTTTTGAATAAATTTATATCAAGTGAAGGAACACGCGAAGAGAGAAAGAGGATCTTATCAGAGACCAATTGTGATCGATGATTTCTTTGGTGCTCTTTGGTGTGTGCGCGTATCATCGCTGATAGTAGGGCATCCGAGCGGATACGCGATATACAGAGGTGATAAGGTGAGCTCATAATTTTTTTCTCCTCTCATAATATCCCTCTCAGTATCGTAAAACCCTTTTTAATTACCCGCGCGCTCGTCCAATGAAACGGAGAACGCAGCTGCGACGCGAAAATTGTCGAAGGGAACACCGTGCGGGCGCTATCGATACGATTCAAAACAGCGTATAATTCTGTAACGATATCTATGTAATTACTGAGAGATTGCTGAGTGTAAATCATCGAGAATCAGCGGGAGAACAGTGGGTTTCCGTTGTACCGTTTGTGGAATTTATGCATTAATTGTGCATTCGTTTCAAAACAGTTTCACAAACTTAGATATCTTAAAACTACCAGTAAACATACCGCAGTAAAATTATTTGTAATAGAATTGCCACACAATCACACAAAATAAACGATCAAGATTTATCTAAAATAATATTTCTAACAATTCTTTTAGAAAGAAAAATTATTTCCTCCCGTGCCCCGTGAAAGTTGTCTTGATATGGAATCGAAAAAATAATCAAAAGATTTCCCTACACTGGTTTAAGATGTTTCGTTGTGATCGGAATATTATACGAGTTCATTCTTTCCTAATCCGACTCCAAGACGTCATTCATTGCCGCCTCGTCCTTCATTCTGAAGATGATCAGGTGATGAAACCGTGAAACGTTCCATGGATTTCGGGCAAGGACTCGGGATAACACCGATTAATTCCGTAAGCTCCATTTCCGACGAAAAGCGAGTGTTAGGAAAAGTCGAATGGAAGGAGATAAAGAGTGAATAAGGTGGATTAGCGAGAAGAGACCCCCGAAGGGTTCGTCGACGACTGCTGGCATGCGGAAGGAAAAGGGGACAAATGAAATTTCGTCGCGGCAAATTGTCCGAAAGCGATGCCGCAGAAATCACCCCGACGATTAACGGGAGAGCTCCTAAGACTTGCTAATTTCCTGCTTGGAAGCGACGGGATAGGAAAAGGTAATATCAAATCGGAAGTCCCGTCCATTAGCGCGGCAATCTATTTGTTGGTGCCGGCTTAAATCCTCCGGATCGAGACGTGGACTGGTTCGCCAAGAGTTCTTTAATCTTCACAACCTTTAAAATACGACTCACGTATTTCCGGATCCACGTACTTTCGAGGTAGCAAAATAACGCAACAGGCAATGACGGATGAAAGAGAGCGAAGGAAGTCGAACGGAATTGGAAATGGTCCAAGGAAGCCTCCGATCCTTCATTTCTGTCCGATTTTGATCCCTATCCGAAACAGTGCCAAGTTCGAGTAAATTAATTGTACGTGCGTTGTACTGGCAATTAGTAGGATCGTTAATGCATTTGGATGAGTTCCGAGTGGGCCATTTTTTTCGCGAAAATACATAATATCAAGAGCGCGTGTTCTCTTACAGAGAGTAAACATGAGAAAAAGAGAGAAAATCGTCGTAACGATTGCGTTCATACATCTCAACGCCTTCGGGAATGGGAACACGAATCGGGAAGGCATAAACTGTCTTTATGAGAAATCGAAGATCGTGCCTCATTCTGTCGAATACCGAGCGTGTTCGACGTCGCTCGATTTTAGTGGATTTAAGCGTAGTCAGGAAAGTAGGTTCTGAATATTGATAAGGGGATATGAATATATTCATGGAGGCTAACAGTTTATTTCTGCAGTCAGTTCGAATCGATTCGCATCGATCACTCTTCGATTCGTGCGAGAATCTTTCGACGGTAAATTCGAACGATTAATATTCGTGTTCCTTCGTTCCGTCGGGCATCGCAAAGTTCTCCGATTGAAAACCCAAAAATCTTTCAATTTCCATCTCGCCATTCCTTCATACGTGTCGTCGTCAGTCGACGGTCCATAAACAGCGCGCTTGACAGTCTCGCGACATTTGACCTCGACTCATAATACCTTCATTACGAGACAAGAGTCTCGTGAATTTTACAACGATTCTCTCGATTATTTCGCAACGGAATTGATGAACCGGTCGAAGATGATGTCGATAGATGATGCTCGTAAATTATTGTCTAGTTTATTATTAATTTCACGGACGACAGTTTGACGATCGATACTTATGGTCTTGCGTTGGTCTTGCGTTATCGATATGATGGAGATGATAAATTCCGTCGGCTCGGGCATGCGAGAGTAGAAGGATAAACTAATATCGGCGCGATAAATTTTCCGCGATGTAGAGACAGTGACGTTGCCGAAATAATCGAAATGCTAATTATTCATTTGCATAATTAACGCGAATGCAGTAAAGCGACCTCCGGCGCACCGTGAACGGTCCCACATGCCATTGGAGATTAACGGTAGCTTGCGTCCTCTGTTAATGTTCATTTTGAATATTAACTCCTCGAAAATGAACGTGCACGATCGTCGAATCATTATTACGGCCGAATTTAACGCGGCTGGGTGAACCGCGCGTATGTAGCCGCCACTATGAATTTCAAGCGCTATCATTTTCAGAATCGCCGCCTGCTGCTGCGAGTGTCGCGCAAAATCGCGATGACACACCGTCATCATCATCGTAAATCTCCATCGTCCCGTGGCTATCTATATAATTGAAACTTCCTACACTGTCATGCATTTGCGTCGTTCATTATGTTACGAGTAATAATGGTGTGTAAATTTTATGATATACGCCAATCACACGTTGTGGAGTCTCCATCCGCGTAGAGAAACTAATATAAATTACTATTAACTCCGCGCTTCTCTCAGTACGAGAATACCAAAATTTATTATAAATATATAACGAGATAAAAAATATCTTTTAAAGAGAATATATTTTTCAGTGACTGAAAAACAGAGTCGACAGATAAAATTTTTTTTGGTTTTTTTTTTTTTTCTAATACCTCCCACGTACAGCTAAAGAAACTAAAAGGTGAAAAGTGTTTGAGATTAAATGAAAGTCCTTCAATTTTACGATCATAATCGTTACATTCGTTTTTTACGTCCGTCGTTTTTTTCTCTGGAACGTGGCGTACGTCGTTCACGGTTAATTTCGAAAAAATCCTTGCCCCTTCGTTCTAAAGAGCATTCCCGGTGTTTCGGACGTGGCTCCTCTCAAGCTCGTTTCCCCGTCGATGTCCAAACACGAAAACGAAACAGCGGGAGGGCCGTAGGCACGATGATGGCTCCGCGTCAACGAGAACGTATCAGCCAGCTGCCGACCGACGGATTCAAAGGCGGTTGGGGGTCCCTGCACCTGATTGCCGGACATCTATCTACCCCCGGACACGGAAGGTGTAGAAACTCCGTGGGAATCTACCACTCTTCTTCACCCCCTACGCGTAGTTGTTGCACAATGGCTGAACGCGCACGGCCGTGAGATAATGGCTTTCTAATTGCCGCATGCGATCGTATATCGCTATCGTATGGCCAGTTTCACAAAAAAAAGAAAAGAAAAAGAAAAGTAAAATGAAAAATATGTGCCGTAACAGAAAGAAGACATCTTAGGGAAGAAAAAAATAATAAAGAGGAGGAACAGTGCCGTGGAAAAGAAAAGAGAACGGGTAACTGTTATTTTTTGACAACTTGATATATTTTCCAGAATTTATAAATAAATAAGATAAAAGCGAGGAATACTATTCATAGGCTGACTACAAAACGTTGACATTTTTTTGTTCGACAAACAATTAATTATTTATATATCATAAATATGCGATTTGTCTGTTAAACCGACACAAAAAATATCTATCGGTACATTTTTCGGCTAAATCGAATGATCGCTGCTTATTTAGAATCGCTTGCGAACAACCTCTCGATCCGTGGACATCGCCCTTCAGCATCCAAATGACACATCGGACCTCGGAATGTGCTCACGCTTAATAAAGTAAGAACGCCAGCCACCCAGACCCTAAACGGGACGGAGGAAAAGACGAGAGCAAAAGTAGTTTAATCAGAATGCGAGCGCAACGATTAACAACGATTTCGTGACCTGGACCATTTGTCAGATCAGATTGTAACGGCCATCGCGCGGACATTGTTACGCTTTAATGCACGCCGTCTACGTGAATTACGGAATCCATCGTTTTAAATAAACTGATTATAAATTTCAAACAGCTTAGAGAACGCAGGTAGAACGTAGCAGATGAAAAGAAAGAAGGAAGAGGTCGTGTTTCTCGACCAGCCACTCACGTTGCACTTTTCTCGCACGTATAATGTCGCGGTTTTAAATGCCCACGCATGTTTGCACACTCGCTCCTTCTCCTATCCTCTTCTGCTCCCTCTCCGTCTCTTTCTCCCTTTCTCCCGTTGCTCCCTTTCGCGACGGAACGTGTCAGAGAGACCGAGAGAGTGAAAAGATAAAATATGCAAGACGACATAATGTTACCTCCTGAGGGATACACCTGACGTAGAAGAACGCCCGGAGTGTCCGTACCGAATATATCCACCCTCGGGAATAAGCGACCTGGCCCATAATTCATTCTAAATACTTGTATGCTAATAACGATGCCACGGCGCAACGGAAATTTACTATTCCCAGGCGTTCTCCGGTAGTCTTTCCTGCTGCTTTGCCCTCTGTTACCTCCATTCTCCTTCCACTCTTTATCCCTTTATTCCCGTCGCTCTCTCCCGCGTGTCTCCAACCGACAACCTTACCTGCGTGCCCCCTTTTATTCGCTGCTACCAACCGTACCAGACACTGCGAGATGCGGTTCAAAGAACCGACATATTAGCTTTACATTATATCATCGGCGGTAGAATTTATGCAACGGCCGCGGGATCCGTAAGGACCATAAAGTCCATTATCTCGATCGTTTATCCACGACAGCGCGTCTCCGCGCGACTCCCTTTTCTCTTCCCCCTTTCCTTCCGTCTTTAGCCATGATTTTCTTTCCGGTGTAGCCATGAAAAGTCGGCAGAGAAACGAAATTGAAATCCTTCTCTATGGATGGCCTGCAGAAAACGGACGACGCAGATTCATCCGTTGAAACAGTACGTGTACTCGAAGAAACTTCGTCGTATACGATTATATTTATATTTCGAGCCTTTATATCTTTGCCTCTCACCCCTTGTAACAGTGCCATAAAGAACGTTCGGAGCCGAGGGGTAGGCCAGCCAGTCCGTTATACTTTGGAGATTCCGTTTCGACGATTCGAGGCTGGCGAATATTTTTAAATTATCAATGAGAAACGTATATTTCAAATATTATTTTATTATTATTTTTCGTTTTTCAAGTCCTATTCGATTTTATTAATGATATATCAAGTTTACTCGCAAATCAGCCTCGATACACACATCGACACACACACACACACACACACACACACAATTTTACGCGCGAATACTCGAAAGATATGCTAATCATCGTAAGAGTACAATTTTTAAAATTACAAGGCGCGAATATCGAATAAAACGAGATATATATGGTATTTTGCCGCAACTTATTAAAGTCTTCCAAATGTGTCAATTCGCGTGACCATTTTAGCCGGTTTATGCAAATTGCAAATCATCAACCGCATTCGGAAGGGTAAGTGGAAGGATAAGTGGAAGGATAAAGGCTTTCTTTCTTTTTTCGCCGAAAAATCGGTACCAAAGGGAATGCTCGCGTGGCTAACAAGGTCCTCTCCTTTGCATCTCACTCTGAATGCTACGCTAACGAGTTCAGCCGGTAAATTATTTCGTAAAAAGAAGCGTTTTACGCGGTCTACCGCGGTATTCGAATTATAATTTCCGCTGTGGCGACTTTATAGAATCGGTCACCAAAAGTCTCTAAACGTTACTCATAAGCTCAATCAATTTCGTGACTACTACACGCTCTGCGTGCGTGCTCGTATGGCGCTATGAAAAATTTCTTAACGTCTATGCGTTCTTGAGAACCTTTTTATCGCAAGAACACTTGAGGCACGTATAGTATACTTTCGGCATTGATTGTGATTTAAACGCTTTATTATTACATCATGATATCGTCATTAGATGCTTAAGTCTATGTGAAAATATTCTCTTATGTCACACGATATTTTGATTGTCTTTTAATAATTACATTTTTTATTTTCACATTCATATCTAATAAATACTAATTTGATAGTTAAATATATAATATATCAAATAGCTTTTTTAAAATAATAAATGTAATAATCAATAATTTAATAAAATCAATTGTGCTAAGTATTGTTTTAATGAAAAAAATGTCGTTTCTATTTATATTCCATTTTTCATATTCAAATAGCGCGACATGTTAAGACAGATAAAAAAAATATTTATTATTTTTAAACGATCTTAAGAAATGAATCTCTCGCATCACTGCCAATTAATATCGACGATTTCGCGTTTCATTAATTCCTTTTCTGTAAGCCGTTCCCCTCTCGATCCCGTTGAAATTCTTTAATCAGCGGAATAACGAGGTTTGCAATTTAATTGAATCGGAATTTTATGATCACACATCGCATCCTGTTAAACGGAGACGATCATTTAATCGAACGTAAAGTAAATTAATTATCTCTTAGCATGCTACATATAGATGCGTTTTAAGACTTTTAAGGCACATATCGACTAACGGTTCATAAGTTTCGGCTTATCCGACAGCGTCTTTAATTTAATCCAAATTTATATTCCAAAATAAAACGTCGCTATAAAAACGGCGACGATTTAATTAAACCTAAATTAAGTTGACAATCGTTTACAGTATATACCGGATTAATGCTATTACGTCTCGTCGGTGGTCGCCGGGCACGGAATACTGAATATCCAATTTAAAAGTCTTAAGAAACTTAAACTCCCTCCTCCTTTTCGTGAGAAGCACGGAAAAGCGGGTACGCTCTCGTCCCTCAAACTCATCCACGGAATAATAGATAAAGCGTACTTTTGCCTCGACACGTTCGCGACACTGCAAGAGGACGAGAAAGTCTCTCCGGGTTATCGTCTGCGTGAAATTAGCATGCAAGTCTGTCCGGCGTGTTCCTAAACGCCCCGCCGCGAGGTAAAACATTATACCACGGAAAAAGTCGGCGGCGTCGCGTGGCAGGACGAATTTTCAAACGTCGTACGGGGAATCGGCTACCACAGCCTAAACCATCACCACCGCCACGGAGAGATCATTACCCTTTAATGTATGCGGACATCCTTTGTGTCTTTCGAGGACTTCTCTTTCTCCCTCTATATCTCTGCCGCCAGCTGTCTATGCGCCGCTCATCGGGCATACAAAAAAGCGAGAGCAAAGGGACGAGCCGGACATACAACGCGTGTCGCGTGGGGTCCGGCTCAGAAGGTCCGAGAAGGAGGGGAGACGCAAAGGGCTGGACACGCAGATGAGGAGAAGGAGATGGTTTAGATGAAACGAGAGAGAAAACTCTACGGACCCGGTTAGCGATAGGGAGAGTAAGTAGAATAGATAGATGGTAACTAACCTCTCCTTTTCCTGGATGTTGATATCACGGACGCAAGAAGCCTCCCTTCATTTCGTATTCCATTTCATTCTCGTATTCCCTTTTGCCAGGCTCATCATCCATTGTCAATTTTTCCCACAGATCTATATGACCAATCCCCTATACCGAATTTTTTTTTTTTTTTTTTTTTTTTAATTATTTTTAACTGACCCCCTCTCGATCAGAGTCATGATTCTTCATACATGATTATGACTGGCTGAAATCGACCATAAGATAAATAATTCGCTAACATGCATGAGATCATGTATGAAACTTATGTAAAAATATCTTGTTCCTTATTTATTTCTATACATAAAATACATTTCTTTAAAAAATAAATAAATAATTAAAAATTTTCCGATTCTTGCAAAACAATAGATTCTTCATCGAATATGCTTTAAAAATACAAAAGAGATCTAAAGGTAAAAACTTCAGAAAAGATCATTACAGCACTTTGCTCTGCTTTCGTTGAAGATCGCAATGGTTCAAATCAGATGAATCCGCTTCCCAAACAAGTGTGAAGTACCACTGGTTTCAATAGAACAATGAATTATTCTATCCCGGCGAACATTTTCATCCTGCGTCCGCTGCCGTCGAGAGGCAAGACAGCGAAAGAACGAGCGAGAGAGCGACGGTGTGACAGACAGGCCCTTTTTTCGCGAGAATACCGAGGACGAGAAATCGTCGTTTCGCGAGACAATTTATTATACCGCGAGATCGTATCTCGGTCGAATTCTATTATTTACCTTTGTCCTACATATTACGCGCCGTACAGAGAAAAATTTCCGGAGTGACGTACACACACAATTATATGGAAATTATTCCCGATGAAATCGCGTTTTAGCTTCATTTACTGCAAATATAACTAAAAGCGGTTCTCAGAGCGAATGTACGTACCGATCCGCGGCTAATTGACGACATTGTTATCACTCATAGTTAAACGCGTAGAGATAAAGCGAAACAGTCAATTAAACCAATCGAAAAATAGCAAAGTATATTTACTTTGAGATTTTTATCGCGGACTATGTAATATTATAGATAACGCAAAGCAGTATAGATGAGTATACCCCCCTCTCTCGCCTGTCATTATACATTTTCGTAGAGAAAAATCTGCGACGGAACACTGATACGTATGATTATATGAAATCGTTGAACGTACGCGCGCGCATAGGACCCTTTAATCTTTTCTGTGTGCGGACAGCGCGTTGACGCACTTTTCGCCGAAGCGAATCGTTTTACTCGAGCGCCTCTGATCGACAGACTCTGCTTACGGATTCAATTACGCCGGGTTATCGACTTTGTGATCCGGTCCAATTACAGCCTCCGCGAGTAAGGAGCAGCGACGATTAATGGAGAAAAAATGGTCCGGCGTCCGGCGATTATAGATCGGCGTTGGGTCACAGTTAACTAGCTCGCTCGATCGCGAAAGGTAGTAATCTCGTGATTCCGCGTCTGAGAATTTTATGGCGCTACTTAAGAAAATGGCAATTTTTCCTCGCTCACGATTAACCTGGCTCGCCTCGTTTTTTTTTTCCCCGAGACGCGAAAATAATCAGCATCGTCGTCTCTATCTCGTCAAATTTCCGGACGTTCATCGCGCGTACGCGAACGTTTTATCAGGAAACACCATCAGTTGCGACACTAGCGTAATTCCGGGTTGCGCGATCGCGCGCTATTGTCTCACGCACAATTAGCGTGCGCGAAGAGCGTTAGCAGGGACTGGGTGCTCGATTACGCACGCTTCTTAATTTAGTGGTGCGCTCACAGAGGCAATTAATGCCCCGATACGAGTTCCCATCTCGTTGGTTTTAGGAGAGGCGTGTGCCACCAATGCTCCCTTCCCGCTTCCCCTCGATCCTCTTGTCCAGCATTATGGATGGACGGTCGAGCCTTTATTAATCCCGTTACACGGTTCGATTACCAAGGATGAAGCGAGGAGGTCAATCAGTAGTAATTGCTCTTCCGGTTCGGAGATTTTATGCAGAGGCGCGACGCGAGATTTAATCCTTGACCCTTCTCGCTTACGCTTATATGTCGAGAAACATGAATGTAGAAGACGCCGGGCTATTTCGATCGGGTTATACACGAACCGATCGTTTATTTTTAGACACGTGAAAAGTTATAACGGCTATATTTCGTTTATTCGGATTAGTGCAATAATGAATAATATAAACGATTATTTTTCATTCACACATTTGAAAATTGTTAAGATTGAAATTTCCGCTAATCTTTATTTTAGTCGCTTTAGATGTTATCAAATTTCACTTTAACAAATCGCGAAGATTCAATATTTTAATCGCGAAACGCTTCACGATCGATCGATCGAGCCCTCATCACGTGATGTCGGCGAAAGGAGCACGGGAAAAAAAGAGAACCGGAAGCCGGAGAGCTACCCCTGTTCAAATAATAAGTCCGAATGGAAGTTAGATTCCAACGCAATTGCCCGGGGCAATTCCACCGCGAGTCGCAATATCCCAGTTCCGAATGGGGAGGGAACGGCCGACGCGGGGGGCGGAACGAGCAAAGAACTCTCGGAAGGCTTTTCTATCGCGCTTCGCCTCTCGCCAAGCTTTAATCGGGGACTTTAATCGCTTTAACTGCTTTTTGCGCGCCGGGGGACTCCTGACGGACGGGCGAACAGAAGGAGCTAGAAAAATAGAGGAGACAAAAGTGGAAAAAGGGTAAGATACGGAATAGACTCTCTCTCATTGTCGGATGTGCCGCGAGAGAGAAACGACTTTTCTGCGCGGATGACAATAAGATAGCGATGGGTTTTTGTTTCTCTCTCGCTTCACGCTGTCCCTGTGCTTTGACATTCGCACGCGCGCGCACGTGAGATCTCTCTTCTTCTGCATCGTACGATTTTTCATCCTTCGAGTTTCGGTAGCGGACCGCGTCACTCGTTATTTCCCAGAGATCCCTCAAGAAAACCACTTCTGAAAGTTCTTTCTCCCCGGCCAAACTCGGCTCCATTGTCGGATCATCGTGACCCCATTGAATCGAAACCCTCGTGAAGGAAGTCATCGTTGCCGGTTGACGGGATCGGCTCGTCCAACTTTTCCTCCTCCGACGCTTCGTCGTCGTCGTCGTTTTGCCTCGGTGTCGTTGTTGTCGTCTATGCCGAGGGTAACCACGACGAGAGTTAAATCGATATTTGCCTTTTTGCTATTCCGCTGAAATGTCGAGGCTCCAGGAGCCGCGGGGCAAAGTAATTAGAGAGGAGACTCGCGCGAAGAAGGAAATGGGCGTAGATGTTTCATTGCAGAAAATTTAACGCGTGCCGGAAGTTTATATGATACTAGGCGCTACGTTTTCAGTAAGATTTTGATTCTTCAGCGTTAAATTTGAAATCTCTATTCGACGCGATTGCGATGATATAATCGGTCATAAATCGATACATGTTGCATAAAATATATGAATATATATATAAGAGCAATGTTTTATAGAGAGAGTACGCTATTTTAAAAATATTACACAATGATTTTAAAATGAAATCCAAACGCAAAATCGCGTATAAAGTAACCATTACATTTTTATAAACGACATTGAAGTTGAAAAGTTACTCGGAAAAATATTAATTCGGCGCGTATTCTTTTACAAAGAAGATGAGAATAAGAATAAATACAATAGCTACGCAAGAGAAAGAAATAACAATATCTCTCGCTATGTTCTATCATTTTGAACAATGAAGGAATTAGGGATTCGTTCCGCTTTTCTCGCGCGGGGGATGAAACTTGGAGGCTTTTCACGTCCCGTTTCTCGCGACGCTGTCAGGCGTACAAAACGGAAGGACTTAACCGCTACACCTGCAGGAATCCGTAAGACATCCCGAAGTTTATCCGGCGCGGCTCTTTCGGTCGAGAGATCAAACGGATATCTCTGATAATCCACTTAGACGAGGTAGGGAATCGCGAAAATGCAAGGAGAACGAGGGAGGGCGGTAATAGGGCGTCCCGCGGTGATGGATTCGACGAAGGCGAAAACTGTGTAGGCCTCCTCGAATACCCGACCGAGCGTGAGCTCGCATCGACCGACCAGAATAAACCCGAATAAAGCAGCCTCCTTTTCTGGGACCCTTCGGCCCCAAAAGTCAGCTATTCCCCCTACCGCACCATAAAAATTGGGTCCACGACAATGAAAAAGAGAGAGAAAGAGACGCTCCCTTTAACGTGATTTCCCTGCTTCAGTTTCAGCTGCGCCGCATTATGTACGGCCTGACGACCCATTCGATATATCTCGAGGAAGGGATGGAGGGTGTATATATATATATGCTACTTTTGTGTTTAAAGCTGGCTTATTAATTCGCAGCGTGCACCTTTTGTCCTCGTTTCTCCCGGTCGGCGAGCGTTGCCGCTCGCGCGGAGGCGACGTCAAACGACGAGACGCCGATCCGTGACTCGCTTTACGTGAGATCGAGCGGATCACGATGGGCCTCTACCTCTGGCTGCGCTCGTGATCGAATCGATTTCGCGCCGATTGCCTCCGTTCTGTTCCCATAGCGAGAAACGCGGCGTGCACGATTGCATCGGGTACACCCCCTGATTCATGCTCTACACGAACATGCCTCTTAACGACGGTCTTTGATATTCTTGCTTGTGTGACGCGAGTTTTCACATCAAATACAATAACTATTTAATTGCTCTTTGAATGAATCCATCAAAATTATTTTATCGAGTTTAAGTACTCGAATGATAAAATAATTGATCTTTCGGCAAATTAGAGATAACAACGATCATCTCTGCGAAATGTTATCCGTTTCAGACAAAGACGTGTGTTATGTTTCTCCCGGCGAATCGTACCGAAAGAGTTACGCATTCGACATGGGTAATTTAGCGGGACTGAAAGAACGTAACGTACATAAAACACAATGGAGATCGTTATCATGAAAGTGTAACGAGGACAGAAGATACGAGATTTCGGCCCGAGGCCTCTCTGGCCTTAGAAACGCTCGTTCGACGATTCCTCGAGGCTCCTAATGCTCCCTGAAGCGTATCTAACATCGATTCAGACTTTGCAAAATCAAGGGGGATTTCGGGTCTTTGTATACGCACTAGCGAAGCCGATACAAATGCACGACCGCATCTGCCTGGATAAAATTCCTCGAGACTTCCTCCTTCGTCGATCCAGTCTCCTTTTTTCATCGAGTTCAGGCTGCAATAGCATAGAAATTACCGCGACACCGTGGCGCCGCGATTTTTATGAAACTCCGTAGAAATTACCGTGAAGGGATCGTCCCCCGATCGTGACTTAACTCAGCGATACACGTCACCTGGACGTATCACGATCCTAACAATCAATCTTCCAAATATAGCGGAAATATTCATTTAAGATCTTGTCAATATATAGAATCATAAAAAAATAATTACATGTATGTTTTTTGCATGCGTTTTGCTTTATTCCTCACAATTGAACAAGAATAATCACAGAGCCGCAACGAGATTATCCCGTCTTCGACAAGCGTGCGACAACGAGACCGCCTCGCAGAAATTACCGTGAAAAGATCGTATTGGCTGTAATACAGGCAGCCAGCCATTGAAGATGTTCCTTCTGGGTGTCCTAGATGCACCGTCGGTCACGAAGAATTTCGGGAATTCCATTGGCAAGGAGAGGGATATTCATGAATTGCAGCGGCGAGCGTATACTCGCTTCGAGAGAATGAAAAGGCTCGTGACGATAAAAATGGTTGGCTCGATTCCAGATACTCGGGATTTCTGCGAGGAACAGCATTCTTTGATATATCGACGGCGATTCTATAAGTAACATTGTCACGAGAGACGTCTGCTCGTAATACACCAGGCTATTTTTTAATAACCGAGCTTACCTCTTTTCTTCGTTCTTTCCTCACGTGATGCATAGCGCATTGTTTTACATCTAGAAATTACAAGACACTGTAAAATTGAAAAATACTTTCGTTATTCTATTTATTATATTCTGTGTGCGATCATTTACGTTATTATTAAATGAAAAGGGAGATGCACGGGATATTCTAATGCGAGAACATCGTAAGCTAAATTATCGAAGTTGCAACACAATATATAAATACATTTTGTAAAACGAGGACTTGACATACGGTGCATTATAGTCTTTCTACTTCCGCTTTCTACCTCGGCAACAAAGTTTCGCGTAGCGCTTTCGTAGAAATTATCGCGGTTCCGGAGTAAACTGCGGGGGCCAAACGTTGCAACTCCAAAGTTCGTCGGAATTCGACGAGCTCATTATTAACGTCCACGTGGCGAAGTGACGCGCGCCGGTACTCGAGGACCAGCGCGTTGTTACCTCAAAATTAACTGCGGGCCAATACGAAATTGCGCCGCGCAGGTGCGGTTTTACGGGATGAATTTGTATGTAAACAGGCTTCGATCCATCCCCATCAGCAGCCGAGCACTCGGAATTGGAGTTCGAGAGCCGTTTGGCTGCGCCGTTAACGGAAATTAATGTTATGAACTCAACGCGCTACCGAACCAGACGTGAATTGATACGACTTTGCGAACTGCGCTTATGCCGCAGCTGCGATTATGGATTCTGCGAGCCGAACGCATTTCTTCAATGGCCGTGTCGCACTTGCATTTTCGAACATCATCGAAATCTAATTACGAAGCGCGTTGTTTAATCTTCCTCGTCCAACGCGACATCCGCAAGTGTAAACTTTTCACTTTAAATCTCGCTTTTATTTATACAAATGTACTGCAACAAAAGAGAATCTCTCTTATCCTTAATTCTCTCTTTCGTCTTTTCCTTTATCTATGATATATTTACAGTTTGTTAATTTTTGTGAACGAGATAAAATGTCGACGACAAGTTCTCTCATCGTACGGCTATGGTACCGTACGATTGACATCGCGCAAACGGAAAAGTGGCTGACGGCTATAGATTAGATGGAAATTGCATCGTCGAGAAACAATTTAACTGTTCGTATTTGTATGTAAACAAGCTTCGATCGGTCGCGGTCCTGCATTCGCTGGCGCGCGGCATCGCAACGGGCGCTTACCCCTAGCAAAATCGTTGACGGAAATTAACGATATTAAGTCAATACGGCGGGGAAGGGAGGAGGGGACGCGCGCGACGGATGCGAATTGATATAACTTTATAGACCGCGCGCGAGAGCAACTCTCTCGCACACCCCAGTGATAATCTGCAGCGAGACAAATGTACCTCCGCGAAATTCCGAACGGCACCCCGACCGCTGCCGTCGAACGCGGCAACGAGCGGGCACCAGCTGTCCCATTTAATAGAGCAATAAAGACGTGAATGGAGCTTTGATTTATGCGGCTCCTATTATCATCTCGGTTCTAACTCCCGACTAGGATAACGTATAACGTACATTTCGTTTTCGGATTCGGAAACGACACTTGATTGACTCGCAACGGCGAGCATACACGCGGCTTTTTTTTCGTTTGGCTCTTTGATATTTTTTCCCCATAGATTCGCTCTCGGGTAAAAATGCCCCGCGCAGGTAGAAAAGCTCTAGAAAGATATATTTATCTCTTCGCAAAAAAAAAAGAAAGAAAAAACGTAATACACGCGTGTGCGATATGTTATACGCCAGTCAAAAAGCGCGAAGAGATATTCAACGTATATTAATCTTGTCATACGCGGCACGCGCGTCGCTCTGTTACACATCGCCGTTCTCGCTCAATGTCGAAATTCGCCAGGGTGTCCCCCTAAATTTTCCGCGATGCGGATCATCGCGCGCGCTTTGAGAAGAGCGAACGGTAAGAGCGCAGAGACGCGTATAACCGGTTCCCTATGGCGTCCCTAAATACCTCGTACATGGTGCTGACATTTTCACGCAACGCGCAGTGACATTCGTCACCGTCGACGCCATGGAAAAAGGAGAAAAAAGAATCAGGGGAGAAAGGCGAAAGAGAAAGAGAGAGAGAGAAAGAGAGACGAACGTGTAAGGCCCCCGTTTAACGATCCACCTGTCGTCGGGCGAGTATTAGGTGAGTCCGTACGGCACGTTTTAAAGATATGACACCACGTGCTGCGATCGTGGCGGAAATACCGAACACCTCGGCCGTTTGCGACATTCGTGATCGAGCGAGAACGTTTCGTCGTTTCCCGCGCACGGAATCATTTCTCTCTCCTTTCTGCTTGTTTACTCATTCACCAGTCCGTTGGTAAACTACCGGCTCGTTTGCATGCCGGCGCCACTACGATGATCGAGACATAGTACATATATACCCAGGGGCTCGATCAAGCGTACGACGCGAGCGATAAATGCAAACGAAGGAAGGGATAAGGCTCCCTTACACGAATGCAATTCCTCGCGTTTTCGCGCAAGCGGAAGCAACTCGATGCACTACGCTTGCGAATAGTCGAGACGACATGGTATTTCGGTGGAAAAAGTCGTGGACCGTCAGACGGGGAACTCTCGGCGGCGCGCGTTTACGAGCGCGTCGTGGTACTCCGAAGAGCAGATGGGAATCGCCGAATTATTTAAATGCTTGCTTTCAGAGTCGGTAGTTAAGACGTGTACTTAAAGCACTCGGGAGTTCCATGCTTCAGTTTCACGTTATAGATTAATAGTGAGATATTTCCATATTCTTTTTCTCCTTTCATTTCCTACTCGTGCGCAAACAGCTCTCTCTTCGGTCGTACAGTACATTTTTCAGCGCGCGCTATTACAACATTATTAATAGCGTATTGCGCGATTATCTCTGTCGATCGATACAACCGGTCTATCTACGAGATGACCACGTGCCACCTCGTAGAGTATAATTGATATTCGAATCAGTACCGGACTTACCGTACCGGATTTTCTTACACGTGTGCACGCAGATAGGAAACATCGTGGGCGATTTTCACGCGAGACGATGTAATCAATCGTTTTATTACGATTTTATTATAATTGTAGGAAAAAGGATACAACAGGGGAGAAGGAAAGGTCCGAGGGCACTTTGCGCCGGGATTATTACCCTGTTTAAATTCCTGTAATAGCCTGTTAATTTCGAGGTTTCGTTTGTTCAGCTGCGATCGATCGCGAACGATAGGGCGAGGCTCGAGCGCACGACGTACACGATCGACCCTACGCAAGGACTTATCCATCCTCGAAGCGTCAATCGTCGGCATTTCTCTTTTTCTCTCCTCTTCAATTTTCAACTAACCCTTGTATTGCAAACTCATCGGTCTCGCGCGATCCGGTCATTAAAATGCAACGCAAGACACGGAGTTTTAGATGAAAGGGGAGAAAATATCGCGCATCATAACGCTGTTCCTTTTACCGCGCTCCCTCGCTGGAAAGATTATATAGACTACATTCCTAATGGAGAGAAAGAGAGCATAGAACACACACACATCCCTTATTATTTACTCTCGTATTATAAGCTTTCGCAAAAAGCGTAATGGATGATATTTAAATGTATGCGCGGTGTGTGCGCAGATGGATTTAATTAATGACGTGAGAGTAATCGAAGAATACGAATGTGTCCATTGCTAATGAATGCTTTACCAAAAAAAAAAAAAAAAATGTATGACGGTCCTAAATCAATTCATATCATAGAAACAAAAAGCGATATAATGGAAAATTATCTTTTCCTTCCACTTTCACTTCCAAGGAATATTTTTAAATTTAATTCGTCGTCATGCGCGAAATATTGTTAATAGATTAGTTTCATATTCCTTCCAGAGAAAGTTCCGCATTATTTCGCGAGAGAGAAGCACGCGAAAAGGGCTTTTTCAGAAACGCGTTGGCTTTATAATCGAGTTATAATTGTCATTGTTCTATTGGGTTTACCTGAATGTACGAAAGACTGACGCATTCGAGTCACGTAGGAGCCACGCTTCCTGACGAAAAAAAAAAAAAAAAAGTGGCGGCTTCCCCGGCTCGTCGCGTAAGATTTTTCCATAATCCTATGACGCACGTATACGCCATGCAACAGCGACGGGGGCACGTGCCGGCCGTTATGACTTCCTTTGCAACCAAATTTAATTTACAACGGCCGCCCGCGGTGCTCAATTTTCGTTCCCCTTCATTTCGGCTCGTACTCTCGAGAAATAGCCTCGTCTCGCTACCGTGTTCCGCGCCTACGTTTCTCGAGATAAATAAACACGTACGAGCAACAGTTCATAAACGAACTAATTTTATGCGTCTGTTTTATGTCTACTTATAAGGAAAGCCGTAAGGAAAGTCAGCCACGTGTCGATGGTTATCTATTGTATCTGTTAGTACGCAGTAGTTTATACTCTTACAACGAGACCGTTTCTCCGATATTATAAAAAAGATTTATCGCTATAAAAGTATTACAAATCACTCTATTCCATTATATTTACCTGAAGAGAATTTGATAATTTTTAATGCTTATAACCTTCAATAGCCTAATACCAAGGATCGAAGATTGTGCGAACGTGTTACATGGGTGATATTTAAATGTGAACGACCGCGTCTCGCGCGTCGTACATCCGGCGATCACGTATCGATAGTGGCGTGGTGTTGCATCGATTCGATGTGTGTCCCTCCTCCCGGTGTATCTACCGGTTTGTTCGATCGTGCTCTCAACAGCCTGCTACGGATCTCGATTTACGATAATCAGGGAGCGAACACCGGCAACGAGCCGCCAGCAGTCCGTAGGGAAGGGGAAGGGAAAGTTCGAGGAATCAAACTAGGGAACACGAATCAATATACGACATATACGGTCCAGTGCATCCCGGTTGCTTCATTCGGTAAATTCGGACATTACAGGATGTTATAAATCTGCCGAATTTCGAGGCGGGGTCAATCGTTTAGCCGAAATGTAAATCTGGCGATTCTGAAACAGCTGTATAAATTGTGTTTTATCGACGATTCTTCAAGAAACATTTTTATTATCTCTATACATTTTTATATATAAATGTTATCAACACGCTATTTTCATTGTGTTAATTTAACAAATTTATTATACATTTGAATATATAACACCGACATTTTTTTGGAAGATTTCAAAAAAATATTTTATAACTGTAACAATTTTTTTTTTCTGACATAAAATAATTATAAAAATGATAAACATATATTGGGTGTGCGTGAGTATTGGCATTTTGTTGAAATTTTGAGATCTTGGCGCGTGGCAGGATCCGATGATCCGAGAAAATATCATATATCCACTAATCATATATTTGGTGGCCCATGGAAGAGAAAAAAGAAAGAGAGAGAGAGAGAGAGAGAGAGAAAGAGGGCCTACCAGCTTAGTCGACCGTGTCCTTAACGGCTTGCCAGAGATCGATTTCCGATAATCAGAAACCGAACACCGCCAACGAGCTGACTGCGATCGCTGAGGAAGACTGAAAGAAAATCAAGGAGAGAGGGGCATAAGGAGGGAATCAAGGAGGCAGGAAAACGAGAGGAAGGAGTGGAGAGATATTGGGAGCCGATGGATGTGCAAGCTTGGTTATACTAGCCAACGAGAGTCCCGCACGGCTTGATAGAGAATCCTTTTAAATCGTCCTCTTCTCGTCCCTCGATTGCCGCTATCGGTCGATATGACATGGAAGTTAACGGTTGAGTTACTCCGATTCTTCTCCGGCGAAGATTTCCAATAAAGGCACCGCCGACTTGTTACAAATATAACGATTAATTTAGATAAATACGTTTTAGAAGCGCCAAGAATCGAATGATATGCGCTTCTGTTTAACGGGCGAGAAACAAGTTCGCGATTATATATTCTTGTTACGTATGAACACGGATAAAAATAGCGAACGAAATTCACGGCAGTGTATCCTGTCCGCCTGCTTATGTCGTGATTGATTTCATAAATGCGCCGTTACGACATCGCCGTCATTTTTCAACGACGCTCGATCCTGTAAAATCGAATCTCGCCGCTCTCCAGATTCGCCCGCGCTCATATTCTACCGGCTTCCGGAGTAGCGCGATGGTATATATCGCCTTCGTAGGAGGCGATAATATTACACTTAATCGAAAGTCACTGATCCGTATAACGGACTCTCGCGCAGGTGCTTAGGGGGAAGAGAAAAGTGCGACGGTTGAGAAATTAATAAGCGGTATCAGCGCGAGGCGAGAGAAAGAATCGATCGCGGTAAAGTATCTTAACGAGCACTCTCTCGCGCGTTTATTTATCGTCTCGTATACGCGGTATCGCCGACGCTCATTACGCGATCGTATATTCATTATGTTGCGGGCGGATATATCGTGTCTACCATTCTAGATAGCGGCAACTGTCGCGCTTCGCCTTATTGGGGTAAACGTGTCGGTTACGCGTATTTCGCGATGCGAGACACGTCGCGTCGGACGTATATTATAACGCGACTTCGGCGAAATGAAATTTATCGCTAATTGCTTTTTATTTACACCGGGCGTCCGGGGTATTTATCAAGCTAAAGTATACTAAAAAGCTGTCGAGCCTTTACGCCATGGCGTTGAACGATTTTTACGAGTGGGCGTTATTTACAGTCGGATTGATTCCTGTAGAATGCAGATATCCCTTTAAGGCCATCCGCGTGAATCATCCGCTTGCTTTTGCGAACGACACGGGGCTGTAAATCTGCTCGACGTCGTAATATTTGGTCGGCTACATAATTCTTTCGGCAAGACGGGGAGAACCCGATTTCCGTTCAGCACTGAAATTGCATTTTCGCCGATGCGTATATTCCCGATCATCCGTTTACCTTTCGTTGCGTCAAGCTTGACATTTCCGCTAATTAATGTCTCAGCCCCGATTGGCCCTCGGCGCCGATTCGCATAATCGATGCGACATGGATTCCTCGCGTGCGCGAGGAACGAGGCACGGCTGAAATTCAATACTTTATATTGACACTTGGGCGTAACGCAATCTTTGTACGCCTCGCTGGCTCCAACGGATATTGACAGTTAACGTAAGACCTCAACGCGAATGGAATATCTGTGAACCGTCACATTGATCCGACCATTGTGAATCGGCATTCACGGATATGCCCGTAACAATAATGGGAGACGTAAAGTTATCCGCTCTATATGAGACGGTGTTATCGACAAAGATTTTTATACCGAAGTAATTGCGTTCGTCGTATCTTAATGCTCCTTTAACAAACCTTACGATCCATGTATATACGGCTGTAATTTTTATACAGCGAGATTTGTCGTAGATATATAAAGGGCACGCTATAGGACGCTAATAAGGAATAATAAGGAAATGATATTCTCGCGTGGGCGACGGTGCACATTAAACTTACGTGGAACTTTCTAGAGAGTAACGTTTATATCTTTAAGCTCGCAGATGTTTTCAATCTTTCTTTGACGGCCTCCGTCGAGGGTATACCTCGCTTGCAGCCAGTACGCGATAGATCATCGTTATGATGTATCGTGCGCCGACCGCGAAATGTCCACGGCCTGGTGGAGACTTTATGAGACTTTTTGATTAAAACGAGGAGATTCGAAACGTCGACGCGACGTCTCGTTCGCGAGACGTCCGTCCGGCAATATACTACGATGTATTCCGGTCGGCGACAATAGCCTGCGCTCTCCCTGTCTCATCCCGTACACACATCCCGTCCCGGTGTTATTAGCCCCGTCTTTTCTGTCATTAATGCCCGGTGGACTTTGGAAAATTGGCCCGAGCTGGACAAAAAAGCGGACGGATAAATGCGCGTCACGTGCGCCAAGTGGAGACGTGCGTAGGTGAGAGTGTGTTGGTGAAACTCGTCATGATTCCACTTCTTCGTGACATAACAGGCATTCCCAAAAACAGCGACAACAGGGAAGAATGAACGCAATATGGAAGGAAATGCGAACGGATAGGAGACGCGGAAGCGTTCGTGTGTGTCTCTCGTGTGAAAATCTATTGTGTGCTTTACGTACATCCGGTTATCGATCGCCTCGGCTGCTGCACCTGAATGTCACGTGTTCCGGGAATCGAATATTAATTAGAGTGTCTGCCGGTTTCGTTTTCAAAACAAGCCTAGCGTTACCTCTGACTTGTCATCGTATCTTCGATTTACGATTTGTCGTATACGGCAAATTGTCTGTACCATTATTATTTACTCTCTTATGTATCTATTTTAATTATTTTAATTATTAACACCTGTGGTGTAAATTTTCTATAAATACGCGTGTTTAAATTCTTCGTTTTCTAAAATTCTTTTTAAAGTTTTTACGTCTAACTAAATTATTTTGTAACATGTGCAAAATGTTTCAAAAACTGAGTTTCACGCACTCAAAATTGTCAAGAGAATTGAAGGGGATATACAAATTATTGAAAAATACAAAAATTATTAAAGAAGATACAAAATATGATACTCCAGCAGTGTACTCTCTGATCTGAAATGGAACGAAAGCTATGACACATCAAACATTCCATTGAAATCATGATGAACAAAGACACTCAATCGGAAATTATTCACATGTCAGAGAACTACTTATCTGCTACGCGTTGTTTGACACGTCAAGCGGTTTGATCGAGGACGTCGAGAGTCTGTTGAACCCTCTCGATATTGATTTTCGAGATTTCTAGCCGCGAACGGGCACTCGGCTCTTTCGCGAGAGTAAATATTGGGTCGTCAGGTCTGACGTTGATCGCGCCGAAGGGAACAAATGTAATTTTAATTCGTTATTCCGGGGGCAGCGTATCTTCGACGCAATGGAAAATTTTTTTCTTCTCGCTTATCGCGCACCGCAGTGCTCTTGCTATTCGATTACGAGTATAAATATCTGTTAAATCCAGCAAGATACGCGAGAGATTCAGTTCGTTTCACATATTGAGGTCAGTAGACATGTTGCAAGCCACGTGATAGAGATATCGACTGTCATAAAAATCAAATAACTCGCTTTCATCATTGTCGATATGATAAGACTTTATCGATAGTTTCTATGGATCTATATCTTGAAGCTCATCTCCGAGTTAGCCATGTATTGCAGCAATAATATCTTATCGTACAATATCCATATGCCCAATCCATTTGCGGTTATGTCAACCGCATTTGTACTTATGTGTGTATTCAACCGAGCACGTATGTGAATATCCACTCACACGCGTGAGTTTCATGCAATTACGTATGCTCGCTAATAAAAATTTTGAAGTAAAATAATCGTAACATTGATTATATTTATAAAAATGAAAAGAATGTGTAATACTAATCGAAAATATAATTTTCTAAAGTCGCATGTTTGCTTTCGCAAGCACATTCTTTTCAAATAATTCTTACACGATATTTCTTCAGATATACACATAATTATTATGTGATGTAAAAAAAAAAAAAAGTGACGTAATGAAGAGCCCAGACATTCTGAATATAGAGTGCAATTTACATTCGGTTAACTTGACGTACAAATATTTAGTTTTTCTTGATCAAATATGTTCCTCCTGGCAACAAATGTCCTTGCGCTTTTTCCATTTTATAAATTGACTCGGTCCAGGCCATTTCTCCCTATACTAGAGTAGGAAAATGCGAATATGTTTACCGTTTCGCGTAATGCAAACGACTGTATCGAGAAACTTGGCTGCGTGCAGAAGTGGAAACGGTTCTCGTCGTCGAACAAATAGATAGAATTCGATTTGTCAATGGGTGCGCGCTAAAATCGAGCAATCAACGCTGCCTCTAAAGTTGAACTAAAGCTTATAAAACTAGATGCCTAATATAGAGTCGCACATAGATATATTAAAGATTTCTTTCGAAATTCGATATCTGTTACGCGAGAAAAATTTTAAAGTATATTTATTTCCACGTGTATTCATTATGTAGCCAATTTTTATATTAGTATCCTGAAGAATTATAAATACATGTGTAGACGTCAGAAAGAGAAAGAGGAAAGAGAGAGAGAGAGAGAGAAAATAACTGTCACGAAAAGTCACATATTTCTTATGCAGCTCTCGTCGTGCGAAACTGTCAGTCGTGACATATTCCTGATAAATATTTCGGCGCACCTCCAAAGGCATCCCTTTTTATAGACGGAAAAATCGTTTTGCACGTAATATATATAAAATTTCCTACCTCCCTATATAAAAACCGGCGACTTCGTGTCGCGCGACAGGGTGAGACGCGTGACGATAAGCGGAGGGTGGAGTTCAACGGTCGCGCGCATTTTTACGTACGTGCTTCACTGAAGGCACAATAAAGCAGGTAGCTCGGCGAGTAAAAAGACGGAAAAATGGGGAAGAGAGTACGTGTAGAGAGGGATGGAGAATAGGACGCGCCTTTGCCAGTCGGAGTTACAGTGATAACGCATCGAGAAAGAGTCGAGTTTATTTTGCGCTCCTGCCTCCTCCTGGTGCTTCAACCTGTAGCTCCGGCTCTGTTTGCGATTTATATTTCGTGCTATGCTCCGATGACAAATGCTTCCATCGTTCTAGCGAGTCTCTGCAAAGCCGCTCCTTCTCGGCGCAAAAAAAAAAGGAAAAAAAAGAAATCAGAACTCCACCTCCACCGTCTGCGTTCGAGCGTCGAATTATTTAGAGTAGAAAAATGCAAAAATGGTTACACACGCGACTTTATAGATTCTATCGAAAAGTACTTCGCCAGAATACTCCGAATTACAGCGCGATATATTTCGCTCCTCGATAACCTTTCTTCTTATATTCGGATATCAGTGCAAAGAGGAAATCTATATTCGAGCTTTAAAGTATTTGTTTTTTTCAATCAATTTTTATATGGCGAAAGCTTTAAAGTTTAGTGTTTATTTGGATGAAATTCTTTATTTCTTATAAACTTGACTGCAAATTCGAATTTTTACACGTATGTAATAATTTGAAAATTTTCCGATATCCAACAAAGTAAGATTATATTTGCCTCTTTTTGAAAATAGAACTCGATCATTTTATGCTTCATTTAAACTTATAATAATTTTCATCTTTGTTTATATTGTCCGCTCCGATATGTAGTCTTTACAAAAATTTTTTCTGCACCAAAGGATAAATTCTATCGGTATGTTTACTCTTCTGTACTCGAAAGTGGCTTTATTTAAATCCGAGACACGGAAAAAGACCGGATGCGCGTTGCCTTGTGGCGAGTTAACGAGTCGTCTGCATGAATGCATCGGGTGTTTGCGGTACGACAGTAATCGTATAAGCAAGATGAGATATGACGACCGAAACCGAATCTCGGACGGCTTCGTGGCGAGAAATCGATTATGCATATACAGCTGAGACTACAAAGGGCTACGGTCGCGCGATGCAATAACGCGAGCCATTAATAACGATCAAGGCGTGATCCGCGTCCGTCGCCGAAATCGTGACGCATTGTTCCGGCCGGGCCGCGAAAAGCACGTGGACATAATATTTGTAACGCTCGGCACGCGGTAGCGAAGGTACCGTGTTGAAGGCAGCCTCCTCCTTCTCCTCCCCTTCCCCCCCTCCCCCAAGAAGACCGTCCTTAATCTTGTCGGAGGTACGTATGTATCCGGGAATGCTGGAAACTACTAAATATCAATTCTTCCGCGCGAAAAGTCTATTCCTGGATCGTAATAAATTTTCAACGAAAGGGATTTTTCCCGTACGAGACGCGGTTGCCATTTTTCGAGTGTCGATATATTCTCACCCAGAGTGTCTCCGAATTAACAGTCTCGCTCTCGCGCGCGCGTCCGTAAATTGTCGCGATCGGTGCATCGATAGCCGCCGGTACCTCGTTAAATCTTGATGCGCCGCGCATAAATACACTCTCTCCACTTTACTGGTTTTACAGTGCGGGTAAATAAGTCGATTATATTGTCACGCTTCCCGCTGCGGATAACATATCAATTTCTATCGAACAGCGTCGTCGAAAGCCTGGTAGCAGACGCGGCTCGAAATAATTCGATCGTGACGAAAAGCTCGCGATCGCATGAAACGCGAAACGTAGCCGGTAACCGGTCGGCAATTATCATAAACTACTATCAATACTCTCTCTCTCTCTCTCTCTCTCTCTCTCTCTCTCTCTCTCTCTCTCTCTCTTGCCCATTAACTTCGTTCGGAAGACGCTCGCCCCGGGATCCGCGTAATTGGATTCGGAGAAGAGTCAGCCAGATACCGAGATTTATACGGTAACCACATCAATCGTTAATGACGTCCAACTATCTGCTCCCGCGGCTACGAAACAATACGATTATGCACGTCTGAAATCGAGCGGACGTGATAATTCTACGCGTTCGACAGTGTGCGCGTTGTATCGCACGCACAGTGACCGGTCCATCGTCCTTCTTTAAAGACGATACACCACCGTATATAAGGCCTCTCTTCGAGACGCGCTCGTAGGCGTTCGCGACTCGTTCTCCTACGAACGCCTAAAGTGTCGGCAGCAACGCTAGAGGGACCATTACGTCCATCTGCCGGCATAACGAGCCGTAATTGAAATCTCTCGTATACGAGTGCGCACGGCCCCGGTTTCTCACGTTAGGGCCACAATTGGCTTTATTGTCGCGGCCGTTTAACGGAGTCGTCTCCAGCCAGTGTTGCCCACCGGCCAACGACACAGTCACGAAGACCGAGGCGCCGCTCTTCCCGGTGTAACGGCCACCGATTACTTTATGGTGTTAGTCTTACTATCACCTCCTCGCCTCTTTCTCCCTCTCATCTCTGCTATCGTCACGCCCTACTATCGCGGAATCCGATATAGCCGGTCAGAGCGACGACGATTAGAATGCAGTTCTCGGTGCGTTTGATAATCTCGAACGTCACACATGACGCCAACAAGGCGTCCCATTATGTGTCGCAAATATACAGATAAATATTTAATTGTCAGTAATTAATAAGAATTATTACGTAAAGAATTTATTAATGTGATTAGGGATTACATAAAAAAATATTGAAATGCCTAAGAGAGACGTTTAGATTTTTAAACTTCCGGATTGTAACATAAAGAGTTAAACTTTTCCGTATTTAATGTAGGTAATAAAAAAGAAAAAAATTTATTACTCTTAATAAAAAAAATTTCCGGCTGTTTATTATCTGATCCGCAAAGAGAGAGTATCTTCGTGTCTCGCCTAAGATACTTTGATATATCGACAAGGAAACGATACTGGGCAGTGAACGGTATATTTTAGCTCTATACACGGGGAGTGTCGTCGTTGCGCGTTGCCGCGCATCATTATCGTACCTACAGCACGAGAATGTCTCGTTAAGTCTGTCGAAACGCATGGAAGGAGTGAATGCCAGACAACCGCGTACACGCATTCGTACTTCGAACCGGTGATTGGGTATATCGATACGCATCGCTCGGCACGTTCGCGCCGCGGTGACAATAATCTCGTTAAGAGCGGAATACGCACTTGGGGGAAATAAATGACATCAGCGCGCGAGCCGACGAAGCTTTCGTCACCAAGGAACGAGGATCTCTCCATTCGACATGGTTATGGAATACGACGCACAGGGAATACGAATTTCTATAATTCTCGAATCAATTTGATGGATTATATTCCAAGTGTGTAAAATTATCTTATCAGCTCTAAATAAATGTTGCATTATCGATATGTAAAAGATGTGTTACATGTACGAGGAAAAAAGAAAATCAATCCGTCGAAAAATTTGTCATTAAAATTAAAATTAAAATTCTATTTCCCCGCTAAATATAGTGGAATTTAATTTCGACAAATAATTGGGCTTGACTTAAGTGGACAAAAATATCAAGTATATACGTTTGTTCGCGTAGTCCTTGTATAAGGATTCCGATCTTGTATCGAAGTATGTCGGTTGAAGTAGATTTTTACATAGATGAAGGCAAGTTTCTCGTGAAATGTTAACCAGACATCGTAACTCGAGTTTATCGGTTCTCGATGGTATTAGTTCCGCCCTGTAAACTCAAGGACCATTATACCTACACCCTTTTCTCTGTTTACTGTGCCCATTCATATTAATCGCCTCTCAGCAGTTTTGGTAATTTTACAATATCGACCCCAATATCCCTTGATTTATTACTTGGAATATTTTTCTTAAACCGATTATTTTTCTACCGTACCTCTTTAAAGTCGTTTCTTTTTAAGCTCGTAATTATTTTCCAGAAATGATTCGCTTTAATAAGCGATAACATTCCAGAAGTTATTACGCGCAAAAAATTATGATCTGCAAAAAGATGTTTTTATCAAGAATATTATTAAAATAAACTATCCCTATATGATTTAATTTAGCGCACATAAATGTATTTGATTGAATAATTAAATTATTATTTATATGTGTATCATTTCCATGGTAATTAATATATCATAAGTTTTTTTACTGAAAATTGATCATTATTCAGACAATGGATCGCGGCTAATTAAGAGAAGATTTCATTATTCATGCGGATCGCGATTCTTCCGTTCATCTAATCGGTGATTACTTCTTCAATATTTCTCGTCAGCATGGCATCGCCACAGTCCACACGTGTATTCTGACGCATACTGTTCGCGTTGCGATCCATGTCCACACACACACACATGCACACACATGTCGCCTTGTAATTAATACTTTTACAGAAGGGCATTGACGGATTGTTTTAACGCATCATCGAATTTTTCGTTAAAATATAAGAGGATGCTTCGAGCGCGCACATGATTCTCTCCTCTCTCTCTCTCTCTCTCTCTCTCTCTCTCTCTCTTATATATATATATATATATATACACACATCTCTTTTCCTGCTTCGTGCACAGTGGCTCATCGATCAATCCGAAACCACGCCGCGCGTTTATACACCTGCGCTACCTGCGAGACTTGATTGATGATATCACATTGTAAGTGTCGATCGGCCGAGACCTACGTCTGTGCAATTCAATCTGCATAGCGAACGTATGCCTTCCTTTCAACACGGAGATATCGATGGATGCTCGGAAAATTGTAGGCGAGTACGTGGGTAGCAAGCACGCTAAACGACAAACTCATTATCTTACCGACGAGGAGAAGAGCACAAACCGAATTAATTCGAAATTGTAATATATTTTTTTTTTCACTGTGTTACGCGCGAAGATCGCGTTCTCACAAGAACAATTATGTTAAATCGATATTTTGCTTAGCACGAATGATCGCGCAAAGATATATTCTATCGATCAAAAATTTCTCATCGTACACTCGTCGCTGTGCTTATCTGCAAATGTCGCAGGAACCATCGTCAACGGAATTCTTATCGAAGAAACTCGCGGGCCTGATTAGCCCGCCGAAGGAAGCAAGAGTAATTTCGAGCCCGTTAGCGCAGCTGAACCCGGCACAGTAGAGATAGCTATGACAAGACGAGAGTTTACACGGTAGACGGGAGTAATTACATCCAAGTTTCGGCCTGAACTTCTCTCTCCTCGTTCATCCCACGCATCTTCTCATCCGCTCGACCTTCTTCCTTCTCTCCGGTCTTCTCTATCGGACTCGCCGCGTTTCCGTATCTCATCGTACTCTTCCTCCGTCGCGTCGTCTCGTAGTCCGCCTGACGCGAGTAGTGCATCTCTCTCCGCTTTGCAGATAATATCCGCGTAAGGCATTATCTACAGCTATGAGTCTACACGAAGACGTGTAACTCCCTATAGCAGCCGCAGAGGATTAATCAGTCGAAAGTGCTGCATTTGTGTCAGCTAGGACAACCATGACTTGATCCGATCCTCGCTTATCATGTGAGAAGTATAACGAAACAGAGGGAGAAAGAGAGAGAGAGAGGGTGGGAGGGACAGAGTCCGATATGAATAGATAGAAATTTGTACATCTTCGTTATATTCAATACTGTTGTAATAGTGAAAAATATCTTTATTTTATAAAGAAATTAATCTGTGCTTAATTAGTTATTAAATACATTGTTAATCTCGATTGTAAAATAGATACATAGATATACGTTTGTTCGTTGGATTTTTATGCGAGATGAATCTGATTCACGGCGCTTCCTTTACACGTTATAATCAAGAAGATATAGAAACCCGAGCAGAGGAAACGTAAATCAAAGACTCGTTGATCATCGCTTAATAAATCGTTTCAACTTCGAGAGGTGATGTCCGAACTTATTTCATCACGATTATTATACCGGATCTGTTTATCCATGTCCCCTTTTAATCTCGCTCATCTCATCCATTTCTTCTTCTTCTCCGTAGAACGGAAGAAACTTTTTCAATGATTCACTAAATCGAAATCTGTATGATTATAGAGGCGTGCCTTGTTCGTATATCCACCATGCTATGTGTAAAATATTGATGCACATCAGCCCGCTTGCTCGATATCTCAAATTCCCAAAATGTTACAAGATTCATAGCTATTTCTGCGCTCGATCCCCTCTTACGTAGTAATAAATAACAAGGTTATGACAGGATGCGAGATGCAAGACATGAGAATAGTGATAAACGACTATCAAGACACCAGTAGTATTTTCTTTACATAGGGTGAACGAAAAGAAACATCATTAATTTTGCATAATATCAATTTTCCGTGCTACTTTGTACGTGATCATAATCGCCATTCGCTGTCTCTTGATATATCATTGAAAATTATTGCAAACCGTTACGGTGAAGATAATTTATAGTTTTTTTTTTTCACGTACACTTTATATGATTCTGTCGCAATTAATGTCATATAAAATTAATTGTAATATCGCAAAAGGAAATTTATAATTCTCAGTAGAATCAATTTAAGCAATTAGTAACAAACTTTTCTTCGCGACTTTACAAAAGCCGGATTAAATTAAAGCAAACGAGTCGCGAAAGACGAATTGCTCGAGCGAGCCGAAACTTGATTCTTCTCAATTCTCTACTATCTCCCATCCAACGTTATTTTTTTTTATCATCCATGGAAAATTGAGTTTCGTCTTTTTTACTTCCCTTGCACGAGTGGTCCATTCGGATGGACTTTGTCTCGTTCGATTTCCTTCCCGCGCGCGGGCGCGAGCCTTAACACCTCCTTTCGAACTTTTCGTCAACGCAATTCTATCCTCGCACGAGGTAATGAGATTTCTTCGGGCGCGAGGAGAAAGTCACCCTGTAATAAGAATTCTTCGTCCAAGTCCGTGGTGCACAATAAGAATCTCTTCCTCTTGGCTTTCTTGGCTTGCCTGGAAGTAAAAAGCTCGCTCGCGCGAATCTACGGAACTAAGAGGGAGATCGGCAACGAGAGGAAATAGCGACAAGAGAAGAAGGACGCGATGCTGAATACAAGCGATCGAGGGAGACCTGTCTCTTCTATATTGCGCATAGGATCATGAGGGAGATAGGATGATTTATAAGCGAGACAACAAGAAATCCCACGAATGGCTTCATGCAGGCTCGTGGCAATGCTCGTAACTTTCAATTAGGCCCCTTGTTTATGTAGTAACTCCCATGCTTACAGAAGAGATTACATCTAGTCCTATACGATATAAATGTTTCCCCCAGAAATAATAGACACGATAAATCCTAGACCATCTCTCTAAAAATCGATATAGTTTAGACTAAAAAATGAATAAAATATTATTTAAAGACAAAAGATTTTGATGCAATGCATGGAGAGGAAAAATTTCATCGTAAGAAATAATGCACACTGTAGATTTTCTTGAATAATAGCGAAACATCGGGAAAGAGATATCGGTTATTTTCAAACAAGGATTCCGAGCGACGGCTATGAGGGAGGTAACTTTACGAGGGACAATTCGTAGCGTCTCTTCTTCGTTGGATTTCATAAAGAGAAACACAGGTGTGCCGCGGTCGGTTGCGACGCACAATCTGCGGCACCTGTCGGCTTGGCGAGAGAATGAAAGAATTCAGCAACCTGTTCGGCGCGATATGACGCTCGAAAGCCACGGCTGGAAATACAAGGCGTTCCTGGATCATGCTTCATTTCAGACCCCATCTTATATTCTATCGTACGAACAGTACCGCGCTAGAGATGCTCCTTCCGGGAGGAGTCGTTCCAGACATCTGTTGCTCGCTCTCTTCTTCCCCGCAATAGAGCATTTGCATAATTATAATCTCGCCTCGGCCGTCTCGAAAACTCGAGCTGCACGTTTCGCAACCACCGTGTACATCCGTTTCTGAGCTTGTTAGCGAAAAAGGAAGAAGGGTGGAATTGCTTCCGCCAACCAGCATAACTGGGGACATGACCTCTTATTGGGGCAAGACCAAGTCGAAGAGTAGCGGCGCGTACTAACGGCGTGCGGTTGAAATAAATTCGAAAGAGGTTATTTGGAGATTCTTTCTCTCGCTGTCTCTGTGCAAATGTCGAGATTTTTCTATTATCTAGGATGCAAATAATCCTCAATTTCTTTAAATTAATACATTATTTATTCCTTCAACATTCTTAAATTTTAATACTTGAAATTAATTTAGAATCGATTCTTTTGCGATATCGATTCAACGTTGATCTCAAATTACGGGTACATGGCACTACATACAACAAAAAAGGAGAAAGATAATTCCATTAAAAAAATCGAGAAGAATTGCAAGACTACGAATAATTTTTTTAATATTTTACTCTATTTAAAATTTCATTGTAAAATTTCAAAACCCACGATCATTCTTCTTTTGCCAACGGTGGCACTATATAAGAACATACATTTCTCATCTCTTACG
Source organism: Polyergus mexicanus (assembly GCF_030449975.1). Lineage (NCBI taxonomy): Eukaryota > Metazoa > Arthropoda > Insecta > Hymenoptera > Formicidae > Polyergus > Polyergus mexicanus. The sequence goes on from NW_027223323.1 coordinate 470,391, forward strand.
GAACGCATTACAACGCGGTCGCTTACGCGCGAACAATACCAAAGAGCGATCGTGAAAGTGGTTCCATCTAAAAGCGAGAACATGAGATCAAGGAATTTATCCCCGGCCGACTGGAAAAATCGCGCGCGCTTTGGGAAGGATCTCTTATAAATCGAGCGTCTTAGGGTCGTGGAAGGTGATGAAGGACCGCGGGGAGTTGCAGAAATGCTCGATCGACAATGCCAAGGCTGGGGATATCCTGCGGAAGAAGCCGCGGGGCTATCACTGGCCTTGGACTTGTATGGATAGGATTACAGTACGGTGGCGAGGCGAACGGAAAACAGGAAATGAGTATGAACGAAGGTATTTTCGCGAGGATTTGGTCGATGTCAGGGCGCATCATGATCGCTGCCGTTCGAGAACGAAAGGGACGAGCTTGACCCTTCGGAGAAGAAAGCGCAAAGGGAAGGAGGAAACGCGCCGAGTGCCGATACGCTCTTCTCTCGTCGCGGATCTTATGGGATTCGGCTCTCGATATAATTTTTCTTTCTCGCCCTCAGGATCGTCTCATTTTCCACAATTCCGTCGCGTCGTATACTATCTCGACAATGGCAGTGATTTCTATCTATTGAATTCCGCTTCTCGCTTTCTCGCATTACCTTCGATCTCTCTCGCCAGCCGCGTCGCGGTTCCTCGCTTTTCTTACGTCTGCCGGGTGTCAAATGATGCGTATAGAATGGACTGGAAAGCTATGGTCGGATCCATTATCGATCGTTCTCGGCACGAGGAATTCAAGCAACCGAGCTGCGTGGAGGGAGATTGAGAAAGGTGGGCGAAGATGGGGATGGGAAACGGGAGAGGGTGGCGAGGAGATCGATGGCGAGGAAAGTGGAGCGGGCGCAAACCCTCCTGGAAGCTTCTATAGGAAGAGACCAGCCCTCGTGTTGGGAGCTGTCGGCTGCCGTGCCACCCGGTAATAAGCCGTTACCAGCCACGGAATTGCCCTGAAACATCGACCGGACTTTCCGATGACGCGGAATTGCTTCGAGGTTTCGTTCCTCGAATTACTCGATCGCGGGCGACCATCCGCGCGCTCCGATCTTGTTGAATCGATGATACTCGCTGTCGTTCTTGCATGCGGAAGAAAAATATTTTCTCCCTCTCTCTTCAATGTTTTCGAGATGATTAAACGTGAAATGAGATTGGAGCGTTTCTTTGCAAAGGCAAAAAAAATTTTATACAACAACATAATAATTTAACGAGCTAAACATTTTTTTTTTTTTTTTTTGTAATAAGACTATTGTTTTGACTCGCATTTTGTCATTGGATAGAGATGGCGCACATTTATCTCTATTTCTCGTTTAACCGTGCAAAGACAGTAATCGCGATAGGGTAAATTGGACTTTGGTAAGACACAGCGCGGCGTATCTTGACACTCTTAAAAGACGACCTCCTTTTGTTTGCCATTTTACGCCCATGCGAGTATTAGATCACGGCGGAGCGCTTCTTGGAAGGCTCGCCCGAGCTTAAAGGTTACAATTCTGACGATCGTTCCCCTTGCGCGCTTATCCACGCGCCGATCAGAGCAATTTATTATAATCGTGCCCGAGCTTCTATGTATGTATGCGTTCGTATATCGTCGTACTCGTTATTTTTCTTCTTTCCTCTTTTTTTTTTTTTGTTCTTACTTTGTACCGGCTGTATATGTTTCCGTGGCAATCTGCAATGACCGCCGACGTCATTTGCATTCGACGTTGCATGTCCCATCAGTTTACTCTAGGAAAACATGCAACCAAGGCGACCAAAGCATTTACATTCAAATTCCTTTCTTGCCTGAAACTCGCGGTACATGCAAGACAGAATGCAAACATGGCCAACAATTGATCCTCGTACGTTGTCGAGGAAATAGGAAGAAACATTTAAGAACATTCAAGTAGGAAGTAGGAAACAAAGTAAGAGTGCAACCAGCATGGAACAAAATAGAAAGTTTGCTTAGATAATTCGAAAATAATTGTGCCATATCCTTAATGCGCCACATTACTTTTGCTCGGTGTTACGGCGACGTAAACTATAACAAAACTCTGTAAAGCGTTCCTGAATAACAGTATCTTTCGCTGTCTGACCATTAAATATATTTCTTCGCCTTCAAGTTCGCCGTACTTTCATCAGTTTGCGAATTCTTCTTTAAAATTTTCCGACTTGTTGTTCCGCGATGAATAGAGGCGCCTAGGATGGACGTTCATTGTCGGTGCAAACGATTCTTTGCGAGTTTTAATTAAACGCAAGAAGGAGCGCGGGGTGAAGAAGAGAAAATTTGTAGAAGGTGCAACAAAAGTTTGAATGGCATCAGTCCCAGTTAATACCTTTCAATGTCTCCAGAGTTTACATTTTGCGATCTCGACACTAACCTCGATACGCACGAGATCGAGTTTTTCCCGCTCCACGCGATAGATCATCTTTAATCGTTTGCTTCTTATCAGACATAAGACGAAGAAACGTTACTTCGTAGCGGATCTTTATTCCTCGGAGATTTACATTTCCACCTGACTCAATTGCTCGCATCCCGTAAAAGCAATCATCGGACGAACTTGCACGCCGTCGATCAAACAGTTCTTTGCGAGTTTTAATTGAAAACGAAGGTAGAAGAAGAAAGAAAGAAGTTTGTGACGAACAAAAGGAGACGCAAAGGTAAACAGACGCTAATTGGGGCTCAACTGCCGATGTTTACCGGATTACCTGCATAGCCAGCATTACTTGCCAGATGGCCTGTGCCTCGTAGGTGAAATCGCGGGGCTAGATTTCCCCATAGACACAATAAAAATAGGGGTTCGAATCAGTTAGGTCCGAGAATGGTCTAACAAACGGCGCGCGTGGACCTTCGACCCCCCAACCAGCTCGACATCAGCATATATTGGATTATGTAGATACTTCTGGAGTCGCGAAGGGTACTCGTAGCTCGGAATAAGCTGTATACAGAGTGGGTTCGAAAGAACCGGGCAATCTGAATGAAGTCAGAACGCGTAAAGCCAAATGCTCGTTCGTGCGAAGGAAGAACACAAAGTTCAGCTTTATTGATTCGCGATAAGCGTACTTATCTCCTATCTCTGAGATGAGCAATAGAGAGAAAGAGATTCGATTGTTTCAATCACAAAGTACATTGATAAGGTTATTATAAGCTGTAAATAGACGTAACTTTCAGATATTTTTTTCCCAATAGAAAATATAAATATTTTAGAATTAGATAAACTTTCGGATTTAGCTACCCCTCGGGTGAAAGTGTTTAGAGAACTCCTGCATAGAATCATTTTTCTATTTTCCGTTTCGCTTATGCGATAAAATCGCGAGCGTTCCGCCCTCGAGTTATGCGCGCTTTGAAAAAGTATTTGCATTGGACTAGTAGCTCTCCGGAAACGCAAAGCCGCTCGTACTTGTTTTTCCCTGTCGGCGCACGGGGCTCTATTTGCATAGATCTTCAGAGGCCGGAGGGGGTCCTATGCGGCCGAATTGAATTTGCAATATTATTTCGCTTCGATCCCACATCGTGAATATCTGGCGCCGTTTGGCAAAACGACCTTTACGCCTCTTCCACTCTGCCCCGAACGAGCGACGGGATATATACGCGCGTCCGTATATATTTTATTTATGGTTTCGCGATACACACGACCAGACGATGAAAACCGGGCACATGGTGGACCGGCCCCGTGGAATAGCTGTCCCGCTGACGAGAAAGAGAAAGAGGGAAAAGGGAACCCGACGAAGTTTCCATTCCGCGCAGAGATATACCGGCGCGATGGGCGCGCTGCTCCACATTCGAAGCGAAATAAAACCGGTAAAAAAAGAACTTGCCCGGCGATTATCTTCCACTCTACGGCTCGCCACGAACACAACGATATCGTTACTTCCATGCGCACGTTTTAAAGCCGCGCCGCGAGATACGCCCGAATGCTCTTTATAATTTTTCTCTGTGCCAGCCATTTGAGCGTAATTAACGCTAAAACTGTTACATTTTAAAACGCATCGCGCAAAAAATTTCCGATATTGCTTTTATAGCGTTTAGCGTGCGTTTATGGGGATCAGCTGGTGTGTGTTTCCAGCGACGTGACTGTGCGAACGTTTTTGATAAGCGGATAATAATCAAGTTTTTACAGCACACTTTTCCATGTTTTTAACTATTTAAACATATTTTCTGGTGATCTAAAAAGCTAAACTGTTAATTTAATTTGTAAGAGCATAATACGCATGGAAAGAGAGACTCTCTCTCACCGCATATTTAAAATATTTCCCTCATATTTTCGGCGTACTCGTTAGATTAAGTATTCATGTGCAGGTAGATAGGCAAATAATAAAACTGTGAAAAGTTGCAATTCTCCCGTTAAAACTTCGTAAATTGCATTTGTCATGCGTCATCATATGAGGAATGCGACGAAATTGATCCTCTACCGGGGAATTACCATTACTCTACTCATATATATGTTGAAAAGTTGATTACGTCACATCACAAACTTCGAGTTTTATCTTACCTTGAAACTTTTTCAACTATAGTATCGCCAATAAACGAAAGATTAATATAATAGTAAATGCGATTATACGGTGGACGCGAATGTTGCAATCACGCCTGAAAATGATAAAGATGTAAAGATTTTTTATTTCGTAGATGAATGACATTTTCATTTTTTTATATAATTGCATTTATTAACTATAGATTTATAGAACTACAGATTAGGAAAGGAAATGTAACGATCTATATTCTGAAATACGTTTATATAAACAAAATCCGTGGAAAAATTCAAATGCATAGCCGTCTTGAGAGCGATCGCATCCCGAGATTGGCAGTTTCAGGAAACTCCCACCGCCAATATTGGTATGTTTACTCCTGCATTATGTAGTGCGCAAAAAAAGGACGACAAATTCGATGCACGCGGTGTCCGACCAATCGTTATCCCGCTCTCGACGAGGTGGTTAAGTGTGAACGCAATTACCGCCGTAACCACCTACGGTGGTATCGAATAACACGTATTAAGAGAGGGCAGAGAAAGGAGGAAGGGGAAGAAGGGAGAGAGAAAGAGAGAAGGAGATCGCGACGCGAGAGGCTGGCACTAACGAGCAACCCGGAATACCGGCAGGTAACGCTTGCAAAGCAACCTCCTTCCTTGTTTCTTACCCTACCGTTTTTCTCTCCATCTCTGTCTTTCTCTCTCTTTCCCTCCGTTTCTCTCTTGATCCAATTTTCTATCCTTCCTCGTCTCTCTCCCTCTCTCTCACCCGCTCTGCGCTTCTTTCCTGTTGCGCCGTGCGAACGCGTTCATCTTCGGTCATTGATCGCAATCTCTCGCTAACGAGCTCTTACCGCCGGGTGCGAAAATCTTACCTGGGGCACTGCGGCCTCGACCTGCGGCTTCTCCGTCGTCGTTGCCAGCCGCCGCCGTCGTCGACAGTCGCCGTCGTCGCCGTAGTCCTCGTCGTCGTAGTCGTCGTCATATCGTCTGTTTCTTGCTCTTGTTTCTTCGCTCCTTCTTGTTTCTCCGAGATTCCTCCGGCGCCTACTTGCGTGCTCGATGATAATCGAGCCAGCGGGATCATTGCTATCGGCGCCGTTGGTCCAGCAGCGAAAGCAACGCGATCTTTATTCACAGAATCGATCGGCGAGATAAGCAACACAATTTTCATTTATGTCGTTCTGATCTATAGATGCAGTCGCGAGAACCGACGCTAATCGATCACATTCACTCTAGCATTCTAACTCCGCCCCTAATGCACGTTTCATGTAACAAGCACTCTTTATCCTCCGCGTAAAATTATAAGTAATATTTTTTAATATAATGTGAGATAACGTAAAAATTATTTTGTAATTACGCGTGTAATTTATTCTTTTCGAAGACGATTGAAAGAATGTTATTATCCGTATTATTATTATTTTTCATTACTACGCGAAAGTCTCGTTTCACTGCAATAATATTTTTTATTTACAAAAGTAACCATCGCGCGGATGGCGCACGCGAATATTATTTACGACCGGATAGGCTTCCAGTATTCTACCGCCAACAAACGTAAATTTCCAGATCGGATGCTAATTGATCGGAGATTACGCGTTATTTAGTGCTCTTAATAGCATGTTTCGATCGCTGTGTGAATAATTATATGGGAATTCTCCGAAAGGAAAGAATCAGATCCTGAAAGATAAGTAAAACATGAGGAAGCAATCAATTATTTTATCCTCTTTTTATAAATTTGATTGTTCGCACGGTATTTTCTACTTTTGCGTGAGATTAAACCCCGCGTTACAGTCGCTCACATCAGTTCCGAAAAAGCATCGTAAGAACGCAATCAAATATACCGCTCTCTGGGGTTGCGTCTAATCACGGAAATGGCGATGTCACCGCCGACGGACGACCCCCCCCCCCCCCAGGATCGGTTTCGACACTGAATTACATTGCCTCGAAATCTTAAGGGGAATGCCCGCGACACAACGTCGCGCACGCCCACGCAGATGGCACGACCGGGGTATAGTAGTTAATTTCCTCTGTCCAAACAACGCTAATCCCGAGTGACATAAGCCAACTGACGGCTAGAGCCGTAAATAGGGATGGGGCGGAGGGAAAGGGAAGAGTACGCCTAAGCGGAGAAATAGTGCGAGCGAGAGCTGAAACGAAAGCTAGTTTCATACCCGAAAGAGGGAAGCTGCCACTACCAGTCCTGGCTGTCGCATCCGTTCTCTCGGTGCGGAAGCAGGTTAAATTCGTTAACCCGGTTTTCCGTCAGTCAACGATCTTGCCTCTCCAAAGTGTGAATGTACGATTTACAGAGATTTCTACGCTATCGCACGCTGCATCGTCATCTCATTATGAAACATATGCTTCTAGAATTTCTCGCGGTACAAATAATCTTGAGTCATTGCTGCCAGATTAGAAAGAGAGAAAGAGAGAGAGATTTCAACTATTTAAATATTATTGATTTTACATTTTTATTTCGCATACTGTAAGAAGTAATAAATTTCGATACTTATATATCTAAATATATTAAGTAAATAGCAAGAGTCATTATTTTTTCCCACAGAACAGAATCCGTAGAAAAAGGCGAAGATTGTTCTAGCCTCCGTTCCCCGTTTCTAAGAGCGACGCTTCGCACGTACCCTTTCTCCCTCGCGTACCAGAGAGTATACATCGTAAACGGATTTATAGGAATAGGACGCCGGTGTGACACGCCGTCATCCCATTACGGATCATCGTAAGCCTATTTGTTTAGGATCCGAACGGGCATGAGCTTAGATCGTCGCCTAATTGTCTGACCGATGCAGCCTGCAACCTGACGTTACGATTGGCCGGCTCGGTCTTCACCCTCGTCCTTCCCGTACTCTCTTTCCGTGACGCGTCGCTTTTGTTAGCGTCGTGAGAAGCAGATGCACTTATACGCCGGGTCTTATACCATATTATTTACTTTTCTAACAAGGCGAAAGTAGACTCTTTCTAGGTACCGTACTGATAGATAGAGAGAACGTGAGGCAGGAAAACGATGGGCAGGGAGAAAATGGAAGGGGGAGAGGGGGTGAAGAGGCTGAGTGATGGGTCCACTCTAAATATATATCTTCGCGCCGGTTGTACGGGAAAGTGATGAGGGGAAGAAAATATTTTCCTCGTTCCGTGACGATGAGGGAAAAACGATGCCACCTGCACCCTCCGCCTGCACGCGCGCTTTAATTAATAGGCACGAAAAAGCGACGTTTAGTAAACTACGTGGGCAGAACGTTACTATGATGATCGACGGTCAGTGTCGGGCCGCGTTGAGAAGTTAATTGAGCCAAAGGATTAATTAGGTAGTAAGATAGCCTGTGGTGGAGAGAGATGGATGGCGTTCGAAGTAACATCGTCAGGGATTCACGTCCGTGTATCGGAGACTGTCATCGTTGCGTTACGCTTTAAACTGACATGTGACGTCTCACTATGCGCCTCATTTTATTCTTATACACGGTCAAAGTGATATATCGAGCTAGCTTCTTGATCTTGTCAGTTTCACTAAAGCATACACGGTCGGTCTTCTTTGTTCATATGTTCATCGATCGCAGGGACCCGCTGTGTTGTGGTTGCGGTCGATCACGATGCGCATGCCGAAGCTAACGTCGCTTATCGAACATCTTCGGAGACTAATTGATCGTGTGTCTAACCATGATCATTTGTTCATCCGTTATCTGTCAAACGATCGATACGAGATCGATGGATCGGCATCTTGATTCACTTAATACAGCTCGATCATGTAAGATGCAATCTCGAGCTGGTATGCGACACGCCGCAATTTCCCCTGAATGATAAATAAATAGAGAATCATATTTCCATTTTTCAGCTTTTTTTTTCAATTTATGAGAATCCGGTTAACTGCAATTAATTTACCAGCAATTGGAATCAAAATTCATTTTACGCAATTGATTAAACTCAAACGATATCAAGCTATTAGCCGAGTTTGTTTTCAGCCAGAATGTCGAGGCGTTGCCACAGCGACGTTCAATACAAATAATTTGTAGCATTTGCATATACGCGCGAAAACTTTGTCGCGGCGGGTACAGCCGGACGGGACGGAGGTTTGCCATGCAAGGAGAAACTCGAAAGTAAAATAAAAATTTGCTTCATTAAGGACTAGTTACCATGAAGACATTGAACTGACGTACCATCTTCCTCTCATTGCTCTCCGCTTTTCGTCTTACTACCAGCGCATCGTTCCAGTTAGTAAAAAACTCGTCTCCGCGCCGAAGAGAAAGGGAGAAAAAAAACAGAAAGAGAAACGTACGAAGAAATTCTCGAGCCGGAAAGTTCCGACTGCTCATGGCAGACGGCCCCGGTTCAAAATTACAGTCAAGATTTGAGTGAAGGATCAAGGGAGGGAGATCAAAAATCAAGAGATTCATCTCCGGCTGGATCAAGCCAATCTTTTAGTCGATCTGCTTGAGGAACGGGCCGTTCTAATCTGGCCATATCAACCGAGTATCTCCCTTCTCTTCGTAATTAATTCCTTTTAATCAGAAAACTTTCTCAAGTAATGCTTATGTCTGAAGCGGTTTCGCGTCTGTGTTGGAGTTTCTATTATGCATCTCTCAAATATCAGCGATTTTCTAGAAACGCGCGCAAAAGATGACGTCTATAAACGGAATGCTCATATGTTCGTGGCACGGTTTCGTTGAACTTTCCGTGCCGGTTTCTATCTCTCTCCTTCCCTTTCCCTGTCTCGCCTCTTTAAGCCTCATTACCTTCTGCAAACAACGCTTCCGCTAACGACGATAGTAAAACAGATATTTGTTAAGGACATTCGTTAACTCTTGCCTGCGTGATACGAATAGGACGATAATAAAATTATTAGTCTCATTCCTTCGATGATCTTGTTAAGTCTTATAAAGGCATCTTTGTAATTTATAGATATAAGCGGCGATTTTCAAAAGACACATCAAATATGATTCATTATTTTTTACGAGCAAATAAAATGAAATTCGTTTCATGTTAGTTTCAATCGCTTATCGCGAGTTTTATAAGCGCGGACGCGATTCGCATAACGAAGCCTGTTCTTTAATCTGCTCGATAACCCGACAGAGTCACTTTACGATCGGTGACGTCGCATCAACGCCGTAACGCCATAAGGTTTGCACACTCGGATGCTCCTGCGGCGCGTCACTAAAGGGAGCTGCTAAATTTAAGCCGCCCCGTCGGCCGTTTCTCACAAGTTTGCACGCTCGTCTGCTGTCCGTGAGTCGTGCTCTGACGGACCAGATAATTGTCCGCTGTCGGATTAGCGAATATCGCTTCCAGAGAGAGAGAGAGAGAGAGTTCGTCCCCGTTCCGCTTGCCAATTATCTCCCTCCAATCCCTCCGTTCTGCGCAGCTCCTCCTCCGCCAGACGAAGCGGCGTCTTCGTGTTTTCGAGGCACCATTTGCCTGAAATGATTAACGGAGCGGTGGCGAAAAGCGACGCCAACTATTTGGCCGGCCTAAAATTATGCTTAGAAAAAAAGTACGCCGGAACGGATGAATCTGCCGAGCGAGGCGCTTTGAGGGTAACGTCAAGTGCCGCTGATCTAAATTTACTGCCGACCGTGTAAACGACACAGAGGCCCCCCCTTGACATACCGTAACATTCACGGCCAGACTGTTCATACGAGTGGCATGAACGAGCTGTAAGTGACGGCTGCTTATCTATGCTCCGATTTCTCTTCATTCATCGCCGTTCGATCGTCGTTGTTGTCACGGCACGCTTGATCGACGATTTCATGAAAAAAATATCACCTCTCCGTAGCTATTTTATTCCGATTTTCATCCTTCTCCGTCTTGCAACGCCCACCTGTTCGCCGAAGCTTGTAATGAGTCACCAACATACGGAAGATCGTCAGATAGAAACGCGATACTGTGTTCGAGACGAAGGTGACGACGGATACCTTATCGGCCTTTTAACTCCGCTAATCGAATCATTCTTCCCAGATTTTTTTGCGAATCTTATCTGAAAGTGTTCGTCGACACCCACCTGTTCACGAGCTGGTCGCATACATTTAGGGAAGATCAAGGTGGAGGGGAGCAACGAGCAACGAGCAGAAAAACACCTTCGTCCGGCATAAGCAGGATAAAGAGGCGAAACGAAACGCATTACATGCATCGCGAGAAAGCTTTTGAAAGAGAACATTAAACAGAATCGTTTGGACGCGCATATTCCTAAAATTCTATTCATATGCTGATTCTACAATTAATCGAGTTGTAGTTTATTCTGTTCTCGTCTTATACATGGAGATAAATATATTTATACTAACTGCTGACGGATGGAAATTTGAAATTCTAATAAGCCTCTTCGAATTGGAGATTTCGTCGAAATTTCGGATTTCAAACCATTGGTCGGAAAGAGAGAGCGTAACAGTAGGACGATACCAGAGTCGGATGATGTAGTAGGAGATGGAATAGAGAGAGGGGGATAGAGAGAGCAGGTCGAAGGTGGTGGAAAAAGAGGAGGTGGAGGAAGGTAAGAGGAGTCCAGCTTTGGAGTGCGCTTTCTGTTCTCTCATGCGAGAGAGCGCGAATGAGATTGCGTCGCGGCGGCTGGAACACCATCACCGCCAATTGTAGCAACGCCAAAGAGCAAGGCACTCCTTTCTCCCTCTCTCTTTCTCTCCGTCATTCAATAGTGCCCATTGCGTTTCCATTGTATTTTTCTTTTCACGGAGTGCACGGAGTTTTTATTACCGGCGTATGAGCTCCCGTGCGTAACGTCGTCTGTCCGAGCCGACGTAATATCCGTCTCTTGCCTTACATCGGACCAACCACTCGCGAATTTCTGTTTCCGTGTATGATCGAGCACGGATACGATCGCGTGCAGGGAAGCTTACCGTGATTGTCGGCATAGTGCCGATTTCTTTTTTCCCTGTACTCGACCATAAACCCTATTGAAGTCATCGGTTAAAATGTAAAGATCTAAAATCTGTTTTATCGGACCGAATCGGAATCATAAATGTTCGTGTATTATTAAACGGATAAAATGTAGCAAGGAAATAATTTTCTTTGCTGTATGAATAGTAATAGCTTTTATTATAATAGACCGAATGTGCTTAAAATAAGCAGAATTTCAATGAATAATATAATTCAATGTCAATGGAATTGATATTATGTATATTTGAAAGCGTATTCTCTTTTCGCGATGGCTGTCGAATAAAGATTGCTCTACGACAGCTGACGATATAAAAATGTCGTTGGGACAAGAGATATTTTATCCATAGCTTTGGTATATTTCTAGCATATAAATCTATCAGGAAGCGCGGTAGAAAGAAGATTGGAGAGGATACCTTCTACGGCTTACCGTCTGTCAAGTTGACTGTGACGTCGTCGTCATCGATTGAAAAGAAAATTGTCGGACCATCGAGCGTTAAAGTTTTCTGAAGCCGCGAGGATATTCCGCTATATACAGAGAGAGGATCTCGGATTATCCTCGTCTTATGGGCGGAGAAAACTAAAGAAAGACTTTTAAGACGTCGGTTCTCAGTTTTGATACCTGCTCCGAGATAAAGACGGCGGCCAGCGCGTTTCCTCGCATCGCACGCGCGAACTTTTTTTCTCTTCCTTCTTTTGTGTCAGTTCATCTTGACGGAGGGCGTTTACAGGATCGCGCGACCCGTCCAGAAAGATTAGCTTTGCTTGTTAAATAGCAACATCCCTATCATCGATTTCTCTGCGGTTCTTGGAAATTTTACAAATAAAAAGAAATATTTATTATCTGTACATTTCTTCTATGTAACATCGCGATGGTAAAACTTGAAAAAATTAAATATAAGAAGCAACGTTTATATGAAAAATACAAGAAATTCTCAAAGTTTATGAAAATAATAACAGCTTCCGCGCGGATAACTTTTTTTATATCACGATCTCCTCTCGTCATAAATTTTGATCGTGTTCGATATCGGGAAAACCTTAGTTTCCCGGTTGGTGGTATCAAATTTCATACGGCACGACGCCTTTGTTCGATGAAATCGCGGTAACGTATCGACACCTCGAGTCATCGCCCTACCAACGATCAGTTCTCTTCCCCCATAGTTGTCTAGTAATTCGAGATTCCTCGTTCTACCCTTGATTCCACCCTGGATCTCACGTTGCGTTCCGTTTCGGATGAACACGTGTCCGCGCACATTTGTCCGTTTGAGGAATGTACGAAACGCCGACAGAGCATGCGAGCAAGCAGACTTGTTCCGTACGTTTGTAACGCGAGATGCGCCTTCATTACCATTGCTACCATTGTAAACCTACATTGAATAATCTCTTATTTTCTCGAAAGTACGGCGCTTATCAGTAGATTATATATATAGATAATTAATAAAAAATTTTTTCTTCGTTTAGATACATAAATTATTATAAGCGATCGATTCAGTATATTTTTAAAAATTATGTGATATTTTTTTCTCACATACCGCGCGAAATGTCATTAATACTAAAATTGTGAATATAATTCTTAACAATATTATTTCGGAACTTTATTATTTGTCGGTTTTAATGAATCGTACGAGGTGCATTATTAAAGTCGATAATGACGGCAAAGTTTCGTGCTGACGCCGGTCGGTTTCCTAATTTACACCTACGTGCTAACCGATGCGTTTCAGTTTAGATTACGCTTTAAAACGTAATTAGAGCCTTGCAGTTTGCACAGTCCACGTAATCACGGTCGCAGCAGCAAATACGGTACGCGCCCTTACTGACCACAATGCGTTAATTATCGCCGGGCCGAAAGTGAGCGCGTTGAAATTTACAATTCCGTTTAACATGCCGCGCACGAATGCAACACCGGGGGCTCCGGTGGAAACGTCGACGCTTTCACGTGAAAACGAGCGAAACGATTTTCGAAAATCAACGTCACGCGGCGATGGATAGCGCGTAAAACGACGGACAAGGCACGAGGTGATCCTCCCTCCCGTCACGGATGCTCATGCAAGGGGTGAAGGGGATGATAATATAGGTTTTTACTATTTATGTATACCATGACGCGGTTCGAAAATGCAATCGTTTTGGCGTGGGCGCCGAGCGATGCAATTACAGGGAGAATTCTAGGCACGCCGGGTTTGATACCGAACAGCCCGCACGCCGCAGATACGTCGTGCCTTTGCACGAAAACAACCCCTCTGTCCCTCGATCCAACGCCCTCCTCTATAGTGGAAGGAGGTGCCGGCTGAAATTCCAACCGGATGCAGCTCCCAAAAAGCGTCTGCCTCTATGAAGCAGATCCGCGCGCGCGGTCACTGGGATAGAGAGGGAGAAAGAAAAAGAAAAAAAGAGAGACGTTTCTCTCTTTTATCGTAAATTATTATTGCGTAAGCAGATTATAAAAGTGTATACTGATTAATTTAAATCGGTAATTCGTTAAAATTGACTTGAGGTAAAACGTATGTATGGTTTTCTTTTTCTTTTCAATTAATCAACTCGAATTGTCTTAATTGCCACAATCGATAACTACTTTTCATTATAGAGAAATACTTGATACACAATTTATATGTATAATATATAAAACTTGCGAATAGAAATTCCGACATTAAAAAATTTCTGCGTTATAGGATACACGTGCCCGTGTTGTACCGTATAAGAGATAGCGTCTGAGATATAATACAGCGCTAGCTAGCGTTGCATAAAATACATCGTAATCAAAATATCCGGATCAAATCCGAGCCACGCGTAATAAAAACCGCGCGCTCTTTTGTGAGAATGAGACGAATTCTACGCGTTACATTTTGCCTGGAATAAAATCACACTCTAGCCTCTTCGAAAACGAAAAAACGATTGTCGGAAACACGAATGGCGAGGCAACTTTTGTCTCGGTATGGAAAAAGTTCAGCCTATAACATCTTCTACGCACGTCTCTCGAGAAACTACGCTAAAACGCTTTCCGGTGAACGGACAATGAAAAACGGACGCAAAAAATAACGTAACTCGCAATCACAAATTCCCAATCCAAATGGGTTAGTTAAAAGATGGTGTCGTTCGCGTTTATATATGTTATTATACGGTATGGTCTGTCGGACGGAAATCTTCTTACGCCATACGAAAAGAGCGAGCGGGAAGAAGAAGAAGAAGAAGAAGGAAGAAAGAAGAGGATCGAGAGTGGAAAAACCGAGAACTCTCGGAGTCGGGCGAGAAAGAAGGCGTCTCTAATAAGAATACCAATCGCAATAAAGTAGGATTTGCATTTGATAAGCATCGTAAAAAAGCGCAGCGTAAGGTTATTACGTATACATCCGCCAACTACGACCAGCCTCTACGCCACGCTGTTCCACAGCCTGAAATACCTCGTTTGCCGTAGCTCAAGCCGAAACCCAGCTCTCGCGATCCCGGTCTACGACCGAATCGCGGTATGGCTTAAGAAAAAAAAAAAAAAAAAATGACACCGAGAATGGTGGCCGTATTGCTGACTACGCTACTCTCCTCGGATTATCGGAGTCGCGTGAGAATCCGCGGGGAAGCGCGGGCCTTAAGATCGTCGTATATCACGTAATATCAAAGTGTCAAAGTTTTTCACTTTCGTGTCGTAGCCGACAGACGTATAATGACATTGGAAAATGTAGCGCAACAAAGTTTATATATGACAAGAATAGGGCATGATAATTATATCCGGTAAAATTGTTGAACACGCATGTATATTCGAAACGCGCTTACGTGTAAGGCTGGGACGTATCATTTTTCAAAATGTCAACCGTAAAGTTACCGGAGCAAAATGACGAAGGATCAAGATGTCAGCGGTTCTGACAGAAAGCTGGAAAGACGACACAATGCGGTCGGAGGATGATTCATTCACGCGATAGTAGCCCAGACAGATAGTTGGACGCCCCGTAGGATTGGAACAGGAAGCCATTGTCACACACGATTCCCGAAACGTGTGTGTGTGTGTGTGTGTGCGCGCGCGTATGGGAAGAGAGGGAGATGTGTACTTTTTTTACTTTCAAGCGGAACGTATATGCACGCGCGACGCATCGAGCCGCGTCGCGTGCAAATGTTGCTTTTTGAGCCATGTCGCCGCGTACCGAAAAGTAATTATTGCGCACGCGACCACGCATAGAAACGCTGCTAATATACAGTCTGCCTATGACAGGAATAATATTGACCATTTGTTCTTTTACTTTGAATATTCTTTTATCTATGATTAAATCTCTCTCTCTCTCTCTCTCTCTCTCTGAAATAATGATGGTAATTAACAAAATAATTAGATATAAAATAATAAGATATAAATAACGGTATATAAAAAGCATTGATATAAGCGTTACTAGGCTGATCGATTTTATTTTCGCTGCTAACGAGCTCCCTTTAAACGTTCATCTGACACGTCTGGTAGTGTCTCACCTACGAGCCGGAAGTATTTCTTCGGATCCCTAACAAAATCCAGCGGAAGCCTATTCATCTCCTTCGTTCAGGAATACGAAAAGATCGAAAGCGAGAAGTAAAAGGAAGGACAGTTGTTTCGCGGCGAGGACTGGTAAGGCTCGAGACACTCCTTTTCGCTAATAGCATGCACGCGACCATCCGGGCCACACGTGCGCAATAATGGGTAGCACGCGTGGGTGTATGCGTGTGTATTGCTGCCAGCCGAGCAGAGCCAAGCTGGTCGACCAAGCGTGGATCTGGGGTCTGGTTCCCAAATTTCTACCACTCCATCTGCTCCTTGTTACTCGTGGTTATTAATTAGCCTGAGCCGGTGAAAGAGCGCTCGAGTCGCGCATCGCGACGACGCCGCATCGTCGAAATTGTGCGACTTACGCTTGCTCGACTGAACATCGATGTAACCCGATGTAGCCCGTTCGAGGAGACATCGAGCCAGCCGGTATCGCGATCTCGATGAAGAAGCGCGCTCGCAAATCTTTAAAGGCGCGCGCGTACGTCCCTGAGGCTTGCAGAAGCCTCATGTACCGGACGCTTATCGCGTGTGAAGTTCGCGAGAGCGCAATTAGCTCTCAGAACGGAAAGTACATCGGTTGCCTCGAGTATCGTAAACGTTCCTCTCGCGTGTCCCGCCTCTGGCTTGTCCACCCGACACGAGATAAACCGTGTCCGCGTCGTTGTCGAGCATCGCGCCGGATGAGAGTCGAGCGCGATAATTGCCAGTTGTATTTCTCTCTCTCTCTCTCTCGAGCGCCATGTCGGAGAGCATTCTCGCCTGTGGAGATTTTAATTGGAGGATAAATGCCTTCTTTCGCAGCGGCGGCGTTTGACCGCGCTGTGAAATCTTCTTTCACCGAAAAATAAAGTCAGTGATTATTTTCGAAACTATGATTATTTTGAGTAAAAATATTGAGATTATATTTTTCAACGAGTTAAATACTGATCAGAATTTCAAAACGAATTTAAAGCGAACGACACAGCGGCAAACGATTGTTGAATATCTAATTAAATATTAAATGTAAATATATATTACACGAACAGAATAATTTACTAAATTAGATATCTCTGCTGCATATTTATTTCTTCTTTGCTAAGCGCAATATCAATCGATTATCAGTGAATCTCGACATAGAGAAGCAAGAGAAACGCGCCGACGAGGACAAAATGTGAAACAATTCGGCATTCCCAGCCACGAGTCGAACAACGCGCACGACAAGTATTCGAGCTTCGCATCAAAATAGTCCCCGCATCATCGCAGATGTATCAAAGGGGGAAGAGGGAGGTTTACACGGTTATGCACCGTCGTCGTATCTGCCCCGCATTCTCTCCCAAATCTCCCGACGATGGTGCAAGCGGCCTCGAGCGCGGCAGGCTCGCTCGCAGAAATGTAAATACCGGCCGGCCAATCAGTCTGATTGGTACCATTCGCTCAAATGCCCGTCATTCACCGAACGTATATATAACCGTAAGGCACAACCGGCGCAATACGTTCCTGAATCGAGGCATTGTTCGTATACGGACGTATATACGCGGCTATATATGTATACATGTGTATCGCAGCGTGAATGCATGCGGGATGCTTCGAAGAAGGTATCGCCAGTATCCTTTTTCGGGCACATCGCGAGCCTTTTAATTCATCTTCCTAATACGCATCGCGTTACGCATTTTCCACGGCCGATTATACGCGATTTAAGGAGGAACTGGAGGGATCAGCTACGCCAAAAGTGAATAATTTTTTTTTTTTTTTTTTGCGTAGAAGGGGAAAAATGCACCACCCCGCTGGCCGCTCGGCGAGGCTGTGTGGAATACGCAAAAAAACTGAAAAACCCCCCTTAATCCATAGTATTTTGTGTTGAAGGGCCCCCGGGTACTGTTAGCCGCATTACTTCCGAGACCCTCTATACGCAACCATCCGATGCTAGCTGTTCAAAGCTAATAAATTTAATAGATTTCGAGATTCATGAATTTGACATTGCGCAAAGTACACTTTTAGTCTCTTAAAATTAATAATTAATTTATGAGTTAAAGTAAAGATTTGTCCTGTAGAATATAATTTAATCATAAATATTATCTTATATCGAACTAACTTTTTTATAGTGACTTTACCACTAAAATTTTATAATGACTGTATACAAAAATTCTCATGAAAATAAAAATTTAAATTCTTCGAAAGTATTAGATTTATTAACCTGATTGACATTACTGGACATCCGTCCAGCTCTTCCTTAATATCACAGAATTAACATTTACGCATTTCATCTGAGCCGGAGCATCACGAGATTGCCATTTTAGCCGCGTGCTGTGTTTCAAGGTTCTGACAGTGACATTAATCTTATTAACGTATTGCGTAATTACAAGCTCGCGGACGATTCGTGTGCACGTGCACATTCGATATACATTTGATTACACGAAAGCACGCCGACGCGACGATCCCGTATGCCGATCCCTCGCGACGCAAATTGTTGCGTGTCAGCGGACCATTGTTATGGCAATGAACGTTTCTGCTTTTATCTTCCAATTTTGAAGGGTACTGCAAATTGGCCTACGCTAATCCTAATGCGCGTTTCATCGAGCAATTTCGCAGAAACGTTATTCGGAAAATCGTTTGCGTATAAGGCTGATGGAAAATTTTGACCGGGACTCGGGGGAAATATAGTCTATGTAATTTGTTTAGGTTCTCTCGGCACGGATGCTTTCGTGACTTTCGGGCAACGCGTAATTTCCTATCGAATTGTACATCGCAATTTTACGGCCACGCAATATCGTATAATTGGAATTAAATGTAGTAGTTACGATAATTACGGGTTACACAAATCGATGTCAGACGTCTGCTTATTTCCCGCGAATGCCCTTTGTTACCCAAAGTAAAACTCTTATTAGATTTACGAGACACGATGAACCGGTTTCAAGAGCAATTGCGTTATTAGAATACACGTTACCGCGAACAAGACAATCTTACGAAATGAAGAAATTCCACTTGTGGATACGTTTCTTGAAGAGAGAAGTCTGATTAAACGCTTCCAGAACGGAAATGGAATTCATAGGTAAAGACAATATCCATCGTCGTAGACCGGATAACACGCTCAGTCCACGGAGTTGTTTACACGAGGGCCAAAACTCGCCTGAACGAAAGGAAAGAAACTAAGAGTCCCACTCGAGAAGATGAAGCGCAATGTCCTCTGGCTCTCTGTATCTCTGTTTGCCCTCCTCCTCCTTTGACTCTATCGTCGCGATCTTTTCTCCTCCGTCACTCGCCATGAAAAAGAAGAACGGCCGCGGGGAGAGGGCCAAGAGCTGGAGCTCTCGCAGACGCAGAAAACACCGGTTACGAGACAGCGCGCTTCTAATCTGGTTTAACTTGTTTACCAGCCCTCGATAAAGGAGCAATGCAATCGGCGCGCGAATTTCACGTCGGCCTCCTCGCACCGAGCTCGCCTGAAATCTGACTTGAAATTTATTACGGCGGTAAATATAGAGGCAGTGGGTGGGTGAATTCCGATCGTTGGTTGTAGAGAACAAAAAAGGCAAAGAAAGGGAGAGACGAAGGTAGTTTGGCTGAAGGGAAAGAGGGCACGATTGTTTGGGAAGGCGGTTAAACCGCATCGTATAACACGGCCGGTTTTTCCACCGAAGATTTTTCGAAGGCTCTTTGGAAGTCTTCGTCAATCAGAATGCAACTGATCTTTCTATAACTGCCACTCAATATCGCGTAAACCGACGACGACGACGACAACGAAGAAGGAGGTAACGATGTCGGCAATGTCGGTGTCGACGTCAGTGTCGCAGGATTCGTTTTAACGAGACCGCTCGAGGGGATTCATTGAGACGCCGGCTGCTTCTTCGACGGCCACGTGACTCCTCATCCATTCTTCCTCTCCCTTTTTATAGCCCGTCGTTTTATTATTCGCCTCTTACTTTCTTCTTTCACTCCGTCTACTCCGCGTCCTCTTTGCCGCCATCGACCTTCATTTTCTTCTTCCCCGAATTCTCAGCATTATTCAGCAGACGCGCGTCTCTCATCCAGGATGCACTCACGTACTGACTATCTGCTACGACGACAGTGACGACGACGACGACGAAGACGACGTCGCCGTGGAGTCTGTTGAAATTCGCAAAAAAAAAAAAAAAAAAAAAAAACCCGGCTATCGAAACCGGCTTGTTGCACGGACGAGCTTAACTGATAGACTATTAATGAATGACTTCATATATCTGTATATAATCTTCTCTGTTATTCTCTGTGATTATATATATATATCTGAGAGCGAAACTTGTTTCCTATTGTTTTATCCTTTAGCGTGTTTTTGCGAATAATGAATTGTAATCTAACAAATTATTAACCGACGCTGATTCGAATTAACAATTTTACTGACATGTCGATAATATCGGGGAATATGAATGGGAGTATCGTTGAAAGAAAATTTTCATTCGCCGCTCAAGCGAGCGGACTGGATTACCGTACTCGCGATACCATCTCGTTAAAAGCACGAAACGGTCGTGGAAAGCCTATGGTTATAAAGTGCTCGTCCAATCGAAATTTTGATTACGCTCGCGTTACTGATTGTGCGCGTTCCGTGCATTATAAGCTTTAATCACTTTAATTACTTATTGCATGTAATTAAGCACGGTTTATTGCACTCGTGCTGACGAGCGGCCGTGATGAAAACAGCCCGTTGACGTGTGACGGCGCATTTACGTCCGTCAATGGTACACGTAATGAAACTTGGAGTCGCAATTCCACCGAATCAAAGCCAGACTAATTGTCAACATTATTTCGATGTGTAGAAAATCGGCGGTTTCATTATGCGTCGTTTATTACCATGTTTCGCGTACTATATATTAAATATTTATTACGCGACTCGGGCGACTCTTCACGTGTTGCGTCATCCATCGCCCTTTATACCATTGATCCGTTATCGATCAGGTATAAAGTCATCATTTCTATCCGTTATCCTCGTTAAAGCCATCCCGATCGTCCATATTACGACAAGGTAAAGTGCTACGACATACGCTTGACAAGCCAACGTATATGCTGGTATGTGATCTCTTTACCGGATATGTTTGCGCGCGGTAATGAACGGTTTCTACCAAAAGGTTATATGCACGTCACGGCCCATTCCTCAGTCCCTTGACCGTTCTTTATAGGATGGTACGTTATAACGAGCTCCCGAGCGCCATCCTTCTCTCATTAAAACGTCAGTCGACATCTTTTCTCTCTTATTGTATGCAGTAATATTATCATTATCACGTGACATATGAGACACGCAAGCTGCTCCAACGCATAGTGAAGAAAATGATGGCGAACAACAACTTATGTTAATAAGAATTTAAAATATTTGTTAAACTCGTATCTCTCGAGAAATATATAGCGCTTGAAAAAATTTGAACGGCCGAAATTCGAACATATAAGTAATGTCCAGATAATTTTCTTCGATCAATATCGAAACAGCATATTCTTCGATGACACATAATGTAATCATAATTATCGGCGATCTTCGAATATTAAAACTAATCATCATTTTTTTTTTTTATGTTACAGGTGAGTCAACTGCGAGAATCGCGCGAAACTACGAGCTGCTCAAACAGTAAGTCCAATTAAGAGTAATTACGCGACACGAAGCAGGCGCTATCTATTGTAGTTAGCGGTTGTACGTTTCTTGCGTGTCACGGAAATAAAAAAATAGAAATGATAGACTCGGAGATTCTCGATGCGCGCGATAGAAAATGTATCCGGAACACGCACACAAAGGCGCGGTAACATTTTCAACGGGAAACGCGCCCCGTAACATCTTTCCTTTGTATATTTTCTTCCGACATGCGCGCGATGCTGGCGTGTTTGATTGCCGACGAAAGACGCGCTGGCGATGACTGTTCCAGGCCGGGCGCTGCTCGGACTCCCGGGAGGGATCCCACCTTCTTACTTCGAAGTAAACTGTTTTCTTAGGCACTCGGGACTCTTCAAAAATTCCTAAATATTTACCCGAGTGGAAGACTCCCAGACGGACGACACTTAAACGGTATTCTCTGAGCCAGGGTATACACGAAGACCGGCTTAAGCCTCCTGAAGAACGATGGATTAGAGGCTCTCCTGCACATTTCTTTCTCGTTCTCTCTCGTGTGTCTCCTCTCGCCTCTCCATTTTTCCTTCAGCTTTTCCTTCGCGCGAATCTCTGGGACTCGCGACTGAGACCCTGAATTCCCGCTGAGGGAGATCATTCTTTGAACTTGTAAGTCGAGCGTGGTTCTTCCGAGTGTATACATTATAAGATGGTAAAATGCGGGATTTGTCATTGGAAAATGGAGATGTTCCGCGCGTGTACGTTGCGTACGCATCGAAATACGATGAATTATATATGAATCGGTATTACGTAAAACTGTCGGCCGTTCTTACGAAAATAGCGGTTATTTGATTTTGTACTACGAATAGCTTGTGGCCGTCCTTTCTCAAGTATCGTTCGGATTCACGATTATCATTTCTCTCTATGAAATTAATTCAAGGGAATATGAATTATTTTTCGAAGCCAGAGATCTTAGTCTCTTTAATTACGAGGGTTTGTCTACAATTTAAAACGATCCGACCAACCATTTTTGCGTAAACAATCTTGTAAACTTTCATCATTTTTTACAAGTCAAAGTACTTTTTCCCAACGTTTATCACCTTCAATCACGAAAACTCCGACGGCGTCCTTATATCTCCGTAACACGAAATTATACACGACGCGACCTACACAATTGCTGGTTATCTTATTGCCTGTCGTAAATATTTAATTTAGTCAACTCGGTCGATACCCTCGCGGTACACGAGGAACTTTCGAAGCCCGAGAATACGAAACTATGTACTCATCGATCGAACGAGTGTTGCAAATCGAATACATCTCGACGCAATGTTTTCGCAGTGCACGCGTGAAGGGATCCCGTGTCCGAGAAATCGTCTTCTAAGCAGATGGCAAAAGGACGGTCCGATACGGGAACTCGATTCCGCAGTTTCTCTTGACTTTTTTTTTCGACTGGTTTCAGACGTCGCCTCGATACAAAAGCATTCCCTTGTTCCAAGTTCTCGCGCTTTCCCACCCACCCACCGATTCCTGTCGCAGTCGCGCTCTCCGTCTGAGAGCTTCGAAAACTTTCGGGGATCTGAATACTAGGCTGCATTAAACATGAATAAACGATTTATGAGAACAGAACGGCTGTAACGGGTTTTGGTGAAGGGTTGTCGGGCGCGGCAGGACCGTCTAGTGAAACGAGACCGAGGATCGTTCGTAGAGTTTCGCCGATGTACATACGCTTGATCTCCATCCGCCTTCTTATTCGCTGATAATTAATAATCGACTTTAACGACCATATATATATATATATACTCTCTCCGGCCTCTTCTATCTGTTTCATCATCGCTCCGGATAATAATTCTTTGACAATTGGCGGGTACCAACTGGCCTCGTGGTGCAAATAACAGATTGACTCTTTCGGCCATTCTGCTTCTTAGAATCTTTGATTCTCATCCTGTTAGATCGATGATGCCTTAGCGGCATAATAATACGAATGTAGCTATGTTAGCGGCTCCAAAGCTCACCGAGCTATCGCAAAAATATGCGATTATCTCACGTAAAGTGAGAAAACATAAGGAATTTTTATCCCAAGAGCGCGTTGTATCCGCTGAGAAAACGCAAATCGTATTTCATCGCATTCCGCATTGCGTTATTCTTGAAGTTCAATTGCGGAAAACGGAAGGGAAAGAAATATAATATATCGTTTAAGAAAAAAAAAAGTATATATTAAACCGGAGGGGATTACGAGGAGGAGAAGAAGAGAGGGGGGAGGGAGGGATAAAAGGATTCAATCGAGCGCGCGAATGCGGCCTCTTTCTCGCGAAAACGGGTTCCGACGGAAACTTCGGGGCTTCAAAGCGATCTCATTTCATGCGCTCGCAAAGTTGGCTCCGCTGCGGATTGCCGCAAGCTAATTTGCGAGCGTCAGCTGCGTATTTCTGCAACTATTCTGAGTTCCTCGCGGCGTTAACCCGCAGACGGCGGACGTTAAAAACGGCCGATACCAAACGGCCGCATCTTTTCCTTTTTTTTTTTTTTTTTCACCCCCGGACACATATAATATAACGGCCGCTTTTCGCCGCTACGCGGAATAATTAATCCGCGCGGCTCGTAAAACTCGTCAGTGTGTCGGCGATACAACGGTCGCGTTCTTTTACGATTTTCTGAAAAAGTTATATACACGGTGCGAAGAGACTCTAACGCTCTATACCCTCGTCGCATAATCTAATCAGCGCATTAACAGAGCGATAACGTTCGCTCGTAAATCCACAACTCCAGTAACGAGCTTTCCACGTGGTACGATTCAAACGCGTATATTTGACGCGTCCGGCGTCGTTGGGCGCAATGTTTCGCTCGTATGAGTGCGAAACGACGCGAATTGTGCGACTGGTCGTTAATTTTACACCGTGGATCTTGACGCTGCAAGATTTCTGAATAAATATACATCGCATCCGTGAATTATAAGATTCTTAAGTCGTAAAATCGAGAAACGTATACGAAGTGTACAAAGACGATTAAACTGCTTCGTGAATTGTGTCCGTCTTAAATAAGAAAATTAAGCATCGATTAAGAGCTACAAAAGCTTGACTTGTGCATGTATGTATGGTGTTTTATGATTATATTTAACAACATATTTAGAGTGTAAAAAATAAAAATTTCAAACATTTCTAGTCGATTTTTGAACGAAATAACTTTACATTAGTGGTACCATTCTAGACGCAAGGTTAAAATTATGACGCTATTTCCGGAGTCTTGCACACAATTTGGACATTACTATTCGTAGGTCGTATCTTATAGAATAAGAAGGTTCAACGATTCTCCCGTTAGTAGAACGTAGCAACGTTCGCCAAGTATTTCAGAGATGATTTTACATGCCAATATTCTATGTCGGTTAAAGCCATCATTTGGTTATCGATTCGTGACATCGTTTGCGCTCGAGACCATTCTATCTCAGAACGATAGATACTGTTCCTCGCGCTCTCCGTCAAATAAAGTGTTATCGAATTCTGATACTTATGATTTTGTTTCGACCAGCACGAGCCAAGTCTGAATTGAATCGTTATCGTTCTTCTTTCGTCGCCAACCGCGTCGTTGTTGGCGTACCATTTCGCAAGAAGCGAGCGCTAGAATCTGAGTAAGTATAATGAGATGTACAACAAGAAACTTCTTCGACAATATCGATATCATTTTTATATTTCCTCGTTATGTTAGCACAAAATAATTAGACGAAAAGAGAAAAACAATACATTCGGCTCAACGTAGGAAAGATAAATGTCCTGTAAGTAGAATGAAAATGCGAGATAAAATTCAAATAGCTATACGACTTGTTTCATTCCATCGATTAACTTAAACAGCAGACAAGCTGACATGAAAATTTCATTCGACCTTGGCTATATGCGAAGATGGTTCTCGCCCGCTATCATGGGAAATCACGCTGAAATATTTAACGATTCGATTGTTCATTCGTCTGGCGCGTGTCAAACAAACATAAAGCGGTCTCTATTTTCCCAGTATCGTGGAAAAAAACTAATGGGATTGATAGCCGTACGCTCGCAAAATACATTTCGTAGATATCGACGTTCGCTCTATTTTGTCGATTATCTTCCATGTAAAAGATCGTACTTTGCAGCTTTCTTCCGTCGAGAGACGGAGGAAAACTGGAATATTCCAAAGGGTGAAGGTGAAGGAAGGGAAACGGACGTCGAGGCCTCCCTGCCACTCTCTCGGCACAGCAATGGCGACGGAAGGTGGAGAATAGCATAGTAGAACCCGGTAGCAGTACATTTCACTTGTTCGAGGCATAAACTGGGACGGTAGACGTGCCGGTATGAAAATTTCAATCGGTCGGAGCAAAGTGTCGGCGGCGCAAGGCGCGCGAGCGCGTCGAGGAGGCGGCGTCGAGGAGGTGAAGGTGGAAGACTGGATGGTAGTGGCGGAGGGCTCAGGTGGTGGCATACACAGGTGGAGGCGGCGAGGAGGAAGAGAAGGGAGAAGGAACGCGACGCGAGAGAGAATGAGGAGAGTAAAGTGGCTCTGGACCGTGCGAGTATATCTCCATCTGCGTCCCTCGCCGTATGGCGCTCTCTTTCCGTCCTCCTTCCTCTTAACGGCGTACGAGGCCTTAGCCCGCGGCGAACTGCATAATTCATGGTCCTACTACACACCGACCGCCGTCTCCCCAGCGTACCCTCTTTCAGAGGGCCGCCGCCGTCACCGAACCCTCCCTTCGCGCTTCAACCTTCTCCTTCTTCCTTGCCAGGGTTAGCCTCAGTCACGTGCATTGCACGTCACCGTGTACGCGCGTGCTCCTAACCCTATGCATACGAAAGAATCTATGCATGCACGTGTGTAAGTGTACACGATGTGGATAAAGTTGGCTCGGACGACGAGGTATATGCACGCGTTCCTAACTCTCGTACACCACGAGCGCGGAATGTAGGCGAATATTTCGGCTGAGTTATGGGCAGCACCCCCCCGTCGAGGTAGCGCGGGCCTAACGAGAGAAACGCCACGGGCGCTTCGACCGTTCACGATCGCGTCGGGATGCCTTCCCCGAGCAACGAGATTCGAAGATGGGAATAATGGATTTTTACGAGGACACTGTCGGCTTGGATAATTTTACGCGCATCGTTGCTCTCTTATAGACTTTTGTAATCTCAGCAGCTTGCTCTTTTTCTTTCGCATTGTGTGTCTTTGAGAGTTATTCCGTTGCATGCAGCGAGCACCGACCATTTTCTGCGCCGATAAAATATCACTTTTTAACCAGTCACGTCGATGTAATTATAGAGCTCGCGAAAGGCGACTGGCAAAGGCGAGAGGCAACGTTAATTCTCATTCTACTCTTTGTAACTCGCGAGTTTTCTTTTCTAATCCGCGTTACACTTGTAGAATATGTATTGCTGGGTACCGGTTGGAATTGTGTGGCGGAATGAAATACTGGGATATAAATTTCAAACGCTTACTACCATGTGAAATATATGTATCAGTGATGCGGATCGTGCATTTAGATAGAATGATATATTTTAAAGGAAGAACGCGCGCGCACACTCTTGAATAATGAGACTCTACTATTTTTAAAGATGCTAAATAGTAACAAATTAATAATGCCTGCTTTTAAGAGAATGCTTAATTTAAGAAAAATAAAATTATTGTCTTTACTTTTTTATAATTAATAATAATCGTAAAATATTTTTCTTCAAAATGATTATATAAATATCTCGCTAATTTCTTTTTTAAATTAGACAGTATATTTGGTCTCGATTCTTCTATTGGTTTAAAAATATTATTTTCACAGTTGTTTATCTTTTTAAATCTGTTTAAACTTGCTCTTTATTAAATGCTTATAACGTTGAATTCTTTGATAAAAGAAAAAGTTTTATTTCGCGTGACTTTTTTTTCGCCTCTTCCGTTTATGGAATTAAGACATATATCGTACACGTTTTTTATTATACCTCAATAATTGATGGTTGACATAAATTGGACGATCTTCGAACATGATACTTCGAACATGACTGAATAGATAACGCGGCGATGTCGTCGTTAAAGTCCATTGCACCGGTCGCCGAAGGCATCCTCGCGCTTAGAGCGCGACTCGTCCAATCCGCGCGTGTACACCAATCGAAAGACAAAGTGCATACCCGAAGCTACAAGACTGCACGAAATTAATACGGAACCGGCTTTACTCTACGGACGTACCGCGGTTCGAAGCGCAGGAAAGACGGCGGAACGAGATGCAGATATCCCGAGGCACGGCCAGGAACCGCAGGTCGTTTTCTCGTCCTACCGAGGAGAAGCGTACCGGTTCTTGCGCTGAATAAATGGGAGATGCTCTACCATCTTGGGTTCCCATCGCTCGCGCCAGAAGATAAACATCAGCAGCAGCAGCAGCAGCCGCAATCTCAGCACACGGTAGCCAGAGGGACCTTCGTAATTAGCCGCGCTTGCGTATCTCTTCTTTTTCTCGCGTTAGAAACGCCGAAGACTGCGATGGTGTCTGTTTATGAACAGTTGGCGAATCGATCAAAGTTCTTTGAACATCGCCGGATGACCGAACTATCTCGCAGCGGAAGCTGCCCTGCGGATTTCAGATGAAAATACACCGAACGGAAGAAGACTGGAAAGCGAAAGGAGGATCACCGTTAACTTTTGCGCTTTGAGCGGAAAATATTGGAATGTCAAAGAACCGAGATTTATTACGGTAACTTTGTGAATTAATCAGATTTGTGTAATAAATTACGTATCGGTTAAAGAGAGAGAGTTCAAAGTTCATCAAAAGATGAATCGAATCCTTAATAAATTCAGCAGTGGAGACTAAGATAATAAAGCCATAGAAAAAAGCAAATAAAAAATCACCGTGAATGATAGAGAATACAAAAGCCAATTTAATGTAAAAGAACGTATCAGAACGTTTCGATCCTGATTGTATATCCTAATTTAAATTCTCTCAATTAAGAAAATTTTAATACAATAGATATTATTATTACAAGTACACAAAATTATATAAAATTAAAAAAAAAAAAAGATACAAATTTATGCAACTAAAGCAACTAAAATATTGAGAAACCAAAAAATATTTAAATAATAATAGCAATCCTTGATAATTTTTTTATTATGTATTATTATTTTACACATTTTTAATCTTATTAAAACGATAGTGTTAAAAATGCCGTCTGGGGCGATTTTTTCGCGTCCGACGATTGCGTCTCTCCCCAGGAAAGGATCTACAAAAATAAGTCGCGGCGCTCTCCGGCAATTACACGAGGACGACTTCGTCGAGTTTTAATTTGTCTGCGCCAACACTCAAGAGCGTGTCGCGTATTCGTGTATGTCGACGCTTTCCATGAATTCGCGCGCGCAAATTTATGCGCCCGAATGATGGAAACAGCATTGAGAAGAGCGCCGGTGCCTGCTTCTCCTACGCCCCCTAAGTAAAACTCGTCGCCCGAGAATTGTGCGTTTTCTTGCGAAAGACTTTGAGCGTGATCTCTCTCGCCGGGTCCCGTGGGAATTTCTACGATAGGCAGAGCTCCATGAATCGAAAATCCGCGAACGCAGAGTGCACGTTTTGTCTCCAATAAATATTTATTGTAATTAGACTCACGCGAAAGCGCTACTTTCATATTCACGCACGTTTTGCAAGTCCATCGACACAAATGACAATGATTGTCAAACGAACAAATTTGAGCGAACTCAGTATGTTTACAGTTTTGCGAAAATCTTGTTTTTTTTTTTTTTTTACACCTCCTCAATCGTCGTTTCACGAGAGGAAATTCAAATGTGCGTGTATGCAGAATCTTTACTTCCTAGTTTTCCTAGTGCTCTCTTTTTTTTCTGCATCGTCGAAAACTTCTCGACGAGAAAATGACGCGTTTTCCGTCGCGGTTAAAGCCGTTCGCGAGCGACGGAGGTGGGGGGGGGGGAAAGGGGGGACAGGGTCGAGCTTGGATGCGAATTTTTCGCCCAAACTCAAGAGTTCGTCGACGAACGGCGTTTAACGATCCGGAAACGTTGTAAGTGTGGAGATTAAAGCGTGTATTCGTACATGTAGCAGCGGATCTGTGCGCAGCGGTTACTTTCCTTCCTTCTCCCATTCACGCTCCCTTCGGAATGACACGTTAGGAACGGAGCCAAGCCAACTCTAGAATATGCTATAGTATATATACTTCCAAATGGGAATACTTCTCCTAGCTTTTAATTTAAGTTTGAATTTCAAGGAAAATAATTATCTAAACGAAATGGCGCGAAACACAAACAGCTTTCCAACTATTGATTTAAAGTATACGCGATTTGACTATCGATTAAAGCATACAAATTGTATAGATTAGTATAAATAAAAATTACTGCAACGTAAAGATGGGTAATCTCTTGACGTGAATATCTCGAAATTGTCGCATTTATTTACGAGAGCTCTCGCTGAGATTAATAAGCTTGAAAGAATCCGCTGTTCACGCTTTGAACATCGGTGCGGCATGATTGATTCGTTGATTCGTCGAACAAATTCATGTTTATTCACTCGTGAAATACGCTCGCGAGCTGTATAGGCGGATGTAGCTTTATCTAGGCCCCATCATTCACGTTAATTCCACTTAAGCACCGATGCACCTGGCTCGCGAGCTCAACGACGCGACGAGCGCACGATGCACTCGGCAAAAATGAAGAGACGAATGCCATGCAAATCGAGCATTGGAAATGCGCACAAGGGCACCTTATGCAGCGGCACATAGTGGAACCGAGTGGCCGAACGGCAGTTCGAGCGAATGAAAGATGGCAGTGTGCGTATTGTAGAAGGCCGGAACAAACGGGGCACTAAATTCATATGATTTCTTCGTTTCCAAGCGGAGGTTCGCGTGGTTTGCTTGGGCGTTGCGTCGGCGCCAACGTTGAATATTTGTGCCGGCATAAGCGTTCGGCTAAAGATAGTCGAAAGAAAATTTATTCGCGAATAGAAACAGTAAAAGTCTATCTCCTCATCGACCTCGCCTTCAGAAGGACAATTATTCAAAGAACGCGCGTGAATGATACGTGGAGGGACTGAAATAGAGAAAAGAATATTAATAAAGGTACAAGACTTATTTGCCTCGAGCGAAAATGCGTACAAATTCAGACATGTGGACATAATCAACTCTCCGTAATTACGAGCAAATGATTAAGTCCATCTACATCAAGTATGCCCGCCAGGTACAAACGGCTCAACGTTCTCCTTCGAGTAAGCTCACGCGAAATGCAGATCGATGATGCAATTAGTTGACGCGAGTACGTTAGAGCCCGATTATTTCCGAATACTTTTTATTTTTAATTATAATACATTTGCTGTACATAATGTGTAATCTGAGATGACAAGCAATTTTGAAATGCTATTATTCGGGGTGACGCAGTCGCTGCGGGGAATGTATCTCGCGATGGCAAAGCCATAAGAATGCATTAGAGCGAGCGTGCATTTATGTCGAGATTATCCTCAAGCCTGTAATGATTAATTGTATGTCATGATTGATCTAATCATTGGCTCAGAAACGAATGCCGTGTCTCAGACACAATCGACCGAACGAGCTGGGCGGTTAGAGGTTGGCTGCACTCTGTGACCTTAATTACTACGTCGACTAATCGATCGCGCGCATTGTGATCGTACTATGCTCGACACTGGTACCGGCATACGCAATCACTTCGCGCTGAATAGTGTCTTAATTGCTGGTTGGATAATCCAATTTAGCCACTTAATCGGTTATGACCGTCCATGGAGCCATCGCCATCGCAAATGTTCGCAAATTCTCGAATTTGGATTAGCTATCTGACACGACGACGATCTACAAGGATCTCCTATTCAGACAATTAGATAAGCATGATACCGCTTGATAAAGCTTGTTTCTCTTTGAATAAAATAGTGTCGATTATAATAAAATTCTTGACAAAATAAAAAACATTACGGCAACGAATATATTGTACAAACTATCTCTAATTCTTTTGATAACATAATTCTATTTCTCGTGATTCCAGTTTTGGAATATAAAACTCGGAACTAAATCCACCTATCTCAAAAAACATTAGTAGAAAATCAGATCGGTTTAAAAAAATATTTGTCACCCATTATAAGGGGGGGGGGGGGTCGTTGATTTGCGGTCGGGTACCCGGCGATGAATTCCTGAAATCCACGAATTCACGATGTCGTAGCGCGATATATATATATATAGTAAACGCCGACAGCCGCGTCTATCGCCACGGATATTTTCGTCGTGGAATAACGAGTCGCAGTGGAAGGATTCCCTAAACTTGGCAGATAAACATCGAGAAACGGTCTCGACGGTAGTCGAAGAAACCCCCTCCGTTAATTAGCCAAAAAGTAAGGCCTCTCTTACGGTTCTCCTTCGCTTTTCTTTCCTGCGATACGCGCCACGATGGCACCGCCGTGAATAAAATACAGTCTCACAGTCCCCCCCCCCACCCCCTCTTCCCTTCCCCGCGAAACCCATCGTATCCCCGACTATCCGATACACACGAGCTCTCGCCCCCTCGCATACGAGAGAAGAACCAGCCGGAGAGCCCTACGGCGTTCTCCGTAGTTGTTTCTCGCGCTCGTATCATCCTCGTCGCGGGCCTTTCTTTTTACGTTCTCCTTCTCTCGCGTCGAACGGCCGATCCTAATCTCGATAATGACGCGTAATGGCTGCTGGCGTGAATGTAGCTCTTTGTCCGCGGCTCCTGTACCGGTCGTATATCTGTCCGGTACCGGGGAGGCCGAAACGGCCGTTTCCAGACTCTTTTTCTACGTCCACGTCGCGTCCCCCTCCCGAACCCCCTCTCGTCCTTATCCCCCTTTCAACCCCCGTCTCAGGCTGCAATCTCTATGCTTGGCAAGACGCCCTTCCCGAGAATTACGCTTAATCACTCTGTTCTGTGTAGCGCCGTTTGTACGTATGTGCGTGTGTGTGTGTGTGTGTGTGTGTGATTTTTTTAAAATTTTATTTTTGCAGAAGCGGTTATGAGAGTTCGATGACCACGAGCCCGCGGACCATCGACGCTACCATGGATTACCTGCAGACGTGCCTCATCTTTTACCTGCTGATCCTCTGCTTCTGCGGCGGACGTTCCATAGACATATGTAAGTAAACGTGTCAATTTATCTAAAGGAATCCGATTCGAGATGAGACAGCTTCGCGCTTTCGAG
Source organism: Polyergus mexicanus (assembly GCF_030449975.1). NCBI lineage: Eukaryota > Metazoa > Arthropoda > Insecta > Hymenoptera > Formicidae > Polyergus > Polyergus mexicanus. The sequence goes on from NW_027223323.1 coordinate 502,931, forward strand.
TCAAACTCAAACTGCATACATTTCTCAATTAACAATGACTTAAGTATTGACAATCAATCATCTCGATAATCATTAAATTAATTAACAGCTAAAACGTTGCATAAATATTATTTTCAATTTAATTAATTATTTCCTGTAAAAATCTTGAGATAAATGATACAATAAATTCTTTTATTTTCCACATATAAAACAATTCTTTTACGCAAAAGATATGGTTCAATTTCAAAAAGTCGTAATATTTATCGCTTAGTAGCAAAGAGTCGATCCTCTCCGCAAAATCAGGAGATCGTAGTGGCAGAATCGCGGTGGAAATACGTGTTTACATCCAAGGCTATAATTTTACCTTGGATGGGTGCCTCTGCCCCCCCCCCCGCGGTTTCACCCGATAAAAACAGAAAGACCTCCCTCCGTACCGCATTGCCCTTTGCCTTACGTTAAACCTCAGGCTCGGTTTCTACTCGACTTGGTTTCCATCCCATTGACTCCGGCAGCCCGAGCCAACCCCCCCCCCCCCCGTGTCAGGTAAACAGGGCGAGAAACTTGCAAAGTATCCGCCAAGAGTTCCAAAGTCAGCCCCGGGAAAGGCTTTTAGGTACTCGTTCGTGAAATCGAGCTCGAAACTTACGTATACGAGACGTATTTCGCACCCGAAGAATTTCTCGAGTAGTACCGAAAGATGGATCGTGATGGTTTCTCGATTCGGTTACACTGCAACGCGTATCATCCCTTTCCCTGAATGAGTGAGTAGATTCGAGTTATACGTGCATAAGCATAAAGTTTTCATAATAGAAACTTTCTTACTTTATCGTATGTCGATGTTATATCATTTCAATTTTGTAAATCGATTAAATTGTAAATTCATCAAGATTCCACTGTCCAAATGTTAAATAAAAGTTAGATGGAACTATTATGTCTGACGAGTCCTTGATAAGATTCATCGCCGATAATACTATAAAGTCTTTGTAAGTGCACAGTAATCGGCTTACGCTTTAAGGCTAAATATATCTGTACAACGATTATTACGAGAACATACTAAATCAGAAAAGTTGATGTTACCTTCAAACTCTTGGAATCTATGCGCCATACCATTCAACCTCAAAGCCGATACTTGTTTTACCTTTGATCCTGCTTATACTTATACTTGAGCATCCCGGTGTAATCCATGAAAATAACTATATATATAGCGCAAACTTCGCTAATTAAATTCTATCTGGTTATCAAAACAGCCCAACATAATCTTTGAGATAACAAGCGAAACAACGCCGATTAAAACGGCAAAATTATATACGAAAAAAAAATTTAGCCTGCAACTAATTAAATATGACATATTATTAACATTGTCACAAAATAAACAATGCATCGATCAATATGTCAGCCCGTTAGAATAAAAGCATGAAAAATAAGAAAATCGGCATATCAATTGTATCATTTCAAACACTTTTTTTATTCGCGCGTAAAAGTTAGAAATGGGATACGGCACACTTGGAATTTATTCGACCGTGATGCTTGCCGGGACCCGATCGAAACGCATTTTTAACACCGGTGACCGGAAGATTCATAGAGCCTTTCGTAAGTGGATCGACGTGCTCCGACACGGGAAAAGCGCGAGCAGCGGCGAAATATAAATAGCACCCCCGTCCTCCTCCTCCCCCGTACGAAAGTTGGAAGTAGACCGCGAAGGGGAGGGCCCCCCCTCCCCCACGGTGACTGAACTTGTACATCGGTGAATTCGCGGTCGTGTTAAGCGAGCCGGTCAGCCATAGCAGAACCGAAGGACGGTTGTGGGGCGCTGGAAGGGCTCGCCGAGCAGTTAAAGCGCGCATAAATTGCAATGTTAATGTTGCCAGCGATACATAAACATGTTGCACGTCGGTCGGATTGCGGTATCTGCGCGTGTTGCACACCCCTCTAGGTTCCTGGGCTGCGTGCCTGCGTGCATGCGTTCGTGCGTGCGTATGCGTGCGCGAAAGGGCGCGTACGGTTTCGCGTGCACCGAGGGCGATTGCTACGCGTAGACGCGTGCCTAGACGAGAGCGGCCATTGCCGCTCGCGTGTGTATTAACGCGCCCGTGTTTCGGTGTTGCGATAGGATAGGAGGTAATTATACAGATGCGTCATCCGGGAAAGGAGGGACGTGTGTATCTGACGTGGCAAAATTTTTACCGTACGTGAACACATGTGCGGCTGACGATCAATTTTTTTCGCATTCCGCGCGACATTCATTGATAACGGTGATTACGATGGCATAGCTAACGATGAGGATGTACTGATATGACTACATCTTTAAATAAATGACGAACATAAACGAGACTACAAACGCAAATATATTATAATTTAGATTTTAATAATTATAAATAAATATATGTTATGCATGTGCGCGTATGTGTGTGTAATGAGACGGAGAATGTATGTAGGAATAACGCATTTGTATATGTTGTGGCATCGAAAACAGACGGTAGAAATGTGTCCGGGGAGAACCGTCACGCGATCGAGTTCTCTTGCATTATAACATTGTCATCCCTCTATTACCTTCTTGATCCTCTCAACCCTCCTTTCCAATTATCTACAGATCCATTAGGCTCTAGCGTAATGGTGACGAAATTATTGCAGGAGTCTTCAGCATATTAACATAACAATGCGGCAATTACTGCCCCTCGTTTACGCTCTATCGCCAACCTACACAAATATAAAACTCGAATTACAGTTATAAAGATGTTATAAATTTAAAAAACTTAGCCTTCAAATAAATATGGGATTTCTCTCGATTTAAATATCTCTATGAATAGTGGTAATAATAAAAATTTAAATCATAAGACACATATTGAAAAGAATTCCATGTAATATTGCATTATTATACATTTTTTTACTATTTTGCATATAATTTGAACAGAATCAGATGTATCACAAGTTTGTGTGCAAAGAGTCTTCAGATTGAGCGCCATCGATATTCCTTTCGCGAAGAACGCTATAATTGAAGCGATCATATCCTGTGTGCGCGGATAAACGGATTATTTTTACAGTCATCTATACACGAGTGCACAAATACACTCTCACAATCGTATACCCTTCGTAGATACACTTATCAAAACATTCGCCGGTTATCATTACAACTTGTCACTCCTTTGTACGCTCGGTGCAGGCATTAATACTGGCTGACAGCTTCTGCGGGGCTTGTTTGAAAAGCGCGATTATTCGTACGACAAAGGCACCGCCAACACCGCTTTCCGCACGTGTACATCGTATGTCTCTCGAATATAAAATCCCCGCGACGTAAACATTCCCAAGCCGGTATTCCGACATCTGTTTCTTACCCTCACGCAGACACCGATCTTGTCGTTCGGCTTGATCACGCGCCAGAACCGCGCCAGAACGACAGTTTACGCTCTTCGTCCGCGGTACGCAAACTCTTGAAGATCTCTTCGTCTCCCTAACGACTCTGGATAAATCGCTTCGAGTGCAATCGACTTAACCCCGCGTCTCGTCATCCGGAGGCGCAGCCTTCGGGTACATTCTCGGCGAACGAGAATGAATCGGGAGAATCAAGCGGGATTGACACATTGAAAGGATGTCAGCTGGGCGGGAGACGCCAAGCGAAATAATCCTCGGCTTTCCGCGTTGCCACGATCGCGCGTCTCTTCTATTTTTCGGACGATATATCTCGCGATCGCGTCGTCGTTTCGGAATATATGGTATACGCGAGCGAATGCGATTATCGCGAGTCTCTGCCACGTCGCGATAAACCCGTTCGCATCTCGTTTTGCTGCGAGAGCGACGGCGCCCCGATGGCATTGCGGAATGTATCGAGTAACGAATCCGAGGGACGTCTCGTGCTTGACGCGTTGAAAGGACATCAACTGTCAGACATCGAACGTCGAGTGTAATAATCCCCGACTTTCGGGTTCGAAGGGCGCCCGTCAATCCGCCGCGCGGATCTGTATTTTCATAAGGCCAACCCACGAAAGCAAACACCGCGTGCCCGGTTATACGAGCGCGAAGGGTTGCGTGCCCTAAAACCCTTCGCGCAACTGACATTCACTGGAACGAAAGAATTAGACGATGTGGACGGCGCGATCGAGAAAGAAAGGATTTATTTTCTTCAATGACACGTGTCAAATGTCCTCTCGCTTTTTCATTCTTACGTAAAAAAGAATCGAGAATTGGCAAATTCATCGATTCAAAGATTATTGAAGGACGGACACGTATATTATAAAACAATACGATTATTATTATTTTTCTATTTTTTATCGAAAATTGTAAATGATTTGATATTTAAATAATTCTCTTCCATAATTTAATATTAATTTTACAATTTCTAAAAATGAAAGCAAACTAAATTAAATTAATAGATAGTTTCACAAAAGAACAATTCAATATAAAGCATCTTTATCTCTTCTAATATCGATTAACATCAGTCACAACACACTAACGAATAAAACTGGTTAGTTTTGACAAATATCCAGGCAACGAAGGCAGAAACCACGTACAAAAAGGTTGCACTTTCGACCCTCGGAGTCTAAGTAACGCATGCAACTCGAGACGGCGATTTTCAGTCCACGGTGGATAACGCCTGAGGGGGTTTCAAGGGTGGAACGGCCGCGACGAGGAGAAGGGAGCAGGGAATGGTGGATAGAATAGAAAGGGCAAGAGAAAGAGAAAAAGAGAAAGAGAAACCTTAGGGAAATAGAAGGGACGAAAGGGTCGTGTAAAAGTAGTACTTCCGTTCTGCCAGTCGTCGCGGCGCCAGGGGGACGGGCATGCGCAGTTTCGTCGAGGCAAGTTACCTTCTGCTTAGAATGAATGTTTGTTTTCTCTGAAAGAGGCGAAAATGGCTCCCTAGAAGGTCCGAGGAAACCGCATCTCGGCCTTCATGGCCGTACGAAAGGGTACGCGTTATCTAGGGGTTGCGAGCCCGGAATGCACGAACTTCTTTCGAGGTCGACGCTCTTACAAACATTCATTCTAATTTCGCCGATGCCCGGAAAATGAGCGCGGTGTTGCACTCGAGAAGGAGAACATTGCGGCAGGTTATCCACCTGCTAATTTCGTTGAATAAACATAACAAACTGCCGTCGCAATGAGACATACTGAGAAGGTGATTTATCGCTAAAACACACAAACCATATTCTAAATAATTTCCAAGTTACATGTTATTTAAGAAACTTGAACGGAATTAAATGTCGCATGTTGCATGTTGATAAAAATAATACATACACACCGGATGTATATGTTCATCTTTAAAAAAAAATTTTTTTTTTTTCTTCAACGACCTATTAGCATATTTTGCAGACGATTCTTAATATCTTATTTTTATCATAACATCTTAAATTACACAATAATGTAAATTTTCGTAACAGAATGATTTGATATATGTGCAAGGGACAATTCGTACATTATGATTAGTCGAGACATTTTGATGTAAAAAAAAAAAAAAAGGTTGAGTTAACCCAAGGTGCGAATCATGATTTATGCGCTAATATCGCGCTGCAATGAGATGGGAGATTTTAATATGTTTTTCCGTGAAAGAGTCCCGGTCGTAATTAATTTACATTCGCGCTCGACAAGAGAAGTGTAAGCGAACGTAGCGAGAGCCGGCCGCGACTTTGGTGCGCCGCGTCATTAATAATAATCCTGGAATTAACAAAGGAAGGGGATGCAATATTAAATCCACCGAGTTAGAAAAGCCCTGTTTTGTTGGCATCTACCCTCATATTTCCTCTATCTTTCTCTCCTAATTTGCTGAGAGATTCTTCTGTGCAATTTGCTTCGCTAGTATTATAAAAGCTGAGCTAATTACACGCCGTATTCGTCCACCAAAGGCGGTATCTTTGATTTCATCTGGAATATGGGAATGAAATTATATACTAGACGCGGATGCGTGTAGATTCACAACGAGATGTGTGTGTTGTATAAGAGGGTATAATATACTTAATAATTTTTTCTAAGATTATAGAAAGCAATTAAAATTTCCATACAGTGGTTTCCATATAGCCGAACTATAACCAAGTACATGTTAAATTATTAAAGTCAGCCTCGCCTAGATAAGGATGTGACTTAGACTGTGTTGAAGGTTAATTCAGAACCGTTCTCGAGAATCATTCGAAGGAGTGGTTCGCTACTCGAATACAATGGGAATACTTTGCGGGAGAGGACAAATGATAGCAGAGAAGGAGATCTCTGTGCTTGTAAAGAGGAGATTTACGATATTGCGCAATTCGTAGATCTCTCCAAACAGATCGCGCGCAGCTTTCATCGCCGTTTCAACTTGTAACTTGAGCGCGTGGAACTTTCCGATTCACATACAATGCCGAGATATTTCAATTACCATTTCGGTATTTCGAGATTCGCGGAAAATCGTTTATCAACTCGATCCGTACGTACAAATACACATGGGAACGTACGAAATAATAGCGAAGAGACGCGAATACGCGCTCGTAGAAGACTATCGCGTAACAACGAATATAAAAGCAGCGATACCGGATATACACGGTGAAAGAATTTTTCTCGGAATTTATTACGGATTTTTCCATTACAATCTACGTCGCCTCGTGTACGAACGTATTGCGTTCTTCTCCGGGCGCGGTTTGTTCGCCGACCGTTTTCGTGGCTGTCTCGGGTTTCGTGGAGAAGCCGTCTCTGGGAAAGAAGCGGTTATCAGTTTGACAGTGACGCGGTTAGAGGAGGAGAGTCGAGAACGTGCGCGCCAAAGTAGGGTTGCGAAGGCATTCAATTTTCCTCTTCTCGCGGACGGAGGGCGGCACACACCCTTCCGTTCGGAGCTGTCACTCCTTGAGAGTTATGGTTACCGAATGAGTGGCTGGGGCGGGCCAAACGTCGCATAACTTACTTCTTCTTCTTCTTCTTCTTCTTCTTCTTCTTCTTCTTCCCCCATTGCCGCGCTCTTTTCCAGGATGTCTATAAATACGAGAATCGAACCTGCCTGCTTACCCCAGCTACTCATAGAAGCGACGAGGAAGGGCCTCTCGTTACCCGCGCTGGGATGCTGCACGTCGCGCGCCGCATCGGGCACGTACCGGAAGAAGCGCGGCGCGAGAACGATCGATCTCCGGGAATCTTCGGGATCGTACGCCGGGTAGCGTTGATTATACTAGAGACTTATTTGTCTGTGAATGCGTTTTTTGCCCCTTTAAAGAAACTCGAGGCGTTCGGTCTCCTCGAGGGTATTTTTAGCCAATGTACAAACGATAATTACCGGAAATTCCTACGTAATTGTTTCCTCGTCTCTCGAGACACGTTGAAAGTGTAATAAAACTTTATAAATTATTATTTCTGAATTTTTTATCATCATTTATATGTATTTGAATGATAGATGATTCGATTTTTTGTTCATAAACCTAAGGAACGCTAAATATAATTATTTATGCGTAAAAATATAAAATAAAAAGAAATATTTCTCTAATTTTTATTATCGCGCCTGCGGTAGTTTTAGTTGTCTAAAACTTTGATAAACACATTAACCATCACTTTTAAGAGATATAATTTTATAGATATAACTTTTTATATATACCTCTCTTCTCTCCATTCGTATAGATGCGTTGAGATCGATATCGGATTCTAAAACTTATAGTATTGTTAGAGAAATCAAATACTCGAAGGACTCGAAGAATACTTTGTAGATTTGTTCTCTTGCTCTCTATATAAATTGCCTCGTTTTAACCAGACTAATAAAGATTACAGTTAAAAAAATTTCTCAAAATAAATGAGAATTTTATCACACATCTGCATATTATGATAAATTTTTTGCTTCTTTTTATCGCATTCAAATTCGACATATATTCGGTGATGTTTGGAGAAAAATGTTTACAACCCTCTTATTTACGTCAGATATGTTTTCGGTGCCAGACATCCGTGACGATGAAGAAAGAAGCGGTCGGAAGAAAAGTTTGTAGATTTAAGATCGTTAAGACGAATAAACGAGCTCGATAATCGTTGACGGTTCCGACGATGGCTCAGGAAACAGCTGTCGTTAGGGTCATTCGGGGCTGAATTTTCTACTCGGATTTATCGAGTTTACCGAAGCACCGCGATTTCTCGCTAAAGATCTGTATATCATTCGCTCGTTTCCCGAGAATCCTGACACGATCTTATGCCACGCTAACAGATCTGCTTTGATCGCTCCACAAGGTACGACACGGCCCCACTCGCTCGCGAGTGCCGCTTTGATCGTCGGCGAGAGCCAGGCGAATATGTAATTTCAAAGTCGTCGTCCGGTACTTATCTTTCTTCGATTCTCCAAATGGAAATCCGTTCTCGGTATCGCGTTATAAGAGCCGTAATTATCGCGATGCGTCGACCGATAAAAACGGCGCTCCCGGAACGGCGCCTGCGTTGTCTTTTTCATCGTTTTCGTCCGCGCGGCATGCGGTGTTGACCTCGAAAAAAGTAGCCCCACGACGCATAATGAAAGCCTGATTAACTCCAGTTCTTGCCGAAAATAACAGCGCGAAATGCGCGGCACGCCCCTCTCGAGAAAATCTTGTTTAAAACTTGTTTAAAACAGCTTTTAATAAACGAGGAAAGAATGTAGGCTAATGAAAGCGTATCGTTGATACGAGACAAATAATTTATCGACTTTACTATAATTTCTTAGGACAGTTATAATTTTTATTACAAGATTTTATTTCGCTTATAATTTCAAACATAATTTTATCATTTTAACGAGAAAGAGAGATGGAGAGAGAAAATTTTAATTACAATAATATATGTTATAAAAAATTAAAAAATTATAGAATAAAAATTAATATCCAATCAAGAAAACAAATTATCGCTGAGGAAAAAGTCTCAGATTTCACATCGCGGAGAGAGTATTATGTTATTAGATTATTAAAGTTCTCTTACACGCGTATGCGCGCTTAATAAGTGGGCTAACTACACGCAAGGTTTATATCGTTCATTTGTTCTCACATATAATTGAAGCAATTTCCTTTATTTGCAGCACAATGCATCGCACCCCTGGGGATGGAATCGGGCGCAATTCCCGACGCGGACATCACTGCGAGCTCTAGCTTCGATAGCGGAAACGTCGGGCCGCATCGCGCACGGTGAGTGAATTACCGATTTGTTTATGCAGCGCATCGCACACAAATCCGACGCGATACAAATCCGGAAATTCGATCATATTAACTCCGTTACGGACCGTGAAAAACGCAGCGACGTGCGTACGCATCGCGAGATACATCGGCATTATATTCGTGTAGGGAATATTCGACGATATTCGAATCAACTTGACCGTTCGTTGATGCTATGCGTGTCGAGTGTGCCGTCCGTTAACTAAAGGCTTACTCGTGAAAAGTTCTCCATCTATCTACTCGAACTCTAACTGGCTCTCGACGTGGCTATTTAAGACGCGCTCCAACGGAAGCTGGAAGTCGTCGTCTTCGTGGAACGCGATGGATCATCCGTAAATCGAACGATTCGACGAGCCGCACGGACGACACGTCCGTCATCCTGTCTAATCCTCGAGATAGTCGATGATCGACCGGTCACAACGTATATTAATCACGTCCTATTAAACTGCAACTCGGCTCTAATTCGGCCTTCAAACTGCAACGAGGATTAATGACGCGCATCGTCCCGCATACCGGAGCCGTTTCTATCGGCCGTTCCAAAGCTCTTAGACGTCGTTAACGTGCCCGTCGCATACTCCTTTGATTATGCGTGTCAGCTAATTACCATTCCGGCGGGACAAACGCGCAACGCGGCGAACGAACGGGGAACAGCACGACGAGGGACGGATGTCCAAACACAAGGAGAATCATCGGGACCACCTACAGCGCTAATAAACTCGCACTCGCGCAAGACATTAACTCCACCGGTGCCCTTTCGCCCGTAATTGAAATTCTGCCGCATTAACCGAGCCGTGCGTGAATTTTCAATATTCCGCCGAGTGTAATCAACTCGTCACTATTAATCAATCATCCAAGCACGAATACGAAATATATTAATGCGTTAAATTAATCGCGAATATATGTATTCATGAGGCACGGGATAATCATCAGTTAATAGATAAAATAGAGATGCTAAAGTCGGTAATAATAATCGATCGCGTCATGCGAGTGCCCCTTTGCTGCAACAGCGTCGATATCGTTCCTTCAGACCGCATTGTCGACTAGAACTTCTTTCACGGTATTTTCATGGCTTCGTGATATTGCGGGCTTCCCGACGAATACCCCTATTTACCTATCCGCTTACTCTAAAATACTTTTATCCGCATTATATTGTAATCGGAAAAGCAGTCCTTTTTATAAGACTTAAATGCAAAATTCTATAATCCTAATATTTTTTTTTTTTTTTTAATTTATAGCTAACACAAATTTCTTTGAAAAATAAAATTATTTTCTTCATTTATCACGCGTACTCTTACATGTCACTCATTTGTATAACGTGCTGTAATTGTCATAATTATGATAAAACACACGAGATATATATATATATATATATATATATATATATATATATATATATATATATATATATATATAGATATAGTATGTATAAAAGTGGAAAAATATCCTCTTGAAGAAATTTTCTCGATCGTTCAATAACGCACTGTTAGAGACTACTATCCTATTCACCTTAGCGACGAATCATTTCTCTTCAGACAGTTCCCAAGTCCGATCTCGAAGCTACGCGCATCCTTCTCGTCCGACAAACCATTCCTCTCGATAATCGTCCCCTCCGTCTAAGGACGCGCTCCGAGCTCCGATTCCGCCGACGTTGGCAGCTCGCAGTCCAAGTCGGCGTAATCGCCCGTTCAGAGATTTATCGCGGGCCAAGAGTACCGTGCACGCGGAATGTCTTTGATGCCCCGAACTGTATCAAAGTGGCAGCCGGGCAGTTCGAGGTCTCTTAATGGGCTATGAGTTATGATCTCTCGCGGTGGTAGAATATTATTACCTTCTCTCTTTCTCGCTCGCGCTCCTTCCCACATCCGTGCCGCTTCCATCGCGTTTTCTTTTACTCGCTCTATATGCGTTTCGCTTCTAAGCAGTGGTATCAACGCAGAGTACTCTCTCTTCCTGTTTTCTCACGCTACGGCAAAATATCCTCTCTCTTTCTCTTTTGCATTGCCAAATCACGTCGAAAGATGCCCTTAAAGACACACAGCGAGCCCTAGTCGACCGCTTTTATTGCCTTCAACGTCAAAGCAACACTTAAAGTTCTGACACTTCAGAAGGCTCACCTCTTTATTGCGCGAGAGCATTTTTGCTCGACGCGCGTATGCACGTGAGTTCCGCCGCGGATTCGCTTCTTCCGTCACGCCCCTCTTTTTTTCCTTTCTTTCCTTAAATTTTTCCTCGACGAACAATTTTCGTACGCGAGATACCTTCGTGTAAGATTCGTGGAGGATCCCGTTTGGAATTCTCGAGGAAATACTTTCATAAGCTTTTCACTTTTCGTTAATAAAGACGATGAAAAAATTCACGTTGCATCCCTCTTACTCGGTATATAAATATTTAATCTTATTAATGAATACTTAAGAGATAATACAAGTTTATGGATTATCGTAACGAGAATAGCCGGCTTAGTAATTTACGTCGACTGAAAGAATTCGAAACAGATTCGTTCTCGTCGGCTTAATTTACGAGTCGTGGAATCGTCCATGGCATACCACGGTAACACGTGCGTATTTCACGGTCGTATCGCGCAGACAGAAGGAGGGTTTTTTAATGCCACAGACGAGTCCGCGAAAGGTATCTGCGAATACAATTATTAGTCGGCTCTAAGTGGCTTCGTCGCTGTTCCCGCGACGGTGCCACCTCATCTTTAATTCATGTCATCCGGGGACTCGGTTCGATCGATAAATTATAATTTCACCCCGTATAGCGCGTTGGCGAGCTGACGGTTATCCGTCAGACACGCGGCCGATCACGTATTTGTACGATTTCCTCCGAGCAACGATGTCGGTGTTCCCGCTCGCTTCGCCGCTCTTCTGTTTTGCTATGACCGCGATAACGATTTTCTTATCAACGGACGCAGGCGCGAACCCCTTACGCATTGCAAATACTGAATGTTGAAAGGAAAACTTTAACATTACAAATTCGCACTGTATTCTCCGTTCATTTCATATTCAGTAATGTTTACATAATTCTAAAATGCCTTTTTCCTTTACAAGCTTCGATGCAAAACTATAAACGAAAAATATCGCGAAACGAAATACGGTAAACCTCTCGAATTTGCATGCAGATAAAAATGTATGAATCCGTAAAAGCGTCCGCGAGACGGGAAAGTTCAGAGTCGCGCGCGTTTGGCGACTATTTTCCTTTTCACGAGGGATTCCCCCGGAGAAGAAGCTGTCTTTTCCCCTCGACGATCGTAGCGCGATAAGAAAGCGGGAAAGAGAAAATAAAGATCCGTAATCCCAAAGCAAATATTTATTCTTCCAGGCTCAAGCAGGAGAGCCACGGAGGTGCCTGGTGTCCGAAGCAGCAGATCACGGCGGAGCCGCGCGAGTGGCTCGAAATCGATCTTCACACGGTGCACATGATCACAGCGACTGGCACTCAGGGCCGCTTCGGCAATGGCCAGGGCGTCGAGTTTTCAGAGGCGTACCTGCTGGAATACTGGCGACCGAAGCTGGGAAAATGGGTCCGCTACAGGGACTTTCGTGGCGAGGAGGTGAATCTAATACTTCAATCTTTCTTTGTACGAATAATCGATCGATTACCGTGTCAAATAAAAGATTTAAGGCCTGTTATCATGATCGATTATTGAAAGCAATAGCAATCTAGAATAATCGAGGTCAGGAGTATCCCGAAATAATGTGACATAGAATAGCTTAATCAACGTATGTATTTATAGATTGCGAAGTAGCAAATTGGAAGGTATAGAAAGATTTGTCAAGCGCGTAGTCTGAGGTTGCGAAATTTATTATACATAATCCGCTGTCCCGGATATATCCACTCGTGCCATTTGCCACGATCGATTTAATCGTGCAAATCTTATAGAAAGACATTTCGCCGAACGATTTGATTCGATACGGCGATCCAAGCCACGAGAAAGAGTTACGTACGTATACAGACAAAGTTCCGCGGTTAAATTTAGTCGCGGGCAATAACGCATAAAGCCGAGCGTGCGCAGATTATTGAGAATGATTTGCAGCGGTAACCGCGGACAGTAACTAAAGGATGACGTTAACAAGACGTAAATCTTCAATGTAATATGTCGCGCTGGAAAGTCCGGATACACGATGTAATTTATATACAGATATACTGGTAACCGTGAACCCAAGTCTTTAATTAGCGTCGACCCGCGATAATCACACGCTGCCGGCGATTTACTCGCTCGGCGAAAATAAACTCCGCGCAGTCGCAAGTTCCGGCGAATTTCGGCGAAAATGGTGAAGTTTGACGTACGCGGTCCGTGAATCTTCGCTGGACTAACCGACGCGAAATTAAGGAAACGTCCGCGTGCATCTCGTAAAATCACTCGTGTCAGCGCCCGGTACACGCTACTTATTTAACGCATGCCTGCTCGCGCTTCGTCTCACGAAAATACATCTCGGGCGGACGGACGGACTCGCGCCGAGGAATGTCATCGATTTCCGAAATGACGAAAGGAAAGAGAGACGAGCGTCCGATCGCGTCAAGTTAACTTTTTCCTTGGGAGTTAGCGGGCAGGGTGGTGCTACGAGCTTATTTGTACAGCAGGGTGGATCAATAAAATGAGGGAAGGGAAGGTCGTAGCGTGCACGCGAGTTAGACGATTCCAGCTCACCTACATAGACGTACCTGTCTGAATACGTGAATTCTATGAAGGCCAAACTCGAAAGGAAGGATCTCGAGCCGCATTTGCATGCAGCTGCAAAGCCATTTGCTTTTACGTATATTATTTCCCCGGCACGCGCGAAGATTACATACTCTTCCAAGATTTTCATCTATACATTCTTCGAAATGAACCAGCGAATATACTTTAAGACATCAGATATTAAAATAATTATACAATTCTCTTAAATTTTTCTGATGTCATGTCGATCTTTGCACCCGACACTGGTAGCGTAAAATTTAAATCACAAAAAAAAACTAAATAAAACATTGGTATAATTCTCACTTTTCTCATATTTTGATGAAGAAAATTTAATAAAGTTTTTTAAAGTAAAATTCGTCAATTCTATTTTAGTAATGTTTCTTCTACATTTTTGTAAAGAAAAGAATCTAAAATTTTATATCCAGAACTATGCAGGACAATTATTTTTATTGATTCGCGCATAGCACAAATCAAATAATAGTCTCGTAAAAAAATAAAACACGAAAAATATGATTTATTTCGCGATATTTGCATATCTCATATAATGCGCCTGTAGCGCGATGTACCTGTTTTAGAGAACGGAAGAGGCCACCCAGAAAATAGCGGCGGTAGGGATAAACCTGCAGAAATTTGTGTCTCTTCCTCCCGCTGTGCGCTTCGCGTTGTCCCTCGCCGCTTAATTATACAACGACACTCGGCTTATCCGATGCGTAATCTTTCTTAACAACCCGATCCGATATGGGCGATGTCGGTAGAAACCATGTGGTCCTGTCGTCGCCCATATTTTACGGTCAATGATTTCGAAATGCAACGATTATTAAAATTGATGCCATAAAATAAAATAACTCTTTTTAATATTCCCGATAAAATAATGAACAACGTGCATTTTTGTCTTTATATTCTCGGCAACATCACTGACCATAGCTGATGGTAATTAATAAATATCACTATATAGTATCAGCGCAGGCACACAAATGACAGTAATATTTATCACACGTAAATTCATATAATCATGTTGTACCGCCCATTGGGTGTTTCCACTTAAATTAAGCCATAAGATGTCTTATCCTTCCGCGACGGCACGTAACCATCAACGCCGCCTCTAAAACGGTTCAGCTACTGACGGTAGCAGCCTACCGTGGCCAATCCAAGAGAGACACACACGAGAAACATTAACATAAAATGGGCGTTGATCCCGTTCTCGCATCATTTCACGTCGCCCGTTGAAATTCGCCTACGACGAAAAGAATGACGAGAAACCGTGGCAACGGTCGAGGAATAATTTGAGAGACGATCGCTCGCCTCGACACGCCGGCGCGGCGGTGCTTGAGAAAAGTCTTTCGCGATAAAAGCAGAGACCGCGGCGCATGCGGGCCGGTATGCAGGACGCGTGGGCGCGAAGATAAATATCGGGATTACTTATTTTTCCTGGCGTACGTCTCAACGGCTCGTAAATGCCGTCGTAATTTGGTCTCCTCGCTCGATGCCGCGGGTCTTTCGGGAATTAAGATTCGCCGCACCTTCCCGGAGCGCCGAGCATCGCACGCGAAACCGACCACCGTATTTCGTGTGAGTCATCTTCGTAAAAAGATTCGATAGCACGGTCGGTCGCGTCACGAGTGAACGAAACTTGGGATGTGAAATAATCATGAGCGATATAAGCGGCGATACGAAATGTCCAGAAATATATTTTTCGCCAACCGAGTCGAAATATTTCATATCAATGGATGAAATCTTTTTGGATATGAAGTAAAAAAACATAACAGATAAATCATGAAAACATTACAAAGTTGCAATATACATTAGCGAGCTAAAGGAAAACCTACACAATACATGCTATGTATTCATATATTTTAAAACTACATCTTTTTTTCTCTTGATTTTTTTTTTCCTTAACATTTAATATCTCATATATTTTATTTTCGTAATAAATTTTAGTCTTATTAACGCGATATATTAAGATACAAGGATTAAAAGCTCCTATAGATCAATGAAAGCTCCTCTCCTCGTTTTCGGACGTACAGAAATAACTCTTACTTTAAGTACAATCGTCGAGGGGAAACAGGACGCTGTTACGTACACTCTGCGAACCTATACACGTAACAGTCAACCTCCGGAAACATCCACGATGCGGTTCCGTCGCCTGGCAGAAAATTTCTCACGTGTCGGTTCATTGTATTTGCCCATCCGCGACGCCTTGGTACCGTCCGTTTCAATGTGCTAAACATCAGGTACCGTGTCGCGGTGCAAATAAAACGGTGTCAGCTACCGGCCCCCAATTACCGCGCCACCCGGCGCGGAACGTGCCAGTTCGCGCGGTCACGAGAATCATCTTTAAACGTGTTTCCCATCACAATCGTAAGTTCATTTCTAGTAAATAGAAAAAGGAAAAATACACAAAGAAATAGAAATATATTCTTGCAAAGCATAATATGCAACTAACCTGCTGGATATCACAATAGATAATATACGGGAAAATAATATACGGCATGCGATAACGCCAATAATTTTATATTATTAATAATATACTATAATATACTATTAATAATATATTACCATATATATATTCTCTATATATATTATATAATATATAGAGAAATTATAATTACTAATCGCCAATTAGATTAAAAGCAAGTTTATTGGTTTAGAAAATTAGAAGCACTTTTCGTTTCGCTGATCATACAGCATATAATTAATTTACGAGCCTATAATTGAATTTCACGAAGGTGCTTCAAAGAATATCAATATCTATTAAATGTTGACTTGTATTTTTTTTACCGCAAGACGAATGTCTATAATTAAACTCGATCGTGGTGCGTGTTGTACGGAGAATCGATTGAGCGTATTAAATTGATTAATATCCCGATATAATAGAACATTATTTAACGGCCGACGAGCATAACCATAATAGGAAAGAAGGAACAAGCGTATAAGGGGTGAAATAGAAAATAAAGAAGTGTTCGCACCTGTCGGGATCACAACGGTGATGGTTACACGGTCACGTAACCGACCGTACGTGAGAATCTCGCGCGAGCGAGTCAGAAGGCGCTGGCGAGATCATAAGTGGAAAATAAGAGGTCCTTTGTTCCAAAGGGCCTCTACCCTCGACGTCGTCCGAGAAATTCCTCGATCCTATCCGGCGATATATACGTTTCGACCATCTCGCGCGCGCTCGACCGATCGAATAGAACGAGCCTTGTTCTATGTGAGAGAGAGCGTGCCGAGCCTGAAATCACGCTGCGCAGAAATACTACGGTGCGTCGTGGCGCAATTTATATTACGGGCTTGCGAAAAATCTCGCTATCTCGCCGCCTGAATGTCCGTAAATGAGGCAAGGGTCAAGATGCTACATGGACGCTGATTCATCTCAGGCATCGGAGAAACCCCGCGTCTATCTATCTATTCACTGATAACTTAACATAACGCGTAGCATGAATACTATCATTCGAACACATCGTATTATATCCCGCTCTACCAATCATTATCTGATATACATATCTATATATATATATATATCGTTTGCATACAAGTTGGAATAATTTGCGAAGCATTTTTATGCATCTCTCGGTATTTGCTCTCTGATATTTAACATATGTCGAAAAGGGAATTGAAGTGAGATACGAAATTTTTTTGGGGGAAAATATTGGAGATGCGATGATACTAAAAACCAATTCCTAATATTTTGTTTGTTTAGGTTATCGAAGGGAACAGAAATACCTATCTGGAATCGAAGAAGGAACTGGAGCCACCGATATGGGCGAGCAAAATTCGTTTCCTACCCTACAGTTACCATCGTCGCACTGTTTGCATGCGCGTTGAATTGTACGGATGTCCTTGGAACGACGGCATCGTTTCGTACTCGATGCCTCAAGGTGACAAGCGTAACAACTGGGAATTCTTCGACGCGACTTACGATGGTTATTGGGACGGACAGCTTCTCCGCGGCTTGGGACAACTGACGGACGGCAAAATCGGACCGGACGACTTTAAGATAAGGTACTATGATACCTATGACAGAAGTCAGGGATGGGTCGGCTGGAAGAACGATACAAGGTCCGCGCAGCCGCTCGAGGTCAAATTCGAATTCGACCACGTTAGAGAATTCTCGGCTGTTCACATCTACTGCAACAATCAATTCACCAAGGATGTGCAGGTAAGATTCGTTAACAATGTTCTATGCTTTTTTATATTAAGGAGATTTAATTTACAAATTCACGACACGAGGCGGGCGCGCAAATTGTCGATTACACAGATGATTATATTTCTACGCTTATATTTCCGTGGAAACATATCTCATTTTTTCGTTATTCACTTGCATGTATATATTTTTCACGATAAATTTTTAAGTATTAGAAAAACACGCTCGAGACTGATTTATGATCGTGATTGATTTATGGTCGATCTAGAGATTCTCGAGATGTCTGCCACTGTCATTAGCTACGTACGTTCATTTATCATATATCTTGTTATACATTTCGACTAGTAAGATAATCGTCGCGACCGTTCCTTGTACGTATTTGTACGATAATAAGCAAGAAAAACTATAAATGGATATGCGTACCGTATAAAAAGGAAATTGGAATGGCTCGCGGCAGTGACTTGCCGGTGAGAACGAAACGGCTGTTGAATAAAGTAGACGGTTGGCGGAGGACGGAGAAAAAGGCGCAAAAAGGAAAGACGGACAGTCGCGGCAAAATGTGCGCGAAGATCCTTCGCCAGCCTTTAATCCACACCCAGAGAATAAAAAAAAAAGGGAAGTAAAAAAAGAAGCCGTGAGGTTGAGGAGACGATGTATACAGCACGAAATCCAGTTTTCACGTCGGAGTCAAGGTCGGACGTAGGATGGGTAACGAGGCGCAACAACGGTTAGCCCCTGGGTTCGGCTGAAACGGACGGAAGGAGAGAAAGGAAACGACTCGCGGGTTGCTGGATCCTCGTTTCACTCGAAGCGGCTGCGCGGTGACCGTGGCTTTGCCGGAGACGTCAGTTTTTTCGTGAAAATTTTTCGCCCCTACGATCTTTTTACGCCCGAGTGTTTACATAATGGCTCGCTGAACACTCGGCTCTAACGGCAGTGAGACGTATTTTAATAAAATAATTCGGCACTTAGACGCTCTAGAAATAACGGAGCGTGATGTTCCAAGAAAGGGCTCCAATCAAAACTGAACGAGCAGATTGAAAATAATTCAACCAAGCAGATTGAAATTAAATCACTCAATAAATTATACTCGATTACATTCGTCAATAGTAAATTATTAAAGTTAATTAACTGATAAACATAATGCGAAAAAAATGTCTCTCAATATCTTTCAAATCGTCTAGTTACAAATCAGAGACTTTACTGTATGAAAATTTTATTCGAGCCAGGAAAATTCGGATTAAATATACAAATATAAAAAAAAATATATTGAGAAATATATTTGTTTTTAGTTTAAAAAAAAAAAAGAAAAAAAAACGAAGCAGATAGATTTGTGTGTAACGGCCGAGAATCATCAAACATAATTTTTTTTCCACGCAAAAAAAAATAATAATTTTGATTTATAATTAAAAGAAATGTAATAGCAAATTTTAACAGTACAATTAAATTACTTTTCATAAATTCCTTATTGTGTAGAAGCTCGTGCAAAGAGTTAATATGCATGATGTCAACAATCACATAATATTCGCCGTGCGCGAGGAAGTAACGATACTTAATACGCGTGACAATTGGTCATGAAAATTTTGCGCTCCATATATTATACGCGCGGAAATCTCAGTATAATGAGTCGCTAAACACTCTCCTACCGGTATCAAGATTTATCTGAATAGAGCGTCTCATTACCCGGCTCGAGCCCGATTGTGTGCCCGCGATCGAGCCGACTGGAGAATCATGGGGCAGGCCGACAACGAGTAGCAGTCAAGGCTGAAGATGCAACCACAGTGATTCGTGAAAGGGAGAGAGAGAGAGAGAGAGATATTCACGGAATAGGGATCGAAAGAGATGAAGACCCGAGGGAGTAAAATAGAGAGGGACATATCGAGAACAGAACGGGACGCGATGCTCTCTTTCCCTCTTTCTCTCCCCTGTATACAATGGCAGCAAGCGACGACCGAGAGAGCAGATACGCCACGTATTCAAATACAATACCGACGGTCTAGCAAGTCGGCAGTTCGGCGAATGGGGTTGCGGAGTGGCAGGAGCTACCCCTAAACGACCTCTCCTATTAACAAGCGCGCGCTCGCGCGGATAGGACACGTCTTCCACGAAAGACAGCGTCTCAAAGCATCGCCAACCTCTCCCCCTTCGTCTTTCGCTCCATGGCTTCACGGCTGCCACTTCCTCTACGTCGACTTCCTCATTCTCCCGGCGCATCCGCGGGCGGTAGGCTTCAGTACGTCGAAAATCCATACGCTTCCGTCTTTGGATCTAAGGGAGTTAGATAATCTCGGCTTTGTAATCATCGTCCCTAACTCCTATGCTGTATCCTAGTTCCATATTCTCTCTCTCACTCTCTAGCCTCCGTCCGCTTCACACGACTCACGACTTGGATTCCCTAAGCTGAATTGTCTTGCGCCTTCGAGGGATGAAATTAGCATTCCACGCGTCCTCGCTCGTTCTCGGAACGCGTCCGTGTGAAATATACTCCGTATTATCAAAACCGTCGATGTCACATCCCGACGCGTCGTTAACTAGTTATCTGTTACCTATAGTAATAACGGCGATAATACTGATTACGCGAGCGTAATCGAGTGCCAGTGGTATGCTTCCGATCAAATTAATTCCGCATGGTAACTCTAAATACATAGCGCTTTATCTGATAGGTCGAATTGTCTGCGGTAATCAAGCTCAATAATCCAGAATGGCGTACGATGTGCTAAAATGCCGGTCGGGAGATTATTCATCCGAGAACACATCGTATCTCTTTTTTTCTGATTCAGGTATTTTCTGAAGTCAGCATCATGTTCAGCATCGGCGGCAAGTATTACACGGGTGATCCGATCGTATATACCTATATGGAGGACAGAATCTTCGAATACTCGAGGAATATCACGATCAAACTGCACCACCGGATCGGCAAGTTCGTCAAGCTGAGATTCAGCTTCGCCTCGCGATGGATTATGATCAGCGAAGTCACCTTTGACTCCGGTGAGTGGCAACGCATGGCTTCGGCAATTTTCCTCGATTTGCCTTCGCAGTGCGAATAGAAAGTTCGAAATCGTGACGACACGCCTATCAAATCGCACACAAGCGGAGATGATTTCTCTCGAAAGATCGTAATATTCGAAACTTTTTCCAGCATAGTTAGCGTTTTGTAGAATATAAAAATTAATATGTTATAAAGAGTCTATTTAATTGATATATTTTGATACGCAATAAAAAATTGAATAATATTAAATATTTTGAATATATTCATCTCAAAAATAAAATTAATAAATATTAATATTCGGAAATATATGGAAAAAATAATTTCGAGAAACTCTGTTTCGCACAATTTCGATTGCAATTTATAAGATAAATATGGTTTAACATTTAATTTCAAAAAGACATTAATTAATAGCATCTGCATATCTGCGTAAAAATACAAATTCGCAAAGTTTATATCTCAGTTTACTGTCTATATTATGTATTATTGTTACTATTTTGTATTTTCGAATAATTTTCGAATATTATCAAAGTTAGCACCAAAACATGCCGCATTCGGGAACACGTGTTTCTATCGTGTTGCAGACATTGCTCACGGTAACTTCACCCCAGAAACACCACCCACGACTGTGGCCCCACGATTGCCGGTTATAACTCACACTCGCGACAATCCGCTGCAAGCCGAAGTTCCGGTAGCTAAGCAAGACGATCCCACTTACATGGCTGTGATTATTGGCGTCTTGACCGTCGTAATCCTGCTGCTGGCGGTTGCCATATTCCTGATAGTCACGCGTCACAGACAGCGCAAGAACTTTGCCAGCCCCCTGGGCGCCAAGAGCGCGATACCGTCGGGCAATCATCAGCATCTGTCGCCGGAATCTGCATACGGTACCACGGAAAAGGACCCGTCCTTGATGACCTATAGGGTCGAGGAACTCGACGATCGGTACGCCGGCACGAAGCTCACGACCCTACCGCGAGATCTCAATGACCGTCTTTTGGGCGATGTCAGACTCGACGAGTACCAGGAACCCTTCCACGAGAACAAGTATCGGGCGTCTCCTCATACGGCATACTACGGATACAGCACGGTTATTGTGGACAACAAGGATCTCCATGACAATGTCGAGCAGTCTGGTGAGTCGAGCTCCTTGAACTTCTTCAGCGTATCCGTAATGCTTCAAAGTACAAACGCGAAGTGGTCAAACAATCGTCTAATTGTATTACGTTGCGTTTATTAATTTAATATAACCCTTTGCATACGCGATGTTATAGTTTTCAAACACAAATTTCGCGTAAATCGCAATTCTCATATTTAACAAATATATATGTCATATAATAATAAATATGTCGCATGAGATAAAAAGACATATAATATTACACGCGGGATAATAAAAAGAAAATATCTTTTGCTGTACAGATGCCACTTACGATTACGCAGTACCAATGCCTGTGCCTAGTGTAAGCAGTGATCAGGATAGCGTTTTCTCGAAATCTTCCTCCAGGGGTAGCGCAAAGGTAAGATATAGAAACATTTGTCTCACAGAGATCCCTAAGAAATCCCTTCAATTTAAAGTTACGATTTTTCTTTGTATTTGTTTGACATGTAACGTCATTTTTTAAATTTTTCTAAAAAATATCAATAACGTTTGTATTATCTTCGACGTAATTATTGTATTAAAAAATTAATTAAACACAACGAGAGTATGACAACTGTGTCATTTTCCTCGTTATTTTTGCATCAAGAATATTTTATCTCGAACTGCACGAAACGTTTGTCGGATACGAAGGCATCAACGTTTCATGTACTTTTCCGATGCATTAGGCATGCTTGCAGAGCTTTTTTCCGCCGCCCCCGCCCCCTATGAGTGCACCACCTCTTCGAGGCTCCAGCAATTTGACGTACTCGAATCCACCGAGTCCGGAACCAGTTTGCGAGCGTGAGCGCAGAGGTAGTAAGCGCCGGGAGCACTCCTTGCACAGATACGCGTAAGGAATGCAGAATATTCATGGAAAACGAATGGAAACCGAAGGTACGATGGATTCTTCGTTACTGTGAGCAGCGATATCGCGTGATCGAGTGAATCCTCTGGCACTGGTCCAACGAAGATTCCTGTTCTATTTCTCTTACGCGAGCTCAACGGATATAATTCATTCATTTTTTTTTCAACATATTTCACACATATATACTAGTGTATTTAAAATTCATATCGACTAATAATATTTTTCTTGCTTTATTATTATCGCGCCGGTAAAAAATACGCTTATGATTAATTTCTATATTTTTACATTCTTGCTTTACTTTTTTAACAATGATTAACTCGTAAATTACATTACCGGTACGCTTTTCTAGTGAGAAAAAAAATTTGTATAAAATTAATTTATATATTCACAGTCTCGAATTTTGTAAATTCGTGCTGCACATGCTTTACCCCATCTGCGTTTTTCGCAATTTTTAAGACACATCCGAGAGAAAGAACGCAAACACGGAGCAAAGTAGAATAGATCCAGTGCCGTGAGGATACCGTGAGAACACGCGCTTTGTTAATTCTCGAGGGTAAAGACCGGTGGTAAAAGTAACACGTTGTACATTTCGGAATAAACGCTATGAGCGACCGCGCGGCGGAAAAAGTCGTAATCCTGCTTGTTACAACGACGATATTTTTTTCCCGAATTTATAACGCATCGCGAGAAAAACGACGCGATCGCGGCGCGGTCGCATTCATCGCGAAAAGAACACTCTTCTTGACGAGCACTGCCATCGACGAATTTTCGGATATCCTATTGTGCGACCTCGAGGTCTTTTAGAGAGATTCGCGATCTACTTCCTACGGATTTAATAATTAAATTGGCATATCAGTTTAACGGTAAAGCGACCTCGCGCATATGACTCTTCCCGAAATTCGTTCGAAAGTCGACGACATCGTCGAAAATTTGCAATATCGATATTTTCCTCAGTTATTCTCATTTTTTTTTTTTAAATCACCCTGAAAGCCAAGTCTCAGCATCTTTCTTTCCAGCACTTCACTGCCAAGTCTCCTCTTCCACTCGGAGTGGAATTTTGCGAACGATACGTGTAACATTGCGGAATGCCACTTCCTTCCGTCAATCTTTCCGAATGATACAGACACAAACGATACGTAATCGTTACGAAGAATGTATACATTACGTGAACACATTCGAACGAATTACCAGGAAGAGTCGCGTTAATGATTCGGTCTGTTCGGCGCGCATGTGCAACAAGATCGAGCTCGCTATCGATTCAGGTGAGACCAGCGGTAACTATCAGAGGGGAAGAAAAAAACGACCGGCTCGGATGAGATATTTATCCGATGGCGCGATCGTTACGTCGGCTCGAAAAGATAATTAATTATCGGCTTGATGGAATAAGCGAGCGTTTCAATTATTCGCGCATTCTCGAGCGAACATCAGCGGCGCCTGACATCGTCGCAGGAAAAAAGCCGCCCGACGAGATCGACGTGACGATATTGAAGAGCGAACGGTAGCGAGCTTCGATCCCGCCTCACATAAGACTGATGTCATATAAATAATTCAATATCCTGACCGCGCGCGCACGTCGTATTATTTATTGTCGCTTTACAGCGTCCCGCGTGACGAATCTTTAATTTATATACATATACATATATATACATACGAAAAAGTGAATATATATATATATATATATATATATATACAGAAAGGTAATATACATATTATCTCGTACGACGACGAATTTTTCATATAATATAGATTGTATAAGCCCAACTTTATTTCTCTATCTCTACCGACATCGCCTTCATGCAACGAGGAAAATCGAGAATTTACCAGAGTAAGGAATCGACAATACAGGGATGAGACAACAATAACTACATGTGTACGTAATTGAAAAAAAAAAAAAAAAAAAAAAAACGTATAGAGAGACTCGAGATATCGGGTGCGCGAACATGAGAGACCCTCGACCACATTGTGATATAATGAAAAAAAAGAGCCCGGCTCTCGCGAATAACACACACATATATATATATATATATATATATATACATATATATATATATATATAGGCACGTTATATGTTTAAGCATGCCTTGCGCGGTGGAGCTCTCCCTTGAATTTCGCCCTGAAAGAGCAGCCGTAAAGTGCAGCGATTCCCTTCTCATAGGTCGACGAACCGCGATGGCCGTGCACCTGTGTGTATGTGCGGTGCAAAATTTATTACCGGTTTAAATATCTGACGTGGAACGTGGCACGAAATTTAAGACACGTACGGCGCTTTTACCGCGGAGCCGTTTAAATAGCGTTCCCATACGATTATTTGATCGTTCATTGACTTGCTGCACTTTCCTTGATTACGGACCGTAATCTATTAAGCTCAATTTTTCTTTCACATTTCATCGGGCCGGCAGTCTCTCCGGCAACGCTCCGGGAACGCTCTCGCAAATCACACGTCCCGGGACCAAACGCGATGCTGATTGACATTTAGCTATTTTTATCCGGATAACTGCACGAGCGCTGTTCGCGCGCGCGTATCGGTTTTTCGATTAAGCGCGAGACAGTCTGGCTCGTCGAGGAGAAATTTAATCGAGCGTTCCGCAGCGCAGGTCGCGCCCGTTTGCGGCGCGTAGCGTCTACAACGATTGGAACATTGCTATGTATATTTAGTGTTTAATCGATATCGTCGCTAAGTAGGATGTTAAAATTATAAAGAGGAAACTAAGAGTGACAGCTTCGAACGCTTTTCGCGTGTAAATATTAACCGTTAGGGACCTCGTACACACACACACACACACACACACACACACACACACACACACACACACACACACACACACACACACACACACACACACACACTTTCTTCAAGCGCCTTAAGTTGGGAGGCACCGAGCAAATAAAATTTCGTCGCAATAATAATCGTCGTTTTTTTAAGGGACGGGAGATATCACGTACAAGCGGTTATCGTTATAGAGCAGCAACGGACCGACGGCAAGAATGGCCCGTGTCGCCTTCGAGATTCGCGAGAGCCCGATCCTAGCCGCTTTTAACATCGGAGATCGACACGATCGTGTGCTCACTGAGTTTCCTCTTCGTCGACGTTTCTCGATAATTTTCTCGCTCAGCGGCATCGTGATCGATTTGCCGAGCTAACGTTACCACGACGTGGAAAATTCGAGTACCATGAATTTCCCGCATTTTCAGTCGTTGACAGTCCGCTCCTGGCAATAATCGTCAATTTGTCTCAAGCGCGCACGTGCGCGCGACACATGTCAAAGGCGAGTTAAATCAGTAAAGTTAATTTGCATTAAAAAAGAAAAAAAAAAGAGAAAAGGTGCGCGAGTTAAGGAACATTCTTCCTCTCCCCGACCAGGGGAATGATAAAGATTACGAAGGAAGACACTTTCGTACCTGCTCACGTCATATTTTGTAATGCGATATTTTATATGTCTCTTTTATACCGCGATATCGCAAATTGCGCCAACTGCGCCAATTAATATCCTCGTGTTGTAACGCGATCGTTCTTCGAAATCATCCGTAAATTTCTTCAACATATGTGTTTATTAGCTTCTCGTTATCATTTTATATTTTTATACGTTTTTTTTTATATATTTCTTTTCTTTTTTCAAATCTTTTATTCTTTTACGCATAATTTCCTTCTCTTAAATAAATTACTCCAAGATAAAAATAAATTTCTACTCTAGTCCATTCTCTTTCTTCGTATTCTGATCCAAAGCGACTAAACGGTGAGAATAGCGACTGTTGAAGACAATGCGGGCGGATCGTCCGAGAGCGTTTGCGAGTATATCTCCGACATACAAAGACCACTTGAAGACGTAAATAATGGCATCTAGTACTGTGCGAATGACCGATCCGTTAATTAGAACTAGTTCGAACAGAACCGGATGCCATTATCTACCTCCTAGGAGTCCAGATTAGACACGGTCATAATTTTGAATTATTCTCGTCAGCGGCGAGAAACGTTAATAATCTCGGAGCATAAAGGCATTCGTGGTTGGCGCGCACGCGTTACACAGCTAATTCTTATTCGCAATATCGGAACAAGATAGCACTGTATCTTGGCATCATACGAATTTCTTGCCCCCCCCCCCCCCCCGGTACACACTCCTCGCTCCGGTCGTAAGTTTTCTTCCGGCCGCCATGTCTCGAGTACGATACAACGATACGCGGGCACGGTCTACCGATATAACCGAGATACGACACGATCGGTTCTGCATCGGTACGTATACAATGTGCAGGAACACGGCGCAGCCGGTGCGAAGCCGGGGAAAAGTCTCGGGCATAAATCACGCATGCAACCCTTTTTCTATCCGACATGAGAAATGCGGGAAGAAGCTTTAGCCGGACGCGGGAACCGACGGGGAAACGGCACAGACATAGAAAGGGGGAAAACTGGCCCATCTTTTATACGACACATAAATGCGTATGCGTATACGCGATTCTACGAGGGAGTGGTAAAAAAAAAGAGACCGAACCGTCACGGTCGCTTGATCGATTGACCTTCTAGAATTGCGTTACGCTCGCGGGTGCATCGCAGTTATAATAGTATCGATTATGAATTACATCGAGAAAAATTGTACATAATTTATCTACGTGATTCTGCTCGATTAAACAGACGGCAAGTTTTACGAAAAATAGATTAATATAATAATAATTTTCTCGAATTGTATATATATATATATTAATAATATAAAAACATTTTTAACGCACAAGATCATTCAGCGCGTTATTTTTTTATATCGTAATTTATATCAAAGCAATTCGACTTGTACGAATTGCGATTGATGATTTCGTTCATGATTTTTATGTGACAAACTCGTCGAGAGCGGAAACCGTTGTACGTAAGATCGATCGCGTGCAATGTCTCGCTTACGCTGGCTTTACGTGTACTGTACGTAGAAAGTCGAAGAAAGTGCGGTGAGCAGGTACGATGACGACGACAACAACAACAACAACGACGACGATGATTTATCAATAGATTTAGCACGAGCGAAGGAATAGGAAACTTTCCGCCATCCCGAAAGATATTAACGCGCCGCATTATCTCTCGATGTATATAGCGTTTGTAATTTATACATACATATGTGTAAACGTATTACAAATACACCCACGCCGACGCGCGCGGGGTGCGACCATTTGTATATATCTGTATGATACAGCGACAAGAGAGAGAGAGAGAGAGAGAGAGAGGGAGAGAGAATGGAGGTACCATTGTGAGTGTAATTATATTGATCAATAGCATAACGAGTACCGGATGCATATTTGATATTTGTGTGCCTGTATCCTTTTGTATGCTATCGAGATAGATAAAAAATAAAACTATACATATTATTATATATTGTATTAATTGCGACGTAGGCAACTACGAGTAACGAGGTGTACCGTAAACGCATACAAAACAAAAACATACATACGTATACACGTACATACACGAAGTCATACACACAGATACGTCGGACTGATCGACGAATGAAATAAAACTTTTAGCGAAGCGAGAATGATTTTACTGAGATTTTTTTTTCATAACCTTGGAATAATCAGCTTATACTTTTTCTTTACCATTTCATAGAATATCTTCTTTTCTTAAAAATATGTGGTTTCTATTTATTGCTTCTCTTCAAAAAAGTGCATATTATCATATACGTTAATTATCATACCTTGATTACGAGAATATAATAATTTATATAACCAATCTTTGCTGCGTTATCATAAATAAATGCGATAAAGAATTCTCAGACTGCAGCGGATTCGTCGAGAGCCAATTATCCAGGTAATTGTGATATAATCCAATGACTAGTACGCTTAATTGGAAATCTCTGGAGATTTCGTAAATATTCTTTAATCATAATAAATGAATATATATTGAAGGTACAAAACATTTGGATGCTTGAAACCAACTGGGATTTGCTGGGAATCTGTTGATTAACTATTTCATGAAATAATTTACGTTTCTATCAAAGATTTTTTGAAAATATGCATACTCACTGATTAATATTATCGATCGATTAATATCGTATTTCAAGTTACAAAAGTATCATATACATGATATTAAAAATTCTTATTATAACAAATAAATTAATTGAACTCTTTTAAATTTGACTTTAATAAAATTATATAATAAATGAAAAGATAAATTTTAGACTAAAAATAATAATAAAAATATATCATCAAATTAATAATTCATGTAAGAACTTCAGCTATTGATGTTTTCTTCAGCATTGTAATTAAATTGATTAATATCATTCTTATGTTATGTTAATATTAATAATAATATTCAATCGCAATAATATCAATTTAAAGTTTACATAAGCGCCATTTTTAATAGCAAGTGTATGCAAATGTATACAGATAGTAAATCTTCGTTTTAGAGATTTTACGAACTATCTGACGTACGGTTACGTCATGCTGGGCTTTCGCAGTGTCTGTCGTCCTTTCATCGTACTAATTTGGCACCGTCAACGATGTCATTTGTCATTCTAATGGCCAGAACGACGACCGCGTTTTTAATGACTCGAGGGTGAGAGCGACGCTCTGTCTCCCTTCCCCATTCTCCCTTCCCTTTTTTTTCGCGAGCTTCTCTTTAATTTGCCCTCGACATGCTGCTTTACGCTTCATCCTCCAACCTCCCTTGCCTCTCTATTCTTCCTTCAACCTCCGTTCAAACATTTTCTTTCGAGAGAACGTAATGTAAAGTCGAGGAAGAGGCTCGTGACTCTCTCCTCCTTCTTATCTTTTCTCTTTATGTATACACTCTCTTTTCAGCGAATTCGTATTTTGTTTAGCCATTCGCGCGTTTTAAAGCTTAGACGCATAAAAGCATCACTTTACTGACGTATTTCTTCGTCTGTAATACCATTTCCCAAGATTGCAATGCCTCGTTTTACAGATCCCATTATTTTCATTGATTATTTTAAACACGGATCAATTTCAAAAATAAACTCGCTTACAAAAAACATTATATACAAACATATAATATAAATTTTTATAATTTAATAAGATAGTAGTAAATAATATAAATTATCAATACATTGTAATTATAAACGTATATTACAAATATAGAGCTTTAAATTTTCTTAATTACACTTTATAAAATTTATAATTCTTTATCATTTTCTTTGCTAAATTCAATATTATTTTTTTATATCTTGCTATTATAAATAAATTTCCCTTTTTATAATCTAAATATATTGTAGTCATGACGACGGTTCAAGAAACATATTTGAAATACGCGGATAAGCGATTAGTCGAGAATAACTGCTATTGCGGAAAAGGATAAGTCATGATTGAGTATCTTTACCTGGACGAGAAAAGCGCAAGGTGGGATCGCTAATGCGCTTCCTGTGAAAGCCCCTAACCGTCGCCATTATTGTTTCTCATCCATCAAGGCGTTGCCGCGTAAGTGTTACGACTAGCAAATATTTCTCGACCCCGAAAATATCGCTGCATCACATCCGAAATTACGGTCGAGTCCTACGCAAGGGGATGAACGAAGGAGTTCTTTTGTGCCATGTCGTGTTTCGCACTGGTGCCGCGGTTATCGCCCGCCCTAATTTGGACCTCCATTAGGCGCTCACCTACCACTTACGAGATTGTGCGGAGCGTGCGCACCTTTGTACAGGGACGCGTATGCATTCGCTCAAGAAGAAAAAAAAAACACGTCGGTACGAAAGATCACTGGCATCAAACAGAACTGGCGTTAATTCATTGCATCCAAGTAAAAAAAAATTTTTTCGGACTAAAAGGAATGCAATATATATGTATATACATATATGAGAGAAAAATGTAATATATTATTTTTATCATTGCAAATAATTTCAAAATAATTTCTAAATTATCATTTGCGATACAATATTTGTTTTCATTGCGTATCGTATATCTCATAAATGAGGATTTCATATCAATGCGACTTGTCTCTCAATGCTGTGATAATTGTTTGTGATCCGTCGTTACGATTAGGAGAGAAATTTGGGTGGCTGGTTCAACCGTGATATATTCTAACGGTTGTCGCCGAGATAAAACGGAGTTTGTTGTAGCCGTAGGCTACATAGAAGGTAACTGCGTCGACCGGTTAAGTAAATCCATCCCTGACGTCGGCCACGGCGGAACTTTACGGACCGGATGCCAAGCGTAGGTAGGTTTAACAATCGCGTGCTCCCGGAATTTTGGATGCGTGTAGGTGGGTAGTGCGTGAGGGACGCAGGGAATTGCAAAATCACGGGGTTCGACGCATAATATATGACACGAGCACAATTTATGCCACAATGAAATTCGCTTAGAACTCTGAAATACGAAAGGGATAAGCTTTACAGCAGTGCTACGCTCTGAGGTCAATTTCGTACACCGTACATTTTATCGATCGCTCGGCTCTCGGGTCAGAACGATTAGAATACAGATCGAAGCCGCTCCGCGAGCAATTAAATGGATAAATGCCCAAACGCTTGGAACGTAGGCGAAAAAAGGGAAGTATCAATTACAATTGCCTCGTAACATAAAAGAGTAGAGAATTAAGAGGCTTAGCCTCACACATCGTGTGAGCTTCAAAAGAAATTTAATCGTCGATTGAACCGCACACGATTCCTTAATCTGCCGCCATTAGGTTTTATCCGAGATTAAAATCTAGATGGCGTAAAATTTGTGGAAATAAATATTAATCTACTCGCCTACATATTTAATAATAATATAAATAATACCGCAAAATTTATTTCTCAAAATAAGACTGAGTAATAATAAGCATCTTAATCTCTTATACTTCTCTCTCTATTATATTATAAATAATTATTAGTCCAATTTTTTAATAAATTGTATTTATATATTTAAGATCAGAAATATGAAAAGTAGCATCATTTTCGTCGGAAATATCTACGGAGAACGGTGGATGGTCGCGTTTTTAGCAGGTGCGCGACCGGTCTCTCGGGAGACTCTATACCGGGTCGTCGAGAAAAATGGACGACGATTCGAAGCAGACGGTGCCCAAGCGGAGGCGCCAGTAATTCTTTACACGGCGTGTCGGTGTCAAGAGGTATCGGATGTCGGATAAGGCGAAAGTTTGAAGACAAATATTCTCTCGCCGTTGCGAGTAGGATACGTCGCGCTCGTCGTTGTCTCTCTCAGCGAATCGTTAATTCCTCGCGCTCGCGTGCTTTACGCGCGTCTTATTTTTGCCGGCCTCGCAATTGCTAGAAGAAAGTCATCGCTCTCTCACACAGGCCGCGTAAGCCCCGGTATTTCGATACTCCGCTGCCGAGGTATCGCGTACGCGGGGCACGTTTTCAAAGCCGCCAAATTGCCCGGCAAATTCATAATAGCTTTTATAATTGGGAAGACGGAGCGCAGCCGCCCGCAGACGATTTATTCTCGGGTGAACCCAGGAGCGCGCGTTGTGCGTGTGATCCCCCTCGCGTCTTATTCCGCAGAACTCGAATATACAATAGAATGAGAGGAATAAAGCCGGTGAAATACGCACGAGGAAAATAGCATATTGTGACGTTGTCTGTGTTTCGCAAATCGTATTTAAGAACACTGACGGAAAGATTTAATGTTATTATTGAAAATTTCTCTTTGCAATGTCTTTTGTATAATGTGTTCGAAATATTCATAAAAGGTTAACATTCTGTATATATAAAAATTATAAACATATTTTTCTCACAAACTTTGTTGCAAAAATATAAACCGATTTTGCACTCAATTCTTTACGTAGCATTTAATTACTTTTTTTTTTGATGGTAAAAAAATTATAGACAAAATATAACAATTTATTTTACCATCTGTTACATAACAAATGTATAATCGATCATATCCGTGCACGGAAAACCATAATTCGAGACTCGAGCTCGACTTCTTGTCTCGAAGATGCTAATGAAATGTGCACGACACGAATATATTCTCGCAAACATATAGCGCAAATGGATGTGGCACGAGCAAGAGAGAACTACGACATCCCTCATCATCTTGCCCGAACTTGGACGGTCCAACCTTCCTGTCGATGACATCTAGAGCTCAGTCACGAGGAGAGATCCGATGAAATCGAACCGACGGGCTAATCCTCTTCACAAGCCACTCTCGCGAGCTGCGTCGGGACGGCCCGTACTCGAAAATGACGGCGACGCGGCTATCGCTATCGAATTGGTCAGCTGAATTATGCACAAGGACCGATGACGATCCTTTTAATCAGTCGATCGCGCACGACGAGCCCGCGTGGAATCACGTCAGACTCTTTATTGGACGTAGCCTGAAGTGGTCATCGTACAAATGCACAATCGTGTTTCAGCGTTGCACTTTTACGCAACGAACCGCGCGAGCATCCGACATTGCGGGAACTTTGTTCCGAGCTCAATTATCTAATTGAACAATTGAGCCCCCGCTGTGCGATAATGACGCGTTCATTTCATTTTACGCGTACTCAAAGACATTAGCCTTTTCGTCTCTCCGTCCCATTGTTCCCGTTACATTCACATCCGGCTTATTATATAGAGAGTGTATAGAATATTTAAATAGCTCTTAAAATCACTATATTAACAGAAAAAGAGGAGAGAGAACGAAACAAATAATCAAGAAATGTTTGTTAAAGATAAAGGCGATACTTGTATATATTGTTCCCTGATGACGTTGTTATGATGCGAAATGAAATGGTATTCGGTACATCGGGTTAAATTATGCTACTTTGTTGTCGCGAAGTTTTATTAATAGGGATAATTACGAAACGTACAATTGTGTTGTAGAGAGAAACATTTATACGGTGACCGCAGCAATGACCGTGTTGTATCTGCGGATACTTTGTCGCGTATGCTCGACTATATAATTGATCAATTGTGTCCCTGCCGCAATAATGAGCAGCTATTTGATTATCCGCACTCAATAGCATTATACCCTTCCTTTCGACAGTTTATTATCAATGCAACATTGAATATTCTGTTAATTCTATAATCAATATTTATCTTGCCACTATTAATTGTTAATATACGATTGCCATAATATGATATTATTGCCGAAGGAAAATTTTTAACATTTTGATACTACATCGTATATTTAACAAATTTTTAAAGTAAATCTTTTAGAAATATCTTTTTAATTAAAGACACTTGAAATGTACCAGAAAATTTTAAAATAAAATAAGGATTATATGTGTGCGAGTAATTTATATAATTTACACAATCACGTTAATGATATTTCATCAATTGCATCGTTATAATTTAATAAAACAAATTTTAAAACGTGTTAGAATTTCTGTTATATCAGCTTAACATATCACGTAAAAATACAAAATAATTAAAAATGCGACAAACGTCAAAACGATGCAAAAATCTGAAATAGATAGCATGGTTTTGAAAAATAAATCTGCACGATATATCGGACTGTGATGGCAGAATTTTATAAAAGTCTGTTTTATATTATTAGTAGCTTCATCTCTGATTTACAAAAGGCCATTTATGTTAGTGTAAGCTGTAAAAATAATTATTATTCAGCATTTATTTCAATTTATCATTATTTACAGGCACATATAAAGCCGCATATGCAAACAATAGATAATTCAATTAGCGATCGCAAACACGAGATGATAATTTCATTTAAACTTTTCGCTTTATGAAGAAGGCTACAGAAACATGCGCGTTTTACAAAATGCAAGAAAATATTTTTAATTTCGCCACACAAGTATGTTTCGACTCTTCCGCCACGTGCCAGACCGGGGTGCTGAGATATTTCTCGGACTAAAAATAAAGAGAAACATAGGCCGTGTTTTACGATTGTTCGCCGCGAAAGGAATGCTTCCCCGGATCTTATGAATTCTTTAGATGCCGATGGGAGAGCAACGGTGGGAGCAATCTAGCGGCGAAGGGCGAGAAGAGAAACAATGCAAAGTTTATCTCGGTTTATCCGAGGCTGCCATTGTAAAATTCAACGCTGCCGTAGGTGCCAAAATCAACTCTGCGTTCCAAATGATTCGAGAAGTCGCGTCACGTAGCTGTGTTGGAAACTAACGAAGATGTATGAAGGCGTGTACGTCGCCATACACGCGAAATAATTCGGAAAATATAACTCTTTAGAAAATCGTTTGGAAAAACAATAGGGGCCGATTGAAGCATTTTCGCGCTATGACGGTCAAAGCGTATTTCCGTTCCCTTTTTTCTTTTCTTTTATTCCTTTACGATATCAAAATACATCAAAACTAAATCAATAAAGTTATTCAATTTAATGTAAAAACAATCGTGTATAAAATCCGAGACTTCTAATCACGAAGGAATTTTAATTTATATATCTTTTTTTTTTTTTTGTTTGTTAAAACGATCGAGAAAGAGTTAAATAAAGTTTCATTTAACATAGTATAATGCAATGTGCAAAATTCTTGGACGTTACGGCGTCCAGAAGAACACGGGTATCGTGTTAGTATTCCAACGTATGTCTGTCACGTAGAGCAAGGTTACGACGAAAATTTTGTACGGAATTTTCCACGAAGCGCGTCTGCCTGGCGTGGTTGTCGGTGCTTTTGATATCGTCAGCGTCGAGACTTGCCAAAGTTTCTTTTGCGCAGGCCGGATACGTCGCTATGCACGCGGACACGTAGCGGGAAATCGCGTAGACGCCGGAGGGGGCACGCGCAGCATCCGGTGCCCAAGGTGTAAACGCGTGTGCGTATGCATGCGTACGTTGTGTGCGCGCGCGCGCGTCTGAATATACGCAAAACAATGCAGACAGCCATCGCCATATATTATTCATCGAACAAAGGGTGAGCTGGGACACAGCGGGTAAGACGCGAAGGAAATAAGTTGTCACCTCCAGCTGCTGGTGCACCGGACTTTGTCATGTGACAAGCCGCGATACGTGTTCACTCTTGAGCGAATGCGTCACTATTCCAAGACGTTCCGTGGAACAGAAATGTCTTTCTGCAGATCGATAGAAAATTTACGATACGTGCGGAATATAGAGAAGAGGATGTTGCGATAACGTATATAGAGAACCTATATGCAAAGTTGCTGTTTTTAAGCCTCATCGATGTAATATGTAAAGGACAATCGATATATGTAAATACAATAATACAAGAATTTATAAGTTAAGCAGTATTGTATTTTTCACTGATGACACGCTTTTCTTCTACGGATTAATCGAGAAAAATTCCAAAGAAACGAAATAATTATCGTTCCGTTTCGAGACCAGACAACGGCGGAGACTTTTCCACATTTCGCTCGCCTCGTCGAAGATAAAGACAAAGAGAGATGGAACCAGTTAAGGAAGACTGCTAGGCTTCACGGGCCATCGAACTTTATGGGAAGACGCGAATGAATCGTGGGAATATCTAAATGCGGTGGATTTAGCGCCGTCGGAACTATTTCCCGGGAGCAAATAGATAGATCGCGCACATCAGGCGACTCTAAAACGAATTATGACTCTTGTTTGTAACCAATAAAAATTTTAAGATCGTTGCACGGTGCTTCCTATATCGAATACTGTTCGAATACCGATGATCCCTTCGACTCGAAGAGGTATCTCTCGATATCGTAATTATAACTATTCGCGTCCTAGAATCGTTGTTTAAGAACAATCCTCATTACGTTGCATCGTTACGATCCATTACTAGTTATTAAATTTCAATATTATTGCTCTGCGTACGGTCTGTTAAAACCGGTCAAATTTCATAAGCGAAGCGATTATAATCCACGTTGCAAACTTCCCGTCGACCCTACTTACTTTTAACGGTTAAAGTTACAAACGAACGACGAACCTCGGGGCCGATATAAACGAAATTATCGATTAATAATCAAATAAAATAAAGTACGGCGGCGCGTTCAGCGCAGATGCAGCTGCTGCAACGATCGGCAAAGATGCCATAAGTATTGACGGAGTGAACTGCCGCTGTTTGTAAGCAATAAAAGTTTTAAGGTCCTCGAAACGTTACGACGCCTCGCTGATCAAGAAGTACCTATACATAGATGCCATTTCGGAGCGATGCGAGAGAGAAGCGGTGCTTGAATTATGAATTCATGAATTATAAAATCGACGCGAGAGCGTTATCGATCTTATATGTCGCTGTTCGCACGGCGCAACATTCGTCTCTCTCTCTCTCTCTCCTTCTCTTCCCTGACATGCGCTCATCTCGATTTCATGCAAAGCAGGCTCGCTTGCTAAGTGTTAATGGCCTTTAGCCTATGATCTGGGAAGAAGCTGGGATCAGAGATAAGAAGACACACTAGTCCCCCTCGCAACTCTGCGGATTAGATATCGATCGTATAAGCTTTTAAAAAATAAAACAGATCTATTGAGATAGAATATCATATAACACGTGAGCGCGCAAAATTCGATTTGTATTGTAGATAGTACGTGTATACATACGAGGTATAATTTTTTATCGCCTCCCTCGATATAAGAGTCCAGTAATTCAATTCGAATGACAAATGATATTATATACGACGTTATATCCCCATCAAATTGATTAGTAATTTCTTATTGTGCCGCGGTGCAAACTGATGGCATTGAAGTAATATTGTTGGGGTCTACGCAATTTCAACTTACACGACGAAAATGGTACGTGACGGATATAATGCGGTTAGCATTTATTTGAAGTTCAGCCGAAGGGTAGCCGTCCCTCTCGGCTGGTCGACGTTGGTACAGAAAACGTAAATAGAATCGCGAGGAATAACATTGCTTTATCGAAAGCGATTTATTCTGAAATTTCTTCGCGCGTTTATTTTTTAATTATCTATCATATTATCTATCGTAGTAAAAATAATAATTATTACTATGTGGACATAAAATAATTAAAATTGTTTTAATAAGTATTACTGCCATATTAATATTGTAAAAGTATATTATATATACCCGTAAAATATTTTTATGCTATTATAAAACTTGCATTAAAAAAAAAAAAAAAAAAAAAAAAATCGCTTTCTCGATTAAAAAAAATTGTTTTATTTTCCCATATACATCTGATATACAATATATATAATAAAAATACTTTAACTAAATGCTATGTAAATTCCTATTGTTATTATAGACGAGAAAATCGTCTGATTAACCCACATAACTTTGTTGTGATAATGACCTATTATATCGCTTAGTACTAACAAGCTTGTTACTCGATCCAAGTTTTTACTCTTTATAGGTCACCGGTGTCGCGAAGTCTCGCTTCTACAGAAATTATTTCTCACGAGGCGATTATAAACTCAACTGCAACTCTCTTTCCTCCGTTCGCTTTCTTGTTAATGAGACCGATTTCTGTGCGCTAAGTTTGTTTTGAACTTATCGCTCTCGAAACTTACTTGACGATTTGACGTTAGTCGCACGATTTTAAAGACTTTCTTTAAAGATCGTAACACTTCTCGATTAGCTGCTCTTAATTCTCCGCTCAAATCGACGCTTACAAAATCACTCCTGCGATTTTAGCGTCATGCTTTTAGGTAAAATATTGTCACTCCCACGAAATCAGCAAATCAGCGGGTGGTGCCGATCTCCCGAAGGGAGGCTCGACAATCAAACTCAACTCGGAAGGGGCCTTTGCCGGTGGTGTCTACGCGAAAGGGAAGGCTAGATGAGTACAAGCGTCAGGAAGGAGACGGGACTGTAACTTTTCCACGAACAAGCGACCGGGACACCCCCGCGGCGACGTCGCGCATAATCTAATTTGTACTTCGGCAACTAAGCGCTACCACCCTCTACTACCTCCTTTCTTTCCGCTCTCTGTCTCTCTCTCTCTCTCTCTCACTTTCTCTCTTTCATTGTCTTTGTCCTACCTCCTGCTATCCTCTCTTCTTCCTTCGACACTTTCTCGTACGCTCTCACAAATACCTAGCACGTTGTATCACGTCGTGCCACCAACAGGAGAACCAGCGTCTACGCGTTTCATATCGACGAAATACTTCCACGGCTAACAAACGAACAAATTGCCTGTGGTTGACGAAACAAAGCACCCCGCGGACTACCCCGGGAACCGGTACGCGGGGGTTTGTCTTGGATTCACGAATCGCGCTGTTGGACGCACGTTACCCGCGGTGATTCTCCTCAATGCTTTGTAACGACGTCATTATTCGAAGGAATTTTAAATAGCGATAAAGACAAGGTTATGCGATAAGTGCTATGTAACTCGTGCAATGGGACAGGTCTGAATAAATTTAAAGATTTAACTCAATCATACTCTCGTTGTCTGTATTTTATAATGTAATAGATATTATATTAATAAACATCCGGTCGTATTTTGTTAGCTAAATAAAAATATTATTTGTGAGAATACTCGTTAAAATATTATGTTTTAGCTATTCAATAAACATTTAAATGTAAAAAAAAATTATGTAAAATAATATACTTATGTTTCGGAAAAATGTGTATGAAATATAATATGTATATGAATAATTATAATATATTGCTTATATGACTCTAAAAGAGTATAGATTTGATAATCATTAAGTGTGTATATCTGCAATATAATTATAATTAGCCAACAAGTTTCATATTATAGTTGTTACGAAAAAGATGTTTCAATTTTAATTACCTTTTAATAAAAGATAATGATTTAAGAAAGTAATGTATATAATTTATCGATTAAAAGGACTATATTAGAGATTCCCCGGTGCAATTTCCCCTGCAGCAATATCATCTCGTAATCCTCGTCACTGGCTTTTTAGATTCGTGGCATTTTAATGGCGACCGTAGCCGTAGCATTCAGAGATCTTAGGATCTGCTTTAAAATTAAAACCCAGGAATGAATATGTATGAGTTGTGTAGCTCAAAGATGGGATTTAAATTGCGCTTTTGAAATACATCGTCAATGATTTAATAACAGGTATCAACGCAAATTCTCCAGCATCTTGATGTTCTCACGCATTCTGTTAACATGTGCCTATAGTTAACAGGTAACACGTATGAATGATAATTATATATAATTTTCTTATATTAATCATGCGTTTTATTGCACGATCGATAATGTTGAAGCTAATTGCTGACAAATAATATATTTAATTTTTAACGAGGAGTAAAATGTCATTTTGGTTAAAATTATTAAATTTATCGCACGTTACAGCTAGGTCCGATTAAGATCGATTCAAATAATAGCTAAAATAAATCAGAATGATTCTCTTGGACCCCCGTAGCATAAGGCTGGACCTACATCATTCATTCATTCTCAGTCCTGTCAGTACGTTTTAACGACGTCGTTATAATGTCGCCAGGATATTTTTTAGGCATCAAGAAAAATAAAGGTTGCTATAAAGATAAAGTGGACGCTTGAATATACATAAATCGTCTCTTTTATAGATTGATATCTTATAGTGTTCAGACTACTGAGAACAAGATTCTCATCAAGATTACGATAACTTTTAATGCATTAGTTTCATGCTTAATTTTAAAATCTTTTCAATTTAATAAAATATTAATAACCCTCTGAGCAACGATCTATTTAAAAAATTTAATCAATCGATTTAAATAAAATTCAATTATACAATTATATAGATTGCCATAAATAAAAGATATTGATATATTAAAGAAATGAAATAGATAGAAAAAAAAATTGTAACATATTAAATTTAACAAAGAGCCTGATGTATTGTTTCGTCGACAATAATCCAATAGAAATTCAATCCGAACACCACGCACAGCGTGAAAGATGCTTAAATATCTGCCGTATATAAATCTCTACATATTTTACATCGCATTATGATTATCTGCTACACAACATAGAATTTACGTAAGAGACACATGTTCGTCGACCTTATAATTTACAAGCCACGTGCGAGTAAAATGATATCTGCAACCAGCACGTGAAGAAAAAAAGTATTGGCCGAACACGCGGAATGTAATAACGACTTGTGTGCCGATTCATGCCGGCACACGTCCATCGGTCGTATGTAAAACTGCAAGTGAAGGTGAATTTAATGGTTCAGTCCCATACGATATCCCATACAGATAGGTCGTAACGTTTTGATTAACGGGAATGGGATTCGGTGCGCGCGACAGTAACAGCTGGATTAAGGGCTAATAACAACGCGAATGCACGCGAGTCGTCGTTTAAATGATTTTATTTTACGTTTCTGCAGTTTATGGAATTTGGATTCAGCCGAATACGATCGGTCTCGTAACCCGAACACTATTCGCTTCGAAAGAACGCATTAGGCATACCATAAAATAACACCTACATTGTTATTTCTCTCGCAAACTAACGATCAGAGAATTATAAAATAAACATCGATGAAATACGTCGGCCATATATAATATTTTTTAATCTATAAATATATTTTTAAAAAATAATGAGCCACTCTATTTCTTTGTGCATCTTTAGAAAAAAATTACATATAAATTTAATCAGATATGCGCGATATTATTATTGAAACGGATATGTTATAATATAGTAACATTCGTGTCGTATTTATGTACGATCTAAAACAGGCGTATAATAATCCCATCATTTTTCGAAATGCATTTCAACAGAAATCATACATATAATATACGCACATATTACAAATCTCTCAATGACACACAGTGGGCTTTTAATGCAGTCCCATTTGCACGGAATCGACATTATCCTCCACAGTCAAGTCCAGAATCGCCTGATATTACTCTTTGCGCTAAATTGTCGATCGAGGAAGAGAGGCTTTGCGGTATGTCACGACCGTGCGAGAAGCTCGAGCGGGGACAAGCTGTAATTAACTCCCTTTCATTGGGTTTTCTCGATATCTTATCGTCTATTTCCGGCTTGCAGTCTGAAAACCGCAATGCCAACTAGCCGTTCGTACAGAATTGTTTTCATCGTGAGGCCGACCGACAAATTGCACCGATGAAGATCCATATGGACGAGCAATTAAAGCGATTCGATGAATTACTCAAAGCAGAATGCAAAACGCGTACATTTTTTTCTCGCCGCACAAAATTTCTATCTCTTCAGAAATTTACGCGGAATAGAATATAAATTATAATGACGTAACGCGGAAAATATTTTATAAGAAATACGTATTAATTTTAAAAAAAGAGAGAACGTGTAGTTAAAAAAATATTTTATCGTAAGAATATTTACTTCGTGATATAAAAAAACCGCACATTTTTTTAATTCTTTTTTTTTTTAATAAATTTTATTAACATTGATACTGATGCAGGTGTAATGAAGTATCTCTCCCGGATAATTTTTATATCAATTCTATATAATCGACTTACGTATATGATAAAATTTTTTTTGCGATATACAAAATACAGAATATGTATCGTGTGTCGAGAGGTGTGTTATTAAAAGTTTCGCAACGCCTCATTTTATCGCCGCTCACCGACGAGATTTCGTTCGGTCAATTACCGCGACTCGTCCGCCACGAGCTCATGTCTTGTCTCCGGCGAGGGGGGTACACGCGCCGGCCGTAATAAAGATATTTAAAAAATTATGCCCTCTAAAGCACTTTATGGTCGTTGCAGCCCGTGCCTTCTACGACCGACGTATGCATCGGATGCAGCTTCCTCTCTCTCTCTCTCTCTCTCTTTTCTTTCGCTCCAGCACGCCCGCCCTTCGACGTAGTTCTCTCGCTTTTTCTCTTCCACGGCAAAAGCCGCCGACCCGACCGGTCGGCGCGAAGCAACACCCCCCCCCCCCCGTTTTATAACCCGGCGAGTTTAATGCTCGCATCAAACTTTTAATTACTCGACTCGTCTTACAAATTACTAACAGATGGGCCGACGTTTATGCGTCGCGACCGTGTTTCCCTCGTAAAAAATATGTCTCTGGCGTTATATGCGCGTCGAGAAAATTCCACGGATTCGCGGAAATGTTCGCGATGATGGGAGCGGGGTCGAAT
Organism: Polyergus mexicanus; assembly: GCF_030449975.1. Classification (NCBI taxonomy): domain Eukaryota; kingdom Metazoa; phylum Arthropoda; class Insecta; order Hymenoptera; family Formicidae; genus Polyergus; species Polyergus mexicanus. The sequence continues at coordinate 545,582 of NW_027223323.1, forward strand.
CTCGATGAGAATGCGCGAGAGGATGCGCTCGATTCTTTTATACTTTTTTATCGTCGAGAAAAACGATGCCTGCGCACAAAGATACGCGGGATAAGTTTTTCCTTCGAAACGCGCGTGCAAGAAGTTGCAAAGATGTCCGACGCAGTGGATACAGTTTCCGATGGGATGGCTATTTCCTCTCTCACGTGAAAAGATGAAGACGATAATCCCGATTGCGACGCGCGGAAAGTGCACTTCGTGGAAGTTCCATTTGTACCGGCGAACATTACGTCGAATGCATTGCATACGGAAGCACGCCGGCGGATGCAACTTTTATACTTATTCGCCTTTGAGTTCGGCCTCGAGTACTGCCGCTTGAAATAACCGAAAATAGGACGCGCCGGCAGTAACATTAAACAAACATTCCCTCTACGTGCATAGATAAAATTCGAATGACTACGAAATTACCTCGCAAATGGAAAATTTAGACTCTGAATTGCGTTGCTCTCTCACCCGGATTTAAAGAAATCTTCGCGTGTGTGCATCTGCGCGTTTTATCCTAATGAGATATCTACATATAATATCTCACGACATACACGTTTACATCTTGTGGAAATCACGAATTCTTTTTTTCCGTCCGTCGAATAATTAATTATCGTCGGTTAATTCTTGTGGTATAATTTTGTATTTATTTCAGAAATATTATTCCTGCGACATGATTGGCGGCAATGTTAACATACCGGCATAAAAGCGATATGTTTTTGTGGATGTCGCCGAAAACCATAAATCATGGTAGTATCCACACCTTGGGTTCCCCGCGGCGCAGGAACGGCTGGCGCTGACATTCGAGTATCTCGGCAACAGAGATTATTCTTAAAACCAGAATTGCGACAGAGCCCGCCATGTGAATCCGTAAGAAATATGCGCGATGTAAAAGACCGCAGTTCTCAAGAGCTTGTAAACCCTCGCTTTTGTATAAATATTCGTGTATCGTTACAGACTATACTTTATTCGGTATAGTCGGCGATTTTACCCGGGGTACGGATATTAGAGATTTGCCTGTGGCTACGGCGTCAACATCTGGGTGTAGGAAGGCACTATACGGAAGAGAAGAGCGATTCTTAGTCGATTTACGCCGCATGGTCGCTTACGGTGGTCGCTGCGGGAGATCTTTTCTCGAGAAGATTTAAAGCGACAGAGAAAAACTCTGGTGAATCCGCGTCTCGGATGAAGTGAAACATGCATGACGCCTACTTAAACAGTCATCATTTATCTCGGGGATGTCACGAACCCAGGTAATGCCCGCTATCATACATCCTCTGTTTCTGCTTATCGAGCAAATATCTCAAGTCCGTTAATGAGATGTAATAACCAAGCTCATTCGCCGAATAATCTTTATCTGCGTCAAGTATCGAGTGAAAACAAAAAAAACAACGAGAATAATCGAGTTAAGTGGATCGTTCTATTTACATTTACCGCCAAAGTCCAATCGCTTGAGATATCGAGTCAATGACTAATCGCCAACATAGTTTATACCAACGTGGATAAAGAAGCCTGTTCGGTCGACGAAATAATGCTAATGCAATTCTTATCTATGGCCCCTTCCGACAAAGCCCCGTCCCTTTTCGATTCGAGCTACGAACCGATATCCGCGGGAGGTCCTGCCCGTCGTTTAGCGCTCAGAAGACGAGAAAGAAGACCGTAGCCGCCACAAGGCACGCAGGTCCCTACGGATCTCAAGCGTCCTAGATATCCTGGAGCGACTTCGACGCCCTTTCAGGCGCCGGCTCTCGACACCGGCCTCCCACTCTCTCTCTTTCTCTCCTTCCAGACCCCCTCCCCCTCCCGTCGACGTGGGCGGACTTATCGTAAATTAGAAGCGCCGCGGGGAATTCCAATGCGGATAAGGTAATGCAATGCGCGAGCTCCGGCGAACCTGGAACCTGGAACAACGTCGACGACGACGACGATCGCACCGCGGAATTTACGTATCGTCGGCAATTAAACGCTCGCGCGGCCTTGCCGCAGACTTACGCCTTTACGACGACAATTAACGTCCGCGGCGTTAATTCGTTGATGACCGTCGCGGTGCGTAAAGCTCCAAGAATGGCGATTTTAGTTGCCAGAATAAGAAATTTATCTTGAGCGAAGACAACTTAATTATTGTTCCACGATTTATTAGAATGCGTTATTTTTACAACATCAGAGGGCATATAAATTATCTGCATTGTTGCCAATATTTTTCTCTGTTCTTCTCTCTCTTAAATCAAACTGTCATAATTTAATAATGAAAACAAACAAAAACAATTATGTATTTTCTTCACTTTTAATAGAAATTACATTTCTAGGTATTCGTTTGATGCAGAAAATTATGTTTACTTACATCCGTGCAAATATATTTATAGAAACATTTATGAGACAATAAAATAAGATAAAAACTTGTGCACAAGAGAACTGAAAGAATACAGCTCATCTTGCAAATTGCAATATTACAGAGATCGTTCATCTCTGAACGAAACTGTATCGTTCACCACGTATAAAGCTGACGCCAGACCATGCACGTATTCCGTTTATAATTTGTGGATAGTGCATAGATGGAAAATTCATCAAATTCGATCGATCAAATCTTTCTATACTATTCACGAATCGCGAATCATGCATAGCGAATCGCAAATAGCATCATAGTCTGAGTCATAATTAGCTTAACGTGGAGCAAAAGAAATTGCCGACATAATTAAAACTTCCCGGATTCGATCTTTAACCTTGCTTTAATGCAGCAATGCTTCGATCGCATGCGTGAGACGTCGTGAAAAGCCTCTAATTATGAAGCTGCGCTTAACTATGCGAAGCCGTGGGTGGGATTTTATTAAGCCGCTTTTCGCAGGAACGATACGAAGCACATTGTTTTGGTTATGATTCACTTAATAGAAATTCAACCTCTCTCGGAAAAAAAGCGTTTATAACCGGGGGATAAATTTTACTACGTACTGTAGCTAGATTAATGCGCAAACAAAGCCAGTATTTTATTGCATTAAAGTACATTGGAGTATGTTCAGAAACATATAATAAAATATTTGTGGTTGTATGTAATTATTTATAATAAAGAAACATATTATCGTTGAAACGTATATATCCATAAATAATCAACGATTAAAATATAATCCCTTTATTACTTTAAAAATCATCAGCGTCCAGATATACGCATATTTTATACAAAATAATTAAAAGGAAATTTATATACGCGCATATATTTAAATGTTCCTTGATATAGAATATAATAGATAATGACGTTAGAATTATTGCAAGGATCATTAAAATGGTCAAAATCGTTTTAAGATAACTGAGGAATGTGTTCGAATCTGATTTGTTTTAGCTTTTTAGCAGATCAAATCGCGCAGGTATTCTGCGCGCGGCAGCAACGGATGCCGTCTAGATCTTAACGCGGTCATACACGGTGATCGATATTCGATGCACAAACTCACGTCGAACAGTTTAGACGCAAAAGTCCATCTCACGGATCCGTATCCGCCCGATTCCTGCGATCGGAAAAGTGATCGTGTGTCCATTCGCGACCGTATCTATACTTCATGCGCCGAACGTCCGCGGCTCAAATTCGTTTCCATCGCACGTATTGTAAATTCGTGCCTTACGCCGATCACGCCACTTCGCGTCCGAGTGTTCGTACCGCGGACAGTTACCGGTGAACCCTACGTGACAAAAACCCGAGCTCGCCTATTCAGCCGGTTTCCTTTATTTAGAGTTAGAGGGCCCCGCCGCCGGCCCTCCCGCGAGGTGAATTGCATCCTCAATTTTTAATAAAGCCCCGGAGGGGCCTGGACGGCTTTGTTGAACGTCGGTATAAAGTGAACTTCGACGACAGCCGAGTCAAGAGCGGCCTGCATCGCGAGGGAGAAAGAAACCGGCGACGACGAGGGTTGGGGGGGGGGGGTGGAAAACGGCGCCGGAGGAAGACGGAGTATCTTTTCTTCGTTTCGTTGTAAATGCCAGGCTCACAGGATCTTCGCCAGAAGCCGTACCTTCGACTCTGCCCACGCCGTCCACCTTTCCTGCAATATTGATTGCGAGAGCCGGCATAACGATAGACCCCCTCCCCTCCCCCCCTCCGCCCGCCCGCCCCTTCTGTCCAGAATATTTCCCCGTCTTCACATCCTTTTATCCTCTCCCGCTCTCATCGCGTCCTACTCTTTCACTTCCGCCGTCGTCCTATCCGTGTACGCGTTTTATCCTTCTTGTCCTCGCCCCGAGTGTTGCGCGAAGGAGAGAAAAAGATATCCTTCGACTATAATTTATTCATAGAAGAAGCGATTTCTTCGGGACAGATCACGTATTCGATGGGTACGATTAACTCATCTGATCTTAGCGATCATTCCTTGATATTCTACTCATTATTAAAATTCTCAGATCAATTCTCTTTTCTTTTTTTGATATATCGAAAAGATATCTGTCTTATCTATAAGAAAGACGAAACAGTTTTAAAACGCGCAATCCTAATGACAAAGCTGCGTAATTTATATCGCGAAAATGATGACGAGGTAATCACATATTTATATGAAAAATCCTCTTTCGAGCATTATACATTGATTAATTTATTATATGTATTTATATTAATTTTTATTTTTCATATATTATTTGTATAACGAAAAAAGTTTCTGTCGGATAGTAAAATCTGCTTCTGATGAAAAGTTGCTAAAGTATTTCAATTACAAAAGCAATGCACGGAAGCATCGATAATTTACGTCGGCTTCTCACCCTCATTAACGTTTATCGGCGATTGATTCATTTCTAATGAGCTCTAATGATCGAGTTGCTCGTTAGCACTGTGCATCGGTAACGCGCGCCATATGTGGGATGTATCATATCGTATCTAGTGTCGTTTTTCCTTTCCGTGCATTATACATTTCAGCATATTAATATACGCAAGACGATATCCACGGTACAAAGAGACAAAACGCTATACCGCTTGCGGGATGTGACCGATCGATCATTTCGACGAAGGTAGGAAGATGCGTGTTCTAGAAGCGGTATCTCGTAGGATTAGAACATAGACAGAGTTTTCGATGCGCATTAAATCGCGCATAAATTTCTTTCGAAAGAAGATAAATTAGTTTGTGTATTTATCTACGAAATATTTTTTCATATAAAAAAAAAAACATTGAAAAAATTAAGAGACCTATACTGCGCGAGCGTCAGTTATATTTTCTTTTTGGGAGGAGACATATAATATAATTATCTCTATAAATCTCTTCACGAATTAATATGGTCATCAAAGAAATTTAATTTTCTAAAAATTATCATACGTAAATATATGTTTCACGCGAAAATAATTCAGCTCTGCTTCGCGCAACAGTATGTCGATTAATCATTGTCTATTGGACAAAACGTACAGAATCACCGACATGGAAACGATGAGACAATTCCGATCGCAAACGCAACCATGAAGAACGAAGAAAGCTCGTACAACGATGATAATTAGGTATAATAAAACGACAAAAAAATCGCAAAGCTTCTTCGATGTGTTCTCTCTCCTCGACGGAGAGTGATTCTTGTTTACGATTCGCGGATCATTGCGCGTCCGTGTTTCTGCGTATAAATCTCCAATAAAATCGCCGTTACGTCGGTGCTTATTTCCGAAGTTCCGCGGCGTGTTCCGAGATATTTTTAAAATATACAGAACTTCCCCCGGCGACCCTTATTGTTTTGTCGACTGCGGTAAACCATCTCCTCCGAAGTGTCTGCCGCGCCTTCTCTCTGTTTCCCTCTCGCTCTTCTTCTCGTTCCTCGCAACCATCGGGGACCAACGGGACCTCCATCTCGTTTTCCCACCAAACGACCAAAAAGTCCGACTACTTCCAGAAAAGTTGCGAGGATGACACCGTCAGCATTCGAATAGAGTATTTCAGTAGATACGTGTAGATAGTTTGTGTAGAAGAAAATAAATCATTGATATCTTGCAAAATAATAATTAATCTTTTTCTTTTTAAAGTTGTATTATATTTAAAATTCTTGTTAAGATTTTTGCTCTACATTTATTAAAAAGCATATACGCTTATTTTATTTCGCGTGTGAATGCAACAATTTATAAAAGTACCGCTGTCTAAGGAATTATATTGAAATTGCTTTTACACAGTTTTTACCCATAATTAGTATTTCAACGGATAAGGTTTCCCAGAAATGTTTTGACAAATATTTAAAATACACTCAAAGTTCCAAAAAGCAAACAAACAACTTGCAACTAAGCCTAGCTATTGTAAACTAATTATAATACAGATAAAGTAACCTAAGCAATGTATGCATCGTGTTTTACTCCGGACGACAATATTTTTCTCCTTTAAGAAGCAAGCTCACTGCACGAGAGCAAATCGTTGCGTAAATATTATTCCTAGAAGTAGAGAAGTGTGTCTAAACGGGATGCTTTTCGGGAAATGTTTACCCCATTAGTGTTCATTTCAACCGGCTTATGCGACCCATTAGCGTTCTTTCTTACAGAGTCAGCAGCTGCGTCACGAGATACGCTACTCGATATTAAAAACATTGTTAATTCAAATTACGGTTTATTACGATAGCGTCGCATTTTATACATCTCGATAAGATCGATGTATATTGCATCGTAAAATTTTTATCTCACGCAGTTTATGTCGGAATTTCGCTAAATCGATATGCAAGAGGCGGCAAACAATAACGAATGAGTCAGGCTAGCGCTGATAAGCCGCGTAATGCTATCTTTGCTGAGCTTGAGATACTCGAACGCGATGGAATCCGAGTGCAACTTTAGACGATCGATAGAAAAGATCGTCGCGAGAATCTGTGTCGCGCGTGCATTCGCCACGTCTGAGAAATCCCTTGCTCAGCTGCATCCTCTCGCAGAGGCGCGCGATGCCGTCTGCTCGTCCGTTGGGAAAAAAAAAAAAGAAGAAAGGGAACAGACTGCTTCTCGAGCAGTTCGAGCCTTTGATTTTGCTTATCCGACACCGAGAGAAAGAGAAAAAGAGAGGTAATGGCGCACTTCGTTAAATTAATTGGCTCCTTGGAGCGCCACGGCAGCGAGTTAGTGCCACTAAACTTCAGCTCCGATTATACGAAAGAACTTATCAGGTAATTTCTCGTCGGAATTATACGAGCGAGCGCTGTCTCACGCGGAAGTATACTAAATAAATAAGTTCAGATAATTAGTCGCGCGCGATAAATATTCGCGACGGTTTAATTCGAAAAGAGATTTTTTCTGAAAACAATTTTCTACTCGTTCTTCAATATTCGCTATGGTTTAATTATACCTAATATCCATATATAATGTGAATATATGATTGCATAATATATATAAATTATAGTATTCTATTAACTTAATTGATATCAAAAAACTCCTTTTCATCCGTGTAATCACGAAACATTTAATTGTGAATATAAGTAATAGTTAGTCATTAGCTTTAAATGTACATGTACACTTAAAAAAAATTAATTATTTGTGCCTTGTAACACGCATATCGCCATTGGCTCAAGACGACGGTGACGTTTCGTAGGCAAAAGCATGTTATAAACTATCATCAACACGGAATGTATATATTTTACTTAATTTGTAGGTCACGAATCCAAAGGGTTTTTTTTTGTGGAACGGGCAACGAAGGGAGCGCATCTCAAGGGCTCGTTAAGAATTTCATTCTTAAAATCGGAGGCCACTTATCGGCAGGTGGCCCGCCAGCATCAAATCAGACGCGTTACGTTAACTGAATTTAAATTGTCGGGGAGCTGCCGCTGGGCACACCGAGAATTACCATAATTTATGCGCCCTCGCGCCTCCGAATAAGCCACGCTCCGATCCCGAAGCTCTTTATTATAAATCCAAATCTAGCGCATAATTCCACGAGATATAAACATCTCGCGGGAGCAGGAAGGAAATTAGATTATATCCGATGAAAGGGCGAGCACGGTATTCGTCCCACAAATCCCGTCACTCAATATCCCGACAATATCCTTATCGAGAATCCAAAATTATAACCCGGCTAATATATGTGTATATTTGTGCGATATAAACTAAATATGATATAAATTAAAATATTGATTAATTTATTGTGTGCAAGACAGAAACTTGATACGAGATAGAGTCACAATTTTATTCAAATTATTCAAGTTAAAATATTAGAAGAGGATAACTATTTGTAAATTTCCGATATGTTTTCTCGTTAAGCAAATATTCGCTTGTATTTTTTCCGAATGATATATAGAGCTACTGTAATATACTCACAAACCACAAACAAAAGACTTGAGTCGCCAGTAAAACAGTAATTTATCGAAACACAGCACACTAAAACGGTCCGAGATGACACAGTTCTATGCTGTTGTAAATAGAGAAATTTGCTAAAACCTAACGGAATAAACTCTTATGGTTTGACACAAAACTTTGACAATTTCTATTTCAGCATTAGTCATTAGAAAAGAATGATATGCAAAATTTCTGATATGCAAACTATCTATTTTTAATCATACTTCCATCTTGAAGCATGCAATTCCTTTTTCTTGCAAATATAAACAGCGAATTAGCGAAACTGCATTTTCGAATAAGAAATCGACAAAAAAATCATTACGAATAGATATATTCAACAATATATCATTTGAGATATATTAAAAAATTTTTCAGAATAAATAAATAATTATTTGTAAGGAAGAGGCAACTGTAGATTTATCGTGCTCGCTTATTCGTAGCGACGTCTTCGTTTACATAACAAATGGCTCTAAAGACCATTAAATCCTGTACACAAATTCAAATGCGTACGAATGTTGCAGAACGATTCTTTGAAGGATTTTGCAAGATCAGTAGTTGCTCAGGCATATCGGACTATTAAAGTAATTGACTATGAAATATGTTTCTCAAAGGATCCAATTAAGATCTATTACTCGGAGACCTTTATCACGACGCAGTAGCAACGGCCTATTATTGAAGAACCCGACTCATGCTCCGACCCGAGGCTTTTCTCAAACATTCGCGTCATCGTTCTCTCTTGACGATTTATTATCATCGCCAAGAGCCGCGCTCGCTTGTCCGCGTCGTCAAGTTCCTCTCCCGACATTCATTATGCACCGTCACCGTGATTCGACCGATGAACTCTTCGCATAAACACGTTCCCCGAGTGTCGTCGCGTACCAGCTGGTCCTGAATATAAAAATCAAAGCTGGAAAGCTACCTGAGCAAAGCGATGTTCGAAGGTAGGAACGAAAGGTGGTTACTTTTGAATCGTCAGAAATGTAGGGTCGTGTTTACCGCGTGGTACTAATCGTGATCGGTCGGGGGTGTCGAGTGACTAATGAGGGTTAAAGTCACGATGCCCCTTCACGCCGCAAAAGGATGAGAATCTTTGCGGCTGCGCTTTGTGAATTATACGTGTCTTCTTTATCTTTTATTTCAAGATCCAACAGCATGGAGTCGATACATGAGAGAAATTTAGATTCAGTTTAAATATTTTATCATAAGTTATATTTTTCATATATAAAATCTGTACCTATTGCTAGTGGTTTAGATAAATCTTTCAAAAAAAAGAAGTTTTAAGAAGCAATTTTTAAACTGAGAGTTAAAGACGTTTATATTAAGGCGTAATTTAATAATAATAATATTGATAATAAGTAATCATCTCTTAATCAGATATTGAATTATGAATTTAGTTTGTTTAATAAAATTGCATAAATACGTTTAACACATTTAACGATGTTCTCTCCAGTATTTTAAATAGGTTTGCTCGTACATTAGCATAAATGTCGTAACTCCACTGCTCTAACCAAGGTTTATTTATAACTTACACGGACATTATCGTTTGCTTTACTTCGAATATATCAGAGTACATCGCCGTAGGGTTCATGTCCTACAAGATGTATCCGCGGATGTGCATATACAGTTTGCGGTGAAGAGGATTCATAAGCAGAGAGCGCGACGGGACGATGTTCGACTCTGATACGATGAAAACTCAGACGACTATCCCGAATATGCATGTGGCCCCTGCATATATTTAGTAGCTTATTCATTCTCATCATTATCCAGCCGATATATCACGCTTTTTTCGTAATATAGTTTCACTTAATCTCTCAACAACAAAAAATATTACGTATAAAATACTTGCTACTACTTGATAGAATCTATTTTCCCATTTAACGATATCGTTTAGCATTTGCAAAAAAAAAATTAGCAGATGGAGTTCGAAACAAAGAATATTCGCGCGCAATATTCACCGTCTTACGTAACAATTGTTGTTCATGGAATCTTTCGCGTCATTTAACGTAGGCAAAGATATTTGAGATTGGCCATCAAAAGCAACTAGAGCGCAACTCGAATCTCAAATAGACAATCTACTCACGTGCACTTGGGAAACTAGTTTGCTTATGCTGTCGCGCAAGATACGCTCAATTGCTACGAAATTGCACTTCGCGTAAAGTAGCTGAGCGGTGAAGGACGTACTACATTAAAAGGTCGTCGAATGTCATTGGTAGCCGGTGGTCGAAATGAAATGACGAGCCGAGGCTATCCGCGTGTATCCGCGGGGATTGTACAGGGAACGAACAACAAACTCCCGCCCGTCGTTATCACGTTCTCTTCCTCTATCTAGCCGATCTCCTTCCTCCCCAGGGGCCATTTCTATTTGTCCTTCTGAGAGCCAAATCGTGTTGCAGCTTCCGACGGCACGCGTTCGCTAACGTTGGAGAACACGAGCGTCCGGGCTTGGTCGAGTATCTCGCGCGCGAGCGGAAAGAGAACAAGGCAGGGAAAAGCGTGCGTACATACGTAACCCATCTCGTGCCAACCGCCTGTTTTACGGCCGCAGAAATACAACGTGCGCTTACGACATTACCTGGTAATGCTACGAGGGTCCGTTAAAACCACGAGGAGGCGTTTACTGCTTATACAGGAGGCATTGAAAAGCGCGGACAAATAGCCACGAGCTACGCTGGATTTTGCGGTCCCAGTCTGACTTAATCTTTTCAAGATCTGTCTCAGTTCCGTAGAAAAATAAGATATCGCGAGTATACAACAGAATATAATAGCAAATTGAATCGATTAAATAAAATTGATTTCTTTCTCCTTCGTGAAATCAAATGTCTTTTATATATAAAACGTATGTTTCCAAATAATATATATTTTTACATACTAAATAATTATTAAATATACACACATAAAATTCTATTAAGTCTTTTTCTATAATTTTGATTGGCATACCTTGTTTTGTTTGAGATTGACATTAGTCAAACGCAAAAAAAAAAGTAAATAAACTGGAGAAAAACAAGAGGCATATTTTTCTTAGCAGGCAAATAAATTATCCTACCCATCGTCGTAGAATTGTCCGTGACGAAGATTGTATATGTCAATTGGTCGTTTTACGAGCGCGAAGATTAGCCGCATCTTTACGGCGTTACGTGTGGTAATGTTTCGAAAGGTGTCATAAAAAACTGCAAACGATGTAACGATGCTGTGTAAAGATAGAACTGACGTGTGTGAACTGTTAATAACATTTCCTTAAAATAATTAATCAAATAACATTGCTAAAAGTGGCATGGTTATACATGTATAAAAAAGATACAATTCCTTATCGTATTTCTAGCAAATAGCATCGGTAAATTAAAAATTTAATATGATATTTTTATCGGGAAATTTTCGATAATGTGTTACGTATTCAATGCTTTGAAATTCTTTAAATTCACACGTTAGTCTTCGACAAGAATATAAGATTCTCCAATTAACCAAGATCAATGAATCAGTAACCATTAAACGGCAATCATTAGGCGCATGTATAAAATACTAATGATATAAGAGTAAGAGAAAATCAATATTTTTCTCTTTCCCTTTCTCTCTCTCGTAGGCTGCTCGATGAATGACTTGTACGTAAAGGCGTTTCACTCATACGTTCAGCCGGTCGTGCGACTGATTCGCAATCGCGACACGGCCGTGATTGTCCAATTAAATAATTCATTATCACCTAGCTTGTCAAAGAATGTACCGAGATGGTACCTTCTCTTTTTACCTTCCGCCTTCGTCTCTACCCATTACTTTTTTTCCTTTCGCCGCCGAAGAATGAACTACCATCCTCTGTTTTATGAAAAATCGAAAAATTATTGCTTTTTGCCTCTATCGATCCAATCGCGAGAACAAAAGTTGCTATCTATTATTTTTTATCTTCAACATGTAACCCTGATCATTTTTTGATATCCTCCAATCTTTTTCGAAACCATTTCGCAAATTGATTTTACATCGTTCGTATCTACTAAAAACACGAAATGTTTTTAATCAAAAGTAAAACGGCATTTCGAATTGTTTTATAGAAAAAATATAGAATATTTTATTCGGATTCTATTAAGATTAAATAAATATTAAATAAAAATATAAAGAACTAAGAGAGAAAAAGGAACAGAAGGAAATGTTCCGGAGGAAAAGAATAATTTAACGATTTCTGTATTTACTTCGCAAACTATATAGCTTCCTGAATAATTACCGTGCCATTTTTCCACCATTACCGATCGAAATAGCCGCCGTATTTGTGGCGCGATCGGCGAAACAGGCTCGGCACCATCTGAGGCTTTCCGAATGACTCATCAGTGCATCGGGAGCATTATTGTGTGCAACCTGGGGCCCCGCCGGTGACTTCCAGCATGTAATAAATAGCTGTGGCTCTGCCGAGTTGCGTTACATCTTCCCCCATGAGGTAGTAGGGCACTCAAATTCAAAGTAACGAGAGAGCAAATCTAATACCCCGTGAATGAAAAAAATAATATATATCGAGCCAAAAAAGTTTATCTTACTTAAAGTATTACGTAGATTTGATATACTAGTAAGATATACACATCTGGAGCATGAAAAATCTGAATTTTTCAAGAACAGTTATTTAATTGAAGAAATTATAAAGAGCAGTTATGGATATTTTTATCTCCTGATTTTATAATGAATTAGAAAAACTAAACTTTAAAAAAAAATCAATAAGTCTCGCATTGTGTTATATACCTTTTATAGATTAATATAAAATTTAAACTTCTCAAAATGCGCGTCATATTTTTCGAAAAAAAAAAGATTGCATTCCTCAAAGATTCTTCCTCTCTTCATTTACATATCTTTTATTACAACAGTCCCATTTGTATGGCATCGATAAAATAATTTATTGAGACATTTATTTATCGAAAAGAATTATTCGTGTCGACGGCCGGTTTATAACACGCACGTGATAAAATGCGTAATCACGCGCGATGAGTTCAGCCATATGATGCGATCAATTCGCGTGGAATTTAACATCTTCGTTCAGAGCATGGGTCATCAACCATCGTAAAAGTAATCATGTCACTCTAAAGCGCTGGCACTTCACGGCTCGTAAAGCCATAAGCGACGAGGCTCATTTGCCATATTATTATGGAACACGAGGCCATGAATATTGACGCGTTCTTTCATTACCGGACGCGCCACCGTCCGGTAAATTGGCGTTTGTATCTTCTACGACAATATAAATTTTTCTCTCGTAGTAAGCGATTATACCAATTTCGAAATACGCAAGGTTTGAGAAATTGTTTATAATAAAGAATCTTCATATAAGCAGAAATTCGACATATTTACCTTATCGTTTAGAATTTAAAATGTATGCAAAGTATCACGTTCTTTAGGTCTTGTAATATATACTAAATTAGTATAACGTGCTACAATTTACTACACTCGGATGTTTAAGATCTGTTCGATGACAGTTTGATGTCTTCGCCGTCTATAATATCCTTTTAACCATCAGATCAAACTCCCGATCGCCAAAATAATATTTCTCGATAAAATCCTCGCGCGCGTGATAAAAGTGCGTATTAATTCTGAGCGATTGATATTAATATGCAAATTTGCCGAGTCTGTTTATCATACCATTACGGTACGGTGTCATGAATATTGACGCGCATAACCGGAGTGGTCCGCGCACGCATAGTGCGTAAGATCCACATAATAGCGCATCGTGCGCCTCTCGCTTAGTGGCTCACGATGATTAAACCGAGCTGGCATTCCTCGCGGAGGAAGCGGTGGTTATTAAGGACGCAACTCACACCTACCCATCCCTACGCATTGGAGATAATATCGATACCGCCTTCGTCCTCTGTCCGCGTTACGAGATGCTGTTGGCACTATTTATCTTGGCCAGATCCATTGCTCGGGAACACCGGGGTATGCACATGGTAACACAAGTAGTTCTGTTCTCGCGCTCGCACATGATATACCGGCGCTCTTTCCTCATATGCGACCTGTAAACGACGAACGAGTACATAATCGACGAAGGACGCGGCCTTCAAACGGCCACGGCGGGGAACGTATCACGGTCCGCAGAATCCTCCTTATTGGTAATATAGATAATACAGCGGATGCATATTTTATCTTAATCGCTCTCGTGGAGAACGTAAATTGGAAACGTTAATGCACGGTAATGGCGCATCGGCGTGCTTGTAATCGATATATTAATGTGGCCAAATGCGTGCTCGATATACCAATTTCTCCTGCGCGCGCGCGCGAACGCTGGACAACGCGATCATTCGTCATGTCTAGGAACGATTAAAACGCGGTTTCTCGAGAGAAATTCACGAGGCGTTCTACGGAGGAGAACTCAGGTTTCACGCTAATAGCCGGATATATACAATATATAACTGCGAAGGAAGACGCAAGGACAATCGAGAGAACCATAGTCTTGCCGATTAGAATCCCCGAAACTTTCCCCGTTCGGATAATCACGCGTTCCCGTAACGCACACCGTTCTCTCGGTACGTGATATCCGCGCTTATCGCAAATCACGAGACCTATCGAGTACACAGCGAGAAGTTTTGGCACGAAGTTTCGCGGCGCGTACGGCAGAACGCCTCGATCGTTTCCCTTTCAATTCGCACCCTCCTCACGATGCAATAGAAGAGATGGGTCGCGTCGCGCTCTCCGGAATTTCGAAGGAATTCCGTCGGAGGATCTAAACAATATCCTGCGAAGCATCGCGGGGCCGAAGACACTATTGGGATTAGGGTGTAGGCGTATCCCGACGACGGTAAAGGAGATGCCGGAGGGTTCGGCGGGAGTTGGCGAGAGGCATCTGTTGCGCTTCCATGAGCAACATTTACATAATCGCCAGGCTGCATCGCGAGGCGAACAGCGGCTTCCCGCCACGTTTTACGAATACAGCGAGCAAGAACCGAACACTCGACATTGTGAATCGAAGGAGGAGAGTCGGGGCGAGATCTCGGAGCTTTCCTCCTGCGCTAAATGGATATGACATATGCAAATAAATCCATTGCTACCATTATGACGCTAAAGCGGCAAAAAGATAAACTTCACATCATCAGAGATATTGTATCCGATGTGACGCGTAAGAGCAATACTCGTAAACCGTAGTCTAATGCACGCGTAATGTACGTCCCACCTTCCCACACAACCCGTCTCGACCTTCGTAGAAATGTACGAACGTTCGCTTGCGCGAAGATAAGATAGGGGAACTCTACGTGCAATTACTTAAAAATCTTCCCCGTCACTGTTTCCGAGAAAAACTGACGGCACTGATATCAGCATAGACGAATATCAGATATAAGGGGGATACCTGTTTGCCTCGTGATTAAAAATGATCGTTATATGTCTGTTGATTGAGAATCTCAATTGACAAACGACGCATTAAGTTTCTTCGCAGAAGAGTTTTCGAAAAGAAGAGTTTTAACATTTATACGCGGATCATTATAATCGTTGCCTCGCGTTCGATATTTTACTATAAAGGATTGTTGCATCGTATATACATATAAAATGGTTCCTTCGCGTCGAAAGGAATGCAGATGAAAAAGCTGAGCATTCTTCCGAGAGCTAGCATTTCTCTTTTATTAAAAGGCTCTAAAGAATGCTCTCGCTTAAAAAAGATATGCACGATTTTGTACAGCTAAATATTTCACGTTGCCTTTTGTTATCTGTCAAGAGATGCGTCTCGGAATCTATAAATTGAAAACACATCGCACCCCGTCGTAAAATATTGTATAATTTAAAGTTATAGCGTAATTTCACATACGTTAAAATATTACAGTGTCGCAAATTTTTTTTCCGCGAACGCGCTGCAGCTATCCGGAATACCACTTCCGCGTCACGTCGCGATAATGAATGAAATTAAGTTCGATCAACGTCGCAGCTTATACATATTCGTATACGCCGTTATGTTATCACGCTCGTGGTTCTGACAGAGACACACAGTAGACGGCAATGATACGATTTGCATGTCGTAGAACGCGTCTACCCCAAGCCTGCTAACTTGCTCGCGTCTCGTTCCTAGCATAGAACGTACACGAGACACGTATTCGCAATACACGCGCGCACAGTCTTCAAGTTACATCTACGAACGCGCAGAAGTGAACGACGTGACGCATTGAATACGTAACGATAGCATTTCGTATTAATCGCAACTACTTCGTATCATATATGCATCACCTTCTTCCGTATTATTCTGCGTAAAGATTGATTACGGCAAACGTAAACTTATAATCATTAAAAGATGAAGGCGGCAGAAAAATAATATTTCCTAAATAAAAAAATTTTTAATTTCTTGTATGTCGGTTTTCTCACATTATTATTTTTATTATTTCACATTAATTTTGTTTTCTCGATATATGACATATATATTTTTAAATAAAATTCTTTCGCGCAATTTAATGCTGTAATTATATAATTATTTTACTGTGCATAATTAATTTAGTTTTATTTTTTAATACTGTCTTATATATTATTCTTCTTTTATATTTTAGAACGAAGAAATTGATATATAAATTGAAATATCATGCAAGAAAGAAATACAGAATAGTTCGGTGTATATTTATAACATTATTAAAATATGTGATATTTCACAAATCACGTGCGCACTTTTTCTCGAATGCTCGTCATAATTTACGATGGTTTGCAACTTTAATTTTTACAAAATTATAAGGTATAAATCTCAGAGTTATCTCTTCCTTTGGCAAAAAAAAAAAAAAAAAAAAAAAACTCAAAAGTTGAAAATTCATATACGCTTTTAAGGAACAAGACTTGTTACGAACACCTGCATGCCGTTTCCGTTATCTCGTGGCCAGAACTTATGACACTTGACCAATTATAATTTTAAGCAAAATACCATACGGCTGGCATACATTTAAACTTTTACGCGAAGCGTAAAAGCACCTTCATCGAAGTTTTTCAAGTTTCTCGGGAGGTTCGACAACATCCCAAGCTACATCCACGGCCGAGTTTTATGAGACTTTTTATTTCTCCATCAAAATCATGTATTATCGATCAGTATCGATCAGTATGTGAGGTGATGAAGTCTTGCACGAGAACGAGCCGCTGCCGAAAACAAATTTCCGGTATATTGGCTTGCGAAAGTACGCGAGAAATTTATGGCCGATGTAAGCTGCATATTGAAGCTCGGTTTTTCATTTCGGCGAAAGAATTTCATGCAAATCAGAGATAGGTCTATACGGGGTATTTTTCTCTCGTATCATATTTTAATCCTTTTTCATATATCTCATCACGGAAATCAATTTTCTGTTTGCGAAACAAATGAAATGAAAAAGGACCGGCCGTTTCATCAAAAAATTTATATATACATAAGAGTTTTTTTTAATAAAACTTTACATTATCTAATTGAAATAGAAAATCATTTTAAAAATGTCTACCTTGATATTGTAACTTCTGTGTTGAATGGCATTGAAAATTGTAGACTAATATTTTTTTGAATTGTAGAGACAAGATTATTATAGAATAATACAATATATAATAGTGGTAACGGACTTCGCGAATATGTCAAATTCTATTAATAACTTGCGGGTACTTTAGGATAACGGGGAATTAACGTCTTAAATAATTAATGTTGATACGAAATCAAATTTTAGTCAAGTTTCGTTGAACCATGTAGGATCCTCGCAATTATATAAAGTTTAGATACGGTCGTATTCCGGAATCGGTAGAACGGATTCTAACTCTCCAAAATAGAAATTTTGTACTTGCACTTATATTCTGAATTATTTCAAATTGTTACTTAAAAAAAAAGGGCTTACCTGCATGAAAAATAATATAAATATTATTATATAAAAAAATTAATGAATTAAAATATCTTATATATAAGTTTTTTATCAATAATTCCAGCAGATTATCTATAATAGATATCCAAACATGAGTCTCTTATGCTAAAATAGAATATTAAAAACGTGAAGGATAGTTTCAAAAGAAAATCTACTTTGACATGATCGCTGTACGAGATGTGTACCATATGCATGGTATGAGAGAGAACTTTTCTTGTTGGCTAGCGTAGATTAGGCGTGCTTATTAAAGCCGCTATCGCTTTTACATAGCAAAGTTTCAATGAGGCAGAGATTATATGCTGGAGAGCAGGCGAGATATTAATCGAACTGAACGAAGATACCGGTCGCAATTACTGACGTATATGACGCGAATACAATGGAACGATTAAAAAACGGGCAATCGAGCGACAGTTTTTGACGAACCAATGAATATACCGAAATGTACAGAGAATGATAAGATGCATCGAAAAGAAAATATCTAACTTTATTTAGGTACTGTAACCGAGAAACTGTTATCAACGATTTCGTATAACAAAGAGTGAAAAATGTTTTTCATATTATATAGAATTATTCGACCAATAGTTTAATTTCTATAAAGATTACTCGCTTCCTCAAATATCTCGCATAACTTTTCTAAAGCGAAACAAGATACAATTAAAAAAAATTAAAATTAAAAAAAAAAGTTTATCAGAAAATACAGAAAGTAACGAGCGCAACTACGAAACGCGCGGTCGACAAATATGAAGGGATCCTTATCCTCTCTCATTCGTCCCGGATACCCGATTGCATTCGAATGCACCGTGCATAATCGCGATCGGGACTCACGCGTCCGTTTGGCCGCAAACATCGTCTGCGACAGCGTAGGAACCAGTTTGGGTGCTTCCGCACATATTTGCCCACGTGTAGGTACATTCGGTAAAGCGCGGTAAGGATATATCCGCTGTATAGGAGATACGTATTGTAGACAGGATCTTCTCTAGAGCCGTGCATGCCACGCGGGCGGCTCGTAAAATGAGCGTCGTGGTGATTCCAGTATAATCCGCGTATGGCATAGACGACTTATATACGCGGTAATAATCTTATTTGCCGAATAACTTCCACACAATGGCCGCGTCTGCACAAGGAGAAGCGAGACGGGATCTCCGGAATCAAGAGAATGCTCTGTGGATACCCAGGAACGATACCAGCAACAACAACAACCGGCGACGACCCGACAACGGCGGCCGCCTCTCGTGTGTACCGGAGAGGAAATGCGATAAGAGCGAGGATAGGGCCGCGATACGCGGGTACGGTCGTCGTGATCATTAGGCAAATGGAAATGCTATTAAACCCGGGGTTCGTTCGCTTACGTCAAAACCGCAGTTGCGGGGGCGGTCGCACGGCATGTCGTTCCCGCGACGACAATACCGTCCGCTCGTACCTCTTGCAGATTACCCAAAAAAAAAAAAAAAAGAGCCGTTCCACTGAAAAGCGGAAGACGGACGAGTCACGATATTTACAACAAATTACATTATTTGTGCTATCTTGACAATTGGGTATTAATTGTGACACTTATCGTTAATAAAATATGTACTATTGTTATATGTATTATTGTTAAATAAAATACGTTATACTATATCTTTGTATAATAAATAATTATAAACGTATCAAGAGTGTGTAAAAAAACTGGTCTTCGAATTCGATATAAAATATCGTCACACTATTCAGAGATATGGATTTTTTTGTTAAATCCTGCATATTATTATCGCTTCTTCCTTTGACAATTTGTCTCGTGTAGCTCGTATCGCAGAAACTTCTGCTTGGCTGACTTTTAATTAATAATGTATCTCATATCTCTGTAATCGTTTAGAGACGCAATACGCGTGGAAAATTAAAATTCGACAGTGACAAAATGTGAAGCAATCCAACTAGCGGAAAATACATTCCCGTATCTGGAAAATTCGCGACGCGCAGTGCGACAAACATGTTTGATGTACATACGTTTCGCATTTTTGCATATATAGCTCTTTCAATTAATTCATGTCCCGCATATTTTACGAGGATAATATATTTATTCTGCGTTGAGCAATTTATTTGCATGGTTCGTAAATTAAAATTGTGGAGGGATCTATTATATATCGATCGAATTTAAGTATTATTGAAACCGTAATCGTATTTAGCGGTCTTGATCGTTACATTTTTATTTTTGTCGAGTTTCAACTCACAAATAGAATTAAATATTTCCGTTTATAAATGTCAAATGTAGCGAAAGCTATTTCGCGATAATATAGTAAATAACGCGGTTTTAAAATCAATTTTTTATCACGCACTCGTCGACTATTTGCATATGTATGTGCGAGACGCAAACACGATCCGTATTCGCGTTTCCGATTTAAAAATACGATCATGTAATATTGTGTTACCGCTGCAGCATTGTTTTTCCGCTGTTCGCGATCAATAATCTCGTGCAATTCCACGTGTACACGCGCATATTAATTATTTCACCAAATAAATCGTCCCATTCATCGGAAATATCGGCATTTCCCATTAAGCTCAATTATTTTTTCATTAATGTAGCCTGTACTGTTTTGTTCGGCAGGCCTTCGCTATCGTAATACATTTGATTTCGATTCGCGAATAACGTGATCGGATGAGTTCGCTTAACTATCCGCAAGCCGCTCACGAACGATTAGAACGGATTATTAGTTCGTATAGAGATATCTCTACCCGTTTACCTGTTTTTGCTCGCAGTTACGTCGGCGAGAACCGGCCGAAAATTTGAGTACCATTACAAGCCAAACCAACGCAAATTCATGAATCACATACATAGCATTCATACACTCTCGAAAGACGCAAGAAGTGTCCGCCCTCCTAGAAGCTTATAAATTATACATGTCATCTCTACGTCTTAACGAGCAAAAAATGCAATCCTCCCGGCCGATTGGCGAAATATACTCTGGGAAAGCTGGAAAAGACGCCGGACCTCACACAAAACGTTCGATCGTCAGCGACGCCAATCGTTCCGGAAGCAACTGCGCGCAGCATATCCGTTTTCACGACACTGTCCGCGGTATATTCGTCACAACGACGTTTTTATAGAGAAGGGCATTTTCGCGCGTTCCACCCTTCTCCATCGGAGACGCGTAAATGTGTTTACACCCCGCGCACACTCGCGCGAGCCCAAGTATGCACGTGCGTTGACGCGTACATCGACATATTAAATTACGCCGGCGTCGGCGACGCCTGGTCCAGGCGACGCCAGTGGGACGACGCATCGCGAAATCGCTAATGGAATATCCTAGTCCGGCATATTGTCGAATTTCGTCGGATAAAAGGCCAGTTAATTCGTAACCCCCTTAACGGGCCACGCTAATGATTCCGTTTTGGCTTGGTGGTTCGACCTGTCACCCGGCCGTCACGCGCAGATGCAGCTTGCCCGGTTTGTGTGTCACCTCCCGCTCCCCCGCGAAATTACCACCCCATCCGCTCTCTTCTTCTCCGATATTCCCTGTCTGCCCTCTTCGTCGCGTTCTATACTTTATACACGAGTATATGTACATGGTTATGTGACCGATAATGCGGGTATCGATTCATCTCGAAACGGAATATAATTGTCAAATCAATATAATTGTCAAATTGTATGTATTTGCAAAATTGGACTGGTTTCCGCGCACACATTGCTCGGAAAATCTCTATATTACAGAAATATTTATCGTGAAATGGGGGAAAACGATAAAAAACAAAGCTTAATCCAATTTTTATTATGCGAACATAAAAGGATGAATTTTTGTCATTAGTTCTTTCTTAATCAAATTCACATACAATGTACGTTCGAAATAAGTGCTTAAGGAGGTATACCCGTTTGAAATCTCGAAAAATGAGTACATTTTCTAGATTTTTTTGCAGAGCAACTACTTGATAAAAATTTTTAACTTTTACAATATTAATACAATATTATTAATTACTTAAATAAAAATTTACAGAGCTCCTCCAAATTTTAGGTAGCTGTACGAAATGTATGAAAACATTCCAAAAATATAAGTCTTTTTTATTAAATATATTAATAGCTATCTGCTATCCAGGCGTTCTTTCAAAATTAAAAAAAAAAAAAATGGAAAAGACGGCACAATGTTGAAAAAATTTCGTTTTTCTTTTAAGATGTTCATCTTTTTTCGTTTATAATAAAAAATGAAAAATCGGATTTTAAAAAGGCTTCGTTATATAGCAGATGCGGAATCTTATTAGAAACTCGCATGCAAAATTTGAAGTCAATTCATCGAACATAGCTCAAGTTTTCATGTACACCGTGCACTCATTTTTCGAAACGGTTCAAACGGGTATATCTCCTTAAAATTCAAAAATCATAATTTCGCGTAATACATCTCGCTATATTTTGGTCAAAATAGCAATGTTAAACATCTGAAAGAATTTCCGATGCATCGAAACGTGTACACGATGCTATGTAACTCGTAGCGCAAAAGCATGCATTAATTAGTGCACAGCATTAGCGTTTCGAAAGCATTTGGCTTATAACCATACGGAGGTAGGCAAAGTTTCCCGTATACTCATTTCAGGAATCGTGCGACTCTACGGATCAGTTCTGGCGCGAAACAATGCCGATAAACGTTCGCACCGATGTCATGGGTCGGAAGGCGAAACTACGTACCTTACGTACCTTAGTTGCGCCCGCGTACTTTTATTCCGGTAATTTCAAAGTGTCTTGGCGTTAGCCCAGCACCGATATTCCCGACCTCAAATGCGTCGTGCTCGGTAAGCATTGTCCAGTCTCTAATGGGTTACCGCGGAGGTTAAAGGTGGCGAGATCTCTGGAAATTCGAGAAATAATGGTACCAAGCGTCGTCGTCATCGTTGTAGTTGTCGTGGAATTGCTTTCTCGGGGGGAATTAACGATAGGCCGCGGTTCACGACGTTCTCGCGAATCCACCGAATATCGATCCCCGTGGTACGAGATGCTATTAATTCGCTCGTTCGCGACTATGTAGAGATAGCAAGTGGCGAATGCCAGGCGCAAGAATGCGAGGATTAGTCGAAGGGAGCGAATAATGCGCTCATTGTTCTCAACTTTTGCTACTTCCTGTACATCATGTATCCGTGAATGCTAGCACGAGCGAATTATTCGCGCTTTCATAATTCGATCGGTTATATGCATCAATTGAAAGATATCGGTGAGATACAACGGAAAATTTAATTCCTCATTGGATTTTTATCCGCACGGCTTTTAAATCTATCGCTTTAGCATCGTTGGCTGCATTTTTCTTACTCTCGCGGATGTCTCACCGGGAGCACTTTAGTTATTGCGTTGTTCACAATATTTGAACAGACGATCGGTCTTCCGCCCATTGCCCTTTCTCTCAGAAGAAAACTCATTATCTTAGGCAATAATACCGACGATTCCCGAAGCTCAGCGGTCGGCCCTTCTCCCCCGAAGGAGCAATAACGCCTCGGGGAACGTCTTATTTCTGGGGGTTAGAGATCGCTCCGCCAGCATGAGCCGTATCGGCTGTCTCGCGCATTAAAAATATCAATCTATCAACCGGCGTTTTCCTGCGACAAAACGAGAGAGAACGGGGTCTGAAGTCTCAACGGCGAGAGACGGTACCGTCGAGGAGAAGTCGAGTAGCTTCGCCTAAGCCGCCGCCACCACCTCTCGGAAGCATATCGGAGGCCACCCTCCATTCCTGACTTTTTCCCGAGGCAACTTCGCCCGAGGATAATCCAATTTGCGCTCTTCCTTCCGAGCGAGGAGCCGCGCTCGTCGCTAACAGCCGACGTGAGTCGACTGGTGGATGAAACGACAATATTTTTTTTCTTCTTCCTCTTCTTGGCACCCGGACTGAATGAGACATCGATATGCCTGAAACTATCGCATCCGTCTCGTTGCAACTAATCGAATGACAGCGGCAAACAGAGGATACACCGAGGAAAGGTCCGTGAAAGTTACGTGCGGGGATGGTCGATGAAAGCGAACAGGACACACACGGCGAATTGAAAGAGAATCTTCCGATCCTTCCAGTCGACGAAGTTTCTCTTCCTGAAACGACTTCTTCTTACTCTGGAAGATCGGAGTACAATCGGAATATATGGGGTGTACCAATGTCTTTATATTGCGAGTGAGCTTGTGCCAGAAGAAATTTCAATCGGTAAAAGTTCGATGATCAAACGCATTAGTAAACATTACTTTCTTTTCGGTATAAGCACTGTTCGAAACGTCCAAAAGGATATATCCTTCATTAATTTTCTACGAGAAAATTAAAAATAATTTCACGAATAGAAGTTTTACCGTATTCTCAAAACATATAAAACATTATATTCATATTTCATCGCTAAAAAAAATTATAATAAAAATTCATTTTTTCATAAAAGACAATGAGTAGTTTTGTGTTATGGATATTTAAGTTTTGTAGTATATTTTTCGTGATAAAGTATATATAATAAGCCTGTGCAAACTGTCGTGTCAATCGTTTGTAGCAAAATATCCGTAATATTTCACAATGGCATAGTAAATTTCGAAAACCTTGCAACAATAAAAAGAAACTCCTCCTGTCTAAATAAGAAAATCTTCGCTCGATCCACTTAGATCGAAATTCATCGGGTTAGCGATAATCGCTGTAAGACACGACACGCACGAGGTCGAAGTCGCAATACAGGAATCACCGGGAATTGCGCGGAGGAATAAGAGTCGAGAAGGAAGTTAGAGGCGCGGATATAAAAGGGGAGTTTCGGAACTCTAGTATCCGCCTCGAACAGAATGCAATTGCCATTGCTCAGTCCATAAACTTCTCTCTTGCCTTAGAATGGCGTTCTTTTCTCCCCCCAGCGTTAAGGTACACCCCATAGCGCGAGCATCAATAGGAATGCCATTTGGGAGCGCTCTAAGAAACTGCTAATAGAGCTTCGGGCTGCGGAATGAGAAGGAAGCGAAAGAAAGAGAAAAGGGGGACGGAAGGAAAAATGAACGGGGAAGCGACACTGGTGACGAATAGACCGAATCCTAAATCTTATCTTCGGACAATCTTATCTTGGAGACAAATTTAGAGATCGCTGTGATGCGTAAGACCGTTATTCAATCGATTTCTACTTAGTCACTTACGATCCAATCACATCGCGTTTTTTCATTATAAGTATGTAAATATATGGTACGGTATACATCAGACAGTGACTATTTGTTTTTGAGCGCACTCGTCAAAATTTTTGGAGAAAACTTATTTATTCATCTTTTATACTTCAAAATTAATTATTTAAATTTGCTTAAAAAATTAAATATAATTTTTAAAAAATATCACAAACTTGATAAATTATTTATCGAAAATATGGTGATATTAAAAATATTTAAAAAAAATTTTTATTTACAATAAGATTTTTTATTCTATTCGATCGGAGAGAGAGAGAGAGAAACAAGTGTCCTCTAGAATACAAACCTAGTCCGGAAGAAAAGAAACCGCAAAGAAAGAAAAAGAGCCGGTTTTCCGTCCAATTCTTAAGTCGATCGTAAGAACTCGTTTCTTTTTTCGTACTTCCGTCCTCGTCACACAAAAGACTGTTACACGTTTACCGTTAGAGTCCTTTTGTCCACGTGCTTTCACCGTTCGCCCATTAATAGTAATCGATCGACCCCTCCGGGTTCCATCGACGGCCACCTCGATGCTTTATTTCTTTTCACTGAACAACATACGTGAGTGGCCGTGGCTCGTTTCGAGGGTGGTAACACGTGCCGAAAGAAAGTGCTCCTCATTCGTTGACCATCTACGATCGTGGGCCGACTATCTTTCGCTCTCGACAATTTTTCCAAGTTAAGACTTGTATCAATATTTCACGAGTGCGTATCATTCTGACATACATATTTAAATACTAAATTAAAATAATCTAATTGTGTATACGTCGGACATGAATTATGCTGACGACATAAAAATATCACATCAACGATAATTTTTTTAGAATACTGGATAAAAAAGAAAAACAAATTATTTATAATAATTGGAAGTTTTATGAAACTCTACGTCATTTATATCAATTTTGTGCGCAAAATTAATAACTTTGGAAATCTTGCATTCCTACGTAAATAGATTAGGATTAAAATAATTTTTTTCATTATTTACAAAAAATAATTTTTAAACTTATCCATTAAATATCTAATTTGAATATTGCTTGTGGGGGTAGTTTTTCACGTTTCGCGCAAGGGGTAAATGCAGTCTAGCGCCATCTGTGCAGAACAGTGGCAAACCAGTCGCCCTTAAATACCTACCCTTGCAAACCCAGAAGCAGGTTGTTTAAAAGGGATAATTAACGTAAAACTAGCTGCGGTTTGCTTAGTACCTGCTGCCATCTAACAACCTCGTCATTTCTTGTTACCTACGAGACTAATTTAGCTATTGTTAATAAATATTGTTCCCGAAAAATCATCTTTCCTTTTTATCCGCTTTTATAATTTTCAAAAACTATTATAATCTTTAAATTTGAAAAAAAAAAGTATTATAAAGATTATACATTACACGCACAGCGAAACGTGCATTTAAAAATCTATTTATATAAGAATGTAAGATTCAAAGTTATTGATTTTGCATGCAAAATTAATGCAGTCAAGAATTTGATAAAATCTATGATTATTAATAAAATCTACTGCTCTCTGTATCTATTATTATAACAAAATAATTATGATCCAACATTAACGAATAAAGAGACAATGCAGCACAATCGATAATATCGCGTTATCGGGCATAAAATATTCCAAGTTCAAAAATATCCCCCTTGGATCTCTTGATTGTCTAAATAATATTATTTATACACACAATGGGCCTAGTACCGAGGTCTCTTTCTTCGTAAAATGAAGGATCAGCGAGGCATATATAAGATCTCGATCTCTTACGAGAGCTTTGTGAATAATAAAATCGCTTCTTTCACAGACACGTTCCGTAAATACACATACTGCTTTGACGACCGCACACGCGTGCATGTGCATTAACCGCCCTGTCAACTCACGCGTGAAGACCCGACGACGCGAGAAGCTCTCTTTTGAGATGTACATCTCCTCGCACAATCTACCCGTACTTTTCACGCTAACTCTCGCGGTGAAATCCCCTCGGATCTCAAGTAGAAGTTGTATTCTCGAGTTCTATCTTTATCTCTCTTTATCTCTATCTCACACTGTCCTCCTGTCCCCTCGTTGCGAAAGTTAGGCAAGATTAGCTTTTTAAGGCACATCGACGCGTATATAATTTAATCCTTTGCCGACCCGCGAATCAGATGATAAACATCAAGTAGCTGACTGACTGTAAGTCAGAAGAACAGCGGGGAGTAGAAAGGAAGCGTTTAAATCTCCACGCGCACACGCCGAGCGTGTACGTGGATTATACACGCGCGAATACGCGAGGTCGACTCGAACTTGGCTCTGTTTCGGATCTTCTAAATACCAATTAGAGATGGAAACTTCCCCTTTCATGTTGATTCTCTGCTCCTCGAAGTTATCTCAAAGTTCGCATTGTTCCTCACTCTTCGGACAAGCGCCGTGAAGACGTTGCTTTCCCTACCCGATCTCTCTTAACTTGCCGCGCTCACGCTCCGTTGCCACGTACCTAACTCCCCGCCACCCATCCACCCGTCAAGGTTGGCATTAGGGTACGCAATAATTGTAAAGCGACTTGCCAACTACTTTCGGAATATGCTTCCGTGTTAAGCTGCGCCAGAAATTCGCAAAGTTCATCAGTGACATATATTAAATGTTTAATTATATTTAAATTAAAAGCTAACAAGAATAAAAAAAAAGTTTACGCACGCACTTTATTGGTATAATTAATATTTTTTTTTAAATCTCAAATAATTTTTAATAATATCTAATATACGTGTATAGGTAATTTCAATTAAATATCGTATTCTCGCTATATACTTTGTCAATAAAATATAATTTTTTTCACATATTCTTCTATCTCATAAAAAGCGTAGGGAAAAAATAGTAATATATAGCAAAATATCTGAGTATCTAATGTTCTTGTAATGCACCCGTCTGCAGTGTTGAAAGTCTATTTTCTATTCGACACGCCGATATATATAGTTCTTCCCTCCTCGAACCGAGCCACGCACAAATTCGGACAGCTTATTTCGCGTCGATCATTCGCGAAATTACGAGACGCGTGTTGTCACGGTAGATTGGTCGATACGTCACGACGTAAACGTACGTTATCGAGCGCGATCGAGAACGGAATTCGGTGGAAAATTCGGACGAAGGGGAAGGAAAAGCGAATAACGCGCGGCGCGTTAAAATGCTGAAGCAAGGTAATCCGCGCCGGCGATTTCCAAAGCGCAGAACCAGCGGAGGCGTTAAATTCGATGAAGCCGCCGTTGCTCCCTACTCTGCGCTCGGCCGCGCGAATTGAATTAAATCGTTTAACGGCCTTATGTTCAGCTGGGGGAGGACCCTCCGGCCGGCATTCGGGGAGGACCACAGACCCAGGGAGATAAATGTAATGAACGTTGTAGCGCGGACCGACGCTTAACCAGGGCTCCATTAGTAGTGCTATCCGTCTCGGGAGTCTTCTCTTTTTCTGCTACTCCCCCGGTCCGGTCTGCCCCGTGTATCCCTTTTTTTCTTTCAAGAATTTCAATTATACGAACGTACGGGAAAAAGGAGACACGCGTGTTGTCGGCGACCGGACTGCCAAGTTGAGAAACCGGCGACGACGACGACGACGACGTGCCGTGCCGTGCCGTGCCTGTTGCCAGGCAAATGATTTCAATTCCGTTCCATTAAGCCGACACGAACCGAGGGTCCTTTCGTTCCGTCTCTTTTCGTCGTCTGTCTTTCTCTCGCCTCCTCGCTTCATCCTTGTTCTTCCGCCTAGCTCGGCCGCCTCCGCGAAACTGAACCTTCTTCGAATCGGTCTCGTCGACGAACACCGTAGAATATTTAAACTCCCGACGCCGTCGCGGCCACCGTGTCTCTCGCATGTTTCACCGGAAGCGGTAGGATGCCGGGAGTATGGTGAAAATTGGTAGCGAAGTACCCTCGCTATCCGGCAACGCGATATCGAGTGCCATTTATCACGGTAAAAGATAGACTGCCTGTGAAAAACGATGTCTTCTCGTGATCGCGAGAGACGAAAACTAAATATATCCGCGGAAGGACCCGTTGCGTATCTTTTCATAGTAATTCCATCGCATCGACATGTACAAATGTTCCGTCGCTACGCACTTGGTCGTGAGATAATTTTCGAGCGTGGTCCGAAATACGAGGATGCTTCTCCGTTTGATAAACAAGCACTGGAGATGGAACTCCCCCCGTGGAGTTCATTTCGTCTACCGAATTCACATTCCGCAGACTGCACGAGAATCGTGAAGATCAGGAGAAAAGGAAAAAGGAAGCGTATATAAGCTCCGTCGAGCGAACGGACGCGAGTGACTCTTGCGACTACTTTCACCCTCCGCGGAGGAAATCGCCCCCGGTGGGACGCTTGGATATTAAACTGTTCAACATGGCCCGAACCGTTCGTTTCGATGCGTTTTCCTCCGACTTTCCCGAAGATATTAAATTCGCTTCCGAAATGTTACCGCTGGGTATACTCGTCTGCAGGCCAGACTTCGTTTTTTAAACGTTTCACCTTGACATTGCATCTTCGATATTGACGTTTAGTCCTTGTCCCCGTCTGTTGCATTTATATTATATTATATCCCGGTACACATATCTCACGATTTCATCTCGGTAAACACATAAACAGAATACTCTAACGTTTTATATGCCTATTAAATTTTTTTTATCTCATTAGTTGAGAGAAACATTTTATAATTGAAAGAAAAAAAGAAATCAATATGTATATCAATTAGAATTTTTGCGCGACTTTCGTATGTTTCGAATCTCTAGAACGTATTTTAAAGATCGTCTTACTATATTTAGCAAACTTGTGTCGCGTCACGTACGCAACTCCCTGTGCACATGCCATTCCGAAACTTCCCGTCGCGAAGAGGTCTCCCTAATCAAACAGAGTCGCCTCTAAGTTTATTTAAACGTCTCCGATGACGGTCGACGGGATTGTGTTTCGTCGAAAGACGAGCTTCCTCGTTTTGTTCTCGACGTACCGAGGACACTCATCGTCCGGAAAGAGAGACGGTAAGGTGGCCTCCCTAACCCTCTGACCTCGACGCGCTGCACTTGTGCAAGCCCGAACCGTGGGATTGGCGCCACGTGGCGGCCTCGTCACGCCGCACGTCAGGCTCCCGCCGTTAAATTTACGCGGGCGCATTTCCCTCTTCTCCGTCTCATTCCGCCTCAACCCCCCGCAGGGGGGCGAACCGCCACATTGAGCGCCCGCTCCTTCTCTTTCCTCGCATTGCGTAAGGAGTATTCCGGGGTGGCTCGAGTTGGAAAACTCTCGCCCCTGGAAAAGCGGCATATTTCATCTCCAACCACGGTGCTTTTCTTTAATGGACGCTCTTAATAATATATCAATCACGTTTATGTTGCGCCGAGGGAGATCGACCGATACTCGCGCTCGCGCGTCCGTCAAAGCGTATACGTTCGCCGTATTTCATTGAATTCTCTCGCCGCGTAGTGAATCTGCCAACTCACTGTAGAGAGAGGGAGAGTCTCGTGTTAATAATATTTCGGCGGTGGCGAGCGTACGGAAGCGGTGGCGAGCGAGTCCATAACGCTGCGTTCGAATTATTGAGCGTTTCGATTTAACTGATTTAAACTACTAACACGAGTGGTTGTAGTGCCAACCACTTTTGCCATTTCTCTCGCAATAAATGTATATATATATAAAAAAAAAACTGATAAGATAATTTTTTACAAAACTCTTTATCGCACAATATTCAAAAAATACCTCATTTTCTTTTCGAAACATTAAACTGTACGTGTATCAAAATATTAAACGTAATATCGATTATATGTTGAACGGCGATAAAACGGCGCAATAATAGTGAAACTAGATGTACGATTTATTTTGTAGAAAACGGATAGAAATCAACGAGGATAATAGCGATATTGTTAAACGTGGCAGTAAAACAAAGGGGGAAATGAGCGAGAATAGATCCAGAAGAGATCCGAAGAAAAGTCGCGGTCTCATAGTCTACCACGAGGGTAGTTTCGAGTAACCGAGTTAATCTTGTCGCTCGTACTACGACAGCGGTACGCCGTACGTGGCAATCAAACAAGTAATTCCGAACAACCGTAATATCCTCGGCTAAGCGCGAGCTGCTTGTAAACGTACGCCAGCACTAATACCGGTAATTCGGTTTACAAGCGCCAGAGGTACACCCTGGCTATCTCACGTTGGCTTTGTACAGGAATTTACATTGATGTAAACGCGAGCAAAGCATCCGGCGTGAATCGATAAAATAAGCCTATATATATATATGTATATAGTTGAAAGAAATCCGCACAGCAAAAATTATCGAACGTTCGCCTTCGATATTCTATGAAACACGTTCTCATTTCATGAAGTTGCAACGTTCGCAACTAGTAGACACAGACGTTAAAAATATATAAGGACACGTACTAAAATTACATTTCACACAAATGTACGCTACATTTCGATTTTATCGATTGGAGGATTTTCGATTAATGCGTTTTGCGAACCGTAATGACCACGATTATATTTGCATGATATTGTCACCGATCACGATGGTGATTCGTCATCGAATATCGAGATGTGAAAAAGTTAACGACGTCCAACTGTCGCGATGGTGGCACCAAAAACCGGCCGCCGCCATGACGGCGAATGTTTTTTCCGCGTAGTTTTGGAAAGCGATTAACCGAGTTTGCGTTTAGCACATAGTTGCTGTCCAGGCTGGTGGCCAAAACGCAACGAGCTTCCGCGACAAAAAACCTCTTGAAACGGCGGCGAATCGCGTTGAATGTCTCCCGTCGTATCATTCATCATCGCGGTCAACGGCATCGCCATCGAACCATGTCCGTCCACGATCGTCTGCTCGTCCGACAACGTGAATAGACGAAGAACGATACGTTTCGTCAAAGAAAAACAGAAAAAAACTTACCTCATTATAAAGCTTTTTTTTTTTTATTTGAGACAGAATAGTTAATGTATGCAACGTGATAACGGCGACTTCGTCGAAAGAATAAAACTAAAGCACAGATTCCATTATATAAGAAATGAAGATTGATATGAGACACTATCGGGGAATGTTTATTTATAACGACGTGAGTTATTTATCAGTGTCGTGCAAAGATCACTAGAATATTTAAAAGTCACGAATCAAGTGTGATAAGTCGAATCGGGGGTGCGAAGGATCGCAAGATTAATTTCTAGTATCGTCACCAAAGTGAATGTGTAAGGTCGATCGAGAGCTCGAGGCGATAGATACGGGTACCGTCGACTTGTCACTACGTCCCTGCCTCACTTCCTATGGATTACGAGTGTTTTCTTAAGGCAGTGGCCCTCTCAGGGCGGCAATTTGTATTCGAGATAAACCGTTATTGATGCCACCGATATTTCTCAGTCTTATAAAATAAATGCTGTGTGTTCCCCCCCGGAGGGCTACTTCCGCTCGCTGAAAACCCGGGGAAGGACCGGTCGGGAAGAAGATCAGAGAGGGGTGGAAAGAAAAAGGAGTCTGCTTTCGCGACTTCGTGCATGGGGCAGCGAGCATACGGATACGGGATGACCTCTCCGCCATCCTTTCCGTTTGTACGGCGGGGTCTACGAGCGAATGACGATTTATGCCGAAAACTTTAAAGACAAAATATCATTCGCGCGTCCTTGCATCTCTACAACCGGCTGTTTGGGCGTCGGACTAAGTTTTCTTCACGTCACCCTTGGGATCGTCGGGCCACGAATAATACAGAGGTTCGCATTTGTAACCAAGCAACAGCGTAGCGAAACGTGGCCGAGGAGGCAAGTCACCGGCGAGAGGAATTTGGGAAGTGAAGTGGATGATATGAGTTCCGGCGGGCGTAAGTCTGGCAGTTTCGTAGAAACGCAAAGTTCGGTCGCGTGGTTAAATAAATGCATCGCGGGGAATATTTTATCGCAACTCGCTGTTCGAAAGAACGTGACGTGAGTTTAACTTTACCTTTGCATTCAAAATCGTGGCTTTTCGCGCGCGCGCGCATTGCTTCTCGCAAAAAAAAAAAATTTATTTTACATATTTTTCTATCATTTTAATTTCCTCCTCCGTATATCGTTACATTTTTCAATTCCCCCGGAAATAGACTTTATCTTTTCCGCAAATATATGGCCCTCTAATTTATCTCGTAATTAAAATTTAATATTAACCAAGAAGAGAAAAAGGGACAACGCGAAGGGCTACGCCCGAGAACATCGCTATATTTCTTTCAAACGGAACGAAATATTAGCCCGAACTTGCGCAAATATCTTCGCATCCGCTAATAACTTTTGTTTTTAGTGCGTTGTGTCATCGTCGTTTTCTCGACGGTGTGTCGTAAAAGCGATAGCGAAAACGGCGCGTGGCTAAGCCGTAAATACCTCGTCGCAGAGAACGTCCTCGTCAGTCGTAATAAAGAGACGTAGAAAGACCTACGACATGCGTTCCGCAATGTACGGTTACCCGGGATTCCCGTAGGGAAACGATATGTGGATTTCGATGTATACGGTGTCGGTGCGGTTTGTCCCAGAGGGTGAAGGGTCCTGGACACGTCGCGGCTATGTTATTGTAAGTCTGCCACGATACCGCCTTATTGGTCGGTATCGGGGTTTCGCCGGCTCGTTGGGGTGGAACGACCTTAAGCGGGATCTGCGCGATTTTACGTCACGCCACCCTCGCGGCGAGGATATTGGATTACAGTGATTTTCAATTATGAGTAATGGCACGCGCACCCCCGAAAAAACACGACGAGAATGCCTTCGGTGTACCGTTCTCTTAGACTGGATATTGTTTTTAATAAAAAAGACACACAGACAATAAATTGGGATATTTCACGGTCTTTTGTGCTTTTCTACTCTCTGGCATAAAAAAATCAACTAAATTATTTCGAGATTAAGAGTCGAAAGCCAGAGTTTTAACGCAATAACTTTTTGTTACGAGGTAAAAAAGGTGCGAGAGAATTTTCGCGGAAATATTGTGCCATTTGTTCATTATGTGCAATCAAATTGCATTAATATATCGTCGATTGGACCGTAATCAATAATAATTTAATAAAATAACTGGATCGATGCTTGCTCGAGACATCTCGTTTGGATGAGACCGTTAAAATATATATCAGAGGAGTACATAATGTGTAGATAAAACTGATTATATCAAACGCGGTAAGGTACATTTTGCGGCGACAAAATATTCCGGCGAAAGGAAACTTCCCCGTTTACAGCACCCTCGGAGTTTATCAGGCACTCGTAGGGTGGCAGCACCCTTTAATGTTCTCGGAGGGTTGCTACAATGTTTGTCAAAATAGAGATGTAAGTTTCGTTTGTATAAAATTCCACTCAAAAGCATTATTTTCCAAAAATATTTCTCACATCGTATCTACTCTCTAATATACAGTATATTTATTATCAGTCTTAAATCAATAATTAAAATATATAATATTGTATTAAATTTAAAATTTTTGATAGATTCGACAAAATAATCTCTTATTGCTTCGCACTCTCTATTTTCAAAAATAACACGATAATAATTGGCATAAAATTCATCTTTTTTATAGCAGTTAAAAATTTTACTCGTGCAAATTATACCGATTTCAGTTCTCGATCGTAAGTGCCGCTTGAAATTATCCTCTTTCGTACTTTTGATTGAAAATGAAATCCGTGTTGAATGTAACTTATCATGGTCGATTATGCAAATTTAATGTCAGGTAATATAATGAAGTTTTCATTTTCTGAGAGTATTGGAAGGATAGAGAGAAATTTTATGAAATTTACAGCAATATCGTGCACGTAGTAAAAGCGCGTCGAGTAGTATTAATACTGTCATTCGCCAATGCGGCGATCGATCATTCCTTTAATTTCTTAAGTTCACGTAAGTTCGTCTAGGGACCGAATAATACTAACGAATAACTATACATGTTCAGCGTCGAAGCGACGCACGTTTCTTCTCGATCGATCATTTACGCGATTGCATGGCTAACAACATAGAAAACGACGGAAAATAGGTGTGTTTCGGAAAAATGAAAAATTGAAGACGTCGCATCGGATGCTCCATTCAAGCGACATTCGAGCTGCGTCGTTTCCAGAAATGGACAATAGCATCCCGTGGGACATCTTTTGAGTGCCGCAAACATTCAATTTGTTCAGTATCGTCTTTCCCTCGAATTTTAATGCCGAAGTGAAAATTTCATCGAAAGATGAAACGTAATCCCAAGGTCAATACACGCACATTTCATTTCTCGTAACACGATGCGATACGATTGTGTCCCAGTAACAGTTTTATCTTTCTCTCTATTTTATCGTGTATGTTTTTTTATATTCGTTCCATTAAAATAGTAATGATGGAAAGCAAACCGTGCAAAATATGTTAATCGGTGAAAACGAGAATTAAATGATATCGATATGAAGTCGTTTTAATATCGTAACGACAGGAAATACGTTAGTTATCGTACTAAATGTCATTAACTACATTATAAACGGAAAACGCGCGAAGGGAAATAATTAATTTATTCCATGAGAACTAATCGATAAACGAGACGACGCCATTCTGGCTGCAAATGCATAATAAAAGTATCACTTATTGCGCCGACCTAAGAGAAAATATTTCATGAGCACGGCCGGCCGGGAAAGCCGCTTTAGTCGGAAACGTTCCGGGCCTTGATTAAAATTCCAAACTATTTCAGAGCCCGGGCTGACATTTCTCTTTATTATCATTATTTTCCTCGCTACGCTCATCGACGTTTTATACTCTTCTGAAAACAATAGGGCTCGTGCGGCAACCCCGTGATACATCTTTAATATATACAATATCCTATAACTAACAGAAATCTATGAATTCTGAAAGGATAAAAAAAAATTCATAGAAATGAATGACATGATAATAACGATCGAGAGGACATTATATGAATAAAAAACTTTTAAAAATTATTACGCATGACAATTTAATTACTCGATAACTTTTGAATTGTCAAGCCTCAAACAACGAATCCTCAACAAATCATTAATAATCATTATTGTTATTAATATTAAAAATAATTATTATTATTATTATATGAGTCCTCGACTATCTAGTGATCTGCATATGACATGCCTTCTCTAAGATCGGTCTCGCGTTCAGATCTGGTTTCTTTTTCATTTTCTCTCTCTCTCTCTCTCTCTTTGTCTCTACCTCTTTGTTAAATTCGCGGTCAGTCGGACCGAGATTGGTGGGACCAAGGTAAGTGCAATTATGCTAATCAAATCAGAGAGGGGGCAAAGCACCCGAGACATGGAAAGGTGATGAGAGGTTACATCGCAGAGAGTTTGGAGTGCTAGTATTAGTTGTGGGTAACCTCAAGGCTCCGCGTCAGAGAGGAGGTGGAAGATGGTGACGGTGGTCGGTGGTCGTGAAGATGGCACAGGCGAAGGAATGAGCAGAAACGATCGTGTTACTTATGCCTCTATAGGAACCAGCGAAGGGAAAAACTGGCAACGTCCAAATCGCTTTCACAAACGTCGAAATCTAAATTCGAGCGTGGATCAGTCATGATTCAATGTCTAAAAATTCATTTCCGCCCAAGACATTTGTACGACGTTTTCGTATCCCTTTTTTTTTTTTTTTTTTTGACCATACGTAAACAGACAGTATTCGTCGGTGCCAAATTACCGGAACGTTGTGTGGCATCACCAAGAAAGATTACAGGGCGCGATAACATCGGCTAATATCGAGAGAGGAAGAAGGGCACACTTGGTTCCATAGGCGGATGCGCGACGAGGCCGGTACCCCATTTAACTCAGGAACATTGACGCAAAGCGGTCATGGTTTTTACGCCACGGACCGTGTCATTAGCCGAAAACGCTGTCGTATAATTTCGGAACCGACGGATTCTTCATCGAGTTTGCGGTCGCTGTCGGCTCGAAATAAAAACAAAGAGCGCAAGGCTCGATGCGACAATTTCGCGATATCGAGTTTATCGAGACGCGTTGCGATAATCCCGCTCGATGGCGATGCCCGGTAATTCGATGTCATGGTCGCCATCGACACCATGGTTAATTTCTTGGGTTACATGGGTGTCGCGCTCAGCGCAAAACATGTAAATTATTTTCCATAATTAAAACGCACACCGGATTCGCCATGCCGTGCATTGCACGCGCGCGGCTCACGTACTGAAATTTTCAGTGGAATTGCCGGAGCCGGCTACGTAGCTGCAATGCGAGTTTCTGGGTTATTGGTTTCTCGGTTGTTAATTCGCCATGTCGGCACGCCCAGCAGTTGCAAGTGACCATGCGGCGCTCGAACGTACGTGGATCGTTGGCGCAATCAAAGGATCGAGGGCGGAAATGAGAGAGCGGCAGCGGGCAAGATCTGCGAAAAACGGAGACGGAAAAGCAGGACGGAGTAAGGAAAAGAGAGTACCGTGTTTCGAGTGGCAATATAATACAGCCACGAAACAATGGAGCACCGTGTAAGCCCGGCCACGAGGGCAATAAAACCACGACCGCGTTGGCGTATAAGCCAAGAGAGCCGTAGGAGAACTTCCGTGGCGGATGAGGGATAGAAAATTAAATATTAATTTCGCCAGAGCGACTGAGAAAAGCTCGCAGCTCGCAAGCACCCGGTTTCCACCGACTCGCCGAAAGGTACCGATTCGAAAAGAATCAAACTCCTTCGGTACTGCCTGGATTCCGATCACAGGTTGACTTGGTCTGAATTCGAAATTCAATTAACTCTCCGGCGTACTTGTATTAATAATTTATTACCAACAAAAAAAAAACGAATCCTGAATTAAGAATTTTCAATGCAGATATTGTACCACCGAGCGATCAAACAGGAAATTAGGTGTTTGCATCGAAAATACGAGAAGATATCGTACCGGCTTGTTCCAAGCTCATGAGTATTTGATTAGCCATTACGGAAATTCAAGCTCACCGCCGCGACTAGATGATGATACATCGGCGAAAAATTTATTTTATACTCAAAAGCGCGCGCTGTAACAGGAAATCCCGTCAATTCTCAAAGGAACGTATCATCCCGAAACTATTCCGATGCAATCGCAAATAATTACCGCAAAAACTCGATAAACGGTAGCATCTCGTTATCTTCGACGGCGTGGTTTTAGCTACTTTCATAAATCATTGAATCCAGCGCAAGCCGCTTTGCCCTGGTTCACGCAATTTCATTCGCCCGCTATTCGCGAAGGGATTATTATGGCGGCCGTATTTAGCCGAGCGCGGATTACAATCACGACTGGGTATTATAGCATAAATTTGCTATACGCGACAAAGCAAAAAAAAAAAAAAAAAAGAAAGAAAGAGGAAAAAAAAGGAAAACGAACTCCCATGGCGGTCCACCAAATGTTTCCTGTTCGCAGCACGCGACGCCCGCCAATGAGGGTGTCGGCAAAGGGGTCGGGGACGATGATGTCGACGACGGAAATGCAAAAGTTCGATTTATGCGCTAACACGTTTGTGCCGTACGTACACACGCAGGCGCGCGAGCACGCTCCAACGTGGATAGCTCTCCTACCCATCGGGCAATGAACAATGATGCATGGGCGCACTCTCTCTCTCTCTCTCTCTCTCTCTCTCTCTCTCTCTCTCTCTCTGTATGCGTGCACGAGACCCTCCTCTATCTATTTTTTTTTCCATGACCGCCGGACTATCGATGTTTCATAGATCGCGCGATAGCGCCAGAAACGAAAAAGTATGTCCGAATTCCGGTCCTGATAGCGCGCGCGCGCACGAGGGATATCTCTGACGAACGTAACCCGTGAAATCTATGCCACGGCGATGCGTTGTCGACGAGATGCGCACATCCCGCGCACGCCCCCGTCTAATATCCGCTTATGCGAGAATCTGAAATTTATGTAAACGATCCTTCATCTAGTCGCTGATAGATCCGAGAATATATGCACGTTGCGTGTGTGTCGCCGCCGCGTCAAATGGAAACTCACGCGATCTCCGTAGCATAAAGTTTCGCCAGACGACGTGTGGCATGGCGAGGGAGTTGCGCCTGATTAAAAATTATTTCCGCCCCCCGCTTAATTTCCGCATCGCAAAATACAAATCTTCTTACATATAATATCTCTACTTTTTACATCATAGCCTGAGTAGTTAAATAAAAACTGATACTTGTGATCGTGTTATCTCAAATAGCGAAATTCAATTCGGAAAAATACGATCGAATCACGTAAAACATAAATCATGAAAATATAGTATATCCTCCGGAAAAAAATATGACAAAATTACAAATATCAAAAATAAATCAAAATACAGTAAACGATATAACGCAATATTATGCGCGAGATACGCAAATTCAAATGACAGATACAAGACACGTGTACAACAATTGTAGGAAATTTCTAAAATTACTTTGGCCAAATATAACGGATATTCGGCGCGAGACACTCGACCGGAAGTATATCTCGTGATACTTTTCTGTTTGTAGTGCCAACATTTGTCTTACCATCCCTGAAGGTATACAGGGGCGAATCCGCACAGTGCCGTAGACCGCGGTGTCGTAGCCCGCGGGTGCAGTATATTCATGCCAGGTTAGCCGGGCCGCCCTCGCGTAGAAAGAAAGATACCCGGCCGGGATTGAAAATAAATTTCACTGAGGGCCTAACCCGTACAAATAGCCCCGCGCTGCTTTTAATGGACGCGCCGTCGTGCTACGGCTAGCGACGTTTTATCACCGTAGCTTCGAGAGCACCTACGGCCGTTCGATTACGACTGTCGATATTGTTCCGGCTCTTGTCGCCGGGAGGAGAAACATTGCTGCTTCCTCGGCGAAAAGCAATCGGCGAATTTCTTGGTGCTTTAACCGAGACTCGTGCGTGGTACAACCGGTACCAGAGAAAGACGTTTAATTTTTGGTCTTAATATTACGGATATTACGCTCGGTTTCCTCTCTCGGCGAACGAGCCCACGAGACGCGATATTCGCGGTTTGCGTCTCCTCTCGTGTTACTTCGATGACCAATCGTCTCACGTTACTTGTGTAACGTATGAAAAAAATCTACGCTGCAAATCGCGCTTATTCTTTCAATTTCGCCATTAAGCACGCAATGCAACAATTACGTCGACCGTAAAACCGCGATTACTGCACGGCGATGAAATGATTAGGAAAATACGAAGCGGTATAATTATTCCTAACGATCGTCGCATATTTATTAAGTGTCCCATATTTACCATGTATGGCGGTCACCGTGTATCGTTCGCGGCACGTGAGGCACCACTATATCGTTAACCACTATTACAGTAATGTAAGCAGCTATACTTACAAGCGTATATTTCCCTAAGTAATTACGAGAGAGAAAGAGAAATTGGCCGCTATCGCAGAGGCGAACTACCGTGCTCGAATCGAAAAATTAGCGGAATAACCTTACCCAGAACCTTGTCATCGTCGATAGTACGCGTACAACGCGATATTGAACGATAACGGACACAAACAAGAAACTTTAGAAAGTAACAAGCTTCAAGATAATTATTTGACTGCACGTAAGATATAATTAGAATAAACGCTTTGATTACGGCAGCACGTATTTGCAAAGGGAATAGATGAAAAAATTAGTATTTCAGATGCATATCCCGTCATTATCAAGTCAGAAGGTACGCTCCCGCATCTACATTTATAAGGCTCGAGGAATTTCAATTAATATTTATTTCAAAAAGGAAAGTCCAGCCGCGCGCGTCCATGTCGACGAGGAGCATCTGCCAAAGGGAATGCAGAAATAATTCTCTGCATTATACACGCACTGCTTTATAATCATTGTAAATTTGTGATTCCAATATTAATGATAAGTCTCATATTAATATAGCAATATTATATATATATATCACAAATGTACGATTGAATTTTGTTCCGCAACTTTATACGTATTTTAGCGAGAGATTATTTTAGTTTCATTTATTACACGTTTAATATATAAAATGTGATTTCTGAATAAAATAAATTAATCGTTCATCCATTTATTATAATCGATAGTTCCCTCGAACTGTTTAAATTTATCTGCCGTTTGTTTTAATAAAAAAACAGCAGTTTTTTTTTCCAGGAAAATGAATAAAAACTATATTCTGCTTTATTCTATTCTATTTATCCCATATTCCCTCTCTGGCGCGTGCAACATCGCGAAAACGCAAAGAATTTTTAATTCACCCAGCATGCCATAGAAACGCGCGCTTTTCTCTGCATCCGGTCCAAATCGATCCCGCCTAATCGGAAAAATGGTCGGCTCGACGAAGCCGCATCGGCCGGGTGTTCGCCGCCGCGAATTCGCATCGCACAGGCGTGGACCCACGGCGATATAAAACGGCTTAAATCGCGTAACCGGTGCCGTTCCCGCGGGACACGTTGCAGAATCGCATTTCCCGAAGGCGCTCCCGCAACCCCGCTATTTCATCGTCGTTTATTATTGCTGCGCAAAATACGTATGTAGGCAGGCGGGCAAAGGATCGCGTGAACGCCGGCACCGATGGCGGCGCGCGACGTTTTTTCAGCTCTGCACGCGATGCGTCAACCGCACGACACGACGGTGTCGGCCTGAACAAATAATAGAGCAACGTAGCACGGGGCCATATACAATAGCGCGATACTGAAAAGAGACGTTATTTCGTCGGTGAAATTTTATCAAACTTGCCAGCGAGTCCCTCACTTGAAGGAAAATATAGTTCGATTATCGATTGGGGTGATATACGCGAACGATCTTCAATATTGTAAATGCATCCGTTATTATTACGTAGACTTTCGACACTGAACATGGAATGCATGACGTTTTCCCGTAAGTGTTTCAGCTCTTTGCGCACTGATGTGAAGACGCACGTATGCAATTTCGTTTCAAGTACAGTTTCGCTTTCTCTACGATGGAAGCTCGAGAAATGCATATTTTACTATTTCGAAGATTACAATACTTTTTATGTAAATGCAAAATATTCAACGCTATCGCATAACAAAAATATAAAAATTCTAAATCAGCGATTTAACAATGTAAAGACGTTTTTCGTAATAAATGAAATCGAAAATATAAGAAAACATAGCGAAATATTTATTTCTGATTAAGGTAATAAGACGTAACGTAATTCTACATTTTCGTCGGAAATATAAAAGTTTATACAAGCGAATCATCGGCCAAGTAAATATTTAATCGTATCGAAAACAGTTCGACGACTCGCGCGAATATTATTCGTTTAAGAGCAATGCCCGTTATTATCACGAGATCTGTAGGAGCGATGTGAATAAAATTATTTCGCACGAGGAGGGGGAGGAGGGATTCATTTTTCATACGCAAAACCAATAGCGCCCCGTAATGCGACGAATGTCCGTTGTAGAGGATAAAATAAAGATAATTCGTGCTAGTTGCTCGCGTTTCCTATCTCTCGTTAAGCTCGACGCGCTCGCGGTGCGAAATTATTCCTAACGCGCAACAGGAGACTCATTTTTCGCGAGAAATCCGGCCTTCGCACGGTCACGGCCGACTTAATGAGCGCATCCGAAACCGGAGGATGCGCTGGCTGCTGCGTCCCGGAAAGTGAAACCCGCGATTACGAGATGCGAGATGCGAGAGCGCGAGACGGTTCAATATATGTATACGTGCACACAAGGCGGGAATGCGAGATAAAACAAAACGTGTATATACTGTCGTTTCAGCTGCGAGACGATAAGAAATGCCTTTTGGTCTCGCGTGTCAGGTTATTTCGCTCGTTCTGAATATTTATAAGGGCTGTCCGTCAAGGGGTTGGGCCGAGAGAGAAGCGAGCCCGCGTGCATTTTCATTTCAGAGTTACAGAGCTGTCGCTGCCAGATTGGAGAGAGGAGATACTATAAGTGAAATATTAAATTCCCATCTACCTCGGTTCTCTCTTTCCGATTTACCCGTCGCTTAGGGTGGACGAGCGTGATGTCCTTCGAGACTCTCCTCGACGGCAATTAGATCGTTTTTAGGAGCGGCGTCCGGATAATTCAATCGTCATGAAAATACCACGTGGTGCTTACGGCAGTCTCGGTAAACCGGTAGCGACGAGGCGCCGCAACGTGATGGTGTACGTGATTTATATTGACTTGTATATCGTTCTCTCGCGCGATGCGCAGACCATCTCCCGACAACCGATATACGTCGTATTTCAATTAACGTTTCTTGCTCGACTAATGGTTTATATATATCGTCTTTCACGCGCAAGAGTTATTCCCCCGTTTTTCCGCGCACGTCATGCCGATGGATTCCCCGACATCCGAGCGGTAGAACATGAATTGTTAGAAAAATATTCCGCGGGCGAGGTGATTCGAATTTCTCTCGCGACCGCGCTTCAATTTTCGCGCTTATTTTCTGTCAAAACATGACCGGACATATTCACGGTATTCGCCAAGGGTTACGAAAATATTCAAAGGTGGCGTTTCGTCAGTGTCAC
Source organism: Polyergus mexicanus (assembly GCF_030449975.1). Lineage (NCBI taxonomy): Eukaryota > Metazoa > Arthropoda > Insecta > Hymenoptera > Formicidae > Polyergus > Polyergus mexicanus. The sequence continues at coordinate 589,050 of NW_027223323.1, forward strand.
CGGTGACCGAGCGTGGCGGTCGAAAAAGAAGAGGGAAGAGAAAAAAGAAGTTTTTAAAGAACTCTTGATTGCCGAGGAATAATATTTGGAAGGGCGGTTAAAGTTACCCGCCGCGACTCCGCTCCCCTATCCGGGATAACGCTCTCCCTCCGTGTTTTTTCTATTCCGTGACGCGTGAGGTGTTCGCGTGACGTGCAACATCCATCTGTCGGTATCCTTCTAAGGTTGCACTTGTAGTAGCATCCGCCCCTGTCCGTGCGTACGGAAAATTTCATTACGGATAAATGCGTAAGCCGAACAAGTGTCTCTCACCCTTTGTAAACGCGACGGTTGCACCCACCCGATACGCACATCCGAAACCCTGACTTTTCAAATTTTCCATTTTATTTATACATCGGCGTTACAAAATGCTTAATGTATCCGTATGGATTACGCGGGATCTATTAATAGGATTACATATGATTCAAACATCATGGAATTTTATCTGTCCAACAAGAATGGAAAGCTAAATTAAAACATCTCTCTTCACGTCGAAAATTTACAGGCATTACGAAAATTTACAGAGAAACGCAAAGCACACAATTAAATATAAACTCTTGATACGCAGAAACTTGACAAGCTTTGTTTCGAGACCAAAATTTCATTTCTCCCTCGAGCGTTTCGAGCGAGCGATCGATCTGAATAAATCTTCGGCAAGCGCACGGGCTGCGCGGAGCGCGCATCATCATTCGTCACTATTATTCACGGTCACGATACACGATCGCAACAGAGAGAAGGGACAGGAGAAAGGGAGGGTATGAAAAGCCCCTTCGTATCCACTCCTGGTTACCAGCGTCGACTGCCGCCGACGAGGCGATTAAATTTCACACGACGGCTTCGAACACGCCTCTTTCATCGGAGAAGTTTCCGCGGCGCGAGTAGAGTCGATCTCTCCTCTCCTTTCCCCCCCCCCCTCCCCCGCTCGATAGATCCTCGGTCAGGGTGGTCGTAGATAGCTACTTGAAGGGATGCTCCACCCCGTGACGCGGCATCATTTTCCACATCAATTCAACATGAATCTCCCGAGGACGTGTCTCGTGAATAGCCCCCCCCCCCCCACCTGTCGCGGTATTATCATGCAGTACACTCGGGTATCGTTGAGAATTAGTAAAGTTATTATAAGTAATTTTCGATCTCACGCTGGAAGGATCAACCGGCGGATGCTCGTACGAAAAATATTTGTTCACACTACTGTCATCGGCAACAGTGACAGAAATTCTCGCGTGACGCGAATGATTATGTGCGCGTGTAAAAGTGAAATAAGATGTAATTTAAAAAAATATATTTGATGTTTCTGTCTTTTTTATGTAGATTCCTGATACGTTTAAAACGACCGCATATTTTGAAAAGAAACTAGAATAAAATCATAAATTTTTTAAACAGAATACCAAATTAATTATCTATAATTTTCGAGGTATTTTGAAATTGACTACGAAACATCGTAATATCAGTGTAACATTTCTGATGATAGAATTATCAGATCAGTATTAACGGAATCGAGCTGCGCTATATCGGATCATCGCCGACGGCGTACTATCGATATAGCAGCCCGTAATCCCATAGTTCATATTCGTTGAAAATCAGCCTGTGTCGTGCACGATACAGGCGGCACTCGCCGAGAAAAGGGGTCGACTACGGGCACGATAATGGTCGCTGTCCTCGCTGATAGTTCCGGGCGTTTTGAATAATTCAATAAGAGCAACTAATTGTGTTTATGCAAATTCGCGTGAGACGAGAACTCGAAAGAGAGGGACGGAGAATCGCTCTGGCGGATCCTGCGCATGATTTCCCAAGGATGCGGGCAATACGAGATAAGACGAGAGCGACGTGTCAGAAGGGTCGGAACGAAAAACAAACGTGTTCTAGGCACGACGGTCTACTCGACATCCCTCGAAAAAGTAGTAAACGCATCGTTCAAAAGACGGAGGGGAAAAGAACGCCGAAATGAGACCGGCACGCGTAGCCCTGACAGCGAAGCATATGCACCCCGTTGACCGTTCCACGGTCGGGAGAGATCCCGCCCCTTGATTAAGCGAAACACAACCTCCGACGGATTATCTAAATTGCTTCGTGAAATGAATTAACGGCGCTCGTCGATGATCGCGCTCCCTTTTACCATCCCCGGGTTCCCCCCCCCCCCCCGTCTAGTCGATATGCAACATAACGCGTATAGAGTCACTTAATTTCGTGATAGCCAGATCCGGCTGAATGTATCGTTTTTCAACGTGACCAATTTACGATATCGCGCATGCCAATTCCTGCAGTTATCCTTTCTCAGTTAATGCAAGCCTCGACGCGCCCGACGATAATGAGTAAACAAAATGTACCTAGCAAAACATATATGATGATTAAATTAGCCCCGACGCGCGTCGCGATGATTAATTCCAAAGTATATTACCGTGTACTTGGTCGGGTGTCTCTCGATGTAAGAAACTAAACACTTACAGTTTGAATCAAGCTACTTGACGTCGCGACGGCGTATTCCTTATTGCGTCGCTACTCTCAAAAACCAGAGAGAGAACTCGTGTTGAGACGTGAGTTGATAATGTCGCCAATGGCCGCTTTGCTACGAACTACGAACTCATAGTGCAGGCTTGTGATACATTACGAGGGTAGAGCAGCAATTTTTCACGTTTATCGCATTCTTGTTGCGGTCTCGAGCCGATCCGCGGCCAGGTAGGGATATACGTACGCAGAACGTAGCTCGCAGGACGAAGGATAATATGAAAGAACGCCCGGAATTAATTACCAGTGTGGCCCGACGTTTATACCGGGCGAGTTTATAATCCGCGGGTCGCATTTGTCTCTTCGAGGGAAACGCATTTAATGTTTTTGCGAGAGAGAGAGAGAGAGAGAGAGAGAGAGAGAGAACAGCATTTACCATATTCGACCGTTTCGCGCATACCGAGGGCCGCCGTGAGAAACCGGTGTAAGTGCATTGTCTTGTAAAAAGGGTACCCGGCCGCGGGTTCAATTAACTTAATGCAAATTACCTGTCGCGTCCATGTCTATATATACGCGTTCCAGTAAGAAGCAAGGTAGAGGAAAAATTCATGAATCATTTTATGCGTATCTGATAACCACACAACGCCCTCGCGAGCGAAATTATGACGGATTGGTTTTTATTAAAAATTATCGTCGAAGAAAATCTTTAGCGCGTCGACAAGACAGGGGTAGGTAGCCGCCCAGCACTCTCTTCCTTGCGCGAGAGATTATAATTTTGTGAAAAATCTCTTTCCTAAATATAACAGAGTAATCTTCCTAATCGCGTTGAAAGCATTTCGTCGCGAGCAACATATTTCTTCGCACGATACATTTCCGTTTGATCATAAAAAAAGGAAGGGAAGGCAAAGGCAAAAGATATTATTTTGCCGTTTTGCGAGAGCCAGAATCGGCTTTCGTCGAGTCCAAACGTCCCGCAGGATACACTCCCTATATATTGTATACGAAAACCGCTTCACTCATCGTCTATCCTTCCTCCATTGAAGAAGTTGCAAAGTAGCGGAACATGTGCGTCCCGTCGTCGAGTATAAATATTGTATGGGCCGAAATCGTGTAAACGTGAATCTTCGATACGAAAGAGGGTATTAAACGTATTTACGAAATTGGTGCAATTTATTTCCCGAGTTCTGACACGCTCGATAACACGCGCGATTATGCGCGCACGCTCATTAAAATGCAGCTCAAAGGATGCTGCTCAATAATATGCCGCTGTCACGTAACCCGTTCAATTCACTTTAACGGGTTCTTTGCATCGCATTTTCTTACGTCGACTTCTTCGCGGATGTTCGTGAACCCCTCGGGTTTGAGCAAAGATACGTTCCCGGTGGCTCAATTAATGAGCGGTAATTACGGACCCCCGTTCCGACGCGACCGCGCCGAGAATATCTTGAAAAATTCCTTCTCTCCCAACGCCGGTCGCACTTAATTACGCAAAAATACGTTGACGCGATTTTTCCTGCCGATTTATTGTTCCTCGAGCGACGCCGGGAGATCCTTGCTCGCGGCACCGAGTCTCAAAGACTCGTTAATTGAGACAGAAATTTAATTATCGATTACACTTAATGCGAGAGATTAGTTTATACAATACCAAAAGCGTACCCGCTATTCTTTTTTTTCGTTTCACGGATTCTCCAATAAATCTAAATTCAAATTTCATATAATGATATTTTATCGAAACAATCTTTCAAAATAATAAGCAATATTTTTATCTATCAATTTCGCACATCTTTAATTAATATAATAAATCAAAATCTTCAGCCGTTTGAAATGATAAAATTTGATTTCTAGTACTTCTGATTTAATGCGCGATTACTTCTCAGACACTCCTTTCATAAATAGATGTTCCTTTGATGTCGAGGCTATGATCGTGATTCTGTGCATAAAAAGGCGGAAAATGGAGCCAGTAAGTTTATGAGGCATTATGTTAGATGAAAATTTCATTCCCCGGGACCCTCGGAATATTGTCCGCTAGCGAATAACCGCGGGACGAGGTGCTTGAATTTTCAACGGGCCGCCTCCCCCTGCAAAGGGACATCGAGGGGTAGAAAACACGTCAACGTTTCGACAACTCTGGCGACAATTCTCCAGAGCGCCCCGCGCTTCTTTTTCCATCCACCATCGTGTAATTCGAAATGGTGCGTGTTGCATTCCCGTGTCCGATGCAATATAGCCACGTGCATACGTCGCGTACTTCATACAGGGAATTACAAATGGACAAAGCCCAGCTGCCGACCGACACTACTGCGGTGCCAAATCGAATGGTGACACGCGAGACACGCGACTCTTTCTCCCCCGCCCCATTTTCCGCCCTCAACCATGCACGCTTGATCGTCATCACAATTTCTCTTTCATTCTGTATCTTTCACTCGCGATCCCTGACGCGCGTTTGTGTTTTTAAAATGATGGCATACAAATATATCCACTCGAGCAAAAAAAAAAAAAAAAAGATTGTATGTGACATGTGTATAATGTACAATAATATATAATTATATATGAAAAATTCTTGTCGAAACGATAACATTTAAATAAATTTAATCATTTAGCCAAAGATATCATCTTCCCTCCTTTTAATTGTACATGTACCGATTGCTTCATTTTTCTTCAAATCTTTATAACGCGTATGCGACAAAGACGCACGATTATTCTTTCAATACTCTACTCTACTATATTTTCACTCTTTCTTATTAATTTTCATATCTAGTATGTTGTCATAAATCACTAGTATTTTTCAAGTATTAATCGAACGTACTATGGCTTTCCGCTCGATGCAATTGCACACGGTTGCCGAGAGCCATTTCGAAATTGTCCCTTCGTTCGCATCCATTAATTACGGTCGTGCTATAACGGCTTAAGCGATATTGCCAGATCGTCACATTAAAGAGTCACGCGTTACCACTTACAAGCATCGCGTTTCATTAACACCGCAGTTTGTCGAGGAAAAAAATACGTTTTTATAGAGCAAGAAAAAAATGTGTAAAATTAATCTACTTTCGTTACGAACATATTGAGACTAATTTAATTATCTTTTTATAGAATTTATACGTTGCCTTCAAAATAATTTGTATATAAATATAATTATTTGAATAATGATGTATATATTTCTAATAAGACACTACACTTTCATCGGTACTCAGTACACGAATCTACCAATACACAAACAGATCTAGGACAGTGGCAAATCTCTCGCGTGACGCCTACCCTCCTTCAAGGAATCGTAATCACGGTTTTAGTCTTGCTAGTAACAAACAAATATTTTCAGGATCGTTGCTTAATATGTTAAACATTTCATACCGAGGCCCAGAATAGCGGCCGGGAAAACCTTGTCCCTTTTAGTCGCAAAGTAATGTCAGGTATTACGATTCCCGGGAGAATTCCTACGCCCCTTCTGTCTCTCTTAAATTATCGCCATAATTACGGCGTATGCATCGTAAAGCGCGGCCGCCCGGCACAATGTCGTCATGCTCGCGAGTCGGGAGAAAAGTATGCTTGTGATCAACGTATTTCCTCTCCGTAGACGCGCGACAATTTCACTGTTTTATCACTCGAATTATTTTACGCGACAAATCTCACATTTTACAACCTACATCTCGCTTCTAATCTCTCATGATAACGTAAAAATGATGGACGCATTCGCGTTACGTAAACTGCGAAAAAGTCAATTATGTCGATATACAATCAATTCGCGCACCTTTAAAACGCTTGATATTAAGAGAAAATCGCGTGGGACAACGAAACATCGCGTTTGTATTATCGGAGTTATGTATCGGATGCGAAAGAAACATTTTCGTATTTTGTGAGTTATAGAAAGTTCGTGTAACGCTCTTTCCCTAGACTGGCACGGATAAATTATCATCGTGTCACGGATCTACATCACGCGTCTACTTCGTCCGCGTGTTGGTGGCCTATCTCGTGTGATTCTTTCTCAACACGGGGTCCTCGGATCGCGTTTCGTAATCTCACACGTGTACACGACCTTTCACCGTACCTTCCTTCGGCAAATGATTAATGATATCGTCTTATGGTCGGACGAAAATGTTGCAACATTTTTGGATTCTACTCGTACAATTCTTTTCATAGAAAAGAAATTAATTCTACGTCGCGGCACTCGGAAGTCGAACATGTCGAATCGGATGTATTCTCGCGTGCCCATCTTTCTAGTATTGTGTATTATGAGAGTGATAGCACGCGATCTAATCATGATAATTCAATGTTACAATGTGACAGTACATTTTCCGTCTAATAATATTCATTAAACTCTTAAATCAAATAACAGTAGAAACTGCACACCGATATATGCCAGAAGTAATAAATATTATAAAGAAATTGTATATATTAACAAAGCAATTTTTTTCACAGCAAAGATATAATTTTTTTCGTAGCAAACGGGGTTATACGTTCCATGAATCGCAGATTTATATTAATGATAAGGAAAAATATCGTGACTCCAGCGAAAGCCGGCTTATCGTCTAGTAGCGTGTCATAATTTCTACCGGACATCGAATTAATTCCATTGCTTTTAATTTGTCATTCTCCATGTGACACTGGCGACACAGATGAAAAGTGACAAGCACGCGACGTACTGATTAAGAAACTTCAACATTCAGCTAACACGTCGACGTTCATATTTTGAGAAAATATCGTGCACGAACAACTTTATTTCACTGTGACTTGGAATACGATCGATACTTTAACGATACGCAAAGTAGAAATTTAAAAAAAAAAAAACATGCCGTGTAATAATTACGTTTTATTATCTAATATCGCGATAACCGAAATATAAATCTTCAAATTTTTTCTTAATTTATATTAACTTACAAAATTGTCATCATTATTAAATCACGTACGATATTTTATTACAGCTATAGCGAAAGATTATTTAGATGCTTTTCTTCTAGATGCATCGAAAACCTTGCGATCCAAACCATTATATTATAATTATAATTCAAAAACATTTCTAAAATCCTTTCCGAGCTAGAATATTAAAAATCACGTTGTGTAATCATAGTTACACAACGGCAATTATAATATAACCGCGCAAAGGCAAACGAGGGCGAAAACACGCTGCAAAAAAAAAAGACAAGAAGAGCTAGAGTAGCAGAAAGCGAGGAGTATAATAAAACAATAGCCGCAATTTTTTTATTATCTCAGCGATGATTAAAGTAATGCGATTTTCATCCTTTCATCGAGGCAGAAGCGCAAATGAGCGGCTGGGCATTGTTCGCGTTTTCCCGCGCTGGCTAACAATCGTCGTTTCTCTCACGGCTCCGCGAAACCGAATAATCAATCCACTTCGCCGTGAAACGTTTTCCTTTGTATCGCGAAATATCCGCGCCTCTCGACATCTTTGCGACGACGCGACGGTATGCGCGAGTGGCATTTCGCCGCCAATATAGCCGCGCATTCGCCGCGTCGTACGCATCGAAAGAGTGCGTAAAAGCGGAGGAAGAGAGAATAAAGCGAAACGGCGCGATGATAAAGGACGGATAGGGCGAACTTTAAACAGCCGCTGCATAATGCATCCGGTCGGGTGCGGCAGTAACGGCACCGCCGGCCGTTTCTTCACCCCGAACGGCGCCCTTCGGAGTGGAAAGCTTTCCCGTCGCGAAGGGCCAACTTTCGCCGTCGCGTTGACGCGATCCTCTCGACGTAGCGCGCACTCCGCCGATGAAGCCGTCGAGTGACGACGAGTCGGTGACGGTGGATTATTTCGACGATTCGACACGAGTGGGATTGCGTCAAATGCCCGAGTGGATTTTAACGGGGCTGGCGCGAACGCGATCGGTCCTGGCTACCAGCGTGCTCGTTTCTAACTCGCGTGTTCGTCGCGTCGCGTCGCGTAATCGCCGATAATTACGACGGAATGACGCGGCCGTTCTTACGGCACGCCTGCACGCCCGCAACGTATTATTCTATCGTTTGCATCGACCGTACACGCATCGATACAGGCAACTTCGATCGATGCACTCTCGTGTAAATATTTTTCACACGGTCACAAGACACTGGATGGTTACTTGTTACTGGGAAATATTAAGGTAATACACGCGTTTTAGAACGCGTGATCGGGAACATTCGCGAAATGGTGAAAACTTCGAGAAAAGTATATATAGATATGTATATATATCTGTATATATCTTCTTTCGTCTAAAATATTTATCATAGTTATATTTGAGAAAGAGAGAGAGAAATATAAAATTCAAATATAGTATATTTCTCTCTTTGAATATAAGATCACTGCTACGTGACAAGATTTCCCCATTTATTATATTTGATTGAATAATATGGCTTATTTTTACCTTGATAAGGGTCTTTGCTTCAAATCTCGGATTTATTCAAACTACATACTGTCGTCATATTACGAAATATAAAGGAAAATTTATGGGCAAAGAAAATATAAATTTTTAGATGTTCTCTGACGAGAATATAGACGAAGTATCGTCGTAAATTAAAGATATAAGTTTATTTATATCTGAGAATTAAAACAATGGATCTGTCATATATTTGTCTATATAATAACTTTATATTATTACTAATATATATATTTAGACATATCATTTGAAATATTATTATCACACATAGATCCGTTATTTTAAAATATAAATAAAAGTCTCTCACTCACCGATCGATGTGCAACAGCGAAGATAATAAACCCCTGTTGAGCTATAACATAAAAAAAAGATCCAAATTATAATAATGCCCAAAATAATTAATATTTCAAAAAATTATTATCATACACATTGAATTTTATATTTAGTACGTACAATAATAAACGGATATTTAATAAACTAATTTTATAAACTCTGGAAAAATTCTAGTTCTTATTAAATAACTTTTACAGAATTATAACTTTTATATAAAAAACTTTTATTTATATACTATAAATGTGTATATATCTAATATAATCTGATATAATTTAAATTCATTATTCTTTGAATAATGCATTTAAATTTTATGTATAACTTTATTAATACTTATTAATAACTTATTTTGTACAAATAAATTAGATAGATAGAATCAGTATTTTATCTTAATACTATTGTATCGCTTTTGGCTATAACGTTAACAGTAGTGAATATATAGCGCTTCCGACAATCCTCTCTCGCTCCTTCTCCTATCTTCATCGAAAGGAAAGGGAAATGGAAGCGAGGATCTTGCTTCAGCCCTTATACTGGCACCCCTTCCTTCGTGGTAACGCGTTAATACGCGCGTTACACGCGTACAATACATACGTCCAAGTGAAGGAGCCGCAATGTTGGCACCGTCATGTATGTATGTATATATTGTAACCCCACGTCTCACCGTCACCCCTTCGTGAAGCAGTTCTCTATCACCCTCTCGCTCCCTCTCTCTTTTTCTCTCTATCGCCCTATTCCCACTCGACTACCCTTGTCGCGCCGCGTATCGAGGTACCTACACGATTCTCGCATTACCACAGTGACCTTCCAAGCTTTGGTCACTTAGCAATTACTTAACGAGCTTCCAGACCGGCCCGCGTTTGTCGACACTGCAATGGCGTGAGGTATGCTCAAGCCCTTTTTTGCCGGAAGTAATATGTTCGCAGCTCGGAAGCTCTCCCCCTCGTTACGGAGCCAATGAGGGAATGCCGCGAACTGTCGACGGAAATTCTTGTGGAAGAATATTATAGAGAAAGGGTTTAAAGGCACAGTTACAAGCAGTCGGAAACGAAGCGAGATTGGTAATTTTTGCGGTATTTGGTTCATTAAAGTTTGAGAAAAATTTAAACGTGGAAGAATTAATAAAAATATTTTGCTAAAATATGCTGTGCGCATACATTCCTCTTGCTTTCCCAACATATAATATTTATAATTTTTAACGTAATATCGAGATTTATTAAATTTCTTAAAGCATTTGTTTACAAAAGTGTCTGCTTTAATATGAATTGTTTTTTATGAACAATTATCAAGATATTATCGTAAAAGAAATGCAAAATCAGTTAGCATTATCAGATGAAATATAATGCAATCGACAAAGCATAGAAAGTATAATATTTTTCCGATATTAAATTATCGAGTAGGAGAGCCCATTAAAATGTCACTTTTTCAGAGAATATAAATAAGCATACTGTGACGAATGAGCACCTGATGAAAATAAAATACAAATCCCGGCACCCGAGGGAAGTAAAGTGTCGCGCGAACGTCAGTGAATAAATTATTATCGAGATGTAGTTGATATTCGACTGGATTTATGCAAAAGTGCATTAATTAAGCTTGCGAAAACTGAATTTCATAACACATCGTTCGCTAATGACAGGAACAGGTAGTTCGACAGACGCAGAGTTTTATCATTACAATATTTGCATATATATTATATATCGCTATCATAGAAAAAGTAGTTAAAACTATAAAAAAAAAAAAAAAAATTTACGGTTTGATTCTATTTTAAAATATAAAATTTTTAAGTAAGAATCGTACATCTCATAATACGTACATTAAATGGAATACAAATAATGATTAGTAACGTATAAAACAATCAATGATTCCATAGAAGTGGAATAAAATCTCGTGATAAAATCAAAGGATGTTTGATAATTTATTATTACATTTTTTCGTATAATCGTCATTCCTTTTTTTCTTTTATAATTATTATTCGCGATAGACCGTATTTATTGTTGACTCGCGTACTAAAATCACATGTATGGGGGGAGAAAATTCTATTAAACTTAAATCATAATTTCGCACTCATCGCAAGGTCTGTGCAAGGGTTCGCGTTTATTGCATCGCAATAAAAAACCATTTCGATAATAGACTCAATGTCGATCTGTATTACTTACAACCCCCTTAGCTTCATCTTCGCGTATATGGCGACGAATGCGTCAATGGGGATCGACATGTCAGTCGTGGTTGGTTGAAAAATAAGGGTGATACTCTCTTACTGACTGTACTAACCCTTCGATAAAGCTCGATATTATGGCGAGTTCGCTTCTGAGATGGCCCTGTGTCCTGAGGGATCGCGAGACATCCTTTATAAGCACCATTCACGAGCGTACAGAGAGTATAAAAGTATCTGTAAATACATACCTCATTAATAGTAGGATGTATCATGTTCCAAGAGGGTAAAATACGAACTTGTCATTTCTTTATGTTATGTATATAATGTTAGCTTTGAAACATTTATATTTTATTCATTATTAACAAAATTTAATATTGAAGAAAATATACATACAAAGTATTTCATACAAGATCAAGTTTTTCATATTGCTCTCTAATTATAAAATAAAAAATTATAAGACACCAAAAATTTTTGAAATTCTTGTTTTTCGTATCATTACCTTGTCAATGTGACAGAGGAATTTGACAGAATTGCCAAAGATTTTTTTCTATAAAATATGTTTTATTGAGATAAAAAAATCTTTCTTCCTATCCAAAATTCATCAATTTTGTCAATTATTATACTACAGAATTGGCTATATATTATTTGTTACATTAGCTGAATACTATACTTATAGGCCTGTCTGAAAAATAAGCACGATACATTATGCGTCCCTCGGAGACGGCAGTAACCCTTCGATAGAAGCCGACATTATGTCGGGTTTCACCGCTCCCAAGATGGGCCTCCTGTGTGTCCTAGGGGATTACTAGACGCCCCTACCAGCCGCCGTTCGCGGATGTATTGAATATAAAAGTATCTAAGTAGATAGTTTGCTGAAATAACATACCGAGTTCGACGTCGCACGCCTTCGTATACAATAGAGAAGAAGCCATTCTGGATGACTTCGACCCTACCAGTTTCCGTGCAAATGAATAATAACCACAAATTGAATCGCGATCCCATCGCGGTCTCTCGAAGCCGAGAAAATATGTATGCCATTTGGATTTCTTTTGAAACACGCATACGCATCAACCGTCGAAAAATTTTCAAAGGATTTCGTCACGAATATACGATGTTGAAATATCTGATCGAATTCTGAAAACACAATTGCTAATTGGAAAGAATCATGCGTGTGATTTGCAAACGTCGATATGTATTTTACACGTTGTTTTATAAGCAACTTAAATCTTTAAATATATTATATCTTTTTTTCAACTTTAAATTATTCAATATGAACTTATAAACGATACTAACTATACTAATGGCCATCTAGCGAAATTATACAAGCGCGGTTTGCACGGAATACGATCGTTTCTGCACGAAAACACACTTGCATGCTACGGTGAAAGTTCACGTCGTATCGCTGACATAGGACAGTCGGTTATCATCGTTGATAAGTGACATCCGTTACTGTGGGTGGGGTTTATGGCAATTTGAAACATTAATTGCAGATTAAACAGAGGTCGCAGGTATACCAGTGTGCAGGGGTAATTATGCCACGGTAATCTCCGGCTGACCACTCGCGCACCTATGGCCAGTAGTTCTGAACGTCGCATGGCTTTCGCTGCACACTCGCAGTTGCGAATCGCACGTGTGTGCGCCGGCGGCTTCACCCTAAGCTTCGGCATTTGTGTATCAACCGTAGCGATAACCTGCCATCCGTGATTGGCAGTAAGCGCGTGCCGATGTAATGCGCATTGAAATCTGCACCGGGCACCGGACGTAAAATCGTAAACTATCGTGATTCATCTCTCTCCGTTTATTATTATATCGCGGCACGAAAGCGATCCGTCGACGCGGAATCATGCACGTTTATCGAAATTCTTCATTCGCATGTGCATCGCGAAATAATCTCTCAATCTATAGCGGCGCGAAACCACTTTTAATAAAGAAGAAAAAAAAATTAATAATTCGCGTGACATGCAAAAACACTCGTGCGACTATCTGTTAGAAAAGATCATTTAACTCTTTCTCGCACACATGATATACATAAATATATATTATTACTGCGCATAGATTAAGTAAATAACGTACAAAAATATTCCTTTCCCAGCAGTAGAAGAGAAGAAAAGTTTCGTCGCTAATAGCATTTGTTTGCAATATCCATTTGTAAAATCTCCGCGAGAAATGCAAAGGGAAATTGCATGTTCTTTCGTACTTTTTTTTCTTGCTTCGCTTCGAATCGTCTAATATCGAACGCGGAGCTTGCTCGTGTAAGATTACAGAAACGAGGTGTCTCGAACGACATCTCGTATTAACGAATTCCATTATGGGAACAGTTATGACAGTGCGCTATCGTTACTGATGAGCTCAGGGAGCTACGGCACGTACCACGACCTCTTGGCGACCTCCACCTTTACCTTCATCCTGCTAAAAGCTTCGAAGAGACCAACGCACCCAAAACTTTGCTACTTTGAATTCCTAAAGAGCGCGTCCGATGCAGTAAAAAGCTGCATTAATTAAATCCATGATTTCAATCAGTTGTATTCATCCCTTATATATATATATATATATATATATATATATATATATATATATATATATAAGTCGATTTATTTTTATCTTTTTTTATAAAATGACCGTGACTCTTTCTCTTTGATAGCAGAGAGAGAAATGGTTTTAAGAAATTAATTATTTCTACGACAAAAACGCGCCGTTTCTGAAAATGTCAAATGTAATCCTTCTTGACGCAAGTATTTGGCTTATATCAGCAACGTAATAAATCTCGGCTAAGAAATTTAAGCGCAACGACTTTATTATTCAAACGTAATCGAAACTTGCGAAATTTAATGACGCTTATGATGTCTGTGCATATAAATAGTATTTTCTTAGAAATCCGTTTTATTTTAATAGAATAAGCATCGCGGAGAAACTTGGTCAATATCACGATCTATATGCAAATGCCTGCATCCTAGAAACTTCGGCGCACAGATGAATCATGTCTCGCGCAAAAATCTGTATCCTTTGTCGAGTTCACGAGTTCGTAAATGTAATGAAATCAGCGCAATCTCGGTGAAGATCGAATGAGCCGGCGCCAGATTAACCGTATATAGCGAACTTTTTCTTCACGATTCCAGAACACGTCGTTGTCTGGCCGTAGGGGTGAGGGTAACCCTCCGCGCCGCGGAAGATAACATTTAGCCGGGGCCCCAGAAATATTCTAATCCGCCCTTTCCCGACGTTACGCGCCTCATCCGACGCTGTGGCAGCTGACGTCCTCACAAAAGTTTCGTCTCCCCGCCATACCCTCCCTCTCCCTACTCGTCCCTTATTTTCTTCTTTCTCAGCCCTGTCGGCCGAAACGTTATGCATCGAGCTCTCTTTTCCCTTTCTGTCTCTCTTTCTCTTTTTCTTCACCCTGTCTTTCTCACTCGAGCATGCTTTGCTGCGCAACAATGAGGGGATTTATTTTATAAACACGGGATATCCCCCGCGAGGCATTGTGCTGTCCAACGGAGAAGGAAAATGAGAGAAAACGCGTGGGGTGCGGAAGGGGAAGAGTTAGAAGAATGACGCGGAAGAATTATGGCCGCCGTGACTAACGTGCCACTTCGCGGACTGCTTGCTCTAGCAAGACCGCGTTCTGATCACCGGCCCCAAAGGTAATTCCATTTCGGCCAGAGTCCCGCGATACCGAAGAGACCGAATTTTTTTCACGGCATGACGAAGTCTGAAGAATCGCATCTCTCTCGGGCTGAATTTTCTTTTCGGGCTGTACGCTTGATAAAAAGTCAAGAGCGACGCTGCGTCTTCTTTTGCGACTGGCTTACGAAAAGTCGTCAAAATAAATTACTTTCTAACGAGATTAATATTCTTAATAAATAATTTTATTGCGTTTCTTATCATCGCTAAAAGGCTTTGCAGCAAAAAGAAGCAAATCTATCTCATTATGCTTTGATACAAGATGAAAAATATTTTCGTGACGCTTTTATTATATTAATTTCATAATAAAACAATGTCTACACTGTGTATTTATATTCTTTTAAATTTTCAATAGACCTACCTCATATTTTATTATCAAACCGAATGTATATTTTATTTCTTTTATAATTACAGAGCAAAAATAAAAAGCAGAATTAAAAGATAATAACAATAAAGCTTGTAATTATGATTGAAAATATCGAATAATGTTTTATTACCATCACAGAAAAATTAAAAATAAAAAGATGATATAAAATGTGGATGTTGAATAAATAACCGATATAAATATACTTTAATTTCTTACGAAAAGAAGGATTTATTCCTCGAAAATTGTCATCCAATGTTCTGTTGGATCAATACTTTTATATATCGATAACGTCTACATAATTTGCACTTTTCACGGCTTTTTCCTCCGTTATACCTTCGATGGCGTAACGCTCGTAATGAGCCGGGACAGTTGACTGACACGGCCATGACCCAAATGCTCGACCTCTAGCTACCGGGTTCAGCTATCGCGATCACAGGTGCATGCACAAAGCCAGTTTGGCACTAAACTGGTTATCACGGAGCAATTTTATTTTGGCAGAAATCTCTCGTTCGTTTAACGACCATTCTTAGATCGAGGTTAGTCGGTCGTGTTATCTGGGCGACCGAGTACGTGATCGGTGACTTGCGACTTGCTAAAACGTAGAATTTAATTTCTTATTCACGAGGTCAAAGAATCGCGCTGCTCGTTCTTCTCCGAATTAGAAAGAGGTATAAAGAGAATAAGAGTTAAACTGCAATTAAAGTTAAACGACATCGGTGAAACGGACCGCAAGGCGGATAAACGTGGCGCGTTTTCTATTATTCCTCACATGGAAATGACAGAGCTTTGTACTATATGATGACGTTCATTTCCTCGCAAACGACATTCTGCGAAATTGAACATTCGGACTTATTGTTAGCGGTTTAATCGTTGAAAAATCATGAGTTTTGTCTCCGTCCGCACTTGCCGTTTCGAACAGATTTCGTGCTGCGTAATCTTATTCGCCCACGTAGGGATGTTATCCCTTTCCTTGAGCCAACAGCTTTCCCGGGTGCAACATTAAGCGGAGTTGATTGGCGCATTTCCGGCACGTGCCAAACTGCAAACTGCTATGACCCTTCTCGGGCACGCGTGCGAACAGGCAAGCGCATTAACTGTTAGTTTCCATTGCATCGCGTCTAATAGTTTCTTCGCAAATTTCAGCGCCAGATGTAATTAAAAAAACGTAGAATTTGTAGAAAACAATAAGAAAATATTTGCCAACAAGTTTATTCTTATACGAAGAAAGACAATAGTGGCTCGACACCAAATGCGTGAAATGGACTCCTTCCGCAAACTTTAACGGAGAGATAGCTCGTTACCAGGAAAGAAGAAACGCGAAAGAAATTTTACATGATAATAACATCAAAATAATTCAAGTGACTATTAAAGAATACTTGTTGATGAAATAAAAACGAATAAGTGTGGAATAGAATATAAATGTCGCAAATCGCAAGTTCCATCTTACGTAGAATTCTTTGATGATTTTAATGACATAATGTTAAAAGTATTCGCTAGCAACACACGGTGAACTTCTGCGAGTGACGTAAAAAGAGAAAGATTATTAACTTGTCCGGACCGAGAAACTATGTTGGATCTCTCCATTTTCCATGTAGCCAGCGGGGACACGCGAATGAAATCACACAGACATAGGGCAATCAAAGTATCAAGTAACGCCCCGAAGGCTACCGAGATATGATGCTCTTTATATGTATCAGTATTAAAAACGCGCAAGCAGACTAGAAGTCTATTTAATAATTTTACTTAAACACTGCGTTTGTGAATCACGATATGATCATAGTAAAAATTTTGGTTTCATTGAATACTTCATTATAATGTTAAAGAAACGATGTCTATATGTTCTCAATTTATGAGTAATAAACTTCAACCTTGAATTTATATCTTCAGTTTAAATTGAAAATGACAATCGTCTTCATTTAACTTGCTATGAAACTTTATACTTAATATCACCATTTAACTATTTAAATTTTAGTTATCTGTTTCAAACGTCAAATGCTTTAAGCCAATCTCTGGTCGTTCATTATATCTCGCATTCACAAAATCTCAAGTTACGCGAAAAGATATAAATTCCTAAATGAAGTTAAAATGAAAATTAAATAGCGAATGCGCCATAAAGTCGAAAGCACGGCCTGCTCGGTTATTAACTGCTCGGAGTAACTATTTGTCTTTCCGAAAGTCCCCGCGGAGTTTCAACTAGCGCCTCGAATGCCCTTCGTCTTTTCCCCATTTCGCTAATAAATATTTCAATCGCAATGAACCGAAGGTACAGCGAGATAATGGCATTTCGTGTAGCCCTACGTTTTTCGCCTTTTACGCTCTTACTCTCTCGCCACCGTATCTCATCGTTCAATGACGTGATGCGTGCCCACGCGAAAACGCATAGATAAGATTAAAATCGGAGAGCGCCAAGAAGGCGGGACGACGGACAGGACGACATCCCCCTCCGATCGTTAATAATAATTACGAATTAACGTGCCGCGCTAAAGCCGCGTCGGAGGATTGAAATCGCTGCAAATGTAAAGTTATGACGAGGATTTATAACGCTGCGGGTCTTGGGACTACGCGCGGCGACTTCTACGAGGTGTAAATTGTTCGCGCAGGAAAGAAAGCCCCCTGCTTAAACGAGATAGCCGGGAATTATGTGAGCGGTATTACGCAAAATTATGTTTCTCCATAGCGGTCTATATGCATTTCCCCGAAGAAACGCGGGAACGGTCGAGAGGTCTCCCGCGTTGAAATTCGTACGCAGGCAACGCACGTGTGTCACGCCGTTAAAGTGTGATCCTTCGTAACTTTTTTATGTAAACCGAGGCCGTGTCTGAAAAATTCATCCACGACTACTGTGTCGCGCGCAAACGCGACTACATCTCGAGCCCCACGTTTGGTCTCACCGATTCCTCGGTCCTATCCGAGCAATCGGTGAGACCAAACGTGGGACTCCCCCTCGCTCTCGTCAGACACATTCCGCTTAACGTTCACAATTTCCAACAGTGACATTTTTCCTTGGACGTACGGCGGATGCCGGTGGATGGGGTCACAGTTTTACGAGACCGGGTTACGGCAGTAGTTATACGACTCTCGACACGCCGGAACGCGAACGACGGCCGTCGGTAACGTGTAACTCCCTTCGTTACGCGTTCCAAGTTGTAGCAGCGCGTTGCACGATCGTTAAGACGATTAAGAAAAGAAAGACGATGGCACTACAATTTCGCTGAGCTGAATTCGTGCAATGTTAAAACACAGTCACTCGCATTCTCAGCCGACTTATATATCTACGATTACACGGCCTGCTGACTCTCGCCCGTGGTAGAGCCGATTATTCTACGGGCGCACCGGTTGCAGTCGAAAGTTTCGCCATCACGTGACGACCGAATCCGACAGGACCAAAAGTTTTCGGCCCGAAACTCCTGCGGACGACTCGCCCTCGTAAGTTTCGCGGAATTTCTCTACGTGTCCGTTACGAGCATCTCGCCGTGATTCCATCTTTCGCGGATTTCTCCGGTCGCGTATGCGTATGCCATCAATGACGATCGCGATCGTCATTTGTACACGTCCGTCTCTTTGTCCCGTACGATTGCGATGTTTTCTCTATGTTTCGGAAAATTTAGGACAGCGTGAAACAAATTGATAATAGTCGCAATTCATGTCGACCGTAAACTACGCTTTATCTATGATCCTCGCTGAAAGATTCACCAAATATCAATATTTTTTGATTATAAAAACGATACATGTGATTCAATATAAACATCGGATCATACGAGAGAGAGAGAGAGAGAGAGAGAGAGAGAGAGAGAGAGAGAGGAAGAGAGAGCATCTCTAATTTATTTTATATATTTTTATATAAAAGAAATTTTTTTATTAAAATAAGTAGTATTTCATACAAGTAATATTCATTTGCAACATAATAATCTCTGTGTAACATATAGTTCTCCTTTCACATAAATTGATTTTAATATATAATACTGCAAAATATTTAATTGACTTTAATTAAGTTTAATTAAAGTCTTTATAAATTTCTTAACCATCTCTTCTCATGTTTTATTATATTTTCATACTCCCGAATATATCGATGAATATATTTTAATTATTTTTTA
This sequence comes from Polyergus mexicanus, assembly GCF_030449975.1. Classification (NCBI taxonomy): domain Eukaryota; kingdom Metazoa; phylum Arthropoda; class Insecta; order Hymenoptera; family Formicidae; genus Polyergus; species Polyergus mexicanus. Next base: position 608,520 of record NW_027223323.1, read on the forward strand.
CAACACACTTGGCAGAATAATTATTATATTCTACAAAACATGTGTGTTCCATTGTTCCATTTTGCATAATATCTGCCATGCACAATGCAAAATTATAAAAGAGAAAAAGCGTTATAAAAAAGAAATATACTATCAGAATCCCTTCATGCAAAATCCCTTCATTTAATAGCATTATTTAGTTCAACCGAGTACACGTCAAATAAAACGTCGTTTGTTGCAAAACGGAATAAAATTTTACATTTATATTCCATCTATTCGCTATCGTTTACATAGAGTCTTCACTGAAATGTAAAATGCGAGCACGGTCCGCGCTGGACGTATTTTTTTGTTCGCATCCCGCTTGCGAATTTTTTCAAATATTCGATGAGAATGCGCAATCTAAGAGTCGCCGTCGATGCGAACCAATATTATTTAACCTGACAAAGTCATCCAGTCGATAAAAAGCTCGGTCCGACATCCCGCCAGACAGCTTCATCGATTTTCATCCTGAATGTTTCATATGACCGCGCTTGCCTTTCTATCCGACTAATCGATTTTTCCATAAAATTTCAAGCAGCCCGTAAAAAATTAAACGTTTTATACGTTGACACGCCCGCCGCTCTTTCTCCAACAACCCACGTTCACCTGTACGTCACTTAATTGAATTATTAAGCCTACTCGGGTGCGAAGGATAGATGCTCGCGGCCCGGCTAATTGCGGCCTCGTAAATAATGAGAACGATCTACACTGCGCCGCGCAGCTTCGCCATCGGCCATTGAGGGATGGTGCCGCGAGGGGACCGGCGCGTTGAGTGCCCCCTGAATAAACAAATACCGAAGCTTGCTCATTATTTATGACAATACCACGTTGTGGGCTCCGCTGCGGACGCTTGACGGACAGAGGGCCGGTCGGTTATATGTATATCCGGCTGCGGTATGAACGCGGGACGAGTCGGCGCAAAGAGGATGCGGAATGAGAGAGAGAGAGAGAGAGAGTTCCGGTAACCTCGCCACCCTCGAACTCATCACGACAAGGTGCGATGAATAACTGAAAATTTCCGCGCCCGGGCGAATTACTTGGTGCCGGTCCTTCTCCGAGACGCGATTTCAGTGTCGAAAAAGATGACGCAAACTCGACTTTTCGCTGTCGACGCGGAAAAGATTATCGTTAAATCTTTGAAAGTTTACTCGCAAAAACAAAAAATTAGCGTTTTTCGTGTAAATAAATTCGTAAATCATTCGCGTGAGCGTGACATAATCGAATTAATTATTCCAACTACAACGAGCAAACAATCCCTAAATATACCATATACTACGGCTAAATTTTAAATAATGCAACTCTCTCTCTCTCTCTCTCTCTGCTACGATAAAATAAATATAATACTAACAAGTAATGCTAATTGATTGAATAACAATATCAACTATATTTTAACTGTAATGAACGGGAAACAAACTGATATTTCATGTCTCTGGAATTAACGGTAAAAGAGACGATTACACAAATATGTATCGAAATATAATATTTTAACGAAATGTTCGATAATTATCCCATAATGAGGATCAAATATTATTAAAATGCATATTTATAATTTTTATTTTAACACAATTTTCGCCGAAAATTTATACGGCGATATAAAAATGCCATATAATTTCGTGCCGTTGAACCATGACAAACGAATTTTTTCCGAACACATATTCTTAAAACGAGAGAAAGAGGAAGCGAACGCGGTGTCGCGAAGGTCAATCAAATCGATTAAAAGATATGTCGGATATGATCGGATGTAAAACGGGAATAATTATACGCGTAATGAAAGCCAGGTAAAACGTTACCGCGCTGTTCACGGAGACGAACGACTGCTCCCGCTTATAACATTAGTACAGCTTTCTAATTATCTCTTCCTATTAAATTGGTATAAAGCCAAACTTCCACCTCATATTTTTTCACGAAAGTATCGGAATTTTTTAGCCCCCGTGAATATATCGGATATTCCTGGAGCTCGCCGATACCTGATACCGAGGTACGGTATCCGGAAGGCAGATGAAAGCCGACTGTTTTTTTTACGAATAACGCGATATTATTTTACGTTCATTTACGCTGCCGCGGCGAAACATAAATACGCGTTAAAGCAAACATGACGCGCCGCGTGTATGCCCGGCAAAATATTAATTGAAAATTATTAATACTCCGACGAATGTTTCGTCACGATATAAACGCGAGACGCGTTAACATTATTTCTGCGATTGTAATTATCGTTATTTATACTACATTATATATGGATTTCTTATATCTTTTTACGCCGCTCTCACATTACTATTGCTGAAATATTGTATAAGATATATGCGCGAGAAGAACTCGACCATTTTTTTCATTCAGTCAGGGAGAAGATAACAAGATTAGCCGCGGGCTTCCAACGAACGATGAACGATGAACCTATTGGCCGCTTTAAATTATGGGGATCATTAAAGAAACACGGATATCAATTAAAATATCGCGTATCATATATTTTTCGATCCGACAGTGGGACAAGAACGGCATAGAGGATTCTCATATTGGCTATTCATTAACGTCCGATCGCAATTTCGAAGAAAAACGTAGGTAGTACGTATATTCTTGTCTCAACGCGGGAAAGTCCACGTGCTCTCTAGAATCTCTCAAATACATACCAACGAAACCGGGCATCGCGCACTGTAAACACGGAAAGTCCATTAACAATTTTAGGGCCGTATTTTTGCAGCGCGCTGCCGGAATACAGATGCGTCCGCCACCGCGAAATACGTCGATATAATGGATATAAATATATTTATATATGATACACCCGGGGTTGTGCGCCTCGATAAATCACGCGGCTGTTATATTAATTACGTTCCGAATTGAAAGCGCGCGTTTCCAATGTTGCCCTGGAGAAAGTCCGGATATGTATATGCAACGGTCGTTGTAATATTTATCGACGATATATAGTTACATGTATATATATATATATATATATATATATATATATATATATATATGTATAATTATGTACATATATGTATAAAATAATACGATATGACAAATCCGCCCCTAAATTTTACGATGCACTATATATTGTTTTGATTAAAAAATCAATTGTTACTAACGAGATCTTTCAGGCGGATATCATTTGAATTAGAAATGGAGCGTGCACTCTCGCGTGTATTCATTCGTGTTACGCGTCGTGTATTCTCGTAAAAAAAAAACCGGCTTGGAACGCTTAACGCGCGACGGGCCGAAGACATTTGTTAGTCGACGTTGAGATTTACGAGTTACAACTTACTTTCGGAAACCCCCTGTCAGGACGTACACCGCAGGTAGCGAAGTCAGGTGGCGCAGGACGGAGAATGATACTCCTATATCTAAGGATTGCTATCTTTTACGACATGGAATAACGGAACGATGGCCGCATTAAATGGCATTTTTCTTTGTCGAAAATGCGGTTATCAGCAACATTTGTTATCGTTATTAATTTTAATAATTAAAAACGAGAGACACAAATATGTATTGTAGTCATTTCTGACGAATAATTCGCGATAATGTGTAATGCGTATCGCTCATGCGTAATTACATCACTTGCATAATATCCACCGACATTTCCGACGTAGTATATCGTAATATAACTTCAATCGCGACAGTATCGACAAACATGCGATTATATAACGAGAGATATAAGCACTTCCCGTATCTGGTCAGCCTTTAAGCGCCGATCACGCCGTAACGGTACAAAGAGTAATTCGATTTGACCATTTAAGCTGCGAGAATGCGCGCGAGCATCGATCGCGATTGTCAATTGACAATGAGCCATTGTCAAGTCAATGCACGCAAGCGAGATTAAATCTGACTCTCGAGGCCGTTGCAGCTGGTACTTTAGCGATCTCGATGCCGATCGAACGAGACGAGGCGGATTCCATTGACCCCTTTTGCACCCTACCATTTATATATCATTGTCTCTCCGTCGACAATGATCTACGTATGACACGTGCGGTTATTTGCGGCACCGGCCGTTAACATTTAGACAGCTCCCGCGTATTCGGCTTTGTCGAAAATTCAATTAAACATTACTCCGCTACAATGCACCGCGCGTACAAGTCACGCGCGCGAGCGATAATGTATAATGTATAATATTTAAAATTCTCTACAACGATTCGCGAATTGTGCGCATTGCAATTGCTAAAAGGTAAAAAATTAATTACGGATGACACGTGCGGTCACTTGTGGCGCGGGTCGTTAAAATTTGAACAAAGCACGATCCGCAACACACAGCAGGGATTCAATTAAATATTATCATGCTACGGTGAACCGGTCGTTTATCATATTTGCGAGATAATACAACGTTTTGCGAATTCTACGCATCCGACGATCGCCCGAAGGCAGAAAGTTGATTACGGCTGTTGCCTGTTTGTAAATACAAAAGTACGTCGTTACGTAAAAACCGCATGAAAGCGCGGTCCGCAATATTCGAGTGACAATACCGGAATAGCTACAAAGGTCACCGTTTTTATTTAAAAATTTAAATGAGAGACAATTACTATTTCTCTAAATTACCTTTTCGATTTTCAAGGCGAATTAAAAAAATGGAAAAAACATAATACGCGCAAAATTATAAAAGAATTTCGTGCGGAAAATTAATAAAACAAGCAATTTATAATTGTCCATTATCGGTAAAAAACTTTCAATAAGTGATATTACGACGGAAATGAGATACTTTCATACATACGAACGCATGTTATATTTTTTAATGTCATTATATTGTACATTCGCGCATAACTTCGTATTTTGTCATCAGAGAAAATATCCATTCACACATAACATTTCAATCAAATAACTTAACATTTTCGAAATGGCATATCAAGAGCTTAAATTTTTTAAATTTTTCAGATTTTTTGTGCTAGTTATTTATGAAACGCGAAGCTCAAATTAACAAGAATAAAAAAGAGAAGTATTCTCGATGGGAACAGAGATGTGCGATCTGTCAAAATAAACCGTCAGAGCTTGTATCAGTCGCGACGTTACACAAACAATCTTCCGATTACGGGGCCGAGAGAGACGGATATAGAGCGTTTTTTTAGATCGCGACGAGTTCCAACTGGAGGAAGAGACTTGTTGAAGGAGAATTCGTCGCCGACGTCGTCGCGCTCATCATTGACGTCGACGAGTTTCTCCAAGGATTCCAAAAGAAAGAGAAAGAGGATTCCGTTTATACGCGACATACATGTACTTGACAAGGAACTGCATAAACCAAGGCTCGAAAGTAAATTAAAACTTTCTGCGAGTCTTTCGCAGAACTTTCAACGGCTCTCACAGTATAACGCGCCGTCTGTGTCGCGTCTATGTATTTTTAAGGAACGCCGTTAAATTTAATCTCGTTTCTGTGAAATGCATCATGAAACGTGAAACACTTTAAAACGGCGTCAAAAGCGGCTGCCTTTAAAAAACTTGGTCGTGTTCCGTCTATAGAATTGACACCGATGTTATATATCATCTCAATTCTCGATTAATTACTTAGCAGTGTCGGCGCACAATGCGTCCATCGCGGAAATTCTACGATGAAATACGGAATCGCGCGGGCTCCAATTTGACAAACGGGTAAGAAGACACCAGAGACGCGTCATCCGAGTGTCCTGCATCCGCGGACAATGCGAAACAGCTGAATTTCCGTGCAATGCAACTCGCTCTCGGAACGGAACCATGGCGCGACGCATTCGTCGTGGATGAAGGATGGTCGATGGTCGAGAAGAGCATCGTCTCTCATCCGCGGATCGCGAAACGGTCCCGGTACCTCTCGTCGCACAACACACACTCTGAGAAATTTAATACAAAATATCGAGCTTAGCGATAACGAAATCCGTTCTCTTGCGCCGCTCGATCTCGGAGCGCGTTGTAGAATCCGAGAGTTGAAACACCCTCGTTCGCATCTTCGCGGACAAACTCCATGGCGCACACATATACAATACATGTATGTATGTATGTACAATACAATCGGTCGCGAGTTATATCCGCTTGTATAACTCCGGCGGAGAGAATCGTTCCATTGCGGCGCATTGAAAAATAAATCTTATCGGCGCGATGGCAACGGCGGCAGCGGCGATTCGGGCCGCCTGTCGATACACCGGACGTTACGCAATATCTTCCGGCGTTACCGCGACCGAGAACGAGGAGGACCGGGCGGAAAGGAATGAGCGTAATATCCCAGATGGACTGTACGTTCGCGGATGCTTTAGGTAAACGGCGAGCGTGTATCTGTGCGCCGTAGTATATACGCGTCGAATATGCGGTCTATCTATAACGCGAGCGCATCGCAGCGACGAATCTCGCATCGCGACGGAATCTGACTACTTTATCCGCAAGCCCGAAGTTACATTAATTCACTTTGGATGCGCCGCGTTTTGGAGAAAACGTGGGGTTCCGACGGTGGTACCTTAGATTTAATGCTCGCGGAACTATCCGTCGATACTGCTCTCGGAGCTTATAATGCGATACTTAAGTTGGTAAATATCGAGTTTCTCTCCGCGGAAAGCTCGCCCGCGGAGTAAACTTGAAAATAGTTGATTAGCGGAAAATGCTTTGACTTTATCATTAATTAACGCTTAGTATCCATTACACACCGTATTTTTCCTCCCTCTTGCTACACCGCAAAATTCCATCTATCATAATTAGCGTTCTCATTATGTCTACTCCGATAAATTGCATATAAGAGCGAAAAAACAGCGCGAGTTATAAGAATTTTCATTTAATACAATAAATTTTAATTAGAACAAATATTGATGAAAAAAAATTTCCGAATGTGCAATATTGGGATACATTTAAATACCGACTACGTATAAAATCGTGATTTTTAAAAACATTTGCGAGAACGTCATGGTGTTTTTCAAGGATGAAGTAAGCATGGGATGATCCACGCAAAGATGGAACGCCGTCTGCCGTCTTGCAATAGCTGGATCATTTATCGGCGACGGCACCCACGGGAAATCACGTGATCGAGTCTCACTTTCTGTGCGATTGCCACTTTGTAGACGATCGATTCCTCGAAACGCCCACAATGCTCCATTTAATATGAGCCGATGCCGCGTTGCAATTCAGTATTAATACCGCCGGACTCTCCTTGTACATCTTCGTATACCCGCGAGTTTGCCAACTTGATCCAAGTATACGGAAAGTTACGCGGCACCGATAAATCCCATCGTCCCGTAAGACCGCGAGATCATCAAATATACCTATCTAATTTGCATATTTTATTATCTCCGTACCGCGCTGCGACACACTCCCTCATTTCGCGATATAATATTCAAAGACGTGACTTTCTGACATTAAACAAATCGCATCAACTATTACATGAAGAAATTTCTCGCTTCGTTAAGATTTTCATCTGTCTCGAGGTTTCATCGTAACGCGCAAATCCGAAAAGTTCAGCTTTAAAATACAGCCTCTTATATTTACGTCCTAGTGCACGTCGCTACATGTCATATCTATTACCTTAGTCACTCTTACAAAAGCTGTCTTGACGAAGGCTGGAAAGCAGCTTGAGGAAAGAATCTAATGCTCTAACTCGTCGTAAATGCTTCTTATCGGACTCGTTTCGGGCGCGGTTTTAACGGATTTGGCCGTAGTAAGTAGCAAGAAGCCCGAGAAATTCGGACTTAAGATGAACGAGCGACCTGAGAGAACGTATATGAATCCTAAAACGTCGGGCTTACTCTTCGAGAGTAGTAATCGAGACACACGTTCGTCTTCGGAACATCAGACACGGGTCAGATATGGCATATGGCGATGGGGAGCAAAGTTTACTCTTTCGGATCACAACATTCGAGGATGTGTACGCACTGTATATATATATATATATATCGAAAAAAAAGAATGTATACATATATGAAAGCGCTTGGATTACCATTTCTATTAAAAGTGTTGCATAGCTTGCGTCAAAAAATTCAAGGACTAAATTTCACACAATAATTTCTATATCCTTGCTAAAAAAAATGCCAAAGAAATTTCAAATCATATCATCCAGCTTATTAAATTTCACAAATTAATATCTCAGTCATAACTCTTTCAAATCGTTTAAGAATAACGCGTGTGACAACGTTAATTTATTATTATAACTTTCAAATTTTAAATCCACAAATTTTCGTCATCATCATCAATAATATCAAGTATCTCGACATACGATACGATCATATTATTCAGAAATAATAAAAACTTTATACTATGTGATATATAACATTAAACGTTTGTATGTGTGTATATGTATAAATGAGAAAAATTATATTTCTTCTTAAATAAATTATTTAACAATCATTATTAATCATATAGGGAGAAAGAGGAAAATGCGCAAATAAATATTGATGTTACTCTAATTTACTCGAACAACAGGATATCGTTACCGCTTACGCGGCATGAGCAAGTTAGAATAAACTTTCGCGTCTGTCATTACGAAACATCCTAATCCATTGCATTACTTTGACCCTATTTCTCGCGCACTTGCTAAGACAATCGTAACTTTACCAGTCTCTTCCTAACAGCGGCAACAGACTTCAGCTCGGCGCCGAAGTACATGACGTTGCGATGAATATTTCATCTTCACACCGAGTGCACTCGAAAATGCGCTATTATTTACGCATCCAAAGATTAAACCAGCGGATGCTTTCCGTAGTCTCTTGCCGTGAAACAGGATGGAAAATAAATCAGCTTATAATGCGATAACGTTTTACGTCGATTGAAAGAATTGAATGATGAAAGTGGCAAACACAAGTGAAATGTTACGCGTACAAATGTTTTTACATAACTGTGAAATAGTTGATTGATGGGAAATACGAGCGAGAGATTTAGTATAAAAAGAAATATGACAAAATATATATGCGAGTCTCGTATATATCATCAGTCTCGATATCAACGAGTCTCGTATATATCGTCAGAGAGATTGAATATTTCCGAAAAAAAATATACGACACACGCGTAAAGTTAAAAAATGCAGATTCTTTTTCACGGACACTTAGCGAATGTTCTCAGCGAACACATGCGCGTCAGTTCTGATAGTAATTACACTGGAAGGTTAACCGCTCTAATACAAGCACCCTCTGTGTATTTTCCTTTGACACTTGGCATCCGGGAATCTCCTAGGGATCAATTCTGAATTCCTGCACACGGTACACGTCATCGGGAGTGGCGTATGCAATAATGGATTACACGGTCATCGGATAAACTCACCCCTCGTCATTACGCACCCTGTGCCGCTTTTGGCGCGCGCGCGCGCGGGTGTTAAGCCGCAAGAGTAAGACTTTATGATCAGTCGGAATGAGAAAAACACCCACTGTGTGAGACTGTAACGTGACTCATTGCTACGCTGCAAATGTATATACAAACGTGCATTCCCAACCACGACTCTCATCGCGTAACACGGCGGCATTCGAGGGAAGGGCGTTTTGCCACCACGGGAACGCTCATATCCGTCAATATCACCGAGTGTTCTTAAATCCATATTACGGATCCCGCCGCACCTGCGTTCCGCTCTCAGGCCGAAGCCGGGCTTTGACGAAGGCTGAGAAAGCGGAGAAGGGATCGGGAAGTGGTGAGAAAAGGGAGAGAATTCAATTTCTGGGGTGCATATTAAAGTCGGTCGACTTGTCCACCGTGACGAGAGCCGACATCGGGGGTGGCAAAGTGGACGAGCTTCGGAACGTCTTCTCTTTGTATGTATGTCCACTTTGACCTCCAACCCTATTCGTCTTATTTCTTCCTTCTTTTTACATTCTTTTTACGTCGCAAGTGGGACGCCTTTCATCTCGTCGCTGTCTTTTTTGGCTCAACGTTATATGGGACGTTTAGACCGCACATCAAGTCATATAACGCAAGCGCGGGCGTTCCAGAAAAGCGATAGTTATAAATAATATTAACGTCCGCGTCTCTCTCAGTCTCCATTCCCGGCATGGCATCGAGCCTCGTCTAAATCGAATTAGGACGCGATATATTTTCGGATACGCCCCGTTCGACTTTTTCAATTTGTTACGATCTCGATCGGATTTCTGCGTCTCACTCCGTAATCATCAGTCATAAGCCACTTGGTTTTACCACGGTTTATACCACCGGCTTCGCCTCCACCCCGTTCAATCGATATCATTTTCAAGCTCGGTCCAGTCGGTGCCTTGATTTAATTTATTGATCCACCGGCGGCCCGCCACTCCGCATCTCATCTATCATCGACGGAGAGCTTCAAGGAAACTTAATGGCTTAGCCGCAGAATTTTTTTGACCGCGTTTAAATCCACCGAGACCCCACCCGTATTTCTCACGCTTCGGAACTCATCTCCTCGATATTCTATAACTCGACTCGGAAAATTGATGGATCGTTTATGAATGCATCAGCGTCAGCAGTCACACATATGTGCATAAAATGACACGCGTTGCAAAAAATAAAATCGTACGTGTTCGGCGGACCCTACGTCAGCAGTCAGCCCGGCATTCATTGCATCTTCCCATTTGCCAAAACTAATTATTGTTTGGCGTGAAAACTGAGAGGCGATTATTTATACGGCAATGCAATATCCGCTTGTGAGTCGCTACCCTTTGTTGGAAGGACCGATCATTTGAAAGGAGCCGCGCACGTGCGCCTAATAAGCATTTTTTATCGCCATCACGGCCGATTGAATTTAATGGATTGTGCAAAGGGTGCGCCGCCGCTTATATTGGTTACATTTAGACGACATAATGCATTTATTTTAATTTAAAATACAATGCTATTAAAATAACAATGTTATTAAAATAACAATAATATATTATTATAATAAAAAATCATCATTTCGGATTTTTTACACACAGAGAAACGATGGAAAAAATATATTTTAATCAATTTTCTATTGTATGATTTGCAAGGATGTTTTAATGATAAAAGAAATCTGAAAAATATATCAACTCTCACAAGAGCGATCTCTGGTTATTAAAATTCTAGTAACGGCTGTGACGCTTTATTTTGGATTTTAGTTTTCCGCGGCGAATCTTAATTCCTACGGCTATAATCGAATCACTTAATTAGCACCCTTGTAGTCCGTTCCGTCGCGAAAGTTAACTGACAGACAGCCGCAGATTATATTGAGTTATTCGAGATTATTAAATTAATAACCACCGAAAAGTTATGATTTCAGTTTACCTAAATGGGATTGCTCTACGAGCATATTCATTCACTTCACGATATAATCATAGCTATCTTATAAAACTTCGTATAATTACATCCATATAATCAATGTATGTCTATTACTCTCTTTCATTTATTACCGTATAAAATAAATAAAAGTAGAGTACGCTCGCAATCCTTTAACTAAAAAATTAAGATCCATTGCATTTGTGTACAGAATAAAAATACCAAAATTTTTAGAATTAACTAGACTAAAATTACTGAATGATTACCTTTTTCATTGCCAATAATAATATCATCTGTTAAAATTGCACGAAAGCAATACACGAAGCAATCGGAGCAATTCAATCTTTAATCAGATAAATAATTATTAAAAATGTCCACCAAAATGAATAAATTTTTGCGAAAAATGATCATTGATGATATATAAAACTCGTGGAATGTAACAAAGTGCACCGACCGTACAACTAATTTACATTCTCGTAATTCTATTGTATAAATCAAATGTCAAATATCTCGATGCTCTTTTGTGAAAATTACATGGATGACGAAATTAATCTGCTCCATCGCGTTAATATTCAAAATAATGTAAGCAATTCGCACTGGAGTTAATTGCTTTTTTCAGACTGCAATCGCAGTCTATTGCACCGCTAACTATTTGAAATATTTAATGCTTTCACATTCTGTATGATTATATATATCCCAATTTATTATATAAATACGGCAATTATATATAAAATTTCAAAATTCTCCTATATTTTAGAATATTTTACATTAAATAGAAAACATTTTTAAAAAGAAATATGTGCATAAAGATAGTTCTATTAAATAAATTTAAGTATGTGTATAAGACTTTATTAAATGTATGTCGTAAATCATAAAGATCATAATAACAATGAAATATATTGTCATCGAATCGATAAAATCATATTTTCTTTTTTAAAGAAGTAAGAAATAAGTCCCGTCTGTATGTTTATAGTTAAAGACCCTTACCCTATCTCTATTCGCAACCGCTTATGTCGCCGTAACTCCTTCTAATGATAACAACAAACTAACCGCAGTGCATATACAAGAGCATATATGTACGCGGTAATCAAGAAAGAGCCTCAGTGAAACGCGGCAGAGAAAAGGGAACATTTTATTCGGAAGTACAAAAACTTGAACAGCTTTTTCCCGTAATAATCTTTTCTGGTATTTTTAGATGTAGAATACACAGTTAAAGAGTTTTGATATTTTGTAACACTCTGTGTATCTGACACGTAGTTTATTTAAGCTGTCTCACTTGCGCATATATTTAAATTTCGATGTTGTCGCATAAAACAGCTCTGCGTTTTCAAGCGCCACGTTTTTCCAGATATTCGCATCCCGAACAGAGAGAGACAAATCTCACGGGAGGAAGAAAAAACTCCTTTAATTAGGACGAAATTGGTCTGCTAGTCAGCATGTTTCAATTTCCCATGACAGTGCCGCCATGTATTTCGGCTTTTTTTCCGAATCGCCGGTCGTCGAAAAAAAGACCGTGCTCCCAATAGAATCGGAAGAATTCGGTATGGTTCAGCAGGTAAAATTAAATCACTGTACCTGTTATTTTCAAACTTTGCATATTAACCAAAGATCAAATTTTGTAATTCAGTCTCTTTTATGCATTTTTTACACACTCTTTTATCACATTTAATCGATTACATTTTCATTTATTTCAAATCTCATTGCAAATAATATTTGCGGCATAAAAGTTACAATACTATATATATAAAATATAGAAAAATATTTTTCCTCTGTCACACCTTTAAAGCCTTAATTTTTAAGGCTTTGTTCCATCATGATAAGTATAATCTAGTAATTAAAAACGGAAGGTATATAGAAAGGATTAAAAAAGGGTAACAAGACTGTTAAGTACCATATTATTAAAATTACTCTTGCATTAAAACACGCTTTACGGGTGACACAGCTAATTAGCAATAGAAAGGGTTATAGTTATTATTTTTATATAAAATTCTTTGTAATATATAAAATACATATTAAAAATGTAATTTGTCGCAATGCTTTTTTCTGATAGCTGTCAATAAATATTCTTTTAGAAAATATTTTAAATTATTTACTTTTTACACTTGCAGCATTTTTGTACCAAGAACATACCGTTTTCAAATTAGGTACTATGTGTGTATATACGTACACGTTAAGCGAAAAAAATACGGTAAAGCTGCGCCACTTAAGCAGCATCCCTAAGTTGAGAAACACTGTGTGCCAAATAAATTATAGTATGGCTCACTTTAAAAAAGAGAGATAGATGGAGGAAGAGGACTCTCTAATATTCACCGTGATTAAATATTATAAAAGCAAAATTCCACGAATGCCACCGCTATCGCACGATCCAGAAGTGTATGAAGAAAGACGGTCGTGAGGTCGACGAATCCTGGATACGGGGATGAAAGAGAAAGAGAGATAGAGAAATTTCTTTCTCTCGAATGGTGCGAGTGGAAAGGAGACGTTGTTGGTCCGACAGAGGAAGATCAGCGGGGTTTACGGGGAAGGGGTACTTTCAGTCATATCGACCACACTACTTTGCCCCGCTATACCGAGCTGCGCCGGTGAAAACACCTGAGCCCACCGGCTACCCCCTCTTCCTCCTTCCTCACCGTCACCCCTCACCAATGTTACCGGCAGCTATATCCTCCGCGCGTGCGGCGGATAGCGTTGCACGAAGAGACCGAAATATACTAATATCCTTTCTCTTTATATATATATATATATATATATCGCCATGGGGCCAAATGGGTTGTAAAACATAAAGGATTTTGTCCGCCCATTAAGGAAAAGAATTAACGATGGCTTGGACTTTCAGATAGAATTAATGATAAAGGACCGGAATAGGCTTCGATGCAGAAACTGGCGAGACTGGCCCAGGAAATGCGGCTTGAAGATTTTTTTACGATGCCGCCTGCCGCGCGTACACGACGCGAGAGGGGTTGAAGAGAGAGAACGGAGAGGAGTTATTTCCACCGGCTTTGCCCTGCCGCACCGCGAAAATACTCGGGAACGAAGTACGTTAATGAAAGAAATACAAGTTGCAAAAGTGAGGGGACTTCAAAGGCGAAAGCCTCTTACCTACAGTTAGATATCGTGCCGGTCGGAACAAAAAAGCGTCCGGAGATCCTGCGGGAGGGACAGGAAGGGAAAGGGGCCGAGGAAGCTCTCGCGCAGCTTTTGATCCGCCTCGGTGGGTCACCGCGCTTGAAAACCTCCGGTCGAGGTTTTGAACTCTGCTCCCGTGGCTTAAGAAAAACCGTTCGGCGGCTTCGGCAACGCGAAAAGTATTAAGTTAGACCGGCAACACTAATTGGAGCAATGCCGATGGCAATATGATCATATAGCAGGACGCACAAACTTTTAACTCCCCCCTATGCACGAAATAATTCGCGAGAGATATCTTTGATTCGCGAGAGACGAGATCGGGCGGATTCATCTAGCAGAAACAGATCGGTGTATCACTATTTCTCGAATAACTTCTTGTAAAATCGTCGTACATATATACGCGCTATTATTCCGCTTACAAACGCTATCCGCATCAGTTTCTTCCTTTTTCTTATTTTTGTTGTCCGCGCGTTTCGCGGGAGCCGACGTCTGTCCAATCTCGCTCACCTTACGCGTTTCACCTGTCCGTAGGAGGAAAATAATTTTTCCTACGGAAGCGGACGGCCGGATCGCGGATGAGCAGCCGGAGAAAGGAAGCGATAGAAAACGAGAAAGAACAGCCAGAACAGGGAATTCAGGAGCTGAGGGTTGTCTCGCGCGTAGTGGTTGCGAAGCAATGTCTCTTAAATAGTAGGACGGCGGTACGAGTCGGGACAGAAGGGAAGGAAGGAAGGAAGGAAGGAAGGAAGGAAAAGAATGTATAAAAATGTTTTAATCCACCGTCTCCGCCCCCCTCCTCGTCACGCTGTTTCGCGGTGACCTACCGCCCTACCATTTTTCTCTCTGTTTCTTCTCCACCCTCCAGCTTCCCCACGCCTTCCAGCTTTCTGCTGTCTCGTCGGATTTCTCGAGATTGTGGTATTAAATCGGCGAGTAACGGGCATATATGCGTGTAACGCGTGCACGCACGAACAACTATCGCGAGCGTGTCTGCGCGTCAGAAGATATAACGTCGCGTGCTTCGCGAAGAACATAACTGGGAAATGTTTTTGTTTCTCCGGCGCGACGACCGTGTGATTTCCGTCTACAAACGGAAACAATATCTCTTACCCCTCGCTTTGCATAAATATCCATAACGCTTCGCATACCTTTTCGAACGCGCGGCCGTAGCTGAGTTCGTGAACGACGGAGACGTCTCAAGCGAAAAACTGCACGGCATCAGGGGTTACGTTTGTGCCATCGTAACGTATTCAAATGTACTTATGACGATTCAGGCTCGTAATATCATCGTCCCCTGCACGCGATCGCTCGATGCGATACTCGTTACTTTTACATATCGAACCGATCGCGAGAGAGTCAGGAGCGAAAGAAGCGCGGAAAAATTTGTATAATACGGCCAGATTCTCTATAAAATCGGCATTAAAAACTGCCAACTCGTGTCACTGTTCCAGTCGCGTTTATATTCGCACGTAATGCGCAATCAGAAGCGACTAAAAAATTTGACAAGAATCGCGTACGATTTAGTCCGCGCGCTCAGAACGTCCCGTACGCATTTATAGCGATTAAATCGCCCGTAGCATAAACGAAAGCCCGGTGACAAGAAACGCAATTCTACATTTGCGTGACACGCCCGCACGAATATTCGCCATCGGCGTTACACGCGAGGTCTCGCGCGAAATAAAATCTGAGCATCGAACGAGCTTATTTTTATACATTAAACCGAGATCCGCGGGCGCAAAGGGATATACCATCGAGAAAGCCACGTCGCTGCTGTCGGAGACAGCATCCTCATCCGGTAGAAAATCCCCTCGCTCGTAACCGAGGCTGGCTGAGCGCAATGGTAGCGCTAAGCTCGACGGGAGATGCCGCCTGCGGTCTCCATAAACAGCGCTTACGCCACACTGGGGCCCCCAGAGGGAGGGGGGGGGGCAGAGGATGGCGGCGGCGGCGGCAGCGGGACAGAATGGGGATGGGACGAGCGTAGCAAGCGTAATGTTCCGAACCCTCGTTGTGTTCAACCCCCACACCCTGTTTCTATACCCGCAAACAACGAGAAACACCTCGTCGTTTCGCGCGGCACCTTAGACCATCCGTTCCCGTCCGCCCTATCCAGCCAGCCTGCTCTTGCCGTGCTTTCCCTACTTGCCTCGTGCCGTGCCGTTGCGGGATACGACGGGCTTTAAAGGATGCGGCCGTGCGCGAAACGGCAGCGCGATCCTTTCCGACGTCACGACGCGACGCGATCAACGCGATCGTTGCTCGCCCCCGCGTTACCCCCCTGTCGCCCCGTGATCCCGAGGAGAGGGAAAAAATCCTTCGATATATACCATGCCTATTAAAATCCCGGCGATGTTCCCTTGCAGCGGTCCATTTCCTCTTTCCATCTTCGCGACAAATACCCTTCCTTATTTCGAAAAGTTTAACGAAAAAAAGAGATGATCGGCGATCGATCCATGCGATCGCGCCATGCAACGTCTCGGAAACGCGAGATGACTTTGCAATACGCAAATCTGCATTCCCATCGATAACGATAACTTATCGGCGATGCGTCGGAAATCATAGGGAAAAACGGTGCGCGAAAGTAATGATGGAGTTAACGAGCCGCACACCATCTGTTCTATATATACCGGCATCGAATTGATGCCTGTTGAGTAACAAGGCGCGTTCGTCTATTGCCTACCATTACGTTGGACGCTATAGCCGTACCGGATACAGTAATCATGGTTCTACGGCAGTAATGTGAGTCTAACCCCTTCATTGAAAGAGAGGGAGGGGGGAGGGGAGGGGAGAGGAGTAGTTGCGCGAGACTACCCCTTCAGAAATAACCTGTCGATACCCCGGTTACGTTGAATCTCGCCACTGAGGCACGTGACCGCGTAAAGTGAGGTATAATAGACGCGCTATATACATATAGATCGGAGTCTCTAGCGCCGATATCGCGCTGAACTCGAAGACGACGTCTTAGACGACGGGATGAGTCTATATATTTAATGGGAGCGTGAGAATGTAGGTCAGGCTTCTGCTTCCAGACATTAAGCAATTCGGGAGGAGTTCGAATCCTGAAGTAGTTCCGGTACTTAAGAAAACCTCGCTGCCGTGAAATAAGGAGCGAATAGAATATCCGCTCAAGCGTGTCCCGCGAGCTACACGCGCGAGTATGCGTATCGAGAGACTTTACGACCGACGCGATTGGATACTCAAGCGTGTCTCAAAGTAGGCAATAAACGAGCCTCTCGCGCAGAAGAACCATTATATTAATCCGTACTTTATGCCCCATAATAACATCCTGATAAGCAAAAGTCGTAAAACGAGACGATAACCGATGACATCGTCGAGAGACGACAGTCTCAATGTTAGCGGATATTGTCAAGCTCCATGCATTATGCACATTCGCCGACACAATGTAACGGGGTTACAAAGTACGCGCGTTTGAAAATTAACATAAGAATGAATCACAGCGAGATTCGATTTACCGTCCTATGACGCGCTTTAACAGGAATCTCCCACGACGCCACCCGCCTGCAGAATTCGATTCGCTGAACTCCAATTCTACGATAACGCTAACCTCTTGATTTTCCTTCCCGTAGCGGGCAAACCGAGCGAGCGAACGCGAACAATAGACGAGCTTGTCGCTCCATGGTTTGCCTGACCCAGAACCTCCAAATCCGCACGCGGAATTCGTGCCTTTTATGTGGTCCGAGGGCGCATGATCGGGCTAATTGGAATGTTCGGTTGGAATATCTGGAGCAGGTCGTCGCGGATAGATGGAACGTTCCCAAGTACGGATACAACGCCGGAATATTCCTATAACCGAAATTGGCTACAAACAGGTGTAAAGCGCGGTGGAGACGCGGGCGCCCGAGATATATATATATATATATATATATATAACGATGCATATAATGATGAAATGCCGATCGATCATTTCTGGAGAACGTTGACGTTAGATGATGAAAGCATTTTTTCGCGAAAGCCTCTCCTGTGACTCGACAAACTCGCGATCTCGCTGAACGTTCGCGAACGACCAAATTCGATATACCTTTACGGTACCTTTCATTGGGAGACTTGACTGAGTCAATCGGAAATATTTGGCGACGGCGGCATCTGGAGCGAGGCCTTTCTGGCGACCTTCCCGGAACGCGGAGGATACGAAACATCGTGGAACCTTACGGCTGGCATGAGCGCAAGCAGGCGCGACGCAGGGGCACAAACGCGAAAGAGGAGGCTAGGTTTCTACGTGGAGAGTGGATCGATCCGACTGCCAGGTCAACCCTCACCGCGACTCGACTCACTCATCCGGCACCAGCCAGTCCCGAGATATTTTGCGCTTATACATATATGTCGCCACGCTATTACTTATCGCCAATCGCATATAGTATCCAAGTATTTCTTCGTATTAACGCAAGCCGACACGTGCCATCCATAATCAATATCGATAAAGAGTTACGCGACAAATACATTATGTATACCATAAACGCGTATTTTAATTATATGATCTAGCAAAAAATCGCATATCAAGCGAACGGTACAAAATCAATACCGGCCAAATAAACGCGTCGTTAAATCATGGAGAAAGCTTGAAATAGAATAAACACGTGAAACAAACAAATAGGATGTCCATTACCAAGAGAAAAAAAAGGGATTAGAACCGCGGTGGTCGCAGATTGTATCCGCAGTTTGTCCCGATTGCGACTCAATGGACCTTTATGAAATTCCAACAACCGCGAATCTACCTCGTCTCTCGCTCTTTCGTCCCACGTTTTCGCTCCCACGCTGTCTCTGTACGTGTCTCTGTACGTCCTCCTCCTCTTCCTTCCCTCTTCCCGTGTTATCCGCACCGTTTCACGTCGGCGAACAAATTATTCGACTAATTTCAACCGATAACTGACAGCGATGCGCGTTAATATGGAAATATCGTGGCTCGTCGAATGGACAATGTCCTGCGATGTAAAGCTACGGATATGCATCGCTCGCTAATACAACCCAGTTAACAAAGATGCATTTAATGCGTAATGTGAAGTAACAGTCGATCGAAATAGGTAGGATTCGCGTGATAGGAAAGCTAAATCGTCGAATTAAACATCGCATTTTATTCGATCGAACGTTAAGAATGTACAACGGTAACGAAACGATATTCGTACAAAAGCATTATCGACGCGACTGCAAACTCATCAGCGCGACGTGAATATTTTAATAACATGCGCCGCAATTAATATTATCTGAATTATTTCATAGCGGTCTTTTAATCATTGCATTAATTAATACTACTGCCATATGCAATCTATATAAATCAAACGAAGCCTCAATAATATTTCGCCGGGCAACAAAGCGTTAAATAACCGAATTGTGATAGGATGGGTATGAATATGAAATGCTTTGCGCGAATTATAATTTTCGAAACGGTCTATTGTTTGCAAATTGAAGCGGGTGTAAGAACCATAATAAATGAATTGTGATTTATGAATTATCCTCGACGAGATAATCGGAGATTACTTACCGCGGTAACAATTCCTTTTCGTTCGCGCGATCCCCACGAAATGCTGTATTCCGATTCCCAACCCGGGTGCATCCGATATTATAGTATATGTCTACGTATACTATAATATCGGGTGCACCCGGGTGGAGAATCGGAACACAGCCAAAGATGAAAGCAACACGCATGCTCCGTTAAAGCGACTCGCGCGAGTGTCAAGGTGAGCGGTGACGCGTAAAAAAGCGATCCGTTTTACCGGGCACGCTGCAGCCGGCAGTTTTCATACGTAGCCATTCGT
Organism: Polyergus mexicanus; assembly: GCF_030449975.1. Classification (NCBI taxonomy): domain Eukaryota; kingdom Metazoa; phylum Arthropoda; class Insecta; order Hymenoptera; family Formicidae; genus Polyergus; species Polyergus mexicanus. Next base: position 628,535 of record NW_027223323.1, read on the forward strand.
TCGAGCGGACACCATTAAAACATAAAAATTTCCGATGTAACTAACTTCTTCCCTCTCTATCTCGGGCGAGAAAAACCGACGACGACTCGCAACTCGATTCCCGCGAAAAAGGAAAGATATTTTATCGTTTTCTCATCGACGCGCCGCGACCTTCCGCGGTCTCAAGTCGTTTCAGTTTTACACGTCGACGATTTCTCCAACTGTCGCGTTAGAAAAGAATCGTGCCAAAAAAATAAACTCGTCGCAATACGTACGACGAATTAATTGAAGAAGAGCGCCACGATGAGACGCGGGCGAATTTAAACGTGGCTTGCGACAAATGAGCTCATTTTTCCAGCGCGATTTTCGTTCCGCAACCATCCGGAGAAGCAATTTGTACCGGCGTAACGCAAATTGTCGGTGAAACAATTTCATTGGATGCGGCATAAAGGTTTGCCGCCGTACGAAACAATAGGAATAGCTACGCCGGTATCGGATTATTCGACGTTTTCATTATAGCCATTGACATCGCCGCGTAAAATATCGATTCGCCGCGTTCTACGGAACGCGCGGATTTCTCCGCTCCGTGCATTAATATTAATTTTCGAGCTTTTACATTTCCCCTCGCCACTCGGCATACTCGTAACGTAGATTAATTGAGAAAGCCTGTTACCGAGAAGCGAGATACACAGTGGGTTATTAATGGCATAACTAAATATCGAATGGGCGAAGCGCGCGGCCGAAATCTGACAGATACTATATAAGACGCGAAAACTTTCGAGGCGCGCGAGTGAAAGAAGCAGCCGAGATTTATGGTCACTCACTACGCAGACATTGTTTTCGATGAGGGGGACGATTTTATAATACGTTATCCGATTAATAGGCGGCTCGAAGAAAGCGCGCGTCGTTTTCTACGATGTTTACCCAATTATAGAAAATTAATCAGCATCAAGACGATTAATTGCATCGGTATTCGGCCGGTGCGGCGTACAAAGATATTTCATTTCGATGAAAAGGGACGCGAGTTTTTGTCCGATATCCGCAGAGACAGAAAGAGAGAGAAAGCAAGCTCCAAGTTTCCCATTCGCCCGAAGGAACCTGTCATTAACGTAACGAACGATTCTTGTTGTTCACCGCGGCGAAAGCGTTTATTTCCACGTAGCACTAAATCTAAGCTTGCTTTAGGAGAGCGGGGTGCGGTAACGATGGCGTATAACAGCTCGAGGAAGCAATCCCACGTTTTCTTTTACTCGTGTCCGGGTAAGCCGATGCCCCGAGCCACTAATCACAAAGGAATTACTCGTCGGAAAAAGCCCCCTCCCTCCTCCCCCCCAACCCCTTAGTCGAGGAAGATCGTATTCGCGCTATATCCGGATATCCGATTCTTTCGATCCGCTCGTGAAAACAAGAGCTGTTAACGTCGTTTAGGCGCGAGACGCATCGCGGACGAATTATGAGAGAGAGAATTCAACGTCGTCGCGATTCATTGATTTAAGAGCATCGTAAAGTCACTTGCGTAATAAACGTTGCGTCACGAAACGGTCGCGAGAGAGCAATTCTGGCGGAAGCTTCTCACAGGAACAAGTTGGTGAAATTGTCAAAGGCTATGGCTCGCCGAGACAAACGGAGTCGGAGTTACAACGCGGAGGTCAGCCCTGGCGACCGTCGTTTAAGTGCCTCGTATTTGGCCTCGTCCGAGACTACTACACTCCGGAGGGTCGCGCTCCTCTCGTAACTCCGTTCGTAAGAGAAGACAAGCGTCCCGTAACATTACATGCCCAGTTTACAGCGGGACGCGAGATACGCGAATCGCGACAGATCGCGCGAGGGTGGCTTCTCGGTGTCTGCGCAGGAACAATGGTATACGAAACGAATCGCGCTTCCCGCGATCCCTACATTCGCGACCTTTGTTCGTTCTAGACGGGTCCTTGTGTAAATCGCGAGATATCTATATCTGCCGTGATTGATTTGGCCGACCGATTCCGCGCTATCGGTTGACATTATCGTACCGTAAGCCAATGCGGGAACGTCGTCTCGAGAGTGGTATGCTTGATTCATGGACACGCGATATTGTTCTCGATCGTGTCGCCACAATGCTCGCCGATGTTTCCGGTCGGCGTTTAGTATCTCGGCCCAATGGATGTCGACCCAAATCGGAGAGCTAAATTACACCGTGTGTGTCCACATCCGCGGGTACAGGAGATTTGTGGTTTGAAAAAGCTAATAGGGATGGAGGCAAGATGGAGATTACGAGAGGATGTGGGTCATTTCGGGGGAAGTACAAATCGCGGAATTAATAAACAGCTTTAATTAAGCGGCTCGATGCGAAAATGTTTCCGATCAAAACACATTTCTGGATAACTGGGAACTGCTAATAAACCTCTTCATTTTTATACGTCTTTCGCGGCCACACGTGGCAAAAATTTTGCACGCATTCTCGAAAGATTCATTAAATAAAAAAAAAAATCTATAAGTATGTATTTTATATAAATTTTATAGTTTGAACAATTTCTATAACAAATATAAAATAATATAAAATCCATCCTCTCTTACAACATCAATCCTTGATAAGTAACATTTCTGTTAGAGATTAGACCGCGTCTCTTTAATTTCTTTTCCATGATCATTAATTTTCCTTTATCATTAATATAGAAGCGAAAAATTGCGCAGGGTTATCAACTAAATAGAAACGTGGCAGAAATTTTTCATACGCTCTCAAAGGATTCATCTCTAATCGAAAGATTTATATAAATGTATATTTTATATAATAGTTTGGACAATTTCTATAATACTATGAAAGAAATAATACTATGAATAAAAATACTATGAATAAAATTCATTCTCTCTAGCCTCGTTTCTTTAATTTCTTCTCCGTGATCTTTAATTTTCCTTTATTATTAATACAGAAGCGGAAAAGTGCGCGAGGTTAATGTCAATAAATAGAACTGCGAAAAATTTTTCACGCACTTTCAAAAGATTCTAATCAAAAGATTTATATATTTTTTATGTAAAGTTTATTTTTGAACAATTTCTATAATATTGTGAAAGAAACATAAAATTCATATATCTTTTTTTATGCACACGATAATTCTCGACAAATGACATTTCTAATAGTTAGATATATATTGCATTTTTTTAATCTCTTCTCTGCGATCTTTAATTTTCCTTTATCGTTAGTAGAAAAGCGGAAAAGCGCGCGAGGGCGCGCGAGTTTAACATCAAGTAAATCGAGTATCCCGAGAATAAAAGTAATAATGTACAAGCGCCGTAAGCGATCGAGCCGAGCATTTTCGAGGCGCCAGGCTGACCAATAATTGCGTCTTGCGTTCTCGGGATACTACGAGGAGACGATCTCCCCCCCTCCGCGACCTACCGCAAGGATATATATTTCGAAAAGGCGGTGTGTGTTACTTACATACGAAGCCCCCTTTCCTCCGTCACGCTCTCGGATCCCCGCGCGTCGACGTTCGCCGCTCGTCGAACGAGACGAACCATGTCCATGGACCTTCTTCGCTCCATCGCAGCCCGGTAAAAGCTTGTGGGAAAGAGCAACGTGAAACCACATCGTATTGTCTTGCGGCAACATCCCGAAAACACTACGAAGCACGATGAAAAATAGTCAAGTCTTAATACCATCGAAACGTTTACTTCGCGTCGATTAACTCGCAGGATGACCAACATCGAAATTTTTAAGTATCGTATATAGTGCGACAAGAATTTTTTAATTTTACTATTGGTCATTCTGCAAGTTTCAATCAACGATTCAGTTTAAACGTTGGTACTTAGTACGAAGATATATAAATACAAAATGTCTCCATTTAGTTATTCGCATTTTTCTCTAGAGAGAGAAAGAGAGAAAGAGAGAAAGAGAAAGAGAGAGAGAGAGAGAGAACGGAAGGATCTTGAGTAATTTAAAGGCGATTGTTTCTTAGGAAAAAATTAATTCGCGATCTTCTCTTCCTTGCGGCTTTTTAATATTCAACTTGAAATAACTTCTTTTAACTAACATTTATAAATTAAAATTCTGTTGGGTTAAAATTAGTTGAAAAATAACTATTACACATTAAATTTCTCTTTCTCAAACTTTTTCTTGTATTAAAGTTGATGCAAATTTTACTCGATGCAATTCATATAAAAAACAAAAAATTCACTTCGATATTGTGCGAAATTAGGATTGTAAAATTAGCAAATTGCGTTTTTTCTCTTCAATAATTTTAGCTCGCTAGTTCATATGGGCGCGCGCCGTTGCATTGCTTATTTATAGCGCATGTAAATTTTATATATTAATTAACAGCAGAGTCTGTCGTAATATCGCTCTACTGCTAAAACATTTTATTCATTTTGCAAAGTGTACACATAACTACGGTAATGAAGTCGTATTCATATTCGCATGGGTAGTATATTTACGGTCTCGGTAACAGAGAACTGAAAACAATGCAAAAACTACGCCGGTTTGACCGTTACAAAAACTCAATTACTTCACCGTTTCGCATTCCATGTTGCGAGTGAAAAAAATGGCGTATTATATTTGTTTCACCTCCTCGTTTTATCCATCGAAGTAACGATCTTTTCTTTTTTATTAATGTATAAAATATACTCTATATTCTAAAAAATTAACAATGCCTATAAGAGTAAATATCGAAAAATCAATGTATATCTAACTTTACCATTCATAGAGAGCCAAAATTCGCAGCGAGTGAAACGCAGCCGGCCATCAGTACACAAGCACAGCGCCACAGTAGCCGAAGGGTTAAAATTGGCGAGGTGCGGGAGGAACCAGATCGCGTGGCGCGGAGCGAACGAATACCAACCTAATCGCGGCGCGTGTGTGCGGGCGCGGATTTAGTTCGCGGTGTCGCCACGGGTCACGGCGGCGCTGCGCCGCCGGCGCGAACCTCAGTCCGTCACGGGGTCGCGAGGGGTACGCATTACTCTTGTCGATTGGCCGTACCCGGAGGCTCGGAACGTCCGTCGTGACGCGCGAAAAAGCACACGCGTCGCGTGAGTGATCGGTCGCATCTGACAGCTCGCATACGGCGGCCAGCGATTTTTCTCACTTGACACGCGCGTCACAATGGTGTTGTGTGTAACGGTGAGAGACGACGGCGACTTGTGAATTACGATAATCGGCCGGCAATCGGGACGGAGAAGAGCGACAGTGCGGGGGGTAGGCAGAAGAGAGAAAGAACACACCGGTGAAGGAGAGAGAAAGAGATTGAGCACTGCGACACGATAAACGGATCCTGCGACGTACGCTGCTGTTATTAAACGTGAGCATTTTTTTCTGGGTCACTTGCGAATATATGTATATGATAATCGGCAATAATCCTTTGCGCTTCGAATTTGCACACATATAAGTCAATATTAAGTATCTATTATTTTAATCTTTTGTCAGCGTATAGCCTTTAATACAAAAAATGCAATATATTTATAATATAAGATAAAAATTATTGAATATTATATCATTTGAAGTAGAGAATGCAAAAGCACTATATTCAGCTTGTAGATATAATCTTGATATAGGATCGCAAAGGATTACGTATTATTGCCGTATAATTTGAAATCATTTTTTTATAAAGTCACTCCTACAAATTCATATAATTGATACTAAAATATAATATACGTTTTGCATGCTTCAGTTTAATTTAATAGCATGATAGGAATATACGTCGATATTTCCTTGAAAAAAATCTATCTTGCTATATAAACATATGCACGCGATATACGATTAAACCTCTTTATTTTTCTTTATAACTTTTCAAAATAATTGCATGTCTGCAAACACGATAAGATTGTAATAAAAAGATTTCGAATCTCAGATGGATACTTTTAAAATTCATGTCCTAAAAGAAAAAGATTAAATAAACAATATTGCTATCCTTTCCTATCCTTTCCCATCCTTTTCTTTTTTCGAAAACTTTCCACAATTTTTCGAAGCAACGTAACGCTCCAAAGCATATGTACATTACAACGAATATGAACGATATTTCCTAAAGGCGAATGTTCATATTTTTACATATTTCTCGACAATATAAAAAAATGCAGATTCGTAAAGAAGGCAGGCAACCCCTCCTTTACCTCAAAGAGCTCAGCTGTCACCGTGACAGATCGAGGCACGTGTACGTGTGATCGAGAACGCGCGCGGCCACCAGCCATTGTATCGTACACACGCGACGCAGTCTGCGTTCTATTATCGCTCGATGTTCGGGCCAATCGTGTATAATAAATAGGTCTTCTTGTCCTTTCGTCGAGTCACTCTCGATATCACCGTAACGTGGTAACGATGCGTCACGCGTCTCTTTCGATGGCGAACGCGCGATGCGATGGTCGGCGCTCCGAGGCTCTTTGTGCCGACAATTTCTCGGCAATTGAGCAACTCCATCGTCACGCAATTAATAATGCGACCTCGCGAGATAGGGGCGAGATAAAGCGGGCGCCGCTTACGTTATCGGGCCTGGCTCGGAGAGTTAAATGATCATGATGGTGACGATGCGGAAAGCTCATTCCCCTGTGTTATCCGCAATTTCACCATGCATTATGCACCAACGATTCACGACGTGTCACGTGCGATTCAAGTTCGCGACAACTGCACTTTATTCATTCATCGCATGTGCTCCGCAATGAATGCGACTTTCTTTCGACGAAAAAATAAAAAATTTGCAGCGAAATATATATTCGTTATCACGTAACTACAGAGAGAATCCGCGTTAAGATTTTCGAGAAGCACTTTGCGAGTATTTACCGGAAATCTATGAGACAACCGCGTGGAGATCTACGCCACTGGTTGCTTCCGTGCGGTAACTCATTCTCGTCACGTAAGTCCATATGCGTGTGTGTCTGCATATGTGTATGGGTTACACGTCACATTCTAAATAGTATGGTCTCCACGCCGGACGTCCAGCTGATTACTTACTGACGCTCGATTGTTTCGCGATATTCTATACCCGATTTCGATTTATCGCGGCACTGGAGTCTGATAATGGCCGCCGCGTATTTTTCACCGTATTATTTGACTCCACGTAATTGTCGATCATAACGTTTTCACGATAAATTCGCTGCGTAAATAATTAACTTGGCGCAATCGGCGCGTTACGTTTGCCCGCATACAACGCGCGCGCTCCATCAAAATAGGTTCTCTTTGTGAACAAACGCGAATTGTACGCCGAATGTGTAACCGGACGTATATTTCGAAATTGTTTAAATAGCACGTAGAGCTTGTTCCCGTATTCATATCGGGCGCGGCTATGCTGCAACTCGTTGAATAATTCTATCATTTTAATTACCCAAGTTTATTGCGGAAATCAGCGCGATGAAGAATAATTAAATCTCGCGGAAAGACAGAACGCACGCGCGAATACTCGCCTCGCGAATCCGTTGCGCTTTTCTTCGATGATGTACGGGGTTAGGCGGATTGTTGTAAATATAGCATATGGACGGACAGTGACTAAAGGCGAGAACATCAATCAGCAGTCGCGAGCCATTGTACTCTACGAGGCTGATAATAAATAGCGCCTTCCGTTCTCGTCGGTTATAATTCCTCTTCCCGATCGCTCTCGTGTCTCGTCTCTCGTCGCTGTCTTTTTTTCTCATTTTTCCCGCGCACACACGCTCGCACACGTCTGTATATGCCGCGAACAGGTGTCTAACTATCGGCCGCCGTTCCTACAGCTCTGCAAGTACCTTTATTGTAGCCTTATTGTACTTCTTGCTTCCTGCAGATCGCTCGAATCCGTACAATTACACGTGAACTGCGACCGTAGGATAGTACCCACAACTCCCCTGTCTATCGATTAACCATTACCGAAATTAATGGTACCCGTAGACAATAGAATAGCGCTATAAAGCTTAAGAAAGCGAATTAGATACGAGACACCCGTGCAGATTGCGCTAGTCGCCCGCGTGTTTATGTCGTTCTACGTGATCTGCTTTCAATGAAGCGGTAACAAAAAGATACTAAACCGCTAAAGATATTACTCTAATTTATTTCGCTCGGCGATGCGTACATAGAAATCATTTAGAATATCGAAAAAACTCTCTCTCTCTCTCTCTCTTTTTATCAATAACTTTTCTCTGTCACTTCTCCATAAAGAATATCAAATAAACGTTACGACCTATTGGAAAATTTTACGTATTTCCAGAAATTACATCTCGGCAGCGAGCTACTTGGTGACTCGGCAGCCACTTATTTTATAATGGCCGGAATGTTAAACAAGCGAGATGACAGTGCTCACTGCTGAGAAAGCTACACTTGATTATTTTATGCGCCGCGCTTCTCTACTCCGGCTTGAGAGTGTATGACGCTGTCTCGCATGCGCTCTCTCTAGTTCAGTTTCAAACTTTAATTAAAAAGGTGAAGTCGCAATAAGGTCCTTCCACCCCTCGGGCTAAACCATACTCTTCCCCACTTTGCACACCACCACCACCACCACCACCACCACTCGCTCGATCGTCCGTCAGGTACCTCGTGTCCGAGAAGCTATTTTAATTTCATTCACGGGGAATAAACAGAACAATGGAATTAATGTCGACGGGAGCGAGCGTGCACGTTCGCGCGTGCCTTTAATGAATAGGCAAAGTGTATATTTCCGGTACAAATGGCATTCCACCTGGCGGTGGTTCATTTTCAGATGAATACGGACACAATAAAAGTATAAAAAGTATTAAAAAATGAAATTCATTAAATCAGTTCATTGATGTTACATTTTTCGTCTTGCACGTCGCATGATCAAAATTAATTGGTACTTTTTATTAATTATTAAATAAAACGCAAATATTGGGAGACAGCGGTTTTCGACAGAGACCTGTCAATCAAATGGTAATGCAGTATCTACTTCGTTTTATGTTATTTAATTCAAATCAGGCAGGTTTTTTAATGTAATTTTGTAAAATATCGGATTAATAATATAATATAGAAAATTACTTTGGTCCCTCTCGTCAAACAGAAGCTGGCTAAACGAAAATTCGGAAAATTCTACGATGAGTCTTTTCGGTTGAAGGAAAACCGACTCGCTCGAGTGGATGTTCAGCAAACCGCGGGATTGAGGTGGTTGTTACCAAGGCGCGCCGATCTTTGATTAAGAATTCAAGCGGAATAAGTCGAAGTCTCTGATAAAAGATTGCCGAATTTTCGATAACTCGATATTTCACAAGTTCCGTCGAAAATGGAGATTAATGTAGCATTTTTCAATAATATATTATAAAAATATATAAATTTCCCATTAAAAGGCAAACATAAAAATTATTAGTTGCGCGTGTCTATATGAAAGTTATATAAAATGCAGTATTTTACATATAATGGAAAAAATTCGATGTAAAGTCGTTTTCATATAATTGCTAATAACTGCTTGATGGTTTTACCGTGCAATGAATCGTTGCGTGATTCTTTTGAGAGGTCCTTTTATTCAATAATTATTTCATATTAATTATAATGTACAATATTTTCATATTCATATTACATATTAAAATATAATAATTATATTATTATTATTATAGCAATTATATTATTTATATTTTCAATTTTCTTTTCTTATTTTTAACACACGTTCCATTCCCTAAAATATTTAACTAGTAACTAAAAGACAAATAATGTAAAAATAATTTATTAATAAAAAACGACGTGTTTCAAAAGTAGTAACAATTAATACCGCATTTTATACTGCCGGTATTCATTTAGAGTCAAAGGAGTATTATGCGATGATTCACTAGTCGATAAAAACTATCGTAGCAATTATTAGCGATTGGTATCTGCGCGAGATGCATCTCATGCGGAGGCAATTATAAAGTCGGCCGACAAGCATGATATCGGATCATATCAGCGGCACGTAATCGCAATCGCTCGCAATCGAATGCAGCATTTCACCGATGTCATACCGAAAATTAATCTAAACTCAAGCCTAGAAAATATTTATCGCCTGATCAATCGATATCCCGATTATAAAGTGCCAATGCGTGTTACATCATCAAGTTGAAACGTCCTCTAACACTCATATAATGAATCATTTACTTGTTCCGCATGCATCAAGAAATTACGCTCTCATTTTCTACTCGATATGCGATTCTGTGTGCGATTAACGTATCGATTTCTACCGACTAGAATCGGATATCCCAACGACTATCTTTATTTTGTTCGCAAAGCTTTTGTAATCCATAACGGAGACTTTTAACTCATTTCATGTATCCACTGCTTTTATTTTATATAAGATACGATCGTAGTAATAATATATTTTTTATTATATATATATATATATATATTAGCCATCTTTTGCATGTATACATCTAACGATACGCACATCCTACAATATTCTCAATCCAATTTCCTGTGGAAAATTACGTCGAGCGTAACGAGATCAGATCAGCATTCCCTTTACCTTTACGTCAATTATCGCGTTTTGCTTATGATAATATTTTTTGCGATTTTATTCCTTCGCCTATAAAATTTGTATATATCCACTCATTTTTTGCTAAACTCATACTAGTATAATATTAACTTTATCAAACATTCTCTTTATGTAATCATGACGGAATAATGCTCGCATGTCCACATGTAAGAGATGAAAAGACTGGTTAATCCAAATCCACCCGGACCTACGTCCGTCGCGCGAGATTAGCAGCCCACGTTAGTGATTAGATGAAAGCCTTCGGTTGCTTCGGTTAGTATCGGCTGCCCGTATCCGCAAGCTACCTTCCGGATAATCTGACAAGCGCTCGCGCATTCGTTCGTCACGGTTTATCGCCGCTGATCTCGTCTCTCGGGGCTGTCTGGAGCTGTCGTTCAAGTTCGAAGGAGAGCAATGCAGCTCGGTACGCGGCCAGTAAAGCAATTCGTTCCACCAATATAACGAAGCAGCTGAGCCTGGTAATGGTGCGGCGTTACGTTATCTTAAACCGGTGTCCTGCCATCGTCACTCTTCGGAGTTACATGCTATCTATTCGAAGTATTGATGGGAAAACATCGGGAATAAAACTTGAGGGAAAGAAACACCGTTAAATTTTCTTCACCATTCGACATTCTTGTTCAATGCAATTCACGGAACGCGTATCGCATTCTTTTAAATGAGATACAGCTTTTCCAACTTTATCCGATTAGTAATCTCGCGACGCTGTGCTAGAATATAATCAAATTTATCAGATCTAATCCTTTTCCGGGACATAAATCTCGCGAACCGACAGGAAACGCATGTGACCGCTTTCGTTTAGCAACGTTAAATACATCCACGCACAGACATGCATACGCATAACGAGCAACATTTCTTCGATATGCATTCGCCGCTGATATATGCGCGCGCGATTATCATAGTACAAACGTATGTATACAAGTATTACGTCATCATAGAAAGCGTTCGGCGGACGCGCGGATAGGTGTAAACTCCTGGCGACGACAACTTGTAGTCCTGTTCAGGACGATATCCTCTCCACGCAGGACTTACCGACCCATGTTTATAACGTAAGGAGTAGCCGCTGGTATGGCGCTGCTATTATTTGTCTCAATTAATCTCACGAAGTGAAAGTACGAGTTACGTATCATTAAGAAATACGCGGCGAGCTGTTGTAGGATAACATCGCCGACGAAACACAGCAGATAATTAATTTCCGCGGATAGTTTCTTTGCCTAACACACACACACACACACACACACACACACACACACACACACACACACACACACACACACATATACATACAAACGTTATTTTTCTAAAGTTCCTAAACTTTTTCTTTTAAAAAGAAAATTCAGTACATGTCTCGCTTACGTCTTCTTCGCCACTTTTCATGACTGAGACGAGCAATTTCTCTTCAAAGGTACGATAAAACTTAATCCAACATAGGCCTCTTTTGATAAAAATAATTTAACACTCGCTCTTATATACGGGCCCCTTCTCGTTGATGTAATTACCTACGATAGTTTGCCACATAGGCGTCGACAAATCACACGACGATAAAACATGCGCGTATTTATCTTCATTACCGCACGACAGCTCGGTCATAAACATAATCAGAAAGTTCGTTTAAAACGCGAATAATATATTTATAGCTAAAGCGATAAAACGTATTATGAATGCTTCTACAGCGTCATCGCGAAATAAACTGCAAATTGCTCGCAACGCAATATGTAATCTGATTTAATTTATACAAATCTTTCTTCCCAAATAAAGCGCTGAAATTGTCTATCTCTTCCATTTTATCATCTCTAATTATGCGTCCACATATTTGATTGTTATAAGATTTCAGATAATTGAAGATATATTACAATTTAAACCAAAAATAAAAGATTTTAAGAGTAAATTTGAAATTATTAAATAACTTTTAAATTCTTTTTCTGATATTTCTCGCAGACTATACTCGTGTAATATATTGCAAAAAGATTCTTCCACAAGTTTTGCTGTAAATCATCATGCATCGATGAAAAATATGAATATTCATCTTCATTATTACGATACAGTTCACACATAAAATTAATCAGAAAGTTTACTCTGAGCCCACCTTACATATATCAGCGATAGATTATGAAAGTGCATATCCATGCTACACTTAAGCTACATCGGAAGTCCGTAAGCGCAAACTTCCGAAGCGTGATAAGTCTATGTAATTTAATAGCGTATTGTAGTACGGAGAAAAATCTTTCGCATATATTATTTTATATATTGTATTATAATAATTTAACCTGCGACAAAATTATTTTTATTCTATCCTTCGATTAAATATAATACGAAATCAACAAGTATATAAAAGTTTGCTAATCATATAAATTTCGTTAATTTGTAAGTACAAAAAACGTAAAAACGTGAAGACGTAACTGTACAAAAAAAAAAAAAAAAAAAGGAAACTATTCATTGTATATAGAAATATATTTTTATATTTGATACACTATTATATTACATATACATGTATGTAAGATTGCACAATAGGTGCAGTGAACGTTTATCAGCCCCATTAGTTCATCCGGACAAGATGAGGAAGTTGCAGCGCGCCGCGGATGTACGATACGTTTCACCTGGCGCGCTACGAAAGCGCATTCCCTTACAATCCTTATATCGTCGTAGAAAGCGCTCGGTGTACGCGAGCGGACGCGAGCGGACGCAAACTTCCGAACGGGTGATAATGATAACAACCGAGCTCCGGATAGCTTCTTTCGGAATCCGCGTGTGACCGCGCGCGATCGGTGCGGCGCGTTTAACGAATATCGGGTGTATGGTATATGTGTGTGTGTGTGTGTGTGTGTGCACCCGTAGCGTACCCAAAGGCAAACAGGAAGCGGTTTCCTGCAGGACCGGTCTACCGTTGGTCCGCGCCGCTATCTGTCCACGGCAGCGCGGTGCAAACATTTGTTCAGGACGGGGGTGGAAAAGCGACGGTGGCGGAGGCGCGAGTGGCGATGCGATATCGGTAATAAGATAACGACTGTCCGGCGCGCCCAGCCTCTTCCCTCTCTCTCTCTCTCTCTCTCTCTCTCTCTCTCTCTGCGCATGTTTCAGTTCCGCGGTCTCTTCCTCTCGACGTTTCTCACCGCCCATCCCCGTGACCCATTCTCTTTGTCCTCTTCAACCCTCCCCCGACCTCGCTTTACACTCTTTGTACTCTGTTCTTCCTCCCTGAAACAACCTACCTTCTACAAGAGCTTCGCTCGTTCGTTCGTTCGAACTTCCTCTATTGAGAAACCTCGGGGCTTCGCCTCGGGCTCCGCAACCCGACCTTATAGCATGCCAATGTTTCTATCGGCTAGTTAACGGTTGAATTTCTGCCAAACAACGATTATAAGCCATTAAAATCATCGGAGTAAAGTGTGGGAGATCATAAATGATTATTTTTACCGACAGATTAATACGTTATCGTACGTACAGATTTTAGATTCGCAGATTTGCGCGAAATGTCATTACGCGCGATGCGTAAAAAAATGCTTTGCGGGCCGAAAGAACGCATACACGTGCTATCCGTGGATGAATCGCGAGCACGTCGAGAGATAGTCTCCCTCTTTTCCGATTCGAACGAGTCTGTGATGCTCAAACGACGTCGGTCGACGATGACGATTATGGCGCTCTTATGTTAGTCGGGACTCTTTCGGAATCGAGATCCTCGAAAACGCTCCTATATCGCTTTCTTACGAGTCTTCATAATAGAGCCCGTCTCTCGAAAGTAGATCCTCCTCCCCGTGCCGGTATCTAAAATACGCGGGGAGAAAATGCTCGACGTATTCTCCGATCGCTCTATTCGACCTCTTTAATGCCAACGGACAAAGGAAGAAAAGGGGCCCCCGCGCTTACGCGTCGCGCATGTATTGTGCGTCTCTGTATTATTGGACGCGCGACGAGATCTGATCCATGCGTGATCCAGCGTACAATGAAAAACAGCGCTCTCTTCGAGGCGAGGGTGGATGGTCCACGGACGGCGCCGTCCATGCGACGACGATGCGTAATGCGCACGCGGCGCAGGATACCATTCGGAGGACGGGAAGCGGAGCGTTGCGATACCTATATACGAAGATCGGCGTCGGCGAGGCAACCCCATTCCGTACGATGTGAGAGTCGAGCATGTGGCGATAAACAATTTGTTACGTCGAGAGGGTCGAAGCTTGTGCAACGCTCTATCTCTCTTTGTCTCCTATCGTCTTCGTCTCCCGTTCTCTCACGCGCGACCCGGTCTCTCTCTCTCTCACCCTTCTCGGCCACCCTCCCTCTCTTGGAACACAGACTCGTTCACGCACGACGTTACTTCGTCGCCGTCGCTGTGGAACGACGTAACAATCAATAGCGGCGCGTCACGTTGTTTTCTATATCCTACCTCCGTCCACGCCGCACGCGATCGTTAACCTCTCGATTATCGTTGCGGCGACCGCGACGATCGTCCATTCCTCCTACCCTCGACGGGACCATGTCAACGACAATGTCGTTATACCGCGAACGTACCGTTGTGTTTTACCGCGATGATGTAATAGTTTAAAAACCGATGGATATGCCGCGCTATAAGCCCGAGTGAGTTATATCCGAATCCCTCCAGGCAGAGTTATCATGCTCTCGTCAATGTGTGTCAAAAAACGATTTCACGTACGTATTCTAGCAAACGGCGGATAATAGAAACGGGATATAAATATTAATGTACTTATAGAAGCTTTTTATTTACATGCGTATCTAATGTAATAACATGTCATTTTATATTACCATTATATTACATCATCATCTTTCGATTTGCGTGATAACTTTTTCGCAAAGTTTTGCCTTTACGCAATTCAAAAACATTCGGATAAATCTTTAAAGAAGAGATGCCCCATCACTGAGAGATATTTCTTTAATCTAGCTATTATATTATATATTTATTATCAAATTTCTATTATAAAATTCAAAACTGTTTAAAAATTGCGTAAATTGCTAAATGATATGTATTCTCTTCGTTTATAAATATTCTTCATAAACACTAAAACAATTTTATTATGATTTAAAAAGAGAAATTGTTACGCGAAGGAGAGTGATATTATTTCTGCAACCATGGCCAGAAAAATTAATGTTTACTGAAAAATTAATATGAAATAAAATCCTGGATGTCATTATTTTACATGCCTCTACGAGACTGCAGCGTTTAAATAAATCAAAGTGTTTTCGCATTTAATTATGCGCGTGATGTGCCCATCGTGATTCGCTCGATGATAGAAAACGCACAGTATCGCGAAGTGAACGAGACTCGAAGGCGGGGGAAGAAACGCCAGGGGTGTACGGGTGAATACCTGCGAAACGAGGAGAAACGTTGGAAAAGGCTAGAAGTTTTATTTCTCCTCTCTCGTTGCGTCGGTCGGCCGCATTATACGCACGCAGACGATAACGGAGCGGGGTCAGGGAAAGGAAGAGGAAGGGAAGGAAAGGGAAAGGATGGGAGAGGATGAGAAGAGAGGAAGAGGCGCAGAATAAAATGAGATCGCATTATATACACTCGTGAAAAGGGGCTAGAGGGGCTGCGAATCTCTCAGCCGCTTGGATCATACGGCCACCGACGCACACACTGGCGCGAGTGTTTTATAACACACGTATGTGTGTGTGTGTGTGTGTGTGAGTGTGCGTGGCGTATACGTTTCTTGCTCCTTTGAACGAAATCTACATGCCCGCACGTACGCTCTCTCTCTCTCTCTCTCTCTCTCTCTCTCTCTCTCTCTCTCTCTCTCTCTCTCTCTCTCTCTCTCTCTCTCTCACTCTCTCTCTCTCTTTGCGCGAAAAAACAAACGCAAATTCCGTTTTTGATGCGCGCTGGCGCAAAAGTATTTCATAATGTCGACGAAGCACACGCGCGCGCGTATTCGTTTTGCGTAAAACGGGTTTAACATATCGCGCTATATCCCCTTTGCGCGAATCGTGCTGGTCGCGCGACATTCGTCACTGCTTCGTGTTCTCGTTTTGCAGCCGAAACCGTTCGGTGGACCGGTGAAAGGATGTATTTATCTACCGTACGGGGGAAGAACGGGGGATAGATTGGCGTCAAACTTTTTATACGAAAACTATGCGAAAACGAGATCTACGATGACAGTTAGCCGCTTTATTGCTCTATCCCACGATAGAGATACTTTGTATATACGCATGTGAGAGAGAAGAAAAGTATGTCATATGTACCTTCCAACCGAGAATATTCCGTTCTAGGTATAATGCACTCTCTTACGTATCTTTCACATAAATATTCTTTATTAATTAAGAAATCGTCCCCGCGCACTGGTAATTGCATCACGTATACCATTTTATATTCCTCTGTAAAAATAGAAATGCAAATGCCTCTATGTATGAGACTTGTGTATAACTTGACAATTTTTCAAGCAAAACGGCGTTTCCCGATCATTAAATCGCCTTTGATGTGCAGTGATCTGAGTAAAAGCAGTTTCATACAACGAGGCACACGAGACTATCGTACATTGCTTTTTCACAGAATAGCGTGCTGCATTTCACTTACATGAGACGTAGAATGGGCCAACATTTTTTTAACTAGAGTTTGAAAATTTTGACAAAGGGCAGCTTTAAAAAAATATTTAATGATTGACGATTAGAAAATTAAAATGATTTTTATATTGTTCTTAAAAATTTTTTTTAATATTTCTATATCAATCTGAAGTTTAATTTGAAAAATGTCATTGTTTCACGATAGGTAAAGAGTTTTATTTATATATATATTTTTTTTTTCACATTTTACATACTCTATCTTTTTGATCAGGTATACTAAATTTTTAAAAGACAAATATAGGGAAATATCTTATTAAAACATCTAATAAGAGCCTAATATCTCTCAAATGGGAAGCCATACCTCTACCTCTGAGTTCTCTTCGTGCGCCTCTTGCAAAACCGCTCTCTCCGCCACGTAAAAACCCGTTTTGCCAGTTCCATCACCAATCCACGTCGGGCATTTTCGCTAAAACCTTCGTTTCTACCTCGTTTCCACAAACTCCGAGCGTGGAGTGACTGACGCGTTTGTCGGCTCGCGGCGATCGAAACCAACGACAAGCGCGGTAACCAAACTCCATTAATCAAGCGGCATTCGTCGCTTAATGAAAAGGCCAAATATCGTTCACCGTGAATGAAAGATAGCCGTTCGCGGAAACGATTCAAACTGCCAACGTAAATTGCCAAAGCAGGCAACGCGCAAATTTCGCCGTGATCGGCGAGGATGGGTGGACGTATCGAATTTTGCACACCTCGATACATCTTTATCGTGTCTAATATTTGTTATCATTACGGTAGCAACATAGCTACTTTTATGAGACTTTACCATGATCATAATATACGCGTATCTTAAGAGAATGCTATTCTCCAAATCTATAGACAAGATAAATTTAAACTTTCGAAGATTTACGAAATCAGCAAGCTTAGTGGCTTAATATAATTAATAATTAATGATTTGATAAAAACAAAAAGTTAGAAATGAAAAATTTTGAATGCTATCCCTAGACAGGACAGACAAGGGGTGACCCGTACTGTTGGACGTACTTTTAGACGAAATTTTTAACGGTGGCGGTCGCCCGCCAACCACTTTTCTTACAAGTTACACACTACTGTAAAAACTTAATCTCGCGGTACGTAATAATAGGCAAGAAAGGCCCGACCTGTATCTCGGGTTCTATTAAAAAACTTAAGATGAAACTATTCTAATAAAATGCAGGTTGCTCGTCGAAGGTACGCGCTTGTATGGTTTTTTTTTTTTATATATACATCTATATAATTGAAAAAAAAGTTGTAAGAAAGCCGAATATTACACAAGGAAAGAAATTATATCGATTGCTATCGTCAAAGCATAAAATGCATGTAAAAATAAAGTGGAAGAGTTTTGCTCGATGATAATGTAAGCAAAACATCCACTGTAGTGCAATCGCGATTGTCGTAACAATTATTTTAACAAAGTAATAACGATATAATCAGTAATGCTAATTATCATTAAAATAATTACGTGGATATAGGTGCGACGCGCGATATTAATTCTCGGTGAATACGGAAAGATAGATCCACGCGGAGCGTAGCGGTATTTACGTTAAATTATACAATTTACATTTCGGACAATGAAAGGTTTAAACAACAAAATTGTCGAGCAGCAATATCCTGTGCTATACGAGCGTAATAGAAACGATAAGTTGTACGAAACGGAAAGTAATAATTATTCACATTGGTCTGTATTAAAACTAATTAAATAATGTAAACATATTTTATTTCCGCGAGTGCGCTGCTACAAATTTATTTTTATAATAAACATTACAGAACGTATATAATAGTTTCAACTAATTCGCAAGTATAAAAAAGTGCCATTAACATATCGATGTATTTCAATAGGTTACATGGCGCGACGTGCTAATTGTGCAATTTAAAATCGAGATTTAAATTTAATATCTCCGCCTTTTAACTCGGCGGTTTACTACGCGCGTCACCGATACATTCGCGATACTTTCGAATACACGATATTCGCGATATTAATTAAAATTCGATGTACGCCCTTTGTGTTTTCGGCGCGTCGCGCATAAATAAAGCAAAAATTCGCATCCGCGACACATTCGCATCACATTTGAATATCACCAACGGCCGCGTCCGAAGCTGCCTCCCACCAACGTGGATCGCAAAATCGCCCTTCATATACATAAACGAGCCTCGCCGTATGCATATGCACATGAGCCGCGCTAATGTGTGCCCGTGACACGTGCGCGTCCCCGTCCTCGTCATCGTCGTCGTCTGCTGACGCCGTCGTCGTCGTCGTCGTCGTTGGGAATCAATTAGCTCGACATGCGCCGGCACCCCTTGGGATACATGTAACACCTTCCTTGTCGTGTACACGGAACACTTTTCGGCATTTAACACCAGGTAGCGTATACATGTATGTGTATATGTATGTATTCATGTGCGCGTTGGTACGAGTTATTTTAGTACCATTGCACCTATATGATAATAGGATAACATCGCTTCTTAGAATTACACGCGGCGAATCTCGGCGAACGCGCACACCGGTAACTTCCGGTCTTAATTACCGAGATAATGAGTCGGAAAATTCCAAGCAAGCACTTTTCGATAATACGATAATATCGCGATACCGCAAATAGGGTCATTATATTCAACCCGCGAACTTAGATCTTACGCAGTTATATATTCGTATGAAAAACAATATTTATTTCGTGCATTTGCATTCGTTTGGTTAGTCGCGGAATAATTACTAAATACAGATACTATTGGCTAGTTATGTTATGCGGATAATATAACGTCGATCAATAAACGGATTTACAGCAGCTTCATGCATTCGCGATAATACACCTAAACGCACTTATTGCTTAATATCAGCAATATTCTAACTCCATTATCGGTGTACCACAAAATACAATCCCACCCTGACATATTTTGATTGCAATTCGGCTCAACTAGTTTGATAAATCTTTTGAAAAGCTCTAGAATTACTCGCTCTCTCACATTATTTAAAAAAGGAGATATTTTTACTATTCTCACGTATTTGCCATGCTCGCAGATTTCATTTTACTGTAGATCTTCTTTCCTAAAGATTCCACTGTCTCATACGAGCCGTCTCGTCAGGCTTCGGGAATGAAATTGCGATGCGCAATTTTTTATGCAGAATTTGACAAACGAGCGATGAGCTCGCCAGTGTCGCGCGATGCTTTCGGAAGTCCGCGTACACATAAATGGGCTTGTCCGTTCATTCGCACATTTCCAACGAACGGAATACCTACGTGTCCATCGGCCATTCAGCTTCGGGTTTACGCGCGTATGCACGTGTAATCCCCGCGGGGTTTATAGGCCACCATCGCGGCGTACACAGCGTTACGTATCTCCGCAATGATCACCGACGGTGGATTCCCGGCTCTGTGTATCAGGGTCTCCCCCCCCCCCCGGTCGACCCTCCCCCGCGGCACCACGTCGTTAATTAAAAGCCATCGCGAACCGGACCCGACGACCCGCCACATTTTTAGTAGCTGTTTCCAGTGTCAACGACGGGAATGTATCTCTCGATCGCGGAACCTCGCTTTACGATTCTCGCGGTTCAACGCGCCGATAGAGACGTTATCGCGTCGACATCCTCTTTCTCTCTCTCTGTCTCTCTCTCTCTCTTGGCCATATATTTACAGCGAAACGTTCGGAAAAAAAAATGAGGAAAAACTCAGCGTTTATTACTAGATCGTCGAGATGGCTTAATCCGAAAACGTGAAATAAAAACGCAACGCTGACGGGTCCTGTGAACGAAAGCGTGTCGAAAGCGTGAATTGTCGCATGCAACTGACATGTCTCTGTCAACGTGCGATTTCCACGGGCTACGCTAACAGCGCGCGTGCATCATGCGCCACGATGGAGCGGTGGTACCTACACGGCAGTGTCGAGAGTCAATATTATTCGGATCCAAAATCGATCCATAATTATTAAGCAAACACGATGGGACGGCAGACTCCCAAAGCATGCCTGGACAAATATGATTACATCGTTGATGTGAACATTCCGATCAATATAAACTGCACATGCGATAGCATTCTCCACCCAATTAAGCTCGTACGGATCTGGCCGCGTGTACGTGAAAATCAATCCTCATTGGCCGTGCATCGACGATATCGCCTAATTAGCTCAGAAGCCACCGGCTGTCTGTAGTATACGCGTCCACGCGTAGCCGATGGCGAAAACATCTCTCTGCATGGCTACTGAACACGCGTAACTAATACCCGCTCTCGTTCGCTCCTGTTCCGAGCCTTTACCGAATCCGCGTATTGTTCGGTTCAATTTTTGCTTTGCCAAAAATATATGCGAGTGTGGCACAAAAAACGAATGGTACAGCATTCTTGTCAGATACGCCCATTATATGAAAATATTGTTGCCTGTAGTAGATTTGGCACAAAAAATTTCTATAACAATTGCATTTACCAGCGGAAAAAATTCGTGCATGCAAAATGAAGATATTAAAATATCAGCTTTATATAAAGTAGGTTTCATTTAAAAAAATGAAAGCTACTTTACTTTTCATTATTTGAATCTGCAACAAATAGAAAAATATCTAAGAGCGATAAACTTGCGCTTCTGATGCTACATAGTTACAATAAATAATTACGTACATGCAATTGCGCTTCGATTATTATTTTGCCCTCCTCTTGCTATTGTAATTTTATATCAGAGCTTCCCTTTTTCATCGTTAATAATTTTCAAATTATGCCTTTATGTAATATATAATATTACAAGCGTTAAAGTTGCGTAAGTTCTCTGAAATTACTCGACTCGCACAGACGAACGACAGACATCGCGATGCTGACTAGAAGTGTTCGCGGATGTATATCGCTATGCTATTCATTCGTGTGCCTAATTAACCAATGCCTCGTGGCATTCTGACCCCGGCATTATGCTCGTGTGTCGCGGGGCCCTTTTGCGAGCCGCGCGCGAACGGCGAGAATTTAATTAACCTGTTCTGCATTTGATAACCGACGAAAACTTCCGGTCGGTGTCTTTTGTCAGACGGTCGTAATTAATATTCCTTGAAAGCGACAAAGAGCGGAAGGCTCGGCTGAGAGAAAGGCAAATGCGGGTCGGACCGCGGTATCTCGAAAGGGACTGTGACGAGTACCCTCTCGAAACGGATGAAAAGAGTTATCAAACCGCGAACTTATCGCCAAACCGTTTATGCGAGTGAATGTTTCCTGAAAGGACAAGCGTCGCTTAATTTCCGGGTAAACTTAAAATATAGAACGTTTACATCAACAGGATAGCATCGAAATATTAAGTACGATTCTTCGGGAGCTTATATTGCAAAATAACTTATCCACATCGAGGTAATATTATTTGGGAAGATATATACAATGTATATATATATCGCGAAAATGTTTTCATCGATATAATAAGCAAAGCTTCTACGGGTCCAATTGTACAAAGCAGTTTATTCAGGGATACTAAAAGAAAATTGTATCGGCAGATACATTGAAAGTTTGAGCACGAAGGAAAGAGGCAACGTAATTAGATGAGCACGGTGCATTCTCTGCAAGCTGGAAATATATTCATGATCGCGTCGATGTTATCGAGGAGTATGGTATACATTGCTCGGTATGGATTGCGGCTGAATCTAACGTACGAGTTCGTCTTCGTAGGAAATATCGCTGAGCGCAAACACGTGATCTTATTACATTTTCGCCATGAATCCCATCGAGATACGCGGCTCAGAAAATAGTATAAGTCACCGAAGTAAGATAATGGAGAGGAAAAAGTACGAGAGGAAGGGGAAGAACGAGGTCGTATACGTGAGCGAAACAGGGCAAAGCAATTTCTGTACAACCACGTTTTCTCGTTTCCGCGAAGGGGTCCTTCGTGAGGAAGCCGGGGAATTTACATGCGCGTTTACATGTGTGCGCCGTCCGTGAAAAAGGATGAACTCTCATGAATGGTCGAACGGTTTGCGATTCGTTCCATCTCTTTCTCTTTCTCCCTTTCGGGTTCTCTCCTCTCTCCGCCCTCACCCTTATTACGAATTATACCGTGACCCGGACGGCTTATCGACGGTTTCCATGAAACTTGACGAGAACGAGGCGAGCGTTATCGATTTCGCCGTCGTTAATGATAATCAATGCCTGGCGCGATGAGATTTCGCTAATGGAACATAATATATCGGCCGTGAGCGCTACCATGGATGGTATTATTACCTCATTTCCCCAGCGAAAGACACTTTTCGGAGAGCGTCCGCTCAACCACGACTGAGTCCAAGAGATTTTTATCATAACGCACAAATGCCCTTTCCGTTCCCGCTATTAGCAAAGAGGATTAATTTTATTCGATGTCACATTGCATAACGTGACAACGAATCTGCAATCTATTTTCATTTTGATAAAAAGAGCCAATTATACAATGGTAAAATGACTGCAAGAATTATTTCTGTCAAAGGTATGTGTCCAATTTACGGCATAAAATTGCACAGAAATTAAATAAACCACAGATTATATTTCAACTAACATAAAAGATATCATTGCGTAATATTATTACAATTACATCGATATGCAATATATAACGTTCGCGTTATATGTCCCGCGTGGATTTGTAATACCCGTATCATCATAGCCATTTATCGCAAATTACAAGCGCCAACTGCAGACTTTCTGTATTCGCTTATCAACTTTATTAATTGCCTACTGATCGAGAGTAACGAGTAAGGCGAAACAAATAAATCGCGTGTCTTTCAGCTTATCATCAAAGCCGGCATCCGCCTGTCCCCCTTAATAATGCTCACTTATCCATATTCCACCATTAATTACGTCCATACGAATTAATAATGCACTTTACAACTGACCTCATTTCTCTTCCGGTTTGATACCTATTATACGGACGCAATATATTCATAAACTTTTATTGATCGTAATTACAACACACGACGCCACTTTCATTAATAACATCCCCGTTTTATAGTCAATAAAGTTAATATACAGGGTGTCTGACACGTAAGTAGCCAAACGAAAAGTGGAGATAGATCGGGTCAACCTGAAGCGAAAAGTCCTATACCATTTTGCTAAATTCGCAATAATTATTATGTTATTAATTAAAATGTCTGAGCCAATGAGCGCGTGGGAAGCGGTAGGCCGGAATCTATAGAAATGTAAAATGGCTTACTTGTTTATGTCTCTTAGCGTCGGAAATATCAGTCACGCAAGGTGGTGTGGAAATGATAGGGCATCATTGTCTTGCCATCGAAAAAACAATTGGAGAGAATAATTATTTTCCGGCGCGGTGACATCGCTCGTCACTCGATGCGTGATAATTATTTTTCAGCGCGGTGTCGCTCGCCGCGTGACTGCGCCTCTCTCGCTTAGCTGATACTTCCGACGCTAAGAGACATAAACAAGTAAGCCATTTTACATTTCTATAGATTCCGATCTACCGCTTCCCACGCGCTCATTGGCTCATACATTTTAATTAATAACATAATAATTATTGCGAATTTAGCAAAATGGTATAGGACTTTTCGCTTCAGGTTGACCCGATCTATCTCCACTTTTCGTTTGGCTACTTACATGTCAGACACCCTGTATAATATAGCTTATCGAAACAAATCAAATTATTACAAGGTCAATAATAAATTGTAAAGGATATATTATTTTGTATATTTCACATTCGATTTATGCATATCTATATTATTATTATATATTATTATTTTTATATTTCTTATATAATATTAATGTATAAAATAAAACAATGATAATACGTACTATGAACGCACTGACAGAATTCAGAAGGAAAAACTTTAACCAAGACGCATCTATCTATCCTCGGAGGGGAAAAAGAGGGGAAAAAGAGGGGAAAACAGCTAAATCCCACGTGTATCGCAATGCGCCACGATAAAATAATCTCGAGTACACAGATACACGCCGTTGCTTTTTCCTTCTTATCGCGAAAGCCGACTTGAGCTGTTTTATCACACGAACGGAAGAAAGAAGTTCGAGAGAGGTTGAAAGAGGAAAGAGGAAGAAAGAGAAAGAGACAGACAGACAGAGAAAGTTGAAAAGATTCACAGAACGAGAAAGAGAAAGAGAGGCAAGAAAAGAAACGTGCGACAGCCTGATTCGCGTGAAGAATCATGACGTTTCCCCGCGAACGCCCATGCATATGCATCTCCTTGTGCAACAGAAGAGGGACTTTTCTCGGTAAGAGAGAGGCCAACGACACTCTCTACATATTTATCTCTCTAATTCTCGTCTTCGACAGACGGAAAAAGGAACGGCAGACGGAGACGGAAAGAGAGTGCGCGTTTCGTCGTCTCGTAACTGACCCGGGACAATAGACGAGGATTTTCTTAACGACGGACGAGAGCAGCGGTAATACGAGGAAGAACGAGGGGACCCAATTCTGTATCCGCGTACTGCTTTCGTTCAGACGTCGTCGCTCGACTTTAAACGAGAGCCAACGACGCGACGAGTCTTATCTCGACGGTCTATTGCGGGATCGCTGATTGCTCCCTTCGTTCTTTTAATTTACGATGAATCGCGACGCCACGTCGAATGAGGCTGGACAACGACTCGCGACGTCTCGCGTCCACCGTGAATGGCCGCGCGCGAAATAACGAGACACCGTCACCGTCACACATCTCCTCGCACATATTACGCTGTCGCATAACTCACGACGAATCCAATTCACGAGAGACGATTACGCGAGTGCTCGTAACCCGAGCCGAACGCGCTAGGCGTAAGAATGAATTATCACCCGACGCTCTAACTCTCCAACCTCCATTCGATTAATTTCTTTTCGCGCCCGCGGTTATCGCCGTTAACATACGAGAAGCGCGTCCCTTCCCTCGTAACAAGTTACGTAATGCAGTTGTGTTTCACAGTTTCCTTGACTTGAATAATACGTACGCACGATTATCAGTAAATTTTTCTCTGAGATATAATAAAGCTGTATTTACTCGATAAAAGCCAACTTAACAATTTTCCTAAATATCTATGTTATGCGAATTTTGAATGCTTTTCAAACACATCCATTTGTGAGATAGTTTCGAGTTCTTTCTCTCTCGAATTTCTTAAATGTAATTTTTATAGATCATGATTTTGATAGTTGTATGCTTTCTAAGAGAAGGCAATGTGTCTACTACTTCATCTTCTATTCCAAAAGCCTAACTTGGTATGTCGGTGGTATGTGTTACATCTTGACCCCGTTTGAATGCCTCATTCCTTCGCGTTGCGTGTTTCTTAGACAGGCAACAGACATATTTCCAAGATACCGTTCTCAGAACTCGGTGGCAGGCGAGATGCCAGTCTTAAGAGTTGATGTTTATTCAACAATATACTTAAATAATTCATACTTGACGCGAATGAGATCGCTCGGTCTAGATACGCTCCAATCTACCCTCGCTCGTATAGCCAAATATATTCGTATTGCTCATTATCGATTATTTAAAATCGTTCAAAATGCGCGTTTGTAATACAAGCTGGAGTATAAATATGTAAACATCGCATTGCCGAATAATTACCCAAGCTGATAGACCGGTCGGAGCTCCGTAATGCGGGTTGTAAAATTCGCAATGACTTTTATATCGCTATGTCGGCATTGCGTGCGCTCCCAGGGGGATAGCGTTGAAGATGACGAGAAAATAAAGAAAAGATTCGACGCGCAGCATTGTTACGAGGACGATACCGTGGCGTCACGTCGCATCTCGCAGACGTCTACAGGCGTCCATTTACATAACGAGATTATTTCATTTTGGCCGCGAATGGAGTCGTAACCCTATATGTAAATTCGGGACACGTGAAAGGCGTGCGATCAGAGTATTTGAATACAACCCTCGATCGTGATCGTGAACGCCCTTTCGGTAGGATTTCACAGCGGCGTGCACGCGCGCGAGGAGCGAGTGCGCTCGTCGTGACCGAAAAACTCGACGACTGTCATAATCGCATTCGCTTTTCTCGTAAGACCGATGGCAGATAAGAGAATTAAATCTCCTAGCTGCCACGAGACGACACGACTGAATTAATTACTCACGACCTCCCTTCATTTTACCTATGGATACACGAAACTTTAATTATATTTTAATAATTATATTTTTTCTCCAGCGTTTTTATTGCAATTTGTGCACTTTACTCTTAGGCAAATTTCGTCCAACGTACGATTATTTAAACTCTAATGTATGTTACGTGCCGATACGACGATATCGATTCGATAAATTAGAAGGACGAATAATTCAACATCGCATGGAATATAATCCAATCGCGCGCAAACTGATTTATTCGTAGCAGATTCAAAAGAAAGCCGGCAATAATCCATAACGATGATTTTATTAATCAAGTGACGATATTTATTCATATCGATTGCAAATATAGATGTATCGGTAATATCGGGGCTTCGCAGATATTACGTTACCTAATTATCCATGTAAATGAAGCAGCAGCCGTTATTCGAATAATAGAATCAACTACTCAACATACACTAGGATATGCAATTAACCCCTTCATCGCACTAGTAGCCATAAATTCATCGATGTGATAAATTATCTCGACCAGACAATGCAATCGAGGACAATCGTTATCACCCTTATTATTCGATCAAAATAATCATCCTATT
This sequence comes from Polyergus mexicanus, assembly GCF_030449975.1. Taxonomy (NCBI): domain Eukaryota; kingdom Metazoa; phylum Arthropoda; class Insecta; order Hymenoptera; family Formicidae; genus Polyergus; species Polyergus mexicanus. The sequence continues at coordinate 656,020 of NW_027223323.1, forward strand.
GCGTACATATATCTCATATTATAATATTATAATATCTATGAGAGAGAGAGAGAGAGAGAGAGAGAGAGAGAGAGAGAGTTTATATCATATATGTGTAATATATCGTTGCCAGGTATGGTAGATAATCGGCAAAAATAAATAAAAAAAGAATCAGTATACATCATCTTTTGCGATGTAGTATAAAACTATTTATGATTTACACATACGAGATATAAAAATATATTTATTATATACACACTAAATGTATTATAAATCTAATTGATAAGTATACATATGTCATAAATTTAGTGTAATAATATGTTATTTTAATTTAATGAAAATTTTAGTCTTAAGTTTCTTTAAATTCAAAGTGCTCTTGTGATTTGGATTTATACAGCCAATGATTTTATATCCGCGTTTCACGCGAATGGCCAGATTTAACCGGACGTCGAAAGTTATACGAAAGTGGGCCAACTAGCCACAGGGCTTCGTTGGAGGGTTTATAATCGCGTGTAAGTCCCCGATTCTCATTCTCGTCCGTCAAAACTCATCCAATGAGGGTGAAGAAGATTCATGTATCGTGTACAGGGGATTGCACATCGTGGCGCTGCACGATATAGTTAAGCGAAACGCAGAGTAATAAAAGGATAAAATAAACCGAATATGTGGCGAAGGGAGAGAAAAGGCATTCGCGTAACGCAGTTTGCGCGAGTTTAATCAAACTTTGGAGTCGATGCATTTGTATAATTACTTTATATAATAATAATTTAAAAAAATTGTAATACCAAAAATTATATTTTACTCCATAATGCAATATGCATGTATGATAAAAAAGTAACAACTAATTACATGTATTAAAATCGATATATGTATGATTCATTTATAAGAAAGGAAATAATTTTCGATAAATTTAATATAGATTTTCATAATAACGCACTCTCGAAAAATTTATTTACATTTGAAATTTCCTTTATATACATATTTCATGGAGTAGAACATTTTTGTAGAGATATCTTTATAATTATTATTATAATATTTTTTGTTTCGATATCTGCTTTTTCGTAAGAATTTTTCTCGTCGAAAATTTTCGGTACCTATATTCGTCATGTCTTTTTTGCTCAGCTCGAAATCCGTCTCTGCTTTGAAGTCTTAAACAAATTCAAGCACCGCGCTTTGTTCGGCTCGCTGAATCATTAATGGGCGCCGCGTCCTAAGAGCGCAGTTGTTGCATATCCAACGTAACGCGGAGGGAGTCGGACATCGAGCGTGACATAAATATGTAATATAACATGCCGGCGTGAAAAATGTACTCCGGATTATAAGGGCGGGGTGCGCTTCTCTTTATACCCCGCCGTCATCCTGCTCCGTCCAATTTTCCGACGCATTTTGCTCGCACGATGAAAAGGGAATATATCACGCTTTATTGTAGCGAGACGAGCGTTTAAACAGTTAATAATTTTTATTTGCGACGGTGATGATCGACGGAGATGAACGACTCTTTAATCGAATTAAGCACCGTTCCGATGCGGCTAATTCGCGTCAGCAACTTTGATCGGAACTCTTGGTGGGAATAAATAGAACGCGAACGGATCGCAAAATTAACCATGATATCACGCGCAACTCTGCTCAGCGCGCGTTAAATTAGCAGCACGATATTTCTCAGCGATATAATATATATTCCAAAGTTTTAAGCGGAAAATTTTCAATGCTTCCGGCCGCTGAAAATATTAACAGCAACTACGAGATTCAGCTACAGGCAATGGTCGTGTGCCTTCTTCTCGGCCTTACTCACGAGTAACCGATATATCGCCGATACTTTTTTGCTAGATCTACTATTAATTCCCTCATAAATTTGAGTGGGTGCCTCATTGAAAAGGATCGAGCGGATTTATCGTTCGGCAGGTAGGACGATATGACGATATAACTCCGGCACGAGGCCGCAAGGGGAACAACGACTTATTCTCCTCCCTCCCTCTCTCTCTCTCTCTCTCTCTCTCTCTCTCTCTCTCTCTCTCTCTCTCTCTCTCTCTCTCTCTCTCTCTCTCTTTCTCGTTTCCTCTCGTGATCCACCTCGTCATTTCGCTCGCTCTTTTCTTCTCGAGGGGTTCGAGGTTGCGTCGAGCAGATCGGATGATGCGGATGAGTGCAGCGTGCGGCACAATGCAACGCGGCAGATGTGCCCCTCGTTCAATAGAATCGTAGGTACCCCGGTTTTCTCTCTTCTCGAGTAGCTCGCGCTCTCCAACTTCATCCCTACCGTTCTTCCTATTTCATCGAGTTTCATTCCTCCATTCTCGTTCTCTCCCTTTTTCGCGCGTCTGTTATCAGGTCGCTTTCCTTCGTCTCTTTCTCCTTCTCTCTCTCTCTCTCTCTCTCTCTCTCTCTCTCTCTCTCTCTCTCTCTCCCTCTTCGACTTCTATCGCTTTCTCGCTTTCAGAGAGAACTCGTCGCATATACCGGCGCGAATTAACGAACTCGGCCACGGATTTCTATTACGGAGAGATCCGGCTCTCAGGCCTCACCGGCTCGGATATAATAGATTCGAGGCGACAGCAATTTCAGATATGAGAGTCCAAACGAATCGACAGTATTCGCGCGATTACACTCTTTTCCTCTTCTTTCTACGACAAGCGCAATAAACTTGCCTCGTCTCCTCGCCGGGATTTTCCTGAACGAACGGTATGCACCTGAGCTCCAATCCCGGCGCACGATGTGCTTAAAAATCCGGGATGTTATTCGCGAATGCAATCATTTCCGACATACGTGCGACGTCTCGTTAATTTATTGAAATGTGTCGCGCAGATTTTCTATTAAATTTACGCTCCACGCTTCGCACCGCGTTCGTCCACTCTCACGCGATATAAGTAATTTAAATGTCATAATTAAAAATTATATACTCGTATATTATGAAATTAATAGGCACCAGAATAATAAAGATAATAATAAAAAGTTAAATAATGAATTTTTTAAATAAAGTAATGCAATCACACACACACACACACACACACACACAGATTTGTTGCAACTGAAAATATTATTTGAGTTAAACATTTTTGCTAATATTTAGTTTAATTAAGTTAGAAAGTTTCGTTTCATTTTATATCATAGAATGTACTTATGTAAAGATTATTACTATTTATACGAATTTTATCTATGATACGAAAAACTGATAAAATTTGTATTACCATAAAATGCGATATAGAGAGAAACACGTCTTCTGTACTAATATAAATATTCTGTACTATTTCGTGTATCGAACGCGAGATCGTTACACGCATACCCACTTGTCGTTTGTTTCTCGGGACCCCCCACGTTTTTCACCCTCGTATAGCTAGACGTATACGAATTATTACTGGTAATGCGAGCACGCAAGAGCGGTTCGGATATAATGGACCCGGGAGAACCGAAATTTTTTCTGAAAGCGCAATACTCGAAAGCAATTGCGTGTAAGTGCCGGTGTTTCGATATCATGAGCGCACCCCTCGTCGTGAGTTTCAATTGGTAAGTGCGTTTCATTCGAGAATACCGTCTATCATTTGCCTCTCTTAAATTAAGAGACATCTTAGATAATGTAAAATAACGCGTAATTGCAAGCAATTACTTGTGCTGCACTTTGCTGAGCATTATCAACAATAATATATCGACAATAATTTTTTTAGTTCCACGTGCAAAAATATATGTCTCTGTACGCGCGATAAAAAGTTCTCCACGAAAATTCGCACATTTATCACGGGCCAAAAATTCACCAGTTAATACATCGATCGAGATAGAGACAGCGATTCAACGACGTCAAAAGGATTTGTGCGAATTTTTGCGGGACAATAGACAGCCGAGCGGTTTTTACTATAGAAATAAAAAAATAAAGCTCTTCTGAGCCGATATTTTGTGGAAATATTGCCCGTATCCGCGGTAACGATCCTCATAAATATCGAAAATGTAAAGAGCGTAATCGAGAAAGAAAAAGAGAGAAAGAGAGGGAGAGGAAAAGTGTATGTGTGTGTGTTCTTTGGAGCAGTATGGGGGGGCAGAGAAGGTGCGCACACGCGCGTGTTATTATTTTATAAAACTGCACGACTAATGAACCGCGATACATAGTTAATCGCCTAAAGCACGTCGCGTGCTGACGAAACTTTTGCGCCATGAATGTGTGCGAGAATAAAGCGTTCGAGAAAGGGTTTATTTATAAGACCATGGATTTGCATCTCGGTGAAAAGCAACGTTCGAGACTTTAATGTCCCAGCATGCGACTCACTCTCTCTCTCTCTCTCTCTCTCTCTCTCTCTCTCTCTCTCTCTCTCTCTCTCTCTCTCTCTCTCTCTCTCTCTCTCTCTCTCTCTCTCTCTCTCTCTCTCTCTCTCTCTCTCTCTCTCTCTCTCTCTCTCTCTCTCTCTCTCTCTCTCTCTCTCTCTCTCTCTCTCTCTCTCTCTCTCTCTCTCTCTCTCTCTCTCACGTATACACTCTCTCTCTCTTTCTCTCTTTACACTGCGGAAAAAGAACAGCGCTTTTGGTGAAAGCTATTCGGACAGCAGAATAACTCTTTTTCGCAATTACTTCGGTGCCTTTGGCTCGCGCTGAAACGCACACACCATTGTACATACGTATGCGTTATACATGCATGAAGAAATGATGATTCACGCGTGACCGTGAACGTATACGCATCATCAACTTCGTACAAGCTGAAACGTCGAATTACATATCGAGGAGCACGGATCGAAAAGTATGATTCGCGAAATAACGCGTTATTGTTGAAAATTAATTAAATATCGGAAATAGAAAATTCAGCTTCGCGATGCGACAGCTGATTATGAAATCATCTTTTGTATGAATTAAACGTTCAATTTTACATTTGAGTCTGAAATCCATTAATTACTAAATTACAGTTATCGGTACATCTTTCAATTCTCTTTGCAACGATTGATATCGCTGTTTGTATGATCCGTCCGCCTTTACTGCGACTACTACTTGGCACGTATGTTGATTCAATCATATACCTACGCGGAATATGTAATATCGTCGAAATACGATACTCTTGCTCGGCGATATCTCGTACGACGTCACTTGAATCGTTTCGCATTTGCAATCTACTTTCATCTACGCGTTTTGTGTCTTGCTTTCGTAGAATGCACGATACGATATACGCAACTTATTATTCCGCATTAATGATGTCAAAGCATCATCCACAAATACTTCCCCCATAAGACTGCATAAACGACGTTGCAGTCGCGCAATCGAGCAGAAGATTTTACATGAACGAACAAATTTTGCTGCTCAAATAAATTCGATAACCGTGTCGCTGCTCTTTCACGAGAAAGGGACGCCGAGACGTCAAGCTCAAAAAGCTGGAGATTATTTCTGGCCGCAATCGATTCCCATCCCAATTCCGCTCGTCGGACATCCGAAAAAACCCGGCATATGACGTCTGCGACTGTCGATATCGGTTCCGAAGTCGGTGGTTTTCGGCAATATCGGAGACCGCGCGCGCGCGTCTGCTCCGCGTTCTCTCTCTCTCTCTCTCTCTTTTTTCCATTCGTTTCTCGTGTTTGCCCAAACTGGATATCTACGGTGCTTTTCCACGCGGTCCTTTGTAACTCGCAATGACCGCTTTTTCGTTCTTTTATGCCCGGTAGTTTTCCATTGCCCGTATTTGCTTTCATTGTTTCTGCCGGACGCAGTCACGGTTTCCCCCGTATTTTCATGCTTTTGATCTGACAACGCACATACCTCCGCCCATATACTTCCAATGATAAAACGAAGAGGGAAAAAAATAGAGAAGATGGAGAGAGAAATATGGGATTGATGGTAGAACGAGAGTGACGAAGCAAGCGAGGGATGATCATGTGCGAAACGAACTATGTCAAACGTACGACATATTGATAACACACGTTTTACATCGCTCACTGCCCTATACCGTGTGCAGGCTTCTCGAAGCTTACGGCAATTTTATACAATGATCTTTACTCGCCGATTATAGTCGAAAGTATATAAACGTATATAATTTTCGGGATTGCAAGATAATCGTGCTTATCGTTAGCTCAAAGAACTCACTTTTATATCGAAATAAATGAATTTTTCGTTACTTTGTTATTTTAAAATTTTCGCCAATTACAGATTCATAATTTTAAAAATTATTGATTTTTTTGCAAGATTATTGAATTTATATTTCCCGTTTAAAATTTATCTTTTCCTATTTTCTCTAAAGATATTTTCGAATTTAATTTTATAGAATGATAGATTATATTTTAAACGTCATAATTTTTAAAAATTGTAAAATTTCAAATATTAAACCTTTCGAAGAAATACACACACACTCGGTATTCATTAGATAGATCGGATAAGAGAGAGTAAATATGCAGAACATAAATGTGAATGCGCGTAAACAAAGTAATGCGAATTATGAACGAGAAGTGACAGACGTTTCGTAGCCCGGCCGGAATGTTCCCCTCAAGTTTGCCCACTCGTGGATGGTGTGACTGCACCCTCCGGCAGCCAACCCTGGTGCACTTAACCGTATAGAAGGGCTTGGGAGAGCACGCAGGACACCATCCACTTATGTCGCGGTTTCCCCATTGGTATCATGCTAAACTAAGTGAACGAGAGAACGAGTATCGTCATTAAGCAATTCCGCTCGTAAGCGCACTGGAGGACGAAGGTAGGCGGCACGAATTCGATATTCACGATGCGCATCCCCCATGTTATGCACTCGTTACGCGATGCAATGCGGAGAGCCTCGTTATTCCGAGAACAAGGGTAAATTTTCGCTCCAAATATCAATGCGAACGCAAACACAACGTAGAAACTTATACGCAAACCTAATGAATTTATACCAGGCCAAGAGAATATAACTAGAATTTCATGTTGAACTTTGATATAGCAATAATATCAATAATACCCAGATATGTATAAAATACTAACAAAATCATTTCTTTATCATTTATTTAAATAACATCACAAATTAATTGAAGATATAATAAAGTTTTCTTTACGGACGGACGAGGTATCTTCGGGTTTAGCTCTCAATCCCGTTCCGACTAAAGAAGCCATTTGGCGGCCACCCCGCGCGGAAATGGTTGATTGACACAACGGACAATTACACTTAGTGCGCCTGCCGCGGTGCAAACGGAAGTTGGTAGTAATCAGTAGCGAAGCAGAATTACGACGGCGAATGCATTTAGGATCTCCTCTCTTTCTCTCTCCCCCTCTCCACGATGATCTCATTTTCCTCCCTCTGATCCGCGAAACAAGCGGTGAATTTTTTATGGAAATACTTTCCCGTGAGCGGATTTGTGTTTTTCGCGCGTACATCCCCTTCTCTCCCTTATTCCCGACAACGAAATAATTAACGGACTTAATCACATCTTCCTCGCCGGTAAACTTCACCGAGCATCGCCGCGCCTTACATTTCGCCGCGTTCAGACAGAATCAGCGAAAACAGCGTTATAAAGCAGAGGCACTGACATCAAGCGGCACAAAAGGATTAGAGAATTAATGCTGTTACATGTCGGCGCAAAAATCGAGTTGCTCCGAAATCACGAAAACGCTTCTAGCTCCCATATTTGTCAGTATTTTGCGCGAGCGGCACCATGCTGTCCGCTCCCTCACTCTCTCCCTCTCTCTCTCTCTCTCTCTCTTCCTCCGTGCAAGCGTTATGAACAATGAGCAGCTTTCTATTAGAATGCAACAATAGCGTATTGTGACACGACACGGGGAATGAATATTCAAGGTACACGCGACGCGCGCGCGCTAAGTTGCAATAACGAAAACGTTTTCGACCGACGAGCCGCGCAATTCGATTTTCATTTCGCATATATACTTCCCCTCTCCTGTCGTCCCCCGCCCAAACAAGGAACTAATTTCCATGTACAGAACGCAGCCTGCAATATTGCGTATTATCCGTCAAGCTTCCTTAAGGGTTGCACGCGCACCGTAGACGAGAACGTGAATTAGTGTACCTCGTTACGCGAGTCTATAGCTTGTTCGTTAAGCAATTTCCCGTATACCGCGAGATGCGCAGTTAGATGAGCGGATATTCAATATCGAGTATTTCCTTGCTCGATATATTCGGGCTTCAACTCATGTCAAAGCACAAACGCGCTCGTTTATAGGAAGAAATTAATAACCAAATATGTGCTCTTTGCACGTATCGCTTCGCGCATTAGTGTAATTACCGACTGCATTGTCGAGTTCATAAACGCCGCTGCGCTTTAATGAATAAAGTTTGATCGCTTGTATAAAAAATTGTTAAATCCGATATCGACATTATATGTATATGCGGAATATATTAAGTGTTATATCTATATAACATTTAATATTCAAATATGATTATTTTACAACTGAAATAATTTTCTCATTAATTTGACATCGCAACTAATGAGAAGCGTCGACGCTATTTACGATAATGTTTGATCGCAATATTAAAAAGCAAGATCAATAATCTTATATATTAATTTATGAGATTTTATATATCTATTTATATCATTCGCTTTTTCTACAAAATCGCCGTACTTGATATCCATCAGTCAACGCGCGAATGAACGAACCTGACAATTTAGATCCGATGGCGTCAATCACTGTCCCATCTAGTTTGCCCGAATATAATTCCAAGTTTTTTTTTTCTCTCGTGGCATGTTTCAACGTATGCAGGGATATGGCCGTTGCGCGTATCTCCGTGCATAGTCGGGAAAAAAAAAGCCTTTTATTACTTGTCAGACATTCATCCTGCCGCGTGACCGTCACACGCTCCGACGAGGCAACAATCCGTTCGTTAAGCCTTTTCCCGGTATTGCGGCAATCAGCCCAAGTCGGGACATTCGATACAGCCGTTCCGCGTCTCGCAGTCGTACCCGTGAATGAGCAGATAAAGCAGTGGATGCGTCTTCGAGATTGCCTCGTGCTTCTAAGAAAGGGCAGCTGACTCAAGCGTGCCGTCAAGTATGATTTCCTGCGAGTTGCATACCGCGAGAGTTCCTATATACGTCATAAAAGCTCGTTTAAGTCGACGAGCGTTTCGTAACTTTGCGTTTTTGGCCGTAAACATTTGACTCATACGCGTTTCTTTTCTCTTTTTTCGAAAACATCGAGACAGCCTTACGGAGAGAGTTCTCGCAGAGCCGGAAATTCTTTGCGTGAAATTCTTTTCAATCTTATCTTGCACGAACGTATCGAGGTTATTGATCGGATCTTGTATTGATATGATTATCGCACACATAAATGGACACACGAAGATGTTTAAAAAAAAGGAGATAAAAATATTATTACAGTAAAACAGATTTTTAAATTCAAATAAATATCGTTCAATATGTCACATATTATTTAGAATCTGTTATCTTATTTAAATGGCTTAAAGTGAATAAAACTGAAATTTAATAAAGTTAAATTTGTAAAATGACCACGACGAAATTTCGCCAATGATTTATAATGAGCGGAGAAAAAACAGACCGAGAAGTACCAAGTGCCTCTGTCATGAGAAGACACATATCTTAGAACGCCTGGAGCTACTCGTCACGCCGTTAAGTGTTTCCGCAGGGCCAATTTTAATAACGTAACGAGAGGCACAACAAAAGCGGCGGCCCCCTTGCCCGTTCCCAAGCACTTTGACACCGATGTGTATTCATTTCTGCCCTTCCGTTCAACCCTCTTCCGTCCGGTACACGTCTCAGCAAACATCCCCTTTTACACTTGCCTCTCATCTTCGATCATTACCATCGGTACAACAAACACGACTAAGCAGCCGCCGATAATTTATTCGGTTCTTTTCCGTTTCTTTGGTTTTTCCCTTCCACCGGAATACGTTTCACCGTCGTGTTTGCGTCGTATATACAACGCATATTCATCGATTATATTTAAACTCGCGGCAAAGGTAGATTCTACAAACGGCAATAACGATAGTTTCTACATTAGACACATACATATATACATGTACATACGGTTTCGATGCTACACATAATGTAACGTACGATCGATTACGCGTCACATTGTCCTATACATCCCGTTGTGTCTCTAGTAGATAATGGAGCGTGATAATCTTAACTATTAATCCTATATATCGATTCTACTTAGTTCTTTCTTACGTATTCTGCATATACCCGAAATCTGTTTTTCAATTGCTTATTTTTTCCAATTCAATTAAACTATAGTTCAAAAAGAGAGAAATAAAACTTAAAAAATAATGTCTATTATTTAAATTTCTCGAAGAATCGTATTAAATTTATGTGCTCGTCTCTTTTTTTTCTCTCGTTCTCTTCCTATCTTCGCACACGCCTGTTTATCTCGCGCAACATCACAATTATAATTGACGCGAAGGAAAAAAAAATTTTTTAAGGAATCCCCGGCAATACGAAAACTCTCGACCGCGCGCATTCTCGCTTTTTATTTTTTTCTCAACCTTTTTTCTTTTTTATCGAGTCTTCCGGCCTGATTCACGGCCCGCCTTGCCGCGATCGCGTTCTCTTTCTTTTTTTCTCCACTGCTCCTTTATTACCGACTCCGTCTCCGCAGTCTACGAGAAACTCTAACGAGGACTCTCGGTCGACGAGTAATTAGGAGAGGCACTTGTTGAAGGAAACAATCGCCGAGAGTCAACACCGAGTCGGATGAGCGAGTAATTGTAAACTGAGAGAATCGTGTTATATCGCTGGTTATCTCGATTGCCAGTGATTGCCGGTATTTGCTTTCCCGAAGGTATTCCAGCGGACAACCTATTTGCTTCTATCATCCAACATTCAATTTTACGAAAGACAACCATCCCGTGCATCTACGATTCGCAAGCTTTATAAATTCGCATCGAATTGTAATAATATTTAATGAAATTACTAGACTTTGGAAATTTAACTGGGGGGGAAAAAAAAAACCGGTAACGATCGCATATTAACCAACGTTTATATTTACTCTATATAATTGCAGTATATTATTTATACTCGAGATAATAAATCTCTTTACAATTACGGAAATTCGGCGTCGCGCGACAAATAACATCAACACACGACTGTATTTATATAAGAAAAACATTGCATAGGAAATTTTAGAACACGATATCGATCGAATGCGTTAATACATTTCCGCCTTTACCCAGAATTTCCTCTCTTCGCTATAACATTGCACTCGTCTAAAGTTAACGAGGAGACTGACACAGGGAGTAATTAGTAGGTACACTTCTTGGAGGAAAACAGACGCGTAATGCGAGACTCCGAGACAACAATGTCGAGTTCTACGCTGTACTTACTCCGACGCGTCGAGCAAGAGAGTTACAATAACTTAAAAGTCATGCTCCGGATAAAAATTACTTCTTTATTTATAACTCTGTTTATCAACGTTAACGATTAACGATGTAATAAAATTATATTCAAAGAATATAATTTTTCAGGCAACATCATTTTTCCAGAATACTAAAAGTCACACACACACATACAAGATGGTATTGATATTATATCACAACGCGCTATTTATTTTCGAAAATGTAAACTCATTACAATTTGTGTATTTGACTACATACTGAATATTAAGAATTTTTGAGTGCGAAGCATAAAGCTATTATTACGCGCTTTCTATGAGAAAAGCGCGACCGATAACCGATCACTGTATTAACAATTCTCGAATGCGGCTAAACTATGGTATACTTCGATTAATAAATTAAGTTGCAATGTACTCGACGTTACCGCTAAACCGCGAAGCAAAATTAAGCCCACTTTGAATAATATGTATTATATTGCGGAATTATTAGGTAATGTAATTGAACTGATCGATAAAATTAATATCAGGATGTAACGTAAATTCTTCTTTTATTAACTTTAATGTATTAGCTTTAGACAAAACATTCATATCATATTTATGAATACAAAACATATAAAATATTAATTAATTTAATGATAAATTATCAATTATACGTATACGATGATAAATAACGATTTTTTGAAAATACGCGGAACATGCTATGTTGTAATGTACAATATATATGAGAGATATACACTTGTTAGCACAGTTCTCACATGTCAATAAAAATGACAAACGGCTGCCGATCCAATCACGTATTCGTATCGTATGCGCAATTCCCATATGAGCTGCTCTCCTTGCATCCTCTCTAGTGTGTCGAAAGCGGTCATAAAAAAGATCTGGGTCTCGATGAATTTGATTTATCGCGAAGCTTATCGTATAACATGTGTTATTTTTACCCCAGTATACGTTAAAAACGAAGAATCTCTCGAAATACTTTTACTATATTTTTTTCGATACTATCTCGTGGGTCAATCGCGCTATCAAGTAATATGCGCGCAGTCGACAGTTTGAATTTACATGACGCGTTGCAAAATCTCGTCAGAAAATATTTAGATAAAAATAACGTTTATTCCGAATGTGTCGCGTCGATAATTGCCGATCCGTGATATCAATTTGGTAACGGGCAATTTTTATGATCACGCGACTCATCCGCTCGTCGTGAAAACGCGCCGAGGAACGCTCGTTCGTCCCGTATAATCGTCCCGTCGACGCTGTAGAATTTTTTTTAACGCCATTTGTTTAAAGGGGTATTATTATCATTAAATCTGCTCGTCTATCATCTCGTCGGCACGGTTTTCACGACGATCGCCATACCGTGGCCTCGGGGCGAAGCCGACGTTACTGGCGCTTTTAATGCTGGGACAGCGGCGCATTACTCATCGGGATGTAAAGTAGGCGAACATGCGTAGAGAGCGGCGGGCTCGTGCCTGTGTACCTGTGCAAGCAAGCAGGCGAATACCTGTGGGCAGCACCGTATATCGCATATATCACGCGTTTAAGTATCCAGCACACGTATCCAGCCCTTTCGACCGTCCCAGCCTCACCGGCGGATCCACGGATCGTCAAACAAAGACGCACGGTTAAGGAAAATTCGATCGACCGTGAATAAAATCACGGCGGGTCACTGTCCGCGTGATAATCACCGAAATTTATGTGGAATCGTCCTCACAAACTCCTGCGTGCAATTTGTTGAGGAAAACGCTGGCGAATGTAACTTATGATATTGAAAAAATGACGCTCGCCGAATATCTGTTCCGCAACAAGTGCAACGAGATTAATCTCCGATGCATAATAAATGATTGTCACTTGTTCCGTTTTTTTGTACGTATGGAGCGAAATTGAATGATTTATTGCAAAGTAAAATATCCCTGAATTTTTTATCATTATTTTGAAATTAAGATTGATTAGCGTGTAAAAGTAAGTTTAAAGCTTATTAAAGTCATCGCACAGAGTCGCCGACGAGTTGAAATTACTAGAATAAGATTGATTTCTTCAAGCGCGTTAAGCATTACCAGACAATGACATCATTAATCCTAGGGAGGAAGTCGAGACGCTTTTGTCGTAAAGATACAAATGTTTGTTTCCATGACGCTCAGTCTTGGATAACCGACACTAGCGACCGGAGATTAAATTCTGCGCGCATCTTCTTCGACTCGCTACGAATTCGTATGTTTCTGTCACTCTTGACGGAAGCGAGGACGGTAACGACGACGTTGTAAAAGCTTGCACAATATATTTTCCGTGATAGTGCGAATTATGCATCGTCACACGCGCGTCTCATCTAAATTTGTAATATTGTTTTGTGTGTACCATCTCCCCATCGTCTGTCGTATCTATGTCCACAATGGACGTAAAACGTAGGTCATGTACGTAAAATCCTGGACGCGAAAGCCCTACGTACGCGATAATAAGTCAAGAGCGAGACAGTTTAAATCCGTCCTTCCCCCCTTGTATTCCACTCGCCGAATCTGCCTGCGATTTTTATTCTTCTAAGAAGTTTTTTAAATTTTAAATATTAAAATCATAAGTTTTTTTAATTATTATAATTTTACTCACACACTGTACTTTGTTAAATTTATATCCAACAGAGATTATTTCGTAAAAATGTAATTAATGAGAAAAATTTATGTTTTTAATTCTCACTTAATCGCATACGTCGATGTGACGTCGATGCCGCATAATCCGGCGAATGGTGCAATGACGTTCGCAAATCATTCAGATATTATTAATGATCAGCGCGTCCTCGAAGCTTCGATCGCGACGCAAAATAACGAGCGGGAAACTCTCGCGGTGAAACTGCGATTCAGACGCGTCGGGATCGTACGAACGAATTGGGATAATATTTAAAGGCCGCATCGTACACCGGTCGCATTCACGTGTCGAGACTTCTGTGGCGGGAAGTTTCCTACTCTCGTTATCCGGGAATCGAGCGAACTCTTCTCGCCAAGTAAGGCGTAACGACCAAACTGGCAACGCCAAGTGGATCGTCAACTCCGAACACTTTTCCATAGCTTTTCCGCAAAAACTCGCCTAACCATCGTCACGAGATTCTTGAAAACATTCAACTCGTGAGGGAACAAGTACGTGGACAGCGGAAAAGTACGCGAATACAAATAGACACGACGAACGAAAGGCGGAGATAGACTTCATCCGTCTCTTTGCCAAGACTCGCTCGTCGACTTAATCTAATATCTAATGTAACATCTCGAGCTTCTTCCGACATTATCGTTGATCTATCCAAAGCATGAAGAAATCATGCCGTAAGTTACCGAACGACCGCACTCTGTTCATCCAAGAGGAGAGAGGAAAAAGGAGAGAGAATATGAATAAATGAATCGTTGGCTCGTATAGTTGTGGCCGTACTAAACCGCAGGACAGCGAAGTAACGAGGAAAAAAGATGAAGAGAGTGCAAGCGTGAGCGATAGAGAGAGAGAGAGAGAGAGAGAGAGAGAGAGAGAGAGAGAGAGAGAGAAAGAGTGGAAGGGAGGAAGAGAGATAGGGAGGATGCAATGGGTGAATAAAAGCCATGTCGAGCAGATGGCTGGTGTGGCCATTAGCTAATGGATCCCTAACACCAGTCTACGAGAGTCATCCGCCACGAGGTACAAACCGGTAGGTGGATGCGTCCATAGGTGGTGGGCGGTGTAGGGTAGGTACCCTACACCCTTTCGCAAACCACCACCCGACCGCGCCAAGTCGACAGAATTGCGCGATTGCAGCTGCGCTAAATCACAAACGGATCGGCGAATGGCGCGAGCTTTTCCGGCGTCCCGACGTGTCGTTCGATTCGATCGATCTTGCCGCGCGAAAATAACGTTGGCCGACGTAGTAATCCCCGCACGTGTCCTCACTCTCCTTCGCGCGACTACATATAATTTCCAATCACTTTACGTATCGTTCCATCTCACGGGGGCGCGCGAACGCCGTGTATCGATGTTTCGTAAATAATAAAAGTCGAGCGAGTGTATTCTAAATAAATGATATCCAGCCGGATGAACGCCTCCCCGCTGCATCCAGGTAAAAATGGACCGACTCCCGGAGATCGATAAACAAAGTGGCCGTCGTAACTCAGAAATTATTAGAGCATACTTTCTTGCGTTAGATGGATATTGTTACTATTCTGTTTTAAGCGGCTTTTAAAAAAATTGCTATTCGTTTAAATATTCTCTCTCTCTCTCTCTCTCTCGCGTCGCATAAAATATTTAAAAGTCTGCATTGTAATATTATGAATCTCGACTCTACTTTTCTCTTAAAAATTTGGTTTCAAATTTATTTGTAATATTTTCTTTTTTAAATATGTGAAATATTGTTTCGCTATCGCTTTTCTCACCGGCATTATCTCCTTCGATACTCAAGAGAAGCGCACGTGCGTATACAAGCGCTTCCGTATTATAGAGGTTACGAAGGCGTGACGGCGGTGTAAGGGGCGCGCGACGATTCCGGCAAACTCCCAATTACCTAAAATACACCCAACGCACTGTCCCTTGATCTGTATAATTAACGCGCTGATCGTGCCGCGCGACCACCGGCGCGTGAGCGTGAAGCGCATCGCTTTCCAATTTGCGAACGGCGTTGCATTGTCGGAAGCAATCGTTACACGCGATGATACAGCTGACGCGTCACGGCTCAGCAAGCGTTCGTTAATTGAACACGGCGGATTAAAATCCACGGCGACTCTCGCGTTACAGTTCCCAAGGAAATCGATTGGAGTCATTGACTTTTCCCGCGTTCTACAACGCGTCCCGCACATCGCGATGCAAATTTCAAGTCACTTGTCGATTATCGAATAATATATAAAATAGATAAATTTCAGTTCGGATTATAATGTCTTTACAAAACGATAAGATTATTTCGGATTATTTGTGCGAGTCTAAATCATATTCTGCAACTAAATTCTTTATAAAAATCTTTGTCTTACACTTTCATAAGATAATAAGTCACCGGCCCTTCAGAGTTTCATCATAAAACTCGCTTATGAAATGTGAAAAAATGGAAACGGTAAATTTTCTAATATTATTCCTCATATTTCATTTCAAGATTAAATGCTTATTATTTTTAATAAATCGAAAATACTTAAACAATCTTTATATATCAAAACCATCAAAACAAAAAACAAAAAAAAAATGTAAAGTGATAAATAAAACTATGATGAAAAATTATTTACACCAAACGTTTGCTCTATAATAAAAGGGAAAAAGACAGAGGAAGATTAGAGAAATAGATTAGAGTTATAATCGCGTATATGCGAGAAAGCTTCTCTTTCGGTATAATATTCTGATAAGATTATCAGAGAGAGAGAGAGAGAGAGCGAACGCCAGAGAGATCTTCACTGTAATGCGCAATGAATGTCTTTAGAGTCAATGTAACGTGACATAACTAAAGCAAACATGATCGGTATAAACCTGCAACTGTCATCCGTACGGCGGTTCGTGGCAAATTCGCGTTATCGGAACGTTAATGTGGAATTGTATCCTATTACAAGGCACTGCGGAAACGTGCTAGGCACTCGTAGGTGGAGATAGGGTTAACCTTGGAATATAGTCGCTCGTCTCTACGAGGCGTCTTAACGTTTTGAAACGCCGTCGCTAAATATTCATCGCGTTGAAACGTAAGCACCGAATACCCGCGTTGCGCAGTCAACAGCCGTTTCTAAGCCGCTCTAATCCGGCATTTCACGAGAGTAACGAAATTAAAATTGCACCGCGACGACGCGAATTGTCTTCCACCTCTCAAGTCTTACTGCTAAGACGCAAGATATTCGCGTAGGTAGGAAAAGTCTTGAAAAGTTATCTCGACTATTCGCATTTCAGATAAAATATACAGAGATGTGAAAATTTGCAGAATTTTTACGAACACGTTCAACTTCATTTTCTTTCCTTTGTCAACGTATATTCTTTGACGGATTTAAAGTCGAGAGTTTTTCTTAGAAAAAAAACTTGTGTATATGCGATAGAACATAATTTTACGAAACTTCTTTTTATATTTTCCATATTTTCCATATTTTGCTGTAATATAATTTAAAACTCAATTTATTTTTAGTTAAACCATATAATTCATTTAAAATTAATTACAAAATAAGATCGTATTTGTTAAAATTTGTTCTTGATATTTTCAATTGCTTTGAATAAAAAAAGTTATTGATATCATTGATATCTCATTGAAATAATGACTCTTATAATCTTTTCTATTCGGAAGAAAAGGCGATAAATCTGGGGCAACTTATATCGTTAGGAGAGATAACTTCATTGCCGTGTTTCTGAATTAATACCACGACACAGCGTATTTGTAACGATATGAACCCAAACAAAACTACGCGGATGTATGAATAATTACAGTGCAGAGAAATTTGCTAGACGGAGGACTTGGATTCGCTTTTAAACTTTCCGAAGTGCGAACTAGCGAGCGTTGGCGTAACTCCCGGATAAGTTGCCGCCACAATTCAACTCGCCATCGACTGCCTCCGTCGCATTGTTTCCATTCATTCGAGGTATGCATGCACCCTTCGTCGGAGCTTTTGAACGTTATTGTGCTACGAATACCGAGCGAACATATTCGCGTCTCGAGATTGTAACCGTTTAATCTAACCACCTGGCATCGCAAAAAAAATGAAATTTGAATCTATTAATGAAATACTAATTTATTACCAGATTAGCAGAAATCTTTAAGTACACCATCATTAAGACCATACGCGCAAACGGATGATCGTCAAAACGTAGTTTCTGATTGAGAGATTAACTCCAAGTACTTATATATTTCGAAAATTAATGACTCGAATAAAAAATGCTCGAATACTTTTATTATTTAATTTCTCGATAACTTTCTTGCCCTAGTATATAATTTCGCGAATTTTAAACACTCTGTATATACATTTTTCAACCATAATTTCTAAGAATAATGCAGAAAACTTAACTGCTGCATCATTGCAAATTAAAATTTTTACGAACTGATATTTTTGTAATATAATATTTACAGATAATTCCGTGAGATATTAAGATACGAAAAAATTTAACACTCACCGGTACGATGTGAAAGGCAGAATTGTAGGACACACATGTGTTGATCTGTAAAATACAAATATATCTAAATTATATAAAAAAGCAATATCCAAAGTAATAAATATGTTAAAAAATTTTGTATATATATACAAGGTGAGTCAGAAATGTCTTTTAAAATTTGTATTAAGTATTGCATTTCATCATACATACAATGAATATCACTCGTTCCATCAAATGAAAACATTTTCTACACCGTTACAGTAAATTAATGAATCAATACTAATACCGCTCGGTTGAGCTGCCTCAAGCATACTGATTTCATTGTACGTTATCTCTTACTGTATACAGAGACCTACATTAAAACCTCCTTCCCCTTCCTTTCAATGGATCGTAGCAGGGTGTGATGATAAACAAACACAATCCCAGATTCAAAACACTAGAGATGCGCAACACCATGGAAAAAAAGAATCTGATCTAAAACTCCAGTCATATGAAAACTATTTGTATGTTATTTCGATAACGAAGCATTTTCGGTCTAATGTTCCGGAACATTTATTCATATTTTTGATAAATTTTCGGATTAAATTACTCTCACGGATCGTTTTCATTTTTACATATATCATAGAGGGTACATTCCTAAATAATATATACTTTGAGAATTTTCTCAAGTATTATAAAATAATGTTAGGAAAAATAAAGTTTATGTTTGTTGTAGAGCAGACGAAAAAGTTGTTTGTTTACATTTGCGAGATAGATACAAAATCATGGATATTTTGTCAATAATGTATTTCGTCTATTTCTCGCAGTTCGTTAACAGTTTTTAACATGCGACTATATGAATTTCTGAGATTTAGATTAGATTGTCTTTCGGTAATGGAGCCCCCCGTAGGGGGGACGGAACTCATTTTGTCCATGCGTATACTTTACAACGCGAAGCGAGATCCTTCCTACAGTTGTTATGTAAATGGAAAAGTGTATGCGTGGACGCAGTTCGTCCCCCCCCCCCTCCCACGCCCCCTCCTACAGTAGGGCTACATTTCCGAAAAATATAATTTAAATCAAGAAATTCTTAGCGAAACTAAATCCAATAATCCAGAAGCGTACAGACTGTGATAACGCAATAACGAAGAAATGTAAACAAAAAAATATAAACGCGCAAGTAAAATATAACGAAAAGATAATATAAGTAAACACGAAAATTATGGTATTTTAAAATCATGTCTCTGGAAACAGAAGAGAGCGCCATAAAATTGAAAGCATTTAACAACATTTACTATACTTTTTATTCAGAAACACGCTCACGAGGTTTTAAAACATATTTATGATTCACCCTGCATATTCTCAATCAAAATCTAATATTAATTTTCTGATCATTGTCAGAGTAATAAGTTCATTAAAATAACAAATAAGCAAAAAGAGAGATTATACATCCGAATTTAATTTCTCACAATGAGAATACCAGATTAATAGAGAAGCTGAGAACAGAGCAAAGCAAAAAGATATTTTATAAACCGAGCTCGCGAATATGTGGAATCAGATCAGTTCGCCGAGATCAAATAAATAATATAACGGAAAGAAAAAGAGCGGGGAAAAAAAAAGGAAAATTCGTTTGCCTTAGGAGTCCGTTTTTTTACTTCACGTCAAACGGCAAAGGAACATGCTCGCGGCATCCTTTTAACGGCGCGTCTTTTGCGGCTTGGCGTAATTAATTAAGACAACTTGAGTATTTTACGGGAAACTATCGTTCTCGATAATTGGCCCGAGAACCGATCGCCGATCAATAATTCGTTACGGCAATTGCCATCGACCGCGAGCGAAAGTAGAGCACCTAATAACCGAACGACGCGACGGCGCAAGGAGATGGCACAAAGCGCCCTTGAATATTCAACCGAAAGCAAATGGACGTCGTTTCCGATAGGGAGATAAATACCGGAGTGGATCTCGAATAAATCAGAGAACGGGGAAGAAGGGCGCGCATCGCGTTGGGAAAGGCGAGGTGGAGGGAAAGAGCATTGCACTGGCCGCGATCCAAGAATTTATTCGCTCATGTCGGCGTATAAAAATTTCAACGTTATTAGGATTGGATGCTCCGATGCGACGTGTGTGAGAGCGAGCAGTGTCTCGTCGATCGACGCTCCGTTTTATTTTTTTTTTCCGGATACAAGAATTTTTTGTTTCCGCCGACTGGCAGAAACGCCAGACGGAAAAAGCGAGGCCGTTTGAGCAAAAATCAGCACACTGCCCTTTTGTTCGTCAAGCTTTTTTATCGTGCCACTTATATCTGGATTTGGAATCGAATACACGACTCGTGGCAACGGTTAACGTGAACGCGTACTCTCAAGTCGGATTAGTCAGCGCGATCGATCGGGTCCAGATATCGTTTTCGCTTTTTAAGTTGACGGGAATAAGCAGCAAGGATTTTGTAACATTTTCTCTTCGATACGTCCCATTATCGATACGTAAATCGAGATGTTAGCGTCAATACTTCAATCTATTTCGATTCGCAAAATCGTTATTAGATTTTGTTATCTGCACAAACACACACAGTTCGCAAGCTGTAAAAATTTACGTAACAAGAGCACGGAGTTATTTCCATTTTTGACAGTCGCGCGACGTTTACATGTAAAAAATAGCGAGCGTAATTCGGAATCGACCGATGGCGAAACGGCCGCGTCGCGTCGCGTATGCAACACTCGTCGGAAAAATAAAAGTTTAACTCGCATATTCCGGAAGAGTATTGGACCTCTGATTCACGGCTTTCCGTCCCACGGTAGATGGTAAGTCTTCCTGCCTTACGAATTTCACCGTTCGATCTCCCGTGAATATTGACTGACCCTCAAATGCGAGACGTATCGATTCGATAGAAGTTATTACACGGACAAAAGTTCAGAAACGGTGCTTAACATGGATTGTGACGACAGGAGAATGGACGTTCCTAAAGATCAGTACGCGATATATTCCAATGCATCGTTCTTATAGACAAAAGCGAAAGAAAAAAAAGAATAAAAAGAATGGAAAGAGAAAAAAAATTGTTTATTATAGCTAAATAAGAATGGAAATAATTAATATTTAGAATCGTTTATACATACGCGCTCCGTCAAATTCCAAAAATATAACAATTTTGATAAAAGAAATTTTTAATATATAACGATCTGGCGGAAAAAAGAATCGCTAGGCTTCTCGTAAAGTGAAAAAGAGTGAGAGAGAAAGAGAAAGAGCAGGAGATGGGAGCAAAGGAAGAAGAGGTTGAAGAGGAGGAAGAAGAGGGACGGTTACATCGCTTGTGTCTGTCCCCGAAGGCTCAGCTGCGGCGGCACCACGGTGATCGATGTCTCTCTCCACTCTCCGCAATTTGAACAATGTCCCCGCTGTCTTGGGCCACACCGCTCACTCTTTCGTCCTCTTTCTCATCGTCGCGCATCCCCCTTCTCCCTTTCACTTTGCCTTCGTTTCCGCGTCCTTCCTCGGGCACCATTCCCGACATTCCCCGGGTAAAATGAACGTTATGGGCGAAAAGGACGCGGCGCGGGCCCATTCTTATTTACTATTCCAGCAGCGACGACGGCAGCAGCGGATGGCAGGAAGCAAGAATGCGTATGAGAATCGGCGGGATGGGAGAGACGATGAGAACCGCGACTTTTCGCCGAGCTGCCAAGTCTACACAATCGGAAGTTCCCGTCCCTTTCCTGCGCGAGTTAAGTAAACAGTGGGGATGAAAATTTCCGAGACGTGCCTTGAAAGCGATCCGCCGGAGACCTCTTGCTCTCACTCGTACCGGTGGTCAAATAATGGATAACCAAAGGTAATCGAATATCATTAACGTCGATTATCGGAAGATCTTTGTGCGCACGCAATTAAATATTTTAAACGATTAGCAAACAATCTTCCGCTGTTATATAATCCGCTGTAATATCATCTTTTTTTCCCTTTCACGGAAACATGCATGGATTTGATCGCTCGTGTTTAGATAGAGACAAAAAGTCACTTTTATAACGCTCTTTGCGCGCTCATGAATTAATCATCCAGCTCCAGCTTTTTCCGTCGCGCGATAAATTGAAAAAATTTAAGTAATTCTCCTTCCTAAATGTGTATATACGACATGCTGATCTACACAATTCTGAAATCATATTTTATTTATCTCGCATGCCTCGCTTTGATGAACTCGGTGAAAATAAATTTTAAAACGCTCGGTATCTTTTGTAACTTTTATACGAAAATTTCCGGTCTCGGGAAAAAAACTGGCTAAATAATTTAGCTTAGAGGTGAGCATTTTGAAATGCTTTTCCCAATATCCTTCGGATCGTAAACCGACCTCATAATACGAAGGCGCATATCCTTCCGCGATTGAACTTCTCCGTATAACACGCTCGATGAGAGACTCCGGCTAGCTAGTAATGTCCCGGCACAAGTATTAGTTCTCAAACCGCGAAGCATACTTAATAGACTGGAATTGGCTGTTTCGACACTGAGCCGTTTGACATTAGGTCCGCCCGCTTTAGAGAGTACTTCAACCGTTACTCCTGCGAGGTATAAGTACAAGATACTCGGGCTTGTGAATGGTTCTTGCTCGTATCACTTTCGCGCGCAGCTAGGCAGCATATTTAGTAAGATAATACCTGAGAACTTGGGATTAACAATAGATTGGCGCTACAATAGCCAACGCAATATAGTATATGTTCATTGTTATTATTTAAGCTATAGATTCGATGATGACGACCGGTTTTATCTTTCATAACCGAGAGAAATATCTATGACATTTGTTTTAATATATATTTTTGTATTTCAACATTTTTATATCTTCTTATTATAATTTAGTGTTAATTTTTTGCGATGTTCTCTTCATTATAAAAATTAATAATAATAGTATAATAAATCATAAATTTGATTTGCAAACTCAAGAAGTATTATCAATTTTTGTGAAACGTAATCGCGTTACTCCCGTCTTTCTCTTGCTCCGCGCGTTATTAATTTTCCTGGAAATATCTTTCGCAAAACATTTACAGTTGCAATTGATACGACGCTCAAGCTATTCGCCCGGAACCAACTGTCCAAGTCTCCAAAGCTTCGGGCAGCGCAAACGAACAACCCCTAACTTCAGCCGTCGACTCATCCCTCTTCGACGAAACTTTCGTCTCGGCATAATTCTGTGCCGAGCGCTTCGGTGTCCTCGCAGAAGTACGTACTACTAATTAATCCTTTTAACAGCGCTTAAATTTAATTAATCTCAAAGTTATGTGGTCGATCTCAGTCGCAGGAAACCGCCCCTCGCGTTCCGCCCCTCGCGCTTTTTGCCCGGTATAATTCGCCCCCTGGAAATCGTATACATTAACTGAGCTTTGGAAATCCGATTTCATGGTCTCCGGTCCCTCTTTCGAGCGTTCCCCCTTTTTCCTTCATCGCGGTCTCCCCGTCCTCTCTCGCTGTTCCCGAAACACATTTCTCTTTCACGACTTATCAACGTCATCTCTCGCGATATGTGTCTCGCGACGCTAATTTTTCCACCGACGTTTACGCGACTCTCTTGAAATTACATACACTCTAACATGAAGTCTTTGAAGCGGAGAGAAAGTTCCTACGTATCCCTCCAAACAATTATCTGGCTCCCTCTCTCTTTGTAGTCGCTTTCTCTTATTATTTCCTAGCAGTCGGTACTACAATATAAATACGAAGTTTCCCCCCCCTTTTTTTTTTTTTAGCGCATCTCCTCAGAAACGCGAAGTCGAGAGATTTGTTTCACTCGAGAATAACTTGATTGCACCGCGGAGGGCTTCAAGTGAATAATAACGCGCGTTGCGGCGGAAAAAGTGTACCGGTTAGCGAAAGGTAGCCCTTTCGAGTTTTCGCAATAAAATCTCGGTCGCGAGATCTACATCGCGCGCAATAAGTTGTTTATTTAATAAAGCGCGGAGAAGACCGATGACAATATCTCGGAAAGTAATTACCGCATAACTTCCTCTCGCTTGCTCCTCCCCCCGCAGCCTCTCCCGCGATAACCGTGGGACGGAAAGTTAAACAAACTGTCTGAACTCCTCGAAGAATGGAAGAAGAGAAGAGATAGGGGGGACAAACGTCTTATACGGAGATGGGGGGAGGAGGGGGGGATAGTCGTCGTCGATTGATCGACCGTATGCCGCGAAGCTTATCCGACCACGGCATATTCGCTTTGTATATATCCTTGGCGCGGTCTATGATCCGGACCGAAGGGAAAATTTACGGTCTCCGCACTTCCCGCTCGCCCGAAACCAGAAACAACCGATCTCCCCCTCCCCCTCCCCTTCTCCTTGTCCGCGCTACGGTTGTTCTCTCTCGGTATTATCGATGCCGGGATCCCGCTAAGTTTCGGAGGAAACGCTGCGCACGAGCCGATAGGGGATAATCAATCTCGAAACGGAACGTCTCCCCGGAGAGGTCTCGGGGGTGGCACGACGGGGCTGCGCGCCAGGTCGGTCTAACCGGCGTGTGTTTGAATTCGCGTGCTAATTTGCTCTAACCTAATGAGAGACCGGCTTGCGCAAACTCTTCCCCGGTTTATTCGACCGTATACCGGACCGCGTACACACGTAGGCGTGTGTACCGAATCATGGGCGTAGCCGTCGAATATCAGAGTCTTGCGGAAATAATCGTCTCGCGATATCGCAATTAATTACGAACGAAGTCGCAGATCGAAAGTATTATTCAACACGACGCTCTTTCGTATGAAGAACCGCTTCTTATGTTTTCGCAGAAAAGCGATTGTCGAGTTGTCGGCAGATCTAGCTATTTCCAATGCGAAATATATTTCTAGTGTAAAACTACGTATAATCGAGCGCCCGTATTTTATACAATATTCCGACCATATATAAACCGTATGAACATAATATTCACGAATGCAAATTTGGTTTAGGTAAACTGGCCTTATGGCATATTAGCCTTACGGCGGTATAATAGTAGAGTCAACCTGATCCTAATGAACAAATTTTTGGGCTATAGCGAGCAAATGTAATTGTCAAATGTATATTCAAAGGCTTCACAATTATTACGTCATTTAGCATATATTATATATTGTTAAATAAACATTATATTATAATATACCAATATTAATTGCATAATTGATTAATAAATATACATGACAGAGTAAACTGATAAATTCTATGTAATGGTAAAAAAATTAATTAATATTTGTAAATTTAATGCGTTCGATGAGAAGATATGTATTCACTACTATATAAAATATATAATGTAATTTACTTAATGCAAGTAATATCTTTAATTCCCAATGAAAATTGAATATTTTACACGACAGACCCAAAATGGCGAAAGAATCGTTAGCTAGACGAGACGACCCCAAATCAATACGCGTTACCTTGGCCGTAATCGTATTCTTTACATGACGATGTTCCTATGCTCGAGCCGATACCCGAGAGGCAAATGTTAGCGCGACAATTAAACCGCCGGAAAAGGAAAGGACGGAAGGCGAGGCGACGCGACGCGACGCGACATTGCATGGCGGCCCTTTTCCCCTTCGTGAATGCGACTGTGGCTGCTGCTCCATAGACGCGAGGCGTCATTATGCGGAAGCCCGAATGAATCGCGACAAAAGGAGAGACGGGGACGAGGAAACGGGCAAATGTTTTCGAGTAGTCCCACTTGCGCGATCCCGCATTGTTATTTAACATGGACGCGACGCGCTGACGCCCGGCGAACGGCGAGCGAGAAGGGACGAGTAAGGGAAAGCATTGTTGAAGTTCTGCCAAATGCCATTCCCTCTCGGATCTGTGTACGCGTACCAACTTGATGTTCAATCTCTCTTAGCTCTTGGGGTCTTGATTATCGATATGCTCCGCGAATTACGTTCAGAGGGAGAAGGGAAGACGCTCGGTATGTCACCGATAAGATTCTTTTCATTCCTCCGATACACGCGAAGATCGATCGAATTTTTCTTGAAAGTGGCTGATACGAAGTGCTAAAAAAAAAAAAACGAAAGGAAAAGAGAAGACCCTTGAGAATCAATGTTCTTTCATTATTGATCAAAGAAAAACATGATCCGTTTTTCGAATTGCTTTCTATCGTTTAATTAATTTTATTGATTGGCTTACAAAAGTTTCTGATTTTAAATTAACTGAGCTGGACGAAATATTTTATCACTTGAAGAAAATCTTAATCAAATCCTCTTATTAAGGAAAACTATTGTTTTAATATTTCAAAAAATATGGTGCAAATTTTGTATTTAATACAGGTACCGTGTGTGGAGTTTTTAAATCTGCAGACGAAAGATTATTATACACATTGCAGCGCGAGCTTGACGAGTGCCCGCGAGCTAAATGAAAATTTGTTTATGTGCACACCGTCGACAATAAACCTGCATTTTCCTAGATGGAAGAAGTAACCGTCGCACACGAAATAGAAACACGACCGCATATAGTAACGAATGAATATCGCGGTATTTAAAGATTTACGCATCCACTCAAATTATCCGTCTCCGCTCCCGCCGTATTCATTACTCGTATAAAGGAGACTTTTTTCTATTTCTCATGACTATCATTTTGCGCGTCGTACGACCGTTTGTATGTAAAAAACATCGCGAGAGTCTGACGAGTATAAATCGAGACGCATGATCGCTCCCGTCGAGTTTTCCCGAGAATCTCGTTCCCTATTCACTGCGATCTGCGAAATTCGGTCTATCGCAGGATCCTCGGTCTCAATAGCGGTCCCTCTCTCATATCTCTCTTTCCCATCCCGTTGCTCCGGCGATTATATATGCAGCTGAATAACTCGTGGTCATTAGGCAAGCGATCCTTTTTACAAAGAATGCCCCGGTGTGTGACATTGTGGACAAAACTCGCCACCTCCTTGTAGCCGGCTTCCCCTGCCTCCCTCCGAGTAACATCCCCATCGCCTATCCGCCACGCTTACAACGGTAATGAGCGCCCATTTCGGTAATGAGGTCGCACGCCATTGAAAATCGCGAAGCAGCCGTCGCAGAAACACTAAACGAGAATCGTGAACCCGCTGGAGAAGGAAGTCCGTAAAAGTTAATGAACGGAGAAATAACCGTTTCGAGAGAGAAACCCTGGATCTATTCCCGCTCAAGCGCATCCCTTATCACCTCCTCCCTCCACCCTCTCGAAAGAAATGACCGTAGAAGCTGCCTGGTCGACTTTTCAACGGTGTAGATTCGCTCTAGCCGACTGGAACGATAGCGCGGCAGCCGGGTAGAATCCTCGCCTTTTCCCGGACTTTAAAAACGGATGTTGAACGCGCGACCGTGTATAAACCTGATTTTCGATTTGGTCCTGCCCTATTTCCAGATTCCACCCATCCCGACCGTTTACTTCATCAATTTCACGTTTCTCACCCTTTCCTGCCTCCGCGATTATCCTCGGATGAGGGAATCGAGCGCGTGTCGGAGAATGGAACATCCATCACGGTCATGAAAGACCATTGTCGAAATCAAAATGATTGTCATCGATAAATGAGACGATCGATTAGTATTATAACGGGAGCGGATGAAAGCATGCTGAGATCCGTAGCTTTTCAACCCGATAAAAAAATACGCTTATATAAATGCGAATTCGAGAAATACGACAAGCAATTATGAATCTTTCGTGATTTTTGTAAGAGAAATCCATTTGCAACAGATTTCTTTCTCGCGATGATTATATTGTACAATAAATTGTTAGATATAAATATTATCTCCGTATTTTTTAGTCTCGAAATTTATTTTTAAATATTTTAATCGTAATAAACGGATAATCATAAACATTCCTGAATCTTTATTGACGGACACAGAAAATTTTTTCGAAATTTTTATCTGATTTGCATTTTACCTCCGCCATCTCTTTCTTCCCCGAATAAACGATCGCTGATTCCGCGAGCGAGTTTTAACTATCAGAATTACAGTCGGAGAGATACGAACCGTCTGTGAAACGGTCGAGAAAATTCTCCGGGATCGACAGCCGTCGGAATCCCTGATCGTGGCGGCGTAAAACTGATTTTCGATTTCGCCTAAGCATTCGACCTGCTTTCTTACGATCGTTTCGCTTCCGGTAGCTGCGCTGTAAAATCAGAGCTGAGCTGAGAATAAAACCGAGAAGAGATTTCTCGAATTCTATCTTACACTACGGAATTTTGAGAGGAAATAACCATGCCGGAAAAACAATACCCTAGACGGATCCCTTTTATTTTTCCATCCTCCTCCCTCCACCCTCGAACCGATTGTTCGCTAGCTCGATCGACTTTTCGCCGAGTCGCAGATACGATTTGACCGACTGGGACGATATCGTCGAATCGGAAATTCCTAAGTTCGACGCCAACGAAATACTGGACAAAACTGCGGCAAAACTCATTCTCGACCACGATTGACCTACTTTACTGTTTCCCTGCTATTTTTGCTATCGTTCTGCGTTTCGTTTTCGTTCCGATCGAAGGGAAACGACGCTCGCGAGCGTCCACGAGCGGAGAAGAAAACTTCGGAATCGGAAATTACCTCGATGCGAACAACACACGAAAACGTAATAATCGATACGGAATAGAAGCTGTATACACCCTTGCCAGAATTTACCTTCGTAAATTCGCAGCGTGCATGATGCATAAACCGATAACGATTTCAAATCAAAACTAATTGGAGCAGCTCGGGCTCGGTTCCCCCGCCAACGAATAACGAATTTAAGATAGTTACAGGATCCGTTTAAATTAACATACCGTTAACATACGAGTCGATTAGATTTCCAGCGCGCAAATCTCATGGATGTGTATACCGCACGGTCTAACGTACTTATCCTATTCGTTTACATGCATAAATAATGTTTCCGCGGGGTTATCTCGTAGATCGCTGATCTCGATGGATACGACCGAACCTTTCAAGACGTGAATTAATTGCGACTAGTGACTCGACATTTCTACATTCTGCGAGGATGCAAATTTATTACCTCGTTGCAAAGTGAATATTTCCTGATTGTTTTGCACTCTACCTTATATTAGGGAAAAAATGTATAATATTAAAAATCTCACGAATAATTTTAATAATTTTTCTAAACACATCACTCTTCTTTTTTATGTCGAATTATTATCACTCTTATTTATTTACTATTTAGTCAATTTAAATATAACTTCGTGCAAATACACAAATAAATAAATAAATAAGTATATATTGTACATACAAAAATATGTATGTTTATAAATTTAGGCATAAAATTCAAAGTCCATAAATTATTGAAATCTGTGAGGAATTCGTATAATTCAATTTACGGTATTTTAAACGATCCTCTAATTTCATCGGCATCGCGTATAAAGGCGAGAGGTCAGCGCGTGGCGGATATGTCATTTCGTTTTTGCCGGTAGAGCTTGCCTATCGGCGCGGCACCGAAATGAATAAAAAAAGGTATGGGAGAAACGGAAGAGAGGTGACGACCGGGCAGGCGAAAAAAAGAGAGGACACAAAACGACAAAGAGACAGATGTGATAAATGGTAATTGCGCAAAAGTACCGCGGCGGATACACGAATAACACCCGTTCCTCATTAGAGGCTTGTTAGGGCACTACGGACGCGTAGTGATGGAATGCGAGGAGAGAAACGGAGGCGCGCACAGAAGTCGGAGTGTTCGCGGAGGCGCCTCTCGCCTCCTTCTGGCCGACACGCTTTATCTACTCTTCTCTCTACCGAACGTGTGTTTCTTCTTTTAGACCAGCTGCTTCGGGAGAGAACATCAGCGGGCAAACGTCAAGCTCACGAGACTTAATAGCTTTGATTCGCGTCATCGTCGTACCACCGCGATTTCTCATTCGCGATGCAAAAAGAATATTCCGATGACAGATTCGATAGAAATAATAATCTCTCGCGATTGGCAGCCACTCGCGATGCAACGACAGTGCGTCAAAAAACTTAAGAGTTCTTAATAGTTCAAAGTACCAAAAAAATTCTGACTATTTTTATATGTGTCAATGAATGGCTATTAATTATATATATAAAGACCGGCTTGTGTGCAAAATATTTCAATTTTGCCAATATTAATTATAAATGAATTTATGGACAATCTTTGTTTAAAATAATTCCAATTCTTGATACTTGAATTTCTCATTACATTCATACCAAGATTAAAAATAATTGTATAAATCCATATGTATTGTACGATATAATTAGATGGTCTCTCGTAATTTTAAGCAGGATAAATGTGGATAGCAAAATAATTATAATCTGATAATTAAAATTATTTCATTGTATCTTTCGTCTCTTTTGATCTGTTAGTAATAAATGTTAAATTTTGACGATAAACCGACAAACGCACCGGCTTTTCTAAAGATAAACTTAATTCCATGAACTGTTTGAGAGATCCTTTAGACATCGAGCTGCGCTCCAACCACTCGACGGTACTTTGTTCGTGTGTTTGCTTGTACACGGTGACGTTTAAACAAGTGTTTTAGCCAAGGGTACGTCGAGGATGCGCGAGAGGATTCTGGATGCGCGGAAATATTAAGACGCGACGGCGACATGAAAAGCAGAGTTTAAGAACCGCGTGAGTCTCCGCCTTCGGTTTAAGTTTAACCCCCTCCTACCCCACCCCCTCCCCTCCCCCAGCCCCATGCTGCTTCTTCTCCCTTTGAAACGTCGTTTCTCGTTTCGACTTTGCCAGCGCCGCGGTCTTTCACTTTGTTACTTTTGCGCGAATGAGACGTCGCGCGCGTTAACCCCTTTTCTCGCATTACGTCTGATAAAATTTCTCCCACGTTTCAGCGTCACTCTCACTTTTCAAGTCCCACCGTCCGCGTACAAATGCAAAGACATCACAAAACAGGGATATAAAAGTCGTGACAGATTTCTATATAATTTCAGTTATCTCACAAAAGGCACGCTATTTTATCTTGATCTCGAAAAGATACTCTAATAACACCTAACTGCCTCTAAGAACGCACAAAAAACTGCAAAAGGCGCAATCTTAGCAGGCCCTTATAATACTCCTTTTTCTCTGCTTTGTGCACTTTATCTTCCTTCTTCTCCTACCTTGTTCTTCTTTTATTTCCCGTGCTACTCTTTTACTAGAAGAAGTCAGAGACCGCTTTGATTTTATTGCTTCTCGCTTGTCCGACATCACTCAACTGGCTCCTCTAAAAGGCGTTTGAAGATAACAGGCTGTTCCGGTGAAATACTACGAAAGCTATAAGGACGTCTATAAAATAAAACGCCAATACTTGCATGCGCGCGCTCGCTGGTCTTTTGATTAATGGTTTAAATTTTTTAACGAGCTTTGTTAAAGGATTATTCATTGTAAGCATCGGATTCTAATGAGCCATGATGATTAAATCTCAACGATTGAATAACAAATCTTGCCGAAAGTAAAAGCAGTCTAGAAATTATTACGATACGGTAGATAGAAGTGGTACAGCACATGGGACGGACGAAATAGGATTCGAGAGTTGCAGTTTATGCATGTAAATCGCCCCCCGGTCTCAGTCGCTGCTTGTTGTTCTTTGCTGCGCTCGGACGCATCGGCGTTTTACGTGCGTTCATTGTATTGTATTTTATTGCAGAAAGTAGCGATACGTGTACATAGAAATGGATTCGTATACAAGGTGTCTCGAAATTATTGCTTCGCTGCTTTCGATAATAGATATTAGAAAATCAAATAAAAGAATGATTGGTTCTCAGCGTTTTATCGATGGATCAATAGGTATTATATGATGAGCAAATAAAGATCAGCCTTTACGTCAACGCGAATAAGCAACAAAATTTTATTCTTCATAAAATCTCACGTAATTGAATTTTAATTCAATATCATTATTCCATGATAGAAAAATTCACTTCACATTTTTTTAGTATTTTTTTAATTTTTTTTTTTTTTTTTTAGTATTTAATAATACAATAACAGCAGTAATAAATTAACGCTCATATATTTTAAAGGTTTCTTTATTTAATAACTTTACATTTTGATCTCTTTTAAATATTTTGTCGTTGAAAAATTTCACATTTTTATTAAGCACAATTCGACGCGCTAAACATTTCAAAAAAGCTAGATAAAAATGTAACGACAGTTCTGGGACACTCTGTATGTGCATAGATGCATAAGCGGCGCATCCATATATGTCGGCATCGATTCGGTTTTCCGCCCGCCTTTGTGTCCCCCGCGGCGCATCGATTCGCGGTGTATGCACTTTTCGGCTCACCCCGTTCATCGAAAATCCATTTATTTGCATTACGTTCGTTTTTGTAAATAATAACGAAATAGATAGGTGTGCGTGCATGTACGCGAATAATCTTCCTATCTCTCTGTATACAAAATGTCTCAAAACCACCAGCAATTTTTTTTTTTTTAGAATAATTGAAGATGGATTCTTTATAATAACAAAAACGAAAAGTTTATTTATTTGTGCGGAATAATAGTTTCCATTTTGTTTCGTACGTTGATGAATTGTTTATCTCGATCATATTTTTCACGTAAGAGTGAAAGAACAATCTCGCATGCATAATCCTCATTTAGACAATCGTTTTTCATCTGCTCGTCATTATCTCGCACGTTCATCTCGCAATGATAAATCACATGAGCGACCAATAAGTACCGCTGTATATATCTGCACCAATACAAAGGAGAGACGTGTGAAAAGAGAGGAAACGTTCTACAAAATATCTAGCCGGTTAATATATCGATGATTCATAGAAAAGTAATTAATTAAACACAATTGTGTACGTAACTCGTACGTTGAGAAATGTACAGGATGATTGACGGTAACAGAATTATCGGCTTTTAGGCGTCTCTTAACGCGCGACATTGAAAAATATTGGCTATTAACTCTAGCAACATATTTTTTGCATCGTATATTACAATAGCGATAGGAAAAAGTAGCGGTCGCGGGCGAAATCCATTAACGTAACTTACATTATATTAGAAAAGAGAGAGAAAACGTTGGATTTTATATTTTTATATTCTCAAATCGCGAAATACTCGCATAGTTGTAAATGCGTTTTCGCGATAATAACTATTTTCTCATAATTTAAGATTATCCCCAGAATAAACATAATAATATAAATCAATTATATACATATATTGAAGTACTCTCCCTTGATATTATTAGGATTAGGAACGTGAAAGCCCAGAACATGAAAACGATATTGTAGACGCATACGTGTTGTAGCTCCAACGCGCGTTATGGAGTGGAAGCGAATTATATTAATTTGAATAAACGTCAATTTGTTTACTAATCGTGCATGAAAGCGAGCACGCAGTTGGCGTCTGTTAACATAGTATGTACGTATAACGCAACTACGCGATATTGCGTTTCACGATTGAACTTTGTAACAGGATGTAATAATTGGAGCGTTTCCGCGTTTGTGTATTAAAGCTCGTGTATTAAACACTGGCGTTCTAAATATTTGAGGGAAATTATCGGGGTAGCTTAATTAAACGCGCGATGAACGATGGTAAAGATCGTACCAGGAATGCGAGCTAAAACGCGTAATTCAGCGAGCGTATAGGTAATTAGATTTGGAAATGTCCCAACTGCGATTGTACCTCGCTTTTGTGTCTGCCTTTTCACTATGTCAGCCGAATGACTCGGCGCGCGTTTCTTGGACGACGTGTGTATAGGGAAGACTAACGACTCGTTTAAGCGCGAGATTAGAGAGAGGGCCATGATGAACAAATGTCATATTGCTCGGCGCAGTCATATTGTTA
This sequence comes from Polyergus mexicanus, assembly GCF_030449975.1. Classification (NCBI taxonomy): domain Eukaryota; kingdom Metazoa; phylum Arthropoda; class Insecta; order Hymenoptera; family Formicidae; genus Polyergus; species Polyergus mexicanus. The sequence continues at coordinate 689,904 of NW_027223323.1, forward strand.
TGCAAATGCATTTTCTTTATACCGATGATCGATCGTTCGAATATCATCGGTGACAAACGCAATTAGTAGCGGAAGAAACGCATCGCGCACTTGGCTCGATTTAATTACGAGGTCGATTAAGCCACTGACAAATCTGTGACAGACGCGCCGTCTATGGTGGAATTTACGTGTATAATGATCCTCTTTGACGCGACGATACCTAAATAAGCGTCGCGTAATAAGAACGTGTAATATCCTTGCGTCGACGCCAAGTGTCTAGACGGAGACGAACGCGCTATTCGATCCGAGAAAATATTGACCCTTTCCGCGTGCGTACTTTTTACAAGTCCGGTTATATCATGCGGCAAGACGCTTCTCTCCAACGCGACCAATCCTTTCCTCTTACCTACAATAATGGACGTTAATGGCAGCCCTAGCAAGTCTAAACAGTCCTCTCGAGTGTTTGCGCGCGCCTTTCCTTTTCAACCTGGTAATCCGAGGGTCAAATAAAATCGTTTACGAGCACAATGAGGAACGGACCTGCCTCCTTCGTTCCGTCAAAAAAGTACTCGGCTTAAGTGCTGATTATGATCCGACTCGAATTATAAAGGTGCTGGATCATCCCACGTCATTGTTCTCCGCTACGCGATCGTACACGATCCTGAGTGGCGTGTGACGGGAACGGGTCTATGCCTGATGACTCTCGACTTTTCAAAGAATTTGGACTATGCAACGCGAATACGCTAAAACATTATTAAAAGTTACTCAATAAGTTTCTTATCCCGTGCATTTGGTTATATCCGAGGAAATATTGTATTTTTTAAATGCGCGAAAACTCGTCATAAAATTATAACATAATTGTATTACTATTAAAAATATCATCATGTCGAAAAAAAATTCAAATCTGGATATGAGAATTCTCTTTTATATAAGTTATATTGTGTCTACCGTATCAAAAAATTTAAACCCAAAGAAAAGAATATCGCATAGAATTTTGATGTACATATATGTGACCGTGAAACACACAATGCACAAAAAGAACGCGCTACACAGTCGAGAGATTTATTGGACTTTACTATGGTAGATTTTTATAAACAAAAATCTCTCGAGGGTCGCGTCAGTAAAGGTAAAAAGAAACATTCTAGAACGACGGAATAGCACGGTGAACACCATGACGAGTCTTCTCTCCGACGAACATCTTCAAGATCTTTCCCGGGAGCACTCGAGGGACATTGAGTGGTTTCACGTTAGAACAACTATGTCACACAAATCAAAGCCATGAATATCCATCCGCTCTTAATCACAGCGAACAGACGCTTGACCATTATACTTTTCGTCGCATCTTTTCGAGAAATATATCTGTTTAAATTATCGGGATATCTTCTTAAGAATATCACTTTATATAATTTTTGTCAGACCTTTATAAAGAGTAAAAAGCAAAAAAATAATGGCTGTATGTAAAATATTTTATAAAAATGACGAGAGAGAGAGAGAAGAATTAAGATGTATAATATATCATAGAGAAGCGCAATTCACACAAACAATAGTTATTATCTTGTAGCGCAAACACATTCTCGTAATATTACATATGTAATACATTAGGCATTGTAATATTTAACAGTCGGGATATCATCTCGGACGCAGCCAAAATGCCTCACCGTTTCTCCTTATGTTAGTCTGGTTGCGCGATCAGTAAAATCCTCCTTTCGTCAGCATTGTTACGGAAAATCAGCGTGCATTTTTCACGAGTCAACGGACAATAGGAAGGGAACGCCGGGGCATCCGACGCTACCTCCCATTGTGATTTTTCCATCCGTCCGTTTCTTTCGCGAGACTTCGTCCATTTGTTCGCGGGATCGAAGTTTGCGGCTGTTTCGCACAGTTATCGCGCCCGAAATGCTACAAGTACCGCTGTTCTGATAAATGGAAAGTCGACCGGCCACTACATACAGCGCCATAAATCTAAACGTCGTGTGATAGACGATCCTCGAATAAACCCCTCTATAATTCCGGGTTATCTTATTCGCGACGAGAAGTGATGAACACATAGAAAAGATTTCTCGCACTTTAGCCTCTTACTGAGTAAGTGAATTCAGCAAAGCGGAAGAAATGAAATGGAATTAAATATCCCGCACGACAAATTTATATCTTTCTAAACGCGCGTCTTGTTTGTTGTAAATTAAATGAAAAATATATTTTATATTGTCTTCGAAAAAAATAATAATGTATAAATTTTTGCCATCCAATGTCATAAGCAAAATTAACGATATATTTTTCTGTAGAAATTCAATGCTTACTACAGGCAAATTTGTAAAAGAGAGTTTATCTCTCGATATAAATACCTAAATAAAATTCAATTATATAATGCACGATATACACCCGTGAGAGAAAGATAAAACGCAGCAATTATGCGCATAAATTCTATTGTTTCTGATCTACCGATAGAGCTAAGAATACGCGAAATCCTAACCAGAATGGTTCTGAATCATCGAGACGTGTCTTTGAACACGATACGAGGATCATGTCCGAGATCAATTCGTAAATTTTATTCTTGGCATAGTACGCTATCTTTCTAGATTTCATATTTGATACAGAAAGAAGAAAAATCATGTCGCGAACGTCCAGAGATCTTGTAAGTAAATCCATTATATAGGGTGTACAAAAAAACCATTCAATATTTATATGATAGATAAGACACACTATATTAAGCAAAAAAACCTTAGTAAACATAGATCGAAAGCTCAATCGTTTCCGAGATATAAACATTAGGTTTAATAAAAAATTTTTATTCGGTATGATGTGTCCTGTCTACCACACAAATATTAAATAGTTTTTTTGAACACCCTGTATATCTTTATAAACGCATGTAAAATAGTAAATACAATATCATTTCGGAATTGCGAAAAAGTAGAAGCAAGCGGATCTTTACGAAATACGAAATAAATTAATACATCAAACCCACTCACTAATACTATTCGTTTTCATTAATGTCGTATATTATTAAATATAATATTATAGATGAAAAACAGATTCGATGTTTTTATAGTCCGTCTCGCAAAGAGTCGCCTAACAGGATCGTCTCGTTATAATCTTTCGATTCATCTCACTCGATGACAACGATAATCCCACGAGATACAAACAGTCTCCCGGAATCCGTAAACAGGCGGCATTTTTTTCTCCTCTCGACGAGAAACCGAAGGGAGATGCACCCCGGTTCCGTGATTTCACGAGCATGTCCGTCTCGCCCACGCCTTACAAACGGTCACGTTCGAAAACAAATCTTCCCTTTCCCAAACGCTTTACAGATAATTAACTGACATTAACGTTGTTCCATTCGTCGGGCGTGGTTAGGTTTGCGGTTAGCTCGTATTTCTCGACGAGAGTCGATGCGTATGTGTCTTTACGACCGATAAGGATCGCTTTTCCAGCGAGATATTCCGCTGCTCCACGTGTATGTACCTCGTTCTTCGCTATCCCAGTCTCGTCCTGAACAACGACTCGGACCGTCAGAGCGGATTACTGAATTCATTGGCTTCGTTTTGTACGGAGGACTTCGCCTCCACGTCGCCGACATCGTTTCTCCTTGGCTTCCGCGCAATTAAGGTCAACTCGACGATTTGTCGAGAGCGATTTCTTTCGGAGCTCCCGCACAGAAAAAAAGGGCAAATGTATCTCGTAAAACCAACATGTGTTATTTGATAATGTAATAACATTACGTGCCAACTTTTCTCTCTTACACGTTATGCAAGTGATATTGTTTTTGTGCACGTATAGATAGTAATTAGATAACATACTACTATTCGTAGCGTCTTAACGCGTATTAAATTATGCCAGGAACATTCTATAATATTACTCTTTGATAAAAACCAGCTGACAACCACTTTATAAATAATATCAAATTAATTACGGGAATTGGCAATCATTCGGAAAGTCTTAATTATCGAATTGCGTATATCGGAAATTCGCTTACTAACGTGAGACATCTCTATTACGGCGTCTCGTATCGATATCATTAAGAAATAAATGAGATGAGATCAAGTCGTATAAGCGAAATTAAATCGATAGGTAGATAGATACAGAAGCTCGCGAATGGCGAGTCGCGGCCACCCTCGCGATGCGTGTGGGTGCATCTGCGCGATCGGAAATCTGTAAGCGATACCGCCGATAAAATAAACATGTACACTCGCAGCTTTATGTGTAGAGATGCCGGGCTACATTCCTCTACACGGACGTCTCGCGTGTATTAATCTGCATAAACTCATTCCTATGCAAACGAAGAGATTCGACGTTGAACTAGGATATCACGGGCAAGCCTCCGTGGCTTATATCGCGGCTTAAACGAGCTTCTATACATGAGCACGCGTGCAGGCGCATGACGTTTCGCGCGCAAGCTGTCGGTGTGGGTTATAGATAAATATAGATATATAGAGAGATATGTATACACACATCCGTGTGTGTGTGTATCGTAAACGATACCGATCGTAAACGGAATCTCCTTCGCTGCGCGTCGACGGCATAATAATTGCGAAATCCTCTCGTTTCCCTCATGGTAGACGGAACTGGCCGGCCAATCCAAAAGGACGGCGACGACGAGAAAAGTGGTACCTGCCTGCTGAAACGATCGCGCGATAATCTGTCCCCTCTGTAGTTTGCGAGATGAAAAGAAAACAATCGATGAATAATTTTGTGGCCGCCAGAGTGCTTACCGCGCGTCCTGGGGAATTGATTTCGACGGAGCGCGTCGCGGGCGTTAAGTCCCTCATGAATACAATGAGGAGATAAAGCTTTTATGGCGGCTCGACGTATAAACAATACTGTTTTTTCGATAACTTTTAATTTAATACCTGGTGCTTAGGAAGATTAAATATTTACGTGAGAAATGGAGCATTTCGTTGTAGCAACGATATTTTGTTAATCAACGAACCTCTCTCTCTCTCTCTCTCTCTCTCTCTCTCTCTCTGTTTCCCGCTCTTATTGTACATTGTTACATTTAATTAAACATTGCGACCATCATGCGGTCCTCGAAAAATTTGCTATATCGTACGCTTTGTTTAAATCGTCTGTTATCAATTTTTCTTAAATATAAATTCGTCAAATAGATCAAACAATTTTTTTACCGTATTTTAATCTCAATAATATATTTTCATTATCTACACCACATTAATATTAGATAAACATTTCTATATATGCAAGACAACGAAAAAAAAATTATTCATTGAAAATAAACAAAAAATATTTCCCTGACATGATTTAATTATCATCTTCGTAACAGAATGGTTTATCTCTATGCGTGAAAAATACACGAACGCGATTCGTGTACTTCATAAATATTCAATCACTCGATTATGGAAAATAAACCTACCGATATGATCGTCATTCATATGCTGGTTGGAGAGTCAGCAAGCGCAATGCATCACGCCACTCGTTTCGAAGTCAAATAAGATCTACAATAAGCGTCCTACGATCGAACAGCTGTGAAGGATTTTGCAAGTGGAGAGGCGCGCTCTCGATACTCTTACCGGTGTTCTCTTCCTACGACAGGAGAGAGAAACGGCGGGACGCGCGCCGTAGAAGAGATTTTACATCGTCGCGTCGCGACTATAAGCTGCGGCATGTATCTTTAATGCGGAGCACGCGAGGCCTACGACCGAACGACTTCTTACTACCGTTCTCGTCATTACTTATTCACCGTCGGCGCAATTACTAGCGAATACTCCATCAAACTCGAGACACCTTCCTCACCGAGAGATGGAGAGAGACGCGTTATCGGCTGATAGGCTCGTAAGCCAATAAGAAGTTATTATCGCGCGACTCTCGATCGCTTCTAGATTCCTTTCAATCTCGATCTCCGATCCTGAAATATTCTCGAATTTATAAAAATCATCCGCCTCTTCGAGCATGTTTACGTATAGCTAACACGCGTCGCATTCTCGTGTCATTCCTGGAAGGTGCATGACATGCGTCGCAGAAAGTCTAACTCCGTCTTCGATTCCTATAGAAAGGAAACGTTCCACGTGCGATGAATAATCGACGTAAAACTGAATAAAGATTATATTTATTCTTAGATCTACGTGACATTGTAATACGATTCGTGCATTATTCTCTATAGAATTTTGATTTAATTAAAAAAGTCAGAAGGAAAAGAGCCAATGACTTTTTATATTAAATATATCAGAGTCTTTTTTTCTTTTTATTTCATTTGATAAAACTTTTTTAAATAGAAAAATTATTTAGCCAAATATACCTAAGAGAGATTCGATACAATTGTAACAATACAATAATATTTGAAAATTTCAAATTTCATAAAAGAAAAAGAAAAAAATTATATAATGTCAAGAATAGTTTTATAGCAAAATTTTTAAAAGAAATATTTTTACATTATGTCACTCTTGAGCAACGAATAAAAATTTTCAAATATACGCCACGCTAGTCGCGAGAATGTCCTCGACATTCAGGGTGGCATTCACTCCCGCGATAACTACGCGCATCATTTCTCCACCAAGGCGAGCTCATTTTCCGGGAGCAGTGAACAAAACGACCAGCTTTGTCGGAGCGTCTTCCCAGCTCGACAATTGTCAGGCATGAAATAACGCGATTGCGCTCTTCATTTTTTTTTTGTTTCAGGTTGACGAGGCAGAAATGGCACGGCGGGAATCTCGGTGAGGAAAGGGCGAGGGTGAAGCCCTCGCAGGAAACGGGAGCTATGGCGAGAAGCTTGGATTTCCTCGCCAGAAGGGCGCCACCTGCCGTCCACCTTTTCATCGTTTTGCTCGCGCTCGCCCCCGCTTACCATGGCGTGGACCTCTGTAAGTAGCTCCTAAGCTCTAATCCGCATGCCGCTTATAGTACCCATCGCTTCGCGTCGTGAAACTTTACGGCTATAGCTCTTTGGCCCGTGCCGCGCGCGCGCGCACACAAGTTGTTTCGTTTATAAGTTATTAACGACGCGGAGGTTGCGCGACCATCCTCCCTTCCTCCCTTCCATGCAGAACTTACGCCACCGCAGTCGACGAACTTTCGATCCGGGATCGGCTTTGACCGTGGTCATTAGGATATCTTGTGTATCTGAAGACGTTGCGTCTTATCATTTGAGTCGCGCGCGCCTATATTTAGCGATGTCTCGTGAGTTTTCGAGTAGGCGGAGTTTGAACATTCTCATCTCGATAAGAAATGATTATTATACTTAAATGTATACTTAATAATATATCCTTCATTGCGGAAAAAATTTTGATGAATAACATAGAATTAATGCTTAATAATATCATTTGTGTTTGCTTTCATTTAATATCAGTACCTTTTATTTTCGAAAAGATTCGAATGTTTGATACATTTGATCAATGTTATTATAATTTTTAATTAATATCATAATCGGCTTGAATATACATATATATATATATATATATGTATACACTTTGATAAAAAAGGATAGCTTTATAAATCAAAGAGATTACCTCTCGCATAAAGAAAATCTGCCTTTGGCGAAGCCTTGTTGGCGAGAAACAATAATTAATAGAAATAGATTTCCGGACACAGAAGAGAAATAGCATGGTAGCCGCGATAAAGGAACGCTTAATAATTGCGCCCTTCCAAACATCCTCAGCGATTTCCTCCCTTTCCTCGTAATTTATCTACGCTCCAATAGTTTGGAAATAATCGATAATATTTTCTCGAGTCTCGCTGTCTTTTACCGGACATCCACCAAGGGTGGAATCATATGAGATGTCTTGCCGTCAGACGTCTCGAGGATTAAATGGGGAAAGAAATCGATGTCTCGCGCCGGAGAGTGTCGCATTTATAGGAATCTTTATTCACGATTTACGAGCGCGATATCTTACGGTGGCTCGTTAGACCGGACGCGACGACAAAGGAAACGGATTCCGTCGCGAAACGGTCGAACTTTATCAAGGGCGAACGGTCGTGAGAATTCCGACGGGGTTGGACGATATATACGTATATCGGCTGGACCTTCATTAATAATAATAGCTCGCCATGTTGGCCCACCACGAATCTCGATCTGATCTCTTCCTCTCCCTTTGTTGGCACGACTTTTCTACCATCGATTCGAATCGTTCTCCCTCGCGCTGCTCTCTCCCGCTGGATTCGAAGACATATATTAGCGACGGAGTCCGCGATGTACCGGGCTGACCTTCATTAATAATAATAGCGAGCCCGTGCGTCGCGTCGGTCCAGCAGTCCCGATGATCTCGAACTCGCTCGGAGCACAGGGACACGATTTTCCCGCCCTATCGCACTCCGCAGAATCCGAAGACATATATTAGCGTCGGGCATCGCGATATATCGGAAGGAGCCTTTCATTAATAATAACAACCAGTCGGCGCGCGAGAGCCGATCGGCATTTCCTCCCTCCGTCGACTCGACTTTTCTACCGTCGATTCTAATCGGCGCGCCGCGCGCGGATCCACCGTGGAAGTCGGGCGCGTACGTACATATATTAAAGCACCGGAATCGCGATATAACGAGGAGAGATACTCCGTTAATAATAGCGGCGATTAATCCGGTCGACCGGTTTCCGATGCGCCGCATCGTTTGTAGGCGCGCTACTTTCCGTATCGTCCGTTGATTACAATCGCGCCGCTCGAGATCGAAGTCGCGGCGAACCATTAACGGCAACATTGTACTTCCCGCGATAGATACTCCAGCCGGATCTCTGCTTCCGTTATCGTTTCCGATTATCTATCCGCGGGGTTGCGGAGAAATGACGAAGGTACGCGCTAAATGATTCCATGGTTGCAAACTCGCACGCGGAACTTAATCAAAACGATCGTAGGAACGCGCGTCGTGTGCTGCAAATTGCGAGCTTTTTATAATATTCTTAAGCGGCGTCGACGACCCCTCCCCCGTGTCCGCGACGTTTCCACCGCTCTTGCAGAGATTCCGTTTGGCGATAAAGTACGTTGGATTAAAACGGTAAGACCAAAATACACATTTCACTCCGCTCGACGCCGCCGGGCGCGGAATTACGACGGGGGGTTGGCAAGGGAAGGAGGAGGGAGAGGGGGAGGGAGCGGTATCGTCGGAGGAACACTGTAAACTTTCGCCGGTATTAATGGCCACCTACATGCCCGTGTTCCGTTCGTTGGCTTAGCGCGGATTCCTTCCGTTATGCTCCCCGGGGCACAAAGCTGCATCCTCCTCCCTCGCACCCTCTACAGCTGACCGCGCTACACGCTACATCTGCACTCGATATCCGGGCATTAGGCATTATCCTTGTCGGCCGGGTGTACGTTCTGTACGTATGTATTGTACATACGTCGTCGGACCCTCCCAAAGCTACTTGAAATTTTAACAGTTTCCGTGCCACGTAATGGTATCATTACTTGGCGTGTAAACTATAATCGATGCCGCGCTGCATCATGCACATGGGACTCAAGCTCCGGGCGTTTACGGCTCCCCGACCGATCGGGGTCTCGTCGTGCCCGAATTAGTTACGCTTCGATATGCGCTCCTTTGTCGAATTACGAGGCCTCGACGTGCGTACTGTACATACGTATCGTCTGTGAATTTACCAGCTTTGACACAATACGCGCGACGGAGCATCCGGTCCGTTAGAGGGAACGGACATGCTCTGCGTTTCCCGAGACAAAGGGCCGATAAGGCGTGGGCGGTTAATGGCGACTTGAAAAAAAGAGAAAAGAAAAAAGAAAAGAAAAAACGCGAAATGTATTTTCCATCGTCCCTAATGATACCGCCGTGACGCGGGCGATATGAATGCGAACACATACGTCATACTTTGTTCGAACTTTATTGCACATGCACGAATCGCGGGAACGCCTCTCGAAAATGCGCGGGCCGGAGAGACCGGAATAATGTATGCAAAGTAGACGGTATCGTTTCTTGGATGGCCCTTAACCCTGTCATTGGGCGTTTGGCGCTGGTCGAAGTTAGATACGCGGAAGGAGGGAGGGGGGGATTAACCGATCGCGCCCGCGCGGGCACGTATTCTTTTCGGATATTAAATCTCTTCGGAAGATAAAGCGCTTTATGATCTTCATTAATGTGCAGCCGCAAGAGCCTGTAAAATCAAACGCGCGCGGACGACGATCTAAAAACTGCCGTCAATTTATTACGACCGGCGTAAAAAAAAAAAAAAAAAAAAAAAAGTCGCGCGTACGTTGTCGCGCTCTTATTCGCCGCAACGCTTTTCATTGCTCCACCACGTTATCGACGTTATTTTTCCCTCGTCGTCCGCGAAAACACGGAGCAATACGCACGATCGACGTTAATATACGCAACGACGTAATAAATATTTCGCGGAGCTATCTCGCGGGAGGATACCCCGTACAACCGGCAGTCGGTGTAGTCGACCCTCGCAAGACAGCTCCGTTCATCTATGAAACAATTAGATCGGTCCAGGAGATATGGAAACATTGAGGCAGCCCACTCTGTCCCCCTTCCTCCTCCTTCCCCCCCCCCCTCTCCGTCTCACCAAACCGTGACTTCCACCCGCACGACACGGACGACTGTACACGCGAACGTAAACCGGCTCTATCGCGCGGATCCATCTCGGTTAGCTGGTTATTTAGCCGTTTATATGATCCGGCCGTGATGCATGCCGATGCTCGTGGATCTACAGGAGGGGCATATAAATTCAAAACTGGCTAACCTCGACGACGCCGCGTTTGTTTGTTGCAGCCCAGTGCATCGCGCCGCTCGGCATGGAGTCCGGGGCGATCCCGGACGCGGATATCAACGCCAGTTCCAGCTTCGACACCGGAAACGTCGGTCCCCACCTGGCACGGTAAGCGACAGTTTTTCATTTGGGGATAGCCTGCCTGGCCGCCATCGATCACTCGTATCTACCGGCGCCTTCTGTTGCGCTCGATGCACCCGCGATCTGCTGGCTGCTATAACGCGTCCGATATCATAGGATCTGCGTAGAGATGCGTCCAAAAAAAAAAAAAAAAAAAAAAAAACTGTCCACGTCTTTTGCACGCGTAAATCAGACTCGAAACGCAATATATATTCATAAAGACGATAAAGAGAATTTTACTTTTCTCCTGTCGTTTTTATTATCGCAAAGTAATAAATTCAAGCATCGCTCTCCGCTCTTGGTTTTAACCTCCGTTTTAAAAGCAAAGCGGTGAATTTTTTGTGTTGACAAGGTAAATATATCGCTTCGTGAAAGGGCTAATTGTAACGCCTCTACGCGCGCGCATGAATATCAAAAGCTCTCGCGAAACGCCCGGCTGTGCTCGTTAATACATAAAATCCGGAATATCAGGTTTATAAGTCTATGGCGAAAGACGTTATTACGCGCGAACAAAGAGAGCAACGCGACCGCGAACATAATTATTTCTGATCTAACGGGCGTAGCTTTAACGCTCGCTTATATATGCGCGAAGACACCAACAACTAACGGAGCTTAGTCGATATCTCTTATCGTCGCGTCGTGAAACGAAAAAGTTACAACACCGACGACGGTGGCCGCGCGAGAGAAAGAGAAAGCTTATGAAATCTAATTATATAAATTAACGCCTATCCCTGCGGGAATACAAATTCTCGCAGCTACAACGTATAATTAAGTAATCCGCGTACCTTTCGGATAGCTATAGTTTCTCGTTTGGCACTTGCTCGCGCGAAATGAATATTTATAGAGCTGTTAAATCGATCGTCGATTTTCTCCCCCTCCCCTAATGAGCGCCGGTTTGTTCTTCGGTTTAGAAACAAATTTATTTTTAATCGCGCGGCTGACGAAAATTATTCGATGCGAATATTTATGGTCGATCGGGGATTTGCCGGCCGTTGCGTTCTGTTTTGCGTTAATAATTTCTATGTCATTATTGGATACGCGTCGCGTGCTGTTTACGCTCGCAATTATTTATAACAAGGACAACACTGTGTAATAGCTGCCGAAAACTTAAAAACCTTCGTTCTACATTTCCGAACAAATTAATATTTTAGTACGAGCTTTATTACAAATACACGTTTAACGTAACTTTTTGCTTTATACCGAGTTGTTAATATACGATTAAGTACGACGGTAGAATTAATTCCATTCGAAATTAATTTCCACCTGCATCTCGCCTCTACATTTTGTCTCGCTGTTTCGCCTCATTCGTACCCCTTCCACAGCTCGCGAACATTCGCAAAATAGTTATAGCGCAAAACAGAGATCGCCTTCAGCGGACATGCCTCGCAAGAGTCTCTCGTCCTCTAATGCAATTGTCACAAAAGGACCTTTGACGTATCGTACCTATTCTAAAAAGACTATTACACCTGGCTACAGTGGTAAAAGGGTTGGTCGTGTGTAACGCCTCTGGTAGTCGCCGGTACCAACGCATGAATACGAGATGCAACTGGCAGGGCGTACGTGCTCCGAACTAGCTGCTAAACCCCCGTTCTTCCTCTCTCCCTCGCTTTCTCGATTTCTCGTCCGTCTCTTCTCCCTCTCGCGTTTAGATATTAATGCGTGGGGTCCCGGTATTCGTCGGCGGTTTGCAGTGCACAGCGGCGGCTTTATACGAATATTCCATCCCACGGGACGCGTATCCCAGTCCGGCAGGCCGCGGTTGTAGAGAACCGAACCGGGTGCGCGCGCGAGGCACCACCAGGTCGTGGTATATACATGGAGCCGTTAGTCGACGGCCCCGTGGGCTCTCCGATATTAATACATTCCATTACCGCAGACAATGACCGGCTGAATGGGCCTCCGAGTCTTGATGAGCTCCGCTGCGCCCCCACACCCGGGATTCTCCCCCGGCCGTGCACGTCACCATCTAATTTAATACAGACCGGCCTCGGGCGCGCGAGGTGCCGCGAACGTTTACAACTGCTCGTTCTTTCTCTCTTCTTTGTGTTGTACGAGGAAAAAAAAAAGAAGAAGAAAAGAAAGAGAGGGAATTGCCCCGCCATTTTCTTCGGAATTTTGCGAGATGATAGGCCGACGAACATTTTGCCCCCGATACGAATTACCACGGTTACGGCGCATTTTTCTTTTTCGCTCACCAACGGGCGTCGAGGACGTGCGCTCGGGGAAAAAGATAGAGGAGAAAAAAAAAATAGAAAATGTGAAGCCGGGTGTTTCACGAGCTTTCACGGACTCTCGTTGTACTGAAAACGTCCGTTGTCGTGAATTAAAACAACGCGTTTGGAGATGCGCGTCGGTTACACGAGAAAAATCTCTCGGAATGAAAACACACGGAATATAAAATATACAAGTTGTTTATAATTTGAATATTGCATTAAGGTTGACGCGGAGCTCTTGCGTGGAAATATGTTAGGGGACAGATTTCATTCGCGCAATTTATCGTGCGATGATCATTTTGACGCTCCCCAAAAAATCTCTTTCGCGAGAGAGAGAGAGAGAGAGAGAGAGAGAGAGAGAGAGAGAGAGAGCAAAAAGTTTCTGACATATGGAAAAAGGATTCGTTTTCCTCGAATACACGACTTTGTTGATTTCAATCGAAATTGAAAATCTGATTTACACTACCGTTAGCTGCGATAAATCATCCGTAAATGGAAGAATAAATAGTTCTCGCGGAACGCGTATTTCGCGAGAGCTAATGGAGCGCGTCTTTTCCAATTATCGAGTGAAAAATTTTTGACGTGCAATCGGCGCGAAAAAAGCAACATTGCATTTTGTACCGCATACGCTCCTTTCACGAATTGCGCACCTGCAAGTTCTTTCGCACGTTTCTACCATTCCCTTTTCTTCACGTTTCCGTTCAGCGGCATTTCTAGAATGGGTGCAATTAAGACGCCAAGTAGAGAGAGGAACATAGAACGAGCGAGATAGCCGTGCTCGGAGAAATTGGACGTTGAGTTGAGAGAAGTCACGAGACGACTTTCGCCGCATAATTTTTTTCTATTTGGAACGAAAATGTAGTACGCGTTTTAATTTATCCGCCGGACGAACTGCGATTATACGTGCTAATTACATCGATATCATATCATTAAACTCGCGAATTTATTTTCAACGGGAGAACGGAATATTTAATTGTTGTTATTGGCGTTATAAATGTGTACTGTTAATATTACGAAACCTTTGAACGGTAATCGATGGTTGTTTCCATACATGTGCTTTCACCGCAAACGCTCAAACAGCTGGAAATATGATACGAACCATTTTCTTAAATAGAGAAACGGCAGGAAACTGCACGATACAAGGTATTTACTTCGGAAAGAACGCGCCGGCGTCGAGTTAGCGAATTTTTACAGGCTCGCGTAATAGCTCTTACTTAGAGAGAGAGTCATTACTTGATACACTATAATTTAGAAAATCACAGAGATAAGACGGTGGTTATAAAAGAAGCGGGCGCGCCGTTTATAGTCGCGGCCGACTTTTGCGCGTCGAGCGATACCAAAGTGGATTCCATTTTCGATCTTACTCCTTCTCAACATCGAGTTGAAACTTCAGAGAATGATTGGAATAGAGACGCCTGGAGCATCGCAGACAAAGAGCTCTCCAAAAATAGCCTCGGATCTAGCTGATGTTTCACGAATGTACCAGTGAAATGACGTATCTGATATTTATTTCCTCTTCAAAACGTACGTAACCAATATTGAAACAATTTTAATTGAAAACAATTAATTATTTTATTACACAAATGTATAGTTGTAATAGACAAATTAACATCTAAAAATATTATCACAAACATAAAATATTGATATTTTTTTTTTTTTTTTTTTTTTTGCTACTAGTTTATTCAAATTAATATTCTAAATGTGTATATTACACACGGAACATTCTTTTTTATTATATTTGATAAAAATATAAAGATAGCTAAAATATTTTTTTATGAACAGAATAATTGAATGTGATTTCAAATAGATCCGGCTTAGTGATATTTAGTTCTGCGATTCACACTAGAATATATTTTACAACCTGTAGAAATACGAGCGATGGACAGCAAGTATTAGCAAAGATTCAATTGGCAAATTTCTGGGATCTTTTGATAACATTTTTTGCGCGAGAAGTATAACTCACTCATCTTATATCGGTTGGCGAAAATACGGTAGTTGTCGGGTTTATTATCGCGCCGCAATTAACTCGATTTAAATCGAATATATATATACATATACTCGTATATATAGATATTATCAACAAAAGAGGAGCATTTCGCTGTTTATTCGCGTGGAGAATTAGCTCAAAAACTTCGCAGGGAGATAGATATTCGCGAATAATACTCGAAATTATCGCCTTATAAAAGCAGAATTTTTAAGACGAATTTAACGAGCAGAAATCGAGAAAATATGATTAAGAGATGAATGCAAAGCAGCATACGTCTAAGGAATAATTTCGTTCGGCGGATTCGTCCCCGGTCAACGAACCGGGAACGAATATTCTCTCTCGACCTGAATATTTAATCACACAGATAAAATTGTTCCGAGAGTATGCGAAATATCCAATTAAAATATTTGAATATAATTAGCCAGTGCGTAACATGAAGAATCCCTTCATAGTTGACTATACGTCGTAGATCATTATCCTTCATCCTGCCATGTGTATTAAGTTGAAAAATAACCCTTCGCGTTTCTCCGTGACGATCATTCAATCCGTAAGGAGATAACGCGCTATAAAAATTCCGCTGCGTGACAGATTCAATTTTCCCGTGACCGACAACGTCGTCGTCGAAACGGTAATAACGGCGAGTCTTCTTTTTTTCACTGCGAAATTAAATTCTGACCGCGGTTGACGGGACGGGTGCTCTATTGTCGTACGAAATTACGCGCGAATCATTTTCCATCTTTTTCGATCGATCCTCGTGCTCCGCCACTCGCCGCCGGCGCCGGTGCGACGAGATGTCCGTCAATCTTCCCGATCCCGATGGTTTGCATAATGCAGACGGCGCGTTAACGCGCGCGGATAGAGAGCAGTCCCGCTGTCACGTGCTCGTTAATTCCGGCGAATGCGGAGAATCGGTCGCGAGGCGGTTGACGCCTGATGGAAAATTTAAGTTTGCCACGCCGCCCTTCTCTCGCCTCGCTCGATTTAATGCCGTCCGTCCGTGTCAGTCGTGCGGAGCGGACGACATGGAGTCTTCGGTGGTTCGGCGTCGTGTCCCACCGTCGAAGGAACGATTATACCGGATCGTCTTTTTTTTTGGGGGGGGGGGAACGCACGGGGACCACACACCTCGATTCTTCCTCTTGCCTCGCGACCACTCTCGGAAAGTTATTATAAATAGAACTACTTGCGAGAGAGCGCCGATATTTTGAACACCACCGCGGATTTTTGACGATATAAAAGAAATAACGCGCGAAGTGAGATATTGTGTTTTCGTAGAAGCAAATTCGCCTTTGCATACATTTACATTTATTACATTTAGTTTAAATAGCGAAACTTTGTAATTTGGGGCATGAAGTTTTCGTTAAAAAATCATATTCTTACCAAAAGGTTAACATATTTATTTTGAAATAAATTCTTGCATTACGATAATTTCTTATGATACTTCTCTATAATTATTATGCATCAACATGTTGTGAAAAATTATCCATTTTTATATAAAATACAGCGATATAATAGCAGTATATAATTATTTTATAATGCAAACTCATTTGTTTATTTTCCTTAACGATATGCATCATTATCAAGTAATATCGTATAATATTATATTCAACATCGTTGAACGCATTTTCGTTTTAAACGTTCGTTCCCGTTAAACTCGCGTTGTTCAATCTCAATCCGTTCGGATCGCTAATATCATCGATATGGTACTAGAATGAAAATTAAAACTCACCAAGTAGATTTTTATATAAATAATATCGACCAATATCCACACGCATATTAGAAACTCACGAGAAATATTTTCCCTTTACATATTTATCGAAAACATCCGTTACAAGCCGTAAAGAAATTCTTTTCTGAAAATTCGCATCTATTATAACTATAACTTTTTTAGATCGTTCAAAGTTAATTCCTATTAAAATTTTAATGGAAAATTATATTTGCCTGCTGTATTGTTAAGGACTCTGTTAAAGTCTCTGTATACGAGCTCGTTAAAAATTTATATATTGAAATACATTGACATTTTTATGTAGCCTTATTTTCTCAAAAGGATAGATAGCTTCGTAGAACTTGACATTGCTCTATCTTCAGCTAATCAGCCGGTACGAGCCGGTTGTTAACGATAAAGAGGTGCGCTTCCACTACGCAGGTTATAAATCTCATGAAAGCAGCCATAGCTATTATAACGACAAGCAGGCAATCGCGTTATCATGCTCGGTTAATGACGAACGCAAGGCACGATTATTAACACCTTGTGCATCAGCCGCGACGCAATTCTTGCGAGCATCGTAAACAGCTCTATTTATATTCCTCATTATCGAGAAAGATTATTATAATCATCTCGCGCGCGCGCGCGCGCGCACACGTTTCATTATAATTTGTATCTCATTTAAATAGCAGTAAAAAAAGGGCTCTCTCTCGTATAAACAGGATCGTCTTTTCATCGGCGTAATGTCGCGAATTGTCTTTCTCGCGCGTTAAAATACGTTTGAAGCGCGCTATTTGTGCCGAGTCTGCGAGATTGTTACTGCACAGCGATTCTTAATCTGCAATTTGAGAAGAATACATCTACCTGTATATAACTATACGTATTCTCGACGTATAACGTCGAAAAGGAGCACCATTCTTAGTCGAGCATTTAAACGGTCCACGCAATTAGGGAAGGCGCTTCGCGCTTCATGTTTTATTCATGCTGGCCCCGGCACAGAGCTCTCCTTGCCTCGCTTTCGACCCTTCGAAGATTAAAACCGAAGCACAGCTTGCGAACGTATAAATGGCCGCGTATCCCCGGCCGACCCGTATCACCCACGTGAGATGACACGTGGTCACTCGCGAATCTACGATTTTCCGCCTATATGTAAATTCTGCGACTATCGGGCTCCGGACTTTGGAAATCTCGATAAGCTTCCGGATTTTCGGTAATCTCGAGAGAACAAGCGGCGAATCGAAAAACCTGTTATATTCATCACTTCTCTTTCTCGCGTTTTCCTAGCTCTCACTAACGAATAATATATCCTTTAAATCTTAGGTTTCGTAATAATTTAACGATATTAATGATATAATATTTATGATATATTATTTTATATCATCTTTTTCGTAATCTTTATATATAATAATCTTTATATAGTTTTCTACAAACATTGTCGAATTGTTACGAGATTGCGCGTTTTCTCCCGAGAAAAGAGGGCACGAAGAATTCGAAATATCCTTTTATTCTAATTCCAAATCTTTCGAGCTTCGTTAAAATGCAATTCGGATTCACGTTGTGTGCGCAGCCCGTATGGCGTCAGCGAAATAACGTTCGAAAGAGAGAGCACGAAATCCCCGAGTTCTCGCGCACGTAAATGCGATAATATCGGAATTCGGTGCGAGGACTTCAATGGTCGACCGTGCGTCGGTGATGTTCGGATAGCGTAAGATGAACGGCGCTGGCGAGGAACTAACGCGATACCTTCACATCTAATTAGATCGTTACTTTTATGAGCGGACCGAACCGAAAATGTACACGGCTTCTCGGAATTTGATGGCATTTTAAATCGATGATCGGACGGGAAGGATATTGCTAAGAATACGAATCGTTTGTATAATTTTAAACGTCTCGGCGTGAATAGTGGCTAAACCGTGTCAAATTTAAAAATTTAATTACATTTTTTTTACAACTTCTGAATTTTAGATAAAGACACGTGGGGGTTATAAAAAATAATAAACAGCATTTACGCAGGAGATTTATATATATATATATATATACATTTTTTTTAATTTCTTTTTAAAGTTACTAAAGAAAATTAATGTAAAAGTTAATTTAATACTCGACCACTGATGTTATAGATTGAAATCGGAGACCCTTGGTGGCGCCTGGTGTCCTAAGGACCAAATCACCAACGAAGCTCGAGAATGGCTGGAGATCGACCTTCATTCGATCCACTTGATCACGGCCACCGCTACCCAAGGCCGTTTCGGGAACGGCGTGGGTGTTGAATTCGCAGAGGCATATCTGCTAGAATACTGGAGGCCGCGACTGGGTAAATGGGTTCGATATAGAGACGTCAAAGGAGAGGAGGTGAGCGCCTTAACTTAATTAAAGATTCTCTATCGTAGCGCTAGATTACCGGTCCGTAGTTAGAACGCTGCCGCAAAGTTGTTCGGCATTTTCCCAACCGAGTTGTTAAGTCCAACTGATTGGATTCTCTATTACCTGCTTATTACCTTATTAAATTCATTACCATATTTAATTCAATAATAAATTATTAAAATAGAGAAATTATACTAATACTTCTTTTGCCTTAATCATAAATGTGTGCTTTGTATATCTGCACATTTTAAATTAATATATATATAAACAAGAAATATTTATAGAAGAGAATCCAAAAATTCTTCTTCGATTTCTCATATTTTTATATCGAATACGGGAAATTGAAAAGCGATACGAAAAAGCAACGACTGACGAAACGTCACAGATCGTCCATTTTCCACAAAAACGCTCGCCGCTATCGTGCTTTATGTCGCCATGCTGACGCGGATTCGCGCGTTTACCGGTGCCAATTGCAGCAGCTGCCACGGTTTCAGGGCAACGGTCAAAATAGGCTCGAGCTACTGGGCATTGACCCGAAATAATCGCTCCGACTAAGGTGTCGAGATCGTTATTCCGGTATATCCGGACAGGGCAGCGCGTTCCGTTGCAACGCGGAAGCTTTAGGGCGGCGTGGCTGCGCGGAGCGAGCGCGACTTCAAAGTGTTCGGCAGACGATCGAGAATCGATTGCGGGATTATCCTTGTTCGAAATGTAAGCTGCTTATCGCGAATCCGTGGGCTAATTTCGTACCGTCGGTGTGCGCCACTTTGTCGAAACCCGGCCTGTACACTATCGGTAGATACTACGCCTCGAGCCTTCGGCTTGTCTGCTCGCGAGGGCAAATCCGTTGCGCGAGTCTCTCGACAACTAACGGCGAAACCTGTGTTGAAGTATTAGCGGGAGCAGCTGCGGTGAGCGGAACGAGTTTGTGATGGACGCCGTAAAGTTAGGATACCCTGCATTACGTGTAGTATGCATTAGCGGCAGTATATTCCGTTCATATCTGTACCAACGAACCACGATCGATGCGCTTACTAACCGCGCTTAGGGCATTTTCCAGATTGAACCTCTCGCAAATATAAAGATCCCTCAAGCTTAACTACAGCTCTCCGTGATCCGGCGAAGCTCTTTGACATAACAGAAACCATTTATATCTCGCTGCGAAAGAATGCTTTATGACGAAAGTATTTTCCTCCCGACTCGTAAACGCTTTACATTTAGTTAAATAGTCAAATAGATAAACGCGCTTTCGGAAGAAGCGATCTATAGGTAACGTTTTAAAAGAAACACCCCGTATATATACTCGTGTTCAAACGATCAGCCGGGGAATCGCTTGGAATAGATTCTGTCCACATGATGGCGACTGCAAACATCAAATGAGGCCCCGATATCGTTTACCTTTGAGGGAGCCGCGCACCGCGAGCATCGCCAACGGCGACGGGACACGTTCCCGGTAAACTTTACGTCGTCTACCATCATCGTCGAGCCAATGTTTATGGACCACGTCGCCGTCGCTATTACGACACTTTAAGCCTCGTTCACCGGCGTGTCCCCTCGGGCGCGATTCCGTAGCGGCGCAACATGCTCCCCATTCATTAATGCATCGATGATCCCCGATCTCTCGCTTTTACGACGCTAAGAAGAGGCGATACACGTTCTGAAAGGCGAGACGAAAAATCTCGTCTAACCGCTAGGTAAATTGGCCATCCGATCAGCCGTCTCTATACGCCCGCCTGTCCGCTTACGATCTTATTAATATTGATGGACCATCCGCGCCGGCGCTAATGCGCCGGGGGAGACCGCGTGACTTCGTCGTGTCCCCCTTCTCATCGTCGAGGAGGCACCTCGCGTGTCGCGCGATTAACTTCATGATTATTCAGTACTTTATGATTATCCCGCTCGGGGTTTTTCTGCCTCGGAAGCAACTCTCCTGGAAATATGTTTGATCAACAATTCGGTCAAAATTTCATGATTATTTAATTTTAATTAACGGACTGATTTACCCTCTGGTGTGCGCGTCCAATTATAACAATTAATAGCTAATTTTTTAATCAACAGAAAAAAGATCTTTTTTGCAGTTTTCTTAATATCCTTTTTATCAAACAAAAAATTAGTATTTTTACGCATAATAATAATATGATTCGAAAATATGCGAAAATATGCGAACAAGAGAAAAACGATCAAAAATATTGACTTAAACGCATGATTAATGGCGTGCAATTGAACAGAGGTGCTAACATGACGTGATCTAAAATTCCACCCCGAGATACAGTTCCTCGAGCGTGTGACATATCCCGGCTCATCACTATTCATTGCCTTATTATCAACCTGGCATATGTAATCCTTTTGGAACGCGTTTACACGTAAGGAGTTGCTCGCGTATAAAATTCCGCAACGCGATTAGCAATCGGGGGAAAAAACGACGATGACGCTACGCTGATGGAACATTTCAGTACCGTATCGATTTGTCTTTTTCGAGAGACCAGCTATTCGTTATCGATCGAACGTATCTCTATATTCGGCGTCCGATTACTATCCTGTTAATATTGATAGCCAGCTTGCGTCGGCGCTAATGCACCGGAGGATTCTGCCTCTCCGTTGCACATATTGAAGATGATGTCTATCGTCATCGGTGCTCAACCGCGTAATTTCATGCAAACGCTGTATAATCCCTTCTATCTCATGATTATTCATCGCTTTATCGTTAAACATAATTCGATTATTAATCTTGATACGGCTTTCTGATTATAAGCGAAATCCATTAACGCGATTAATAATTGGTTTGAGATTTACCCCACCGTAAAAAAATAACCGAAAAAAGATAATAGAATTAAGCCGTTATACTCATATATTAAAAGATTCAAATGTTTTTATCAATTTTGTTATAAGTGAAATATTGTTGCAATCTGACAATTGCTATAACAGAAAGACACATTGATAATTTATGCATAAAAAATATTCCACGTTGCTGTAATTTAAAATATTGTATGTATACGATATATCAGCAGAGAGATATTTATTAATATTTTTTTAATCTCTTTTAATAAAATTGGAGAGAAATATCTTTTTCTTTGAAGATAAACGTAAAGTCGTTATGTAGAGAAATTCGATTAATTATTGTACGACGAAATGAGATTAACTTGGTAGACGCTTGCGTGAAAGAAGCGAAATTTTTGCTTCCGCAGCAAATATACCTGAGACAGCAAATATTCTCTTACCACGCTGTGGGAAATTTTTCCAACGGGTTTCACGGAGATACCCCGGACGAGAGAAGAAAAACGAAGACTCGCGCGCTAAGCTTGGCGATAAGAAACCATGAGGTCCTTAACAGTTTCGAGAACAAAAGAGGAGTTCTAATCTTTTTTCCGATGTACGCAGTTGTGTGCGCGTGCGAGGTGCATCGCATGCACACCAAGATGAAATGACGCGAATAGAAAGAATACTAATAATAATTGTGACGAAAAAAAGGGATGAAAGACGCAGGCACTACAGCTTCAAAAGGCCGTCAGAGGTAATTAAAGCTCGAGGCGCGATCTTTCTCTCTCTCTCTCTCTCTCTCTCTTTCTTCTCTCCTTCTCTTTCTCTCTCCTTTCCATCTTTCATTCCCTCTCGCGCGCACACTATCGCGCGAAGAAAGAGAGAAACACCTTCTAACTCCTTCCACCGCGCGGCTGCAACGCTCTCAATAATAAATACCCCACGTCAAAAACCGACCCCACTTCTCATTAGTCTACGCGGCACGGCATGCTTCCATCGACCGTGCCCCATCGACGGACGGGAGATTAAATAGATTTTCTTGGAATCTCCGGCGTAGTAAATTTGCCCAAGTGCAGCTTGCGCAGTTCGCAGCCTGCAGGAAATGATACGCTCCGCGTAGAGAAGTTTTCTCGAAATGATGATATTTTTTTTTCTCACTCAATTTCTCTCTCTCTCTCTCTTTTTTTTTTCCAACGAATATATGATGTACATTTTCTCCATGTCGTCGAAATATCATGATTAATACGATTAAACAGAACGATTCAAGAGAAAGTTTGAGAATAATAGAACTCTATTTTATATAGAAAAATCGATAAATACTTGAACAATAATTTATTTTATAAAGTTCATTAATATAATTGCGAGCATGTATTTTTTATTGTCAAAGTTCGAAATAAATGATCTCGAATACACAATAACAGCTTCAGTATATACTATTACATGGGTTTTTAATATGTGGGAGAAACGAGTAATTATAGGAAAAAAGTAATTATGGCTAAAATTATTGCAGAACGGTGTGATTTAATAACAAAGAGAAATAAGAATAATATATATGTTTCAAAACTATAAATCCTTTCTTGTGTATGAAAAAGTATGCAATTTTTTAATAAGATAATTATCTTTAATAAGATAATTGTTTTATATATGGAAGCTTCCTCATATTTCTTAAATAACGCCTTATCTTAATTTCCTCACAACATCCGTAATTAATTTTCCAAACTTGCACATTATCCCGAATACACTGCCGCTGAATTTTCTCTTGAAAACATTAATCTCGTTTTTAGTACTAATTACACATTTTCATGTTTCTATATACGCTATTGGTGTACTTTTAATCGGCACATCAAAGTCCATCCTTTGAAGTTGCAAACGTCGTTAACAAACATTATCCAAAAACAATTTGCGGATTCCGATTGCAAAGAGATGAAGCGTATTCTGTATACGAATCTTCCGTATTACAGCGTTTTCACATTTTGCAAACTTTTCAGTTCGAAACATCTGTTGTGTTTAAGTAAAAATATATAACTAAAAAATATTGGCGCGACTTATATATTTTTTTGCCAAGAAAGCACGGCTATAAAAAAAGCAGTTATTCTCAGTCATAATAAAATAAGGATGTAATCTTTTAAAAGACAACGCTATAGAAGAAGATAAAAGCAGAAGACATTGTCCATTACGAAGTAGACAATATACGAATATCTTTTATTCCCTGTGGACCACTGTGCTGTGTATCGTTGGACATACGCTAGAAACTGAAAGAACATTTACAAATTGACCATGTTCACGTTGCTAAACACATATCCACGAATATTATATCTTGCCTCTTGTCTTGGACGAGAAATAGAAAGCATGGACTATTTGGTTGTCGACTATCGGAAAATTGCTTGGAAATAATCGACCACACACTCGTTCATGTTGATAAAAATTATGATGATGTATTTATCAAGAACGTGTCGACAGTAATTGTAGGTACGTACTACACTTAAGAGATATAAACAAACTCGCGAAGGGTGCTTACGCCGGAACATCGAAAATGTCCCATTTACTTTTTTCGCCGCAGCCATAGTTTTTAATGAGCGTCACTGTGCTTCGCAGTCCGCTTCCGAACCTTTTTCTACCTTTTAGCTTGTTATCTTGTTTAGTGCAACGCAAGCAGTTAAAGAGAGACGTATTACTTTTAATAGGTGTCAGAAGTTGAAAGCATATTCGAGATGCCGACGACACAAATCACTTTGGCATGGATATAAAAAACTATATTCGCGGAATTAATTGAAAATGTCGACGTGTATTACGTTTCTCGATTGGAATAAAAATAAAATACATTATTACGGACAAAAAGTATATGAGCGACGCGTCGATCATATCGTTCTATTTGTACAATTTCTCTTCCATATAAAATGATTAAAATCTTCGAAACAACACTCGCGTAAAAGATACGGTTAATCAGAGCGGGGTCCCATTTAACATTCAAAGAAACGACATATCGGTATTCGGCATCAGTTTTGAAATGGCTCTTAATCACGGCTCTCGGCAGAGTATAATGACCCGCGGCAACTGACACGTCACCCTCTTTTTCCACAGATTTTAACAACGCGGAGTGTTCTATGATTTACATTTTAAAATGACACTTAATCGCGGAAGTTCATGCAGTAAACGCGAGTACCACCAACGCGAATAACTCTTTTTCTAGTTGGTTATCGATTGCCGCAACAAGGTATACAAAATTTTATTTAATTTACTATAATATTACACAAAGTGCCATTCTCTATCCTATTATTAACTGTAAACATAAAAATTTTCAAACATCTAAATATATAAAGTTTTAAAACTCTATATACGAGTTTAGAAATCCGATCTGCAGAAAATTCAACGATTCAATAATACGATATCATCTTATATAATCGTGTGATAAATATTTTATTTATCGTTTTATTTACCCAAGCATGCTCAAATCATAAAATCGTAAGATCTATATAATTGAAAAGCGACTTTGGAATAACTTTTGCAAAAGTGATGATTCTCGAAATGCTCGTGAGCAGATGACAGATTTAGCTTCTTGATCCATCGTTATCCCTTCCGATGCGGACTCCGTCGGCTTTCGTCCCTGCGTGAGTTCGAGCAGGAGAATTTCGTGCGGAAATCCGATAATTGTCGGGGGATAAGTGCGCAAATGGGGTGCGTGAGGAGACGGATGCGTGCGTGCGGATCGAGCGGACACGCAAGCGACTGACTCTTGCTCGCGTTGATTCCCGGACGATGCCGGTTCCGCCTAAATCACGCACTGTTTCCAGGTAGTCGCGCGACAGCGGGGGCGGGGTGAAGGACGGGGAAAAAAAAATAAAGGAAGCAACGCGATATTGCCGTCACTATGATGTCGGTTGTAATGTTGCACGCACAGGAAGCCGGGGACATTAACGAAACTCGTCCGGATAATTCACCGACGTCACGACACGCGCGTGCGTGCCCGACGCTTCGCGGTGTATATAATTGCAATTGTAAGTGTAACCTGTGCGAGAGCGATAGCCCCAGTCGTCGGTACGAGATACGCCTACGCGCCGGATCAACAACGACTGCGATATGTCCCGCGAACGCGATATTGCGTAATAACTCGCATCGCGATAACGGTGCGCATTAACGTTACGCTTTTATTGCGTATCGAGGCCGACAGATATAATAATAGATAAAGATCGACGCGGATTTCCGCGAGAACGGTATGGCAGGACACTTCGCGATAAAAAATTGCAATGACGGTCAAAAATAAAGTGGCTCTAACGATTTATCTGAAATATCCTTATATTTTGATTAGATTCTTGATGGAAGATAAAATTTGGAATATTATTTATAAGGAGTAGTAAATAGTAGAAAGTAGAGAGTAATAATATCGCGTGAATAAAAAATAATTAAAAGGCTTATATAGTTTTATTTATAATTTTCGCAAAATTAATTTATGCATCTCTCGTATCGTTTCATATAAAAGTAAATTTTCTAGGAATGCGAAATAGAAAATTTATACAATAAAAAATATAAGGAAAATACGAGAGAATGTCTTTCCAATATCCGGACGAAAAATTTGTGTCCCTGTTTAAAGAAACCGAATTGAGTTACCTTCAAGCAACACGCGTTTTTGATCAAACGAATATTTTCTGTGGATAAAAGGCCGATGGAAGCGGAATAGTAGAACCATAATCGGTAATAGATAGAGGACGACCTAAAAATATCGGCCCATCGACGAGCGAAATTCCAATAGCGTCATTCAAGAGAAGTGCATGAAAATATTCGCGTCGGCACAGCCACCGTCACGACATGCATGCGCCAACGCAATAAATTCGTTTTATGCGACGCTTCGACAGGCAAAAAACGAACACGGGCATAAGTTATGAACACTTCAAAATCGCGTACGAGAAAGAAGATCGCGGTTCGCTTGGCTCACCAAATTTTTTCGCCAACCTCTCTCCGTCTTCCAAAACCATAACAGAGCAAAAGCGAACATTTGCGAAGTTGATGTAAAAAGTTATATAGAGCGCGCCGTGAAAAAAGTATTTAAAAAATAATTAAAAAGTATGAGGGAAAATTTAAAATTTATTCAGATTGGACACAGAGAGGATGAGAGAGAGAGAGAGAGAGAGAGGAAGATGTTGTTAGTAACGAGCACAAAGATTAAAGATTTAATAAATTTTGAATAAATGAAGAAGGTCTTTTTTTGCGAAAATAGTTGATGAAATTGAATTTAAATATTCCAAATCATCATCATCCGAATTATATCTCTACGTCATTTTTAGATCGCTCTAAAGTATATTTACGATAAAGTATGTTTACGAGTATATTTAAAAATACGAAAGATCAAAAAATGGGGCTAATTTTACGTTTCAATATGAATCGCGATAAATAAAGCCTCGCACAAGCGACTCATTCTCTAAATGGCATCTGAATTTAGAAACTTTATAACCGCATCTAGCATCCTTGAGATGCATTTCGATCGTGACGTCGTCGGAGATGCATATTTACGAGATACACTTCCGCCGTAAACTGCGCATGCAGCTATTACGATTTGAAGAAGCCGTCGCGATAAAGTTTCATCGAGCCGCTGCATCTCCTTGACTCTTTTACATTGTGCACATCCCTTTTCCACCGTCGTGCACCCGTTCCTGTCTCGAGAAAGTGCCAGCTGCATAATTTTGCTGCTACCCCGGAGCAACGCGATAGACGTGTAAGAGCGGACAGATGTCCTATCTCGTGCTCGGTCACGTCGTCCGGTTGTCATTCGTTTGCACAAATGGGACTCACTATTTTCATTTTCTGTTCCGTCAACGTTCCTTAATTTTGACGTATCTTACGTTCCGTCTAACTTCGTATTCTCCTAAATATTTTGCCAACAATTCCGCAATGTGTTCTATCAACATATCTCGAATATCGATCTTTTTTTGGATATTTATCATTTTTCTATTATATATAAAATAAGAGAATTATTATATTTTTTTATATAAGGAAACACGCGTTATTATACAAATTTGCACAAATTATTACGAATTATATATTGTCTGTAATTTTACGATAACACAAGGTAATGTTAAATGTATATATCTTTTCCGTGCGGCTAGAGAGTCTCGAACATTATCCAAGACCATTACAGGTCAATACTACCTGTAATGGCTCGTCGCTTAACACTCGACCCTCATGGGCACGCAGCAGAAAGCACGCAGACACGCAACAGCAAGAAGAAATAGAAGAAGCAGGAAATTATGCCGGAAAGGCACGTAAAGTAGTATCTTGCCGTATCTTACAATGATAAAACGTCACCTAATCTTCGAAACCTTTTTCTAGCAAGTGAGATAATAAACAGTAATAGCTGCCTATCTCGCGCACGCACGTACAATGTTTTAGATGATATATGTGTGCATACGATGCACAATTATTCATATATTTGTGTAGTGACGCCCGAATGAAATACATTTAATTCGACGATTTACATATGACGATTAGATGATTAATAGCTCATGAAAATGGTAATTATTCTCATGAATCAACAATCTAATGCAAATTATAATTCATTAATAATACGACATAAATTGAAAATGATGGATATTATACATATATTTAATATTACGGATATTGTAATCAAGTTTGACGCAAATCAGTTAATTTTACCGATTTGAACGTTACCGAGACATGTGAAATATTTTGATAATAGAAAGTATTTTATTAAATTTCTTCCTTAATAATAAATCTAGTTCCTATCCATGTATATGTAAAAAGATATTTCTTCAGTGTATTTCTGAATAAATAATATTCTTAATTTATATTTACCATTAGAAATATGCTTAATTGTATATCTCTTCTGAAAAATATCTTTGATTTTTCATATTTTGAACTCGCTCTTATCCATACAGTCGTTGCTAACTTTGATATGTTATCAAGCTTGTATACGGACGTTTATCTCACTCTGTAAACATAATATATAGGCAGTTAACTATCGAAAACGCAAGATCTTGTTGCTACGCCATTGTGAGAACTGGCGGCAACATAACGCGCAGTTGAAATGGGTCCCTGGTTGCCATGAAATGAGGAAGAATCGACCCCCGGATAGAGGGAAAGGAAGGTTTTTCACCCAGGGTGCAGTAAGCTATCCGTTGGTAAGGAGGTAAGGGCTCGCCTTAGGGAATACTTTCGAAGTGTCTGTTTCTGGAAGGAGAATACGGCCGCGCGCCGGTCTAGCGGGTGGAAACAAGGGTTGCCAGCCAGTGGAAAGTTGTGAAACACTTTTATTGTCTTGATAGCGGTAATTGAACTTTGCTATATGCTCGAATAGTGTTCTCAAAAATTTGCGAAGCTGTAGCAGCGCAATTTTGAGATAGCGATCGCGAGATAAGAAATCAAAATAGCAAGTAAACTACAAAATTCGCAAAATTCGCAAACGAGATAAAAAGAAATCAGCTGTTAGCGGACGAATAACGTATGTAATGATATTATGTAAGAACGATCCGAAGAATATTATTGATATCTGCGCGAAGAGCATGCACATCGACAAGTAGTACAGTAGTCGAGGTCAGCGCATGGGTATACCGAAAAGTGGTGGAAGGTGGCTAAAGGCATAAAACGTATATGTTAGGCCACGGGACGTGCGCAGAATGTGTCGCGCCTGCCACAAAATGCTTTGTCACGCTACTATGTGTTGCGAGACTGCTGCTGCACATCCACATGCTTATACAGGTTTAGCGGACAACGATACACGCCATTTACGCTTGCCTTAAGAGAAAACACGCGGTTATATGTGTCTATACAATGTGAGATGTATCGAAAGTTATATATATATATATATCTTTTTCTATTTCCTTTTCTTTTTTTTTTTTTTGCGAGAAAATAATTGAATTACTGTCACTTGTAATATTTCAATTTTTAACATTAGATATTTTACTAATCAGGCTCGGAATGAAATTTTTGTTAAAATATACTCGATTTGTAACTCTGTTTTTTTTTTATTATATATTTATATATAATTTAATTTTCAATGTTAAATAACTCGTTAATTAATTCTGCCGTAAAATTCGCGCCGAAGAAACATCATCTTCTAGTCCATCGGAGAGCCTGTAATTATAGGAGAGAAAGCGCACAACTTCCGATATACCCCGTATAATATGTACCATCTAGTCTCTGCTATATGTTCGCGTCACGTATACCTACGTACATAAGCGTACCTGGCTATCTACTCACCATGGGTAACGCGCCACTTCGCGTGATCCCGTGGGACCGTGCCACCCGCCCGCACACGTCCCGCACCCTCTGTACACGGTACACACCACTCTACACACCGCCGTCGGATAAACCGCTTATTTTATTCATAAACCCACAACGTGGAATCAATATTGCACCGTCGCCCCTGCACGCTCGAGAAGAGAGAGAGACGTCGTCAACGACGGCAACACGTTCGCCGCCTCGACGGGGATCAGGGAATGCGGACGTTTAACTCAACCCTCTCTCGCTTTCCGTCACCCTCCTACGCCTGCCGCGAACCCTTCGTCGATTCGCAGGTCCGTGTTGGCTTCTCTGTGTGTCTACGCACATGTATATCTCTCTTTCTCCTTCCCTTCCTCCTCTCTGTCGGAACGTGTCTAACGCGGTGGAATGTAGAGTGAAATTAGTCCTTAGCCCCCGTCTGATCCCGTGGAACGCAATGTCCATTCTATGACGGGACATATCCATGTCCAGAGAATGGGGGGGAGGGAGAAGGAGGAGGAGGAGGAGGAGGAAGGAACCCCGACGTATTTCGCGCTGCTGAAGCGCAGGCTTTGTCCGGACGATATAAACGTCAACAACTACTGTCAGACAATCGCGACATTCCAAACGGGATATAAAGTAACGCGTCGGATGCTTTTTCCGACCTGCCAGGCTGACTGATTGATACGTGCGAGGACGCTACAAGTTTTCTCTCTCACAAATTCATTAACGTATGAAATCTGCAACACGATGGCAATGATTCGGTCGCGATAAATAACGAGATAATTATCAATAATGTAAACTTTTTTCTCTCTTACTTATGGATAAGATAATATATAATTAAAGTTACAATTATTGGCTCTAAAAAAAAATGTACGTACTATACATTAAAAATTATCTGGAAAAATTTTTATCTTAAAAATCTTATTTTGAAAATTGATGCACGCTGTAAAAATTCGCTGTTTTATATTCTCAAGCTATTCGTATGTCTCGTCGGCATCGGTATCGTTCGATACGGCAATACAAAATGCTATAAAAACGAGGACAAAGCGAGGAATGGCGCGTGTGCCCGAATATCCCCCAAAGTTAATGTAACGTCGCTGAATGAGGGTTAATGAGACTCGCACCGAGCCGGTCTGCTAAAGCTCAAACGCCATGTCGGACCGAAAACTGAAATTGTCCTATACTTGAACCGGCGCTTTCTATGCTTCCAGGTAATAAAGGGTAACACGAACACGTATTTGGAGTCCAAGCACGAGCTGCAACCGCCTCTGTGGGCGAGTAAGATCCGTTTTCTGCCCTACAGCTATCACAGGCGGACGGTTTGCATGCGGGTCGAGCTCTACGGGTGTTACTGGAGCGGTAAGCTGTTTGCACTCGCCAATTTTCGTGAAACTTGCCCCGGACCGGTACATCCGACGGACTGTCCATTAACCCTGATACCGACTGCGGCGAGAGCAAATTTGCTTTTCAAAATCTTGCTCGTATAATTCCGTTTTCACCCGGGAATCGAATTAGCTACGGGCGTCGAATAGATGTTTCCAATGCCGGAAATGCGATAAATCATTAGCGCGCATGTTAGACCATCGTTCAAATTCGTATTCGTACGAGCAGTTTGTTTTACTAGTTTACTTTAAACAAATATATGAGATATGGAGTTAGAAATAATCTAAAGTCTAAAGTATGAGTTTGAAATGTGAGTAAAACTCAATTCTCGATTTCTTACATATTCGCAATGCTTCGTGCTAACAAGATGCAAAAAGTATAACTTGAATACATTTTTACATTCAGCAAATGATTAATTTTATAATTTTCAATTATTTGCTTAAAAAAACAGCAATTTTAATTTATATTTACACATTTTAATCAAACGTTAAACAATGTATTCAAAAATTCTACTCAACACACACACATTATATATAAATTAAGATTTGCGTCTAACTTCGTCTGAAACAAATCGAAGATAGTATATCGCCATCGATAAAAGAGTCAACATCGTATCTTAACTTTTTCCTTCCACAGACGGCGTGGTGTCCTACTCGATGCCCCAGGGCGATAAAAGGGGTAACGGATGGGAATTCTTCGACGCGACCTACGACGGACACTGGGACGGCGAGTTGCGCCGTGGTCTGGGTCAATTGACAGATGGCAGAACAGGACCTGATAATTTCAAATTGTACTACGATAACGATCGCGCCCAGGGCTGGGTAGGCTGGAGAAACGATAGCCGTAACCAGCCGGTCGAGATCAAGTTTGAGTTCGACAAAGTCAGAGAATTTTCCGCCGTCCATATCTATTGCAATAACGAATTCACCAGAAGTGTCCAGGTTCGTATAGCTAGATGATAGATTTAAATATATTAACTCGCAACGAAGATAATTATCTTCATTTTCTTCTATATAGAAATATGATTAAAATAACAAAAATAGATATAATTAATATAGATATATAAATAAATAGATAGATATAATTAATATCGAAAAAAAATCTGGCAACAAGTTTTGTAACTCGTTACATTCATAAGGATATTTTTAACGGTAATGCGTTACTATATATACGATTACGTAGAAGTATATAACGTAATACGTAATGCGTAAATATTTTCTATTAAAAAATTATCGAATGCACGCGATATATTCACATTCGAAAGCGGAGATACATAAGAAAAAAATACGCGCGGAGATTTCGTTCTCCTCCCTAAACAAAATATATTCTATTTCAAACACACGTCTAATCGGTTGGATCGTTCGTCGTGATTCCGCCGCACGGATAACGATCCGGGAGAACCTAAAGAATCCAGGTGATCGGAACGGAGCACGCGCCGCTTCTATATCGAATTACTTTCCCCAGCCGAGATTCCTTCGTGAACTCGTTGACGCCGAGGAATCGTTTACCTTCGCTTTAGCGACATTATTCCTTAGTCCCCGTGAGGAATGCGCAAGCAGCGTCGATCAACACGCTCGCCATCCACGGGTTCTTCGTGATCCTCTCCACCTTTTACCATCACCATCCGCCTAAGTCGCGCAGCAGCATCTGGTCGGCAAGATGCACCCTCAACCCGCTTTCTCTTCCCCCTTCTCACCGCCACCCTTGATTGAATATTCCACTCGACGCTTTATCAGGCAGACGCCCATTGAATATCAATACACCGTGGAACAGCAATTCCGGCCGTATGATTTCTGCCACGGTCTCTGTGCATTGAGTCGGCTATTAGCCGCGTTATTTCACGAGGAATCTTGCGAATCCCAATGGGGAATTCATATACACATGTTATTGCAACATGCGTTATTTAGTTGGAATTTAAGCACGGAAAATTTTGATATATTTGCGGGGACGATTTTGATATAATAGCAATATATAATAATAACTGTAATAAATCGCGCTATTAAACGCGCAAGACACGTAATAAGTTATTGACCGATTGTAAATATCAACGTCGTGATTCTCGCGCTGGATGCGGAATTTCTCCCGCGAATCTTACACTCTTCATAATCCAGACGTTTCATACCCCTGTTTCGTAATTTCAACTTTTATTCGCGAAACTTAAGGGCAAGTCGGGAAATTTGAGCAGAGATACTTGACGGAAGAAAAACAATTCCCGGATGCTTCTTGAGAGGCAGATAGAAAACTTTTCGCATCACTCGCCATATCCATGATTCAGCGCGTTGTAGTCGCGGAAATGAGTTCGCGGGGGCGGCTTATAAAGAGAGATTTCTCCTGCTTACCCCGAGTTTTGATTCGATCCATTGTGTAATTTCCGTTTGGCCGCAAATCGCAACCTCGCCGAGTCGTCCTACGTAGATTCGATGACTCGATAGTATTACGATAGTCGGCAATTTGCATACAGAGTCGTGTACTTTTATTCTATCAAAGCTATAATGCACTTTTCTCATTAAAATTTGCGTCTTGATACCATGATTATAACAAAAGATAAGGGGGCAATAATCGCGAGAATACCCGAGAATAGAAGTAATGTCCATTATTAGGCGAAATATTACTGGTCGAAGCATAAACGAGAAGAAAAGGGAAGAAAATTGGCAGCACGTATGTAGCATACAAACATTCATATCGTTCGTAATTATGTATTACATTGGCTAGTAACGTCATACTGAAAATATGGAAACGTGAGATCTCCAACGACACAGTCCATATGATGTATACCATATATTACACGTTTCATCGTATCCGAGACAAATCCGCTTTAAACACACGTGCGTATTCTGTCATATGCTACAGTTCGTTTAAAGGTTGGACGGTGCGTGCGGTGAAATATGTACAGGAGATTATTGAACGTTGCCAGAAACGGAAGCACCCGAATTTTGATCCGAGTAAAATTGCCCCGAATAATTCTTTCGCGCTGAAATCGCAGGGGACAGAAGAGATTATGTCGTAATGCCATATTTTACGTATACATCTAACTATTACTAATTTTTATAATCGCCAAAAATATTTATTACTAATATATTTTATTTAAAAAATATAGTTATTAATAATTGTAAAAATATTATGAATTTTCGTAGAGAAGAAGTAAATTCTTTGCTATTTCGGTATAGTTTCTTTTTAATTCGACAAATCACTACGTGTTACGAGCAACTAACTTTTTAATCATTAAATTAATTGAATACAAAAAATAACGATCAATATTTTTCGAGTAAAATCTCGCGAGTGGATATTATGTAATATCAATTGTGCATATGGAAACTGTTAACGAAGCCACTGATCCAGCAATCTAAACGGACTTTGTAGTATTTCGAGTGCGTCGTGAACGGATCCTTCAAATAGGAACGTGCTCCAGATAGTTTTGTGTTACTGGAAACGCGGTGAAACCGCTTGATGTTTTTCGGGAGACCCATCGATATCCGGTTGTAACAGCGGAATTCGCAGAACGATTCGATTGCCGCGAAAATCGAAAATTTTTGGCGCCGGTCAAAAATCCACGAGCGCGTACTCATGCGTGCGTGGGTGCATGCGTGCGCGTACGCTAGCAATCCGAACAGTGAATATCTCGCACAAAGCGCAAATACAGCCACGAACGCGGGCGATCGCGGTATAAACGCATAGGATAGGGTACGTATACTCTTTGATACTGGGTTCAGTGATCACCCTCCCCAAACATGCTCCTCCCCCCGTAGTGTTCGTATTACAATTCAACTTCATCCCAGATTCCCGTCGAATCTATATAAACTTTAATAGCCTGTTAAACGTAAATTAGAATGTAGCCACGCGAGATGAAATTCACTGCGAATACCGCGAGCGATATTCCTTATCGCGCGGGGCAAATAACGTAAAAACGTGTACGCATACGAGATGGACTATAAATGGATTATAACGCTTTATAATTCGAGCTATGCGGTAGACTGATATTATAACGATACTATAACGAATAGCGTTTACACATATATCGCGAAATATTATATAAACTCGTACGGCGCGTATCGCGTAAGAGACCGGCAAGTATTCGCGCGATAAAACCGTATAAAATGTAAGAATACAAATATATTACATGGGGATATTGAAAGTCGAAACACTCCACCAATAGATTCCTCGCGAAATATATTATGGAAATGCGTGATATAAGATGATGCGCGCTCATAAATCAATATCTCAGTCAGCTGAGAGATCGAGAGAGCTCGTTTGCAGAAATACTAAAAGCTCCCGCCGCGTATTGATACATCGAAGAATTATTGAGAATTACGGAATTTATGAGAGCGATGCTCCGCATCCTCCGTACGAAAGAAAATAAACGAATGATAAAAACGAGCACCTCATCGCGAGCGTACGTACTAATGGGTTTTCGATAACCAATTCGGATAATCGGGATGCGCGATGAAAAACCGACGGAACCTTCGCTTAAACCCAATAATTACAAAGTCCCTTATACACACACACACACACACACACACATATATATACTACACTCACCATTGCATTGGCACACAAACTACGACGGCGGCCCGCCATAAATGCGCCCGGTCTTTGATGCAGCGGTCAGCGGTCCTGGAAACGACCGTGTTGCAACCTCTTCGTGGCCGGTGCCTACGACGTAGCGGCACCTAACACCCGATCAACGTCCTCCGAATTCCCTTTCACGTCGACTGGTTTTATATACAGGCCGCAAACGTTAAAATCCAGCGACGATGAGCGCGCACGATATTATAAACATATAAATCACCGAGCGCTTCTGTTATATGATCACCGTCGAATTTTATGCTTTCTTTTTCCCTCTCCTGTCCTCTCTGTGTTGGCGCATTCTTGATATTCAAATAATATTTTTGATCGCGAGCGATAATGGATCGTGGTACAAGCCGGCCATCAAAACAGCCTCCGCCGAGGCTGCAAATTCGCGCGGAATCGCACGCGCGGATCATTTTGGAGAAGGTAATTTTCCGGAGTGCGCGTCCTACGCGTCGTAATGTAATATAAGAGTAAAGGAGAGGGATGAATCTGCTTATTTGCGAAGAATGAATTTACCGGCGTTTCGTCGGTAGAGAGAACGGAGAGAGGAGCGGGAGGTTCGTTGCAGATGAATTCTCTCGAGTTGTCTGATATTCCGGCAAATACCTCTCTCTCATTCGGCGTAAGAGATGCCCGTCTCGTCAAAGTGCATAAATTTGCGTGATTGCGCGCCTAGGTTGGTATAACGTTCTTCCGCGCGTTCGGCGTGCCGATTTTATTTACGAATGCTCTTTCCTCTCTCAAAATCCGTTTCAATTTTCCGGACGGACGTTCCCTACGGTACGTGTTTGGCCGAACGAAGGCGCATTATCTATTCAGCGTAATGCATAAAACTTCATGGTCAACTAATGGAACGAAATGGAATGTATACGCGCTATCATAATTATTCTAGAGAATTCTCTCTAATATATATAAAGTATATAATTACCTCGTTTTTTTTTTAGAGCTGATGCATCCGCAATTTAATAACACTCTGCCAATAAATTATATTTAGTCGCGAGATTCTACATCTCCTAATTTCAGATATATTTATGTGTTTTTTCAGTAAAATGCCAATTCTTTAATATTCCTACATAAATGGTCAGAAAAAAGGTATCGGTTATGTAAATATACAGATATAAAGTATCTGTTTACATATTCAACGACATTGCAAATACTTTTTTGTTTTTTAAGACAACTAACATATACAACTGACGTATATTTCTTTTGAAACGCATTTTATAATTAAGTTTAGTGTTTCATATTGACATATATACACTCTGCGTTTTATTCTAAATATTATATTATAAATTGCGCGTATATAGGTATATATATATATACAATATAATAATTTACATATGCGTACATGTGGAATGTATATCTCATCTCTTTCCCAACGACTTTCGGCAGTAACGGAAAGCTCGTACACAAACGAGTTTTATGGCGATTCTATCCTTATACACCACCTACACGCGCCTGCTTCGCGCAAGGTGCATCGACATGTCGATATTGCTGTTACCGTCGAATCCCGCGTCTTCCCGCCGCACGGTATATATCGTTCCCGGCTGCCATTGCCGCGAGATAAACCTCTGGAAATTGGATTTACATGACGCGGATTAGGATAACCGAATCTGATAGGCCGACTCCCTGTCTACCGCATCGTTGGAAATGTATTCCGGAGGTTCTCCTACGACTGTACTATGGAACCTAGTAAAATACGAGATGAGAACGAGACGACATAGACACATCATGGTAGATTTTGGCGACACTTTATTATCCGACATGTCTGCGCTGAGATAAAAATTATAAATTATTGATCTTGGTTGTTGGACAAAAGTTTCACTGTCTTTCAATTAAATACGATTGTCGTTTTGGTCCAGAGCAAAGCTTTTTTATGGAACAGTCTTATTTTTTTCTGACGAATAATAAATTTTCCGCCATGAATATCAAATTTTCTACAGATTTTTACGCGCGATACATAAATCTAGTATAGAAGAAACTTACTTATCGAACTCGGTAACTCGGTAACTTTTAAAGAACCGTCACTTTACAAGCTCTTATTATATGCAACTCCGTCATATATTATATCTCTTGACAATCAACTTTACGCGATATGATATTTCACGCTCCAATTCCAACGAAATACGGCACATACAGAATCCCTCGACAAATTGCTCGGGTCCGCTAGCTATCGTGGACGGCATAAACCAAGATGAGAGGCATCCAAGAACATGCTTGCGGTAGTCACGGAGTCCGGTGCTCACTTAAGCCTCGCAGAAATTATTCAACATTAATCGAAACTTACGGAATTTCGGATTATCCGCCGCAACGTCATCATTGTCATCATTGTCGTTAGATATTCGGAATTTCGAATAGCCCGTGACTTACGAATATTCAACAGGCACTTTGCGCACGCGGCATCGTTTCGATACACGAAATTATGTAGGCAATCGCATTGCGCTTTCTCCCATACCGATATTTCCACGATGAAATTCGATCGTTCACGATACCTTCAACGATATATACTTTTGCAAGACTCGAAGAAAACATAATATTTTTCTATCGATTTTATAAAAAAAGGAACATGAATTTTCAGGCTCGATGAACGAGCAAGTATATATTGTATGGATGTTATCTCGATACACTTTTACTTAACAAAAAGATCCGCGCGACTTCGGATAATACCTCGGATAATAGTTGATTTATGGTTAGATCATATTACTCTCCATCGAACTTTAGGGACACATTAAACTTTTATAACATTTTCAAAAATATCACAGCTTTTCGCTTCTCGCGTGAAAAAGATCCACACTCTACTTTGTCGGTAAATCTTCTTTGAACGGTGAGATTTTCGAGTCGAATCTATTCATCAATGTCGAAGCACGCTGGTATCCATTTTACTTAATATTCACTAAAGCGTAATCAGTTTTATTTCATATCAGCTGGAACTATTCTCTTATAACCATAGCAAGAATAATTTTTTCCTTGCCGCCATTGCGATGCGATTAGTTCGCGATTTAATCGCACGAATTCCACGATCAATATCGGAATCGATTTCTCGGTCGCGCGATTTTTCCGCGCGATCTCCATCGGCCACGACTGCGCCGGGGGGGGGGGGGGGGGGGAGGGGGGAGGGGGGTAGCAAGGAAGGGCCTGCATTCCGTGACGACGAAATTCCTTTCCTGTCAGATCGTCGTCCATGAATTTACGACCACGAGAAAGTAGTCAGCCCTGAAAAATGATATCCGCGGTCAAAAATTTACGGGCGCGCGATGCGGTTGTTCAGAAGCTGAAAAAGTAGCTCGGGGAGGCGGAATAGGAATTTTGCTGTTGCGAGATATGTACTGTGTTTCCTCTTTCGTGCCGACGAGACACTCATGCGCGTAATACGTACGATAAATTTTCCTCGAGCGCTTATTCACTGCATAATCCGTACCATTACCGCTCTCGCGATTCAAGAGTTATTTATTGATAAATATTTTCTTCGAATAACACAACCTTTTTTTTTTTTTTTTTTTTCGCTTAGTCAATCATATATATTTACATAGTACTACGTGCTAATTTATGTTCAAGATATTTAAACTATTTTCTTGATTTTTGGATTACAGGTGTTTTCTCAAGTCGACATACTCTTCAGCATTGGCGGAAAATATTACACGGGAGAACCTATTACCTATACTTACATGGAGGACAAGATATTTGAGACTTCCCGAAATATCACAATCAAACTTCATCATCGGGTTGGAAAATTCGTTAAGCTGAGACTCCATTTCTCGGATCGATGGATCATGGTCAGCGAAGTAACCTTCGATTCTGGTAAGATAATTAACCGCAAGACGTATTTGTATTTCATAAAAATAGCTGATTTATATTTTTATAAACTCTTAATCAATATTAATAATATAAATCGCGCAAAAAAAAATAATTTTTTTCACTGAAATATTATTTATATATATATATATATATATAAAGGTGGAAAAAATTTTCATTCAGCTCATGGCCTTTAAAATGTGTCTTGGGGAAAAAATAATAACGTCTAATGAAAGTTTTAAAATGTAGGAAGCACAACTAAACGTATATCAGTCGTAGAAAATTGTGCGTCATCTTTTTACCCGGAGAAACGCCAAGTCGGAGAGAGAAACGTAATGTTTTCTCTTAAGAAATTTATGAAACTTTATTGTGCAGTCGACTCACGCGCGCGCAAGCGTTCGATACAAACGTACAGTTTAAATTCAATATTTCAAAATCTCAATAATCGTGATCGAGGTAACTAGGGCAACAGAAAATTTATTCGTTCGATGTTTTACGCGAAGGTGGAAGGTAGAACGACACGTAACTAAAAAGAGATGACGCGATACGTCATTTAATTTCACCGAATCCATCATCTCTCGTGACAGCATCCAGTAGGACGTACCTGGCCGAAATTCTGGAATACATTAAAACCCTCGAACGAGAAGATATATATTTCTACGCTGATCCGCGCGCCATAACGGACAAAAACAATGACTGGCATGGGGAAAAAAGAGACGCGGCACATCGCATCGCGGCGGTACTAGGGACGAAAATTTCTGCTCGTGACGCGAAATCGTTTCGCGATACAAGCCTCCACCGTAACTGGAGAGGACGAGATGGAGAATGTATCTCTTTTTGCGATTCTGCCATTTCATTCCAATTCGGCACAACCAGACCGCCGTAACCACCAAACCCTCCCTTCCTCCTCCGTCTTTGCTCCCTTGGAGCACCGATTGCCGCCTGTCAATCGTCGAAAAAATAAATCTCGAAGTTGATTTAAACTGATACGTGCAATAATTGACAATGGCTTATCGTATATCTGCCAGGCAGCTATTCCAGAAAGGACGATGGTCGGGATGGGAGACATGCAAATAATCTATACCACCTGTCTCCTTACGTGGCAACCCTCCGGTTTTGACATGGCGCGTACAAAAAAATCGACTGCAATTCGATTTAGTATTCACTCGATAGAGATCAACTTCCCTTTTCTTCACGATCGGTTTCCTGGGGAAGATACGCGACTGAACGTTAGACAGAGGAAACGCCCTTTTTATCAACGGAGATATAAATCGCGGAAAGTATGTCTCCATATTGAAAGCGACTTTCGCCTCGTTCCACCGTTCCCGCATTCCGTCTGATTTAACACGGATTCGATAAAAATCGCATCTTACGAGGAGTTTATCCGCGTTTACAGTACGCCGATGTCGAATAAAGGGGATTTATAATCAGGAGAGAGTTTAAGAAAGGACACGTCAGCGATATTATACATACTGTAAATATTGCGTCGCGTAAAATCCTTATCGTTAAATATCATATCTAAAATTTGCATATGTGATTCAGTTAGCTAATACAATTTCAAAATTATATTGCAATTGTCTATTTGCGCAATAGCGACATTATTACAGAATATCGCATAAAGATCTCTCACTTACAATGGAGTATATATATCGTCGTGTAAATTATATCTCGAGTCGTCATGCGTTATTGATCCGAAATTATAATTAAAATCGACATTTCTGGAACATCTCGCATAATAAATTACAGCATGAATAGTTCCAAGAATGTAGAATCAAGTTGTGATATTTTTATCTTTGAAGCACTTGGATACGCATGCTCTAATTGTATGCATTTTATATATCTATATCGATTGAGAGGGGTCAAAGAAACAAAACATACTCACACAATTAGATCAAGCGTGCAATTATACTACAAAACTGCACAGTCGCACTTCCTTATCTTTTCAAGCGTCACCCTGTTATATCGTAAGACGCTTTGCATGAAAACGTAGAGAAAGCTTCCACTCAGAGTAAACGAGTGGAACAAACGATCATGACTAAGCGAATTTATAATAATTATCCATTAATGCCAATCAAATAACGCATCTACTTATTTTGATAATATTTTATACTTTGATCAAAAATTCTTCTTAATAATAATTCTATACTTTGATCAAAAATTTCTTCTTAATAATAATTCTGAAAAGGATTGCAATTATTTTTATGAAAACCATTTATTTCATATATAAAATATATGTTCGTTAATTAAAAAGATCATTAATATTTTCTTTTCTAGTGTAAGAAACATGCGGAAAAGAACGAACAAATTTGTTGATCAATTTCTAATGCATCTTTAAATATTTTTGCATTATAAAGACGCACAAGTTATATTTTAATAAAACGATATAAATATGATGATAAGAATATTTTCGTAACACTGTTCGTGTCTGATTTATAAAGAGACGTATGGTAATTCTACGAGCTCAAAATGTCACGTATTATGATACATAGCGAACGTGCAGGAGAAACGCGACACAAAGCTGAAAGATCGCGATCATTCCTCATCCTTTAAAATCACCCTTCAATCTCCCCTGCCAAAAGAAGGATTTTCGCATAGAAACGCATAGAAAAGCAGGTGAGCAAGTCATCGAACGGTTATAGGCGATACAAAACTTTCGATAAGTTCGGTACATCGTCCGTGTTAAGGATAACTTTTAGTAGCTTTCGCATCGTCGAAAACCCCATTATAAAGATTCACACGATGAACCGCTCGCTGATGATATTGCTTTTTTTTCCGCTCTATTCACATGATAAAAAATTCTTTGTTAATCGTATTGCGCAATATTATATATATAATATAACCATTATATTGTATATAACAACGATGCGAGTTTTTATCTGAATCATTTAAAAAAAAAAATCTTGTATCATCCCTTTTATATATACTTTTACCATTTTATCGAGAAAAAAGATCTCATTTTAGAAAATGAGTTATGATTAATAAGAAATACAAATTGATACAATATTGAAAAAGAAGATAATTATTATCGTAATTATTATTACGTAAAGAAAATTTTCCTTACGTAGGTTTTCGAAACATTTTCGCATTAATTAGAAAAATCACATCCGTATTACACGCACATTTATATGTATAGATAATATGAATCTTCAATATGTATAAGTATACAATGAACCTTCAAAGAGATTATACTAATAATTCTATGCAGTATT
This sequence comes from Polyergus mexicanus, assembly GCF_030449975.1. NCBI lineage: Eukaryota > Metazoa > Arthropoda > Insecta > Hymenoptera > Formicidae > Polyergus > Polyergus mexicanus. The sequence goes on from NW_027223323.1 coordinate 732,844, forward strand.
TCGAGCGGAAGTAATGTTAACTGAAGCAGGAAGGAACAGATTTTCTGATTCGACTAAAATTCAGTAATTCTGAGGAAACCGTAATCTTCGCATTGTAATGAGAAATTACGCGACGAACTAATGGGAGATAAGAACATCCTCGCTCTTATTCAAGGTATTTACGTACAAAGGGTCGTTTGCCGAGAGGACTTAGCGACGTAGCGACGAGATCATAAAGCGAGTACAAAACTCTTTACTCGCTTCCTTCTGTTCTCCGCTCTTTTTCTACGTCAAAGGATATATGCAAAAACACAGGCTAGACGGCTCTTTCGCAGGCATATAAAATACATTGCGAATCGCAATAAGAACGATGAAGCTAACGTGCAGAAAACCGCTATTCAACAGCTATCAATGCAATCATTAAGATAATTTAATGGTGTCGGTTGATAACAATAAGATCTATTAGAAATTATTGCGTATAGTGTTGTTCGCCTACAATATAAATCGCAAACTTTTCGCGTGATTAAAAAGAAACTTATTCAGATTATATGAACATAATAATAAATAATGCAATGTGCGACGATTATATAGGTATAAGAATTTGTATGTGTGCGCGCGCGCGCGCATGTGATCAATATTTATACTTCAGATAAACTCGTGCGCGAACTATCGTTAAAAGCATTTGATGATAGCTACAAATCTTATATTTTTAAACGTAAAGTGATCGTTAAATCAAATCGTCATCCTCATCTTTTGCGCGATATTTCACGACGGAAGAACTCGTAAATATAATATTCTCGAGTTACGGTTATATAATTGAAGGCCGATAAATTATTGATAACGATCGGCGATGAAAAATGGCCGGGAATTGTTCAAAGTATCCTTCGATAACAATCCCGAAGAAGCATAGAAGAAACTCGTATACCTCCGGACAAGACGTACTCATAGAGAACTGTGAGCTCTATTACACACATGTAGATAATAATGTGCAACTAGATAGCTTCTATAAGGGAGCATCCTGCTCTTGTTCAAAATATTCGCGTATAAAAGGTTGTTTGTCAAGCGGATTTACCAACGAGATCATATCAATCGCGCGAGGAAACCTGAACCCTGTTCCTCGTGCATTACTGTATGCCATCGAAATACGCGTCTTTCAGGACGGATTCGCGTAGATGTGACGACAATGTCGCATAAAAAGATCCGTCGATTAAAGCAAGAAACGAAGAATAGAGATCTTCGCTGTACAAAGAAGACTCGTACAGTTACTAATGATGTACGTACAATTATCGAGAAAATTTTATAAACGTCAATTTTTACGTAATTATCTCTTGACGCTATCATAATTAAAGATGATAAGTTATTGATGACTGCATAATATTATAAAAGAAATTTCAGATATAATTCTGAAAGAAAGAAGAAACATTAATGTTTCGAAACTAAACTAAATTTTAAAATACGTTGCATCGATGCATCTTATAAAGTGACGACGAACACCGCGGATCCTGCATGTTCGATGTAGCGATCCATCGTGATTGCGCCTCGATCAATCTTCGTTCTAGCAATTTAGTCGCGTCCTAGCTTGGACAGCATCTTCGTACAACATCCCTTTTACCTTTCACCATCCCTAGAGCCAGACTTCCTTGACAGATAATTTCGTGTGGATCTTTTTCGCATACAACCGCGTGAAAATCGTGTGCGTCGAATCGCCCCCTTCATTTACGGAAAGGACACAGCTCCAAAAAGGGCCTGGCTTCGGAATGGACGGAAGTAACAGAAGACGAAGAAAAATGATACAGGCTAACGACACATCCCGCGAGTATGACCACTCTGTGACGGATGTTTGTAAATTACAACTCTCGTATCCGCGAGGGAGGAAATTGTATTCCTGGGTGGGATTTCGAGTTTCCTCGTGGGGACCTATGGCATGATAGCGAAGGGAGAGAGAAGGGTTCCGGTAGCATGTCGTTATGATATTTCAAACGAACGCCCGCAGCACAACTGCGAAATGACGTTATGAAGATGTAGACGTACAATACCGTAGTACTACATCTGCTTCTCTCATTTAAAAATCACAAAGCTTTCCCGTCATTCTATTCTGGTTTTATATTTTTCTTTAACGTTGGAAAATTTTACGACATAGCAATTGTATTACAAATGTATTTTTATAACGTAAGAAGTAATATAATAAAGTGAAAAGGTTTTTATTTTTATACGCATTTAAAAAGCGAGATTTCATGTGAATATTTTCGATAGATGCAGAAAATTCGGATTTATATAGAGATGTAAATTACAGTAAAAATTACTAATTACATCAATAAAAATTATGTCAACCTGCAATCTCCCCCCTCCCCCTCCCTCTCCCGTAATTATACAGTTCGTCAAAAGGAAAAAAAAAATCTCATTTCAACTTACAAATATTTTATCCTCCGAGCGTTTGACGAGTGACTCTCTTTATGAAAGAATCGACGAGGACTTTCAAATCGGATCCGCAATCCTCGAGACTTATAGATATCCGCCGGCTGACGCGCCCGGCACAAAAGAAACTCGTTAAAAGTTTATCGACCGTCGTTCGTATATTTTCTCGCAATTTACCGGCGAGCGATCGTCCGATTCCGCTCTGAGAAGGATGGATAATGGATGCATCTCCGGACGCAGTCGGAAGAGAGAAGATAATGGATGCACCTCTCGCGGCCTCTTCCTTTTCGCATAGGTCCAGCAAGGATTTCCCCAACCCCATCCCATCATCCGCCCCCAACGTCGACAGACATAATTGGACAAAGAAATACGAGGAGACTGGCCATGGATTTCCTCGTAAAATCAAAGTCACCGTCTCTTTCTCTCTCTCTCACATTCACACACACACACACACACACACATATATATATAAATGCTGCTTCCGCTTCTCCCATTCAAATCATTTGTTAAAAATGATTCACTGCCAGCGATCGCTCACGCTAGCAGTTTTTTAAATATTTCAAATATAGTATCCCTGCCTCTCTCTCTCTTTCTCTTCCTTACTTGATATATCACGAGTTCTTCCCCCAGGACTTGGCGCTTCGAGCGTTATCGGAGGAACTCCCTCAGACCAACTTAAAGCGCTCTCTCTTTCTCCTCCGGTAGTCGATTATTAATTGACAAAGGCGGGAGCGACGCGAAAAATGTACTTAAACTTGGCTCGTTAATATTATCCTTATGGACTACACCGCTCTCTGCGTAAAGGGTCGCGGCGCTCCTGGCGAAGTTAATTTATCCTTATCGGACGGGGATTATTACCGCGTAATTATTCGACGTTCTTGCGCGGCTTTATAGTAATCAAAGTATCGCGAAATAACCGATAACGACTTACCGGGTACCGAGCCAATCGTATACTAATTTTTAAACAGACCCTGTTCAAATTCGTTACGCTCGTGCAATCGCTCGGCTTATCGATCGCATTATTTGTTGGAGAACAGCATCCGAGTTGTTTGGAATCCTTTAATCCACGATATCGGTCTGCGGTGTTTCATCCAGATACTACGTTTTTATTTTATTATCTTTGTATGTTGCATCTGTAATGCTTACCTAGTTTTAAATTACAAACGTCATCTCTCGAATAGTATTTACGAATATCCCCATATTCTCAATATGTGTGCGCGGAATATGGAGCGATGCAGCGATATCGCGATAATATATCACAGGTCAAGGATTAACTCGTGCACGGGCTAGTTTCGAAAGTATTGACCTACTAACAATCATACATTATCCCGCCTGGACGCGCGATTATTTAGCGTGTAAACCATCGCATACGCCACGCAATCCACGAAAACAATGCTCTCTAAAACCATCACAACAGCGTTATCCGCGGGAATAAAACAAAGAGCACCGATTGCCGGTGACATCTGACGTGATCGGAACACCGATGGTGGTCTCGTTGGGCAATCGGGCTTATCCCCGCGTCGACGAGATCGCCGGCCCCGATTAGGATCCCGGGATCGGCAGCCGAGGTCACGAGTGGAACAAAGCTCGCGGCTGTGCGACTTCCATCCCGAAAATCAGCTTAAAAGACGGCGACTAAAATGCCGGCGGCGCGAGATCAAGAATGCGCATTAGTTGCATTTGACGTCGAGCGTCAGCTGCATCCGAGCCGCGCGTGTACATTTGCACATGCACCGTGTCGACGTCCACGTGTCTTGTCATCGTCGAATCCTCGTCCGGACTAAGTTGGGAGAAACGCGAAAGAAACGCGGGCGATGAACATGTGCAGTAGCACCGACAACGACGAGGACGACGACCAAGTTACTGGCCTTTTTTCTCTCTCCCTGTTTTTACTCTTATTTCATTGCCGGCTCTTCTTTAAAGAAACGAAGGAAAAGAAAGCACGACGTTTCATCGCGTATCCCCGGGCGATAATTTATACGTGCAAAATTCGCGCAAGTTTCGCAGCCCACCCATGTCACCCAACATCCTGATCCAATCATAAATCTGGTTAGGTTCCATCTCCAGGCTAAAGTATATGCAGTCGGAATGCGTCTCGCTTCCTCTCTCTTTCTCTTCTCTCTCGCTCTCTCTTTCTCTGTTATTGTTTTGATGGCGAAATAATCGCAGGGCGCAACGTGACGCTATAATTAAACGGGTAATCGCGCGGGTTCCAGCACGCTTTGGAAAATATTTATTCGAGACGCGCTTACCGGATAATTCGATGCTAATTTCATCTAACGGCTCCAATTGGACGTAAATTATATCGATCGCGGGGAGATTTGCTTCCCTCGTCGAGCTGTGAAAGCTACACATATTTCTTTTTTGATACTACATTTCTTTGCATTTTAAATTCAAAAAATAAATATAAATAAATATAAGAGCATCTTCAAATCTAAGATAATAGATTTCTCATATAAATGTAAAAAAAAAAAAACAAGGAAAATATTTTACATTTTCGAATCTCGTAAAAAAATACTCGTTCTATATTTGATGCAGATATTTCGAGATGTTGCCGAGTCTTTCATAATTATCAATAATCGATAAAATATAATATCGGTTATGTGTATGCGTGTGAAATAATGTTCTAATTATTTTTTTTTAAAGAATTATATAAGTTATCCTTTCTAAAAGAGAATGATTTGACAAATATGAGTACCACAGAATATTTTTACCTAAGCACTAAGTATCTTTTCGATTATAGCACGCATTTGAGAAATATTTCACCATACGATAACCATCGAGTAAATTTCGTTTGCATTAACGCGCGTACAAAAACTATAGTGATTATTTTTACATTCTTGTTTCTTACCGAAGCAACGATTTATCATCTATTTTACATTGCAAGTATAACCGATATCGCGCGTAGTCAATTCTATTGAGATGGCGCGGTAATCCTGATACCGAGGTACGGTGCTGCAACCTCCGCGCCAGGCAAAGTCCTTTCCCGATTCAATCCCGGGCGGCCACCCACCGATACAAAGAATGTTTAATATCAGATTTCATGTGCGGGATCGCGTCGAGAACGGGTGGCTCGTCCCGCCGATGCGAATGACGCTCGTCGAGCCACCCGATATCAAACGCGACGACAGCTTTGTTTCCGCCCGGCATAAACCCCGCCTGGGAATTTCGCGACGGAATGCCACACGCGGGATGGTTCTCCGCGGTTAGAGGTGCTCGGGCAACGAAACTCCGCCGGCGCGATTTCTCCTTTCGGATCTACTAGGCTGGTCCTCTCTCGCGCGTATTACGCTTGCCTCGACCGACTTTCGGAGAAATGCCCTCGCCGACGATTCACACACAAAGCGCACGTCGGAATTGCATCCGAAGAAATTTATATTCTTGCTCGCGCGCAGCGCTGAATATTCCAAAACGACTCTCGCGGAAAATTCAAGACGGGTGAGCGCGGCCGCTTCTCCGCGAAACCGACCCCCGAGATTTCTTCCCGCGAGAGAGATCTCCCCCTCGCCCTCACGCGAAAATAAGTACGCGTTTCGTCGCGTTTTTCTTAAATTAGAATCTCGCCGCGACGTGTTCGGAATGGATGTTCCTATAGGATAGTTCCTTTGTGAATTGTTGAAATTATATTTTAAAATAATGTTTAAGCGATGCTTTTTGATTGACAGTTTAGATAACTTGGAATTGATTTCTTTCTCTTGATAAAAATTCAATATAAAGTCATTATTGCTTTTATACAACTTTTACATTCTTCATATAATATGTTATATATCGTAATAATTAATTATTGAAATAAAGTTTTATTATTGTCTATTCAAAACTAATTAAAAAATAATTTTGATATAAAAATCATCAAAAATCAAGTTTATGGAGACCTAATTAATCGTTTTTATTTAGATTCTTTCTCAATCTTGAGTCTTAGCGACTATAGGAAAAATACATTTTAAACGAAAATTGTTTTAACAATACGATTCTCGTATCAAAATTCTTTTTAATTAGTTTTATCAATTGATAATAATAAAATTTTATTTCAATAATTAATTACTGTGAAATATAACATATTATATGGAAAATGCAAAAGTTATGGCAATAACGGCTTCATATTGAATTCTTATCAAAAGAAAGAAATCGATTTCAAGTTATCTAAACTGCCAATCAAATGTCGATAATTATGAGCTCCATTAGTCAATCGAGTAAACATCGTCCCCAAGAGCAAAATGTAATTTCTCTCCTCATATTCAGCATGTGTATCATCGTTTGAAATTATTCCCTGATTGCTAATGAATTGCTAATGAATTGTTAGTTGTTACCAATTAAAAATATGCCAGTTACTGCTGCATATACGAGACATTAAATCATTTGATAACTGAAACGGGGTGTAAGAGAATTCCTATACTGCCGATGGCACGGCCATGACACGATCGGATGTTTATTTGATTTACTAATATACAGAATGTTAATATAAAATATACCGTAGTAGAATTCGTGATTATACGATAGTACGTTTAAAATTAAATATTGTAATTAATTTCCTCTTACAACATATGTAGTTTGCAAGAGGATCATATATTATGCTAAAATTCTGCGAAATAGAAGAGCAGAGTTTTTAGAAAGATAATCCCAATCTTGCAGAAATTGCATCAAAATGAAGTTATTTTACTGCGCGTAAAACGACGAAATAGAGTTTTCGTAGCGCGCGTCTGCGAAAAAAATTCAAACAAGAACTTGCTGGAGAATTCCATACGCGAGTGTGCTACATAAAAAGGTTTCAGCGGCAAGCTAGGAAGCTGCGCCGTTGAATCCGTGCACGTTGCTCCCGTGTGCGTGATTCTTTTCCGTTTCAGTTTCTTCCTATATATGTTATTTCTTGTTCTGTCAGCCGGGCGCTAGTAAAGTACAATGACAGGAATGGGTGACACCGTATTCGCCGAAATAGGAACACGTCGATCATGACGAAAATAGAATTTAAAAATCGTCTAAGCGCGTCGAAAAGTAATAATTCAGAATACTATCATTTTTAAATGGAGAAACAGGCTAAATGTTATTTTTGTCACTTGCGCAAAGTCCAAAATATTAATTTTGCAAAATCGACATACGAATAATGGATACGAAACATTGTTATATGTTATGAGCACATGTGATATCAATGTATTCTTCGCATTAAAAGTAATCTTTATCGGTAATGCATTTCTCTCATCTCGTAATTATTTATAGCAAGATGAAACGTAATCCCTTTGCCGCTGTGACGAGAGAACGGAAAAGCGTATCGTATCGTTTTTCGTTAAAGCGCATTATTAAACACCACGAGAATGACGTGTATAATTACGCTCGGAAAGAACAAACAGCGGGAGTTTAATTACGCAATTTTTGTGCACAAAACAGCCCATCGACAAAAGCGTAATATAATATGTTTATACGATGAAAGCTCCGCCGGTCTCTTTCATGCGATATCGCGATGATAATAAATGGGGAACGTTATCTCTCGCGTTTATGAGAGAAGTGAACCAAACGACCCTCCCCGTAACGAATTTCTCTATATCCTCGCAGCATCCTTAGTAAAGTTATACGTCAAAGCGCATATAGGTTAATTATACGTTCCACATATGCGTCCCGCGCAGCGTACAAGTTTTGTAACCCTTAGTCCTCAAAGGTAGATCTTTGCATGTATCTTACGCACGATTAGGTTAATCTCTCTGTGCGTATATCAGATACTAAGCCCTCCTGTGAGAAAAGCGTGCACGGTTTTTTCAAGTTTGCGTCAACAGTATTTATTGAATTTTAAACAGCGGAAAAGAGAGAGAATAAATTTATTTTCCGATAATAGCTATATGATCGAGATATGTATCTACATCAAAGAATTTAGAATCTATAAAAAGTTTGAGTAATGAGATAAAATTTAATATAATATACACAGGGCAACAGATAGTTTATAATAATATATAACAGAGATAAAATAATATCGAGTATAATAATAATAATAATAATAATTAATTGCAAGCGTATAATACCACGATAATTATGGATAATATTACAAAGCATTACAGTGTATCAAATTTCACCGAACACTGCATTGGGCATTTATATTCTGTTCGGTATATGTTTAGAAAATCGTATATTCGATAAATTAAGATATAAATATATTCGAGAATTTGTCGAGAATATATATATGTAACAATTTATTAAGGGGAAAAAAAAAAAAAAATTAATTCAATTTCGAGATTAAAAACGCGCGCGACAGGAATAATTAATCTAACGAGGTAAAAATTTTTTTCTTTTTACTTAGACATAGCACACGGGAACTTCACGCCCGAGGAAGCACCGACAACCGAATCACCGATTCAGAGCGACGTCTTCGTGGAGAAGAACGGCGCTGCCGAGGGCGAGCTTCCGGTTTCGACGGCGAAACACGACGACCCTACGTATATGGCGGTCGTGATCGGCGTGCTGACCGCCGTGATACTTTCACTCGCCGTATCGATATTTCTGATTGTCTCGCGACACAGGCAACGCAAGTGTTTCGCCAGTCCGATGACCGGTAAGGCCCCTTCGCATCTAGGCTCTACCTGCGCCACCGTCGAGAAAGGCGCGGCTTTGATGGCGTATACCCTGGAGGACGACGAAAGGTGAGAGTGTTACCTGTCACTTGGTAATTAATGCAAAAATAAAGGACTGAAAAGGCCAGCTTCTAAAGTTGACGCGCAGTCGTATATTATTGCAACAAAAACCTATATAAAAATAGTGAAATATAATTTCTCGCAATCTCTCAATTTTTAAGCACATTATTAGAATCTCGTTGTAGCTTATTAAAATATGAATTGCTAAAATATTAAGTAATAATCGAATAATTTTAAAATAATCCTTAACGTTAAAAATCATCCGACTTTCTACTTAAAATCAATATCTAATAACTGTACAATAATCAAATTTATCAATTATCCACAATGACTGAACATCTTTGAATGATTATTATTTTCTATCGACATTCTCGATGTTCATTACGCGACTATCGATGTCTAGACAGGCAAATATAAGATCATTGGAAGGGACGTTATCGGACACTCGCTTTTGCATCGCGAAGCGCGGTTAATGATAATACTAATACACGATTACCCGTACGCGAACCCGTATTCCTCATTTCTTCCAAGTTTGTGTCCGCTTAGAACACGCTCAGCACGATGACGGCAGCGGCCATCCAATAAACCTTCCATCCACCGTGCTCGTTAGCGAACGTCCAATAACATCCAATAACGGACATCCTCGGGCAATATATCGAGTTTGTGCGGCACGAATGTCTCCAGAGAAGATCCTCCTCCGGCCGCCTCGTAACTCGGAAGCATCCCGCACGGGCTTCGGCATCGATCCTTTCCCTTTCCCCCGAGCTCTATGTACGCTTTGTGCAATCCGATATTGCAGTTGCGAGCTTCGTATCAAAAGAGAACGTGTAACGCGCAACTTCAAGTAGGCGTGCGCGAATGTTACGCTGGGTCTTTGATGGACCGCGCACGTGTAACGCTAAAATTCACGAGTTGAAAATATGCTGCTTTTAAAAACCAGAGATTACGATTCGCGAGTGACACGGGATAAGTGACTAAATAATTGAATAAATAATTGACAATTTATAATATGATATTCAGCCTCGAACCGATCCGGATCATCTTTTTCAGATACGCGGGCGGTTCGCTACCGACTTTGCCGCGCGATCTCGGCAATCGTCTTCTGGATATCGTGAAGCTGGACGACTACCAAGAGCCGTACCAGGCGCTAAAGTACGCACCGTACTACAGCTACAGCACCGTCGTTATGGAGATGAAAGACATGATGCTGAACAACAAGAGCAGCAACATCAATCACTCAGGTATGCGGCGCTCGAACGCGCCTACACCAATATCTATACGGCACGTATTCGCGATTACGCACACACGCGAATACGCACATCCTACACATACACCAATACGTACACATTCAATCGTCGCGGCTCCTGTGCCAACGGCGGTGCACCCACATACGTCCCGGCAACAAAGCATTCGCCCTGACCGCAATCAATACGCCATCCCCTTCTGCGCTCGCTCCTCCTTTGCTATATCATCCGCAGCGGTGTACGCGAACGGTGCAGTTGACACGTCGTACGATTATGCGGTACCGGAACTCGGCACGGTGCCTCTGCTCAATCAGGATGCCGGTGCCGGCCGCGGGGCGACCGTCTCCAGCGCAACCGGCGATCAGGACAGCCTCTTCTCCAAGAGCTCGCGGGCCACCAAGACCGAAGACAAGAAGGTGAGTCATTTGTATTCCCATTTTTAGCTCTTTACGCATTTAATTCCGCATTGTTTAATCTGTGTACTAATTCACGATGAATCTATATCGAAAAAGCCCGAAGGACCTAGGGATCTCGATGTAAATCGAAATAAAAAGAAAGAGTTTGTATTTTTTAAATACGGAGAATAAGACGAGGTGGAGATCTTTATCGAACACTCTAAATCTGAATAACCTGTGATGTTAAGATATACTATAGAAAGATAATAAAAAGTTATAATGATAACAAAAAAAAAACGAGAATATCTATCAAAAAAGCCCGACAGATCTAAAGATCTCGATATTAATCTAAATAAAAAAATAGTTTGTAATTTTTAAATACGGGAAATATAATGAGGTGGAAATTCTTATCAAACACTTTAAATATCAATATCATAAGACTATAAAAAGTTATAACAATAATGAAAAAAATCGAGAAACGAATTAATGAGTTAAACCCCCGTTATCAACGTCAATTAATTTCAATAAAAATTAAAAATTATTTATCTTTGATTTTAGACGATATAGCAAAAATATCTCTTAAACATCATATAATCTCTTATCGGTTATATTTTATATCTTTATTTATATATAGTTGGCGTAAAGTATGCAATCGTTGATATCGCAAGAATAATAAAGATCTAAAATAATCGAAAGAGAAAGGCAACGAGATTAAAATTTCACAACTAACCCCGACTGATCCTAGCCGTGCGTTGTATAAACAGCCCCCCTCCCAAAAAAAAAAAAAAAAAAAAATATGCGGAACGTTGTCGCGGCATTAAACGTAACTCTCTCCGTGCCCTGGACGGAGATAAATTCACAATTAATAATTTAAATCAATATGGTGGAACGAGCGCGGAACATTTGGGGCGGATATACCTCCCGTGGGTACAGTATAACGTAGCTCGTATCCAGAATGCCAGAACACTGCACGAGGGCGGAAAAGAGCGCAGAAATCCCTCCGGATCGACATGAAACACGCGAGACGATCCCCTGGGTTCTCCATCGGTATAAAAAGAATCACGGGATCGCGCGGCCGAAGGTCAATTTAAAATCGCGTGATCGATACTGACAGATGCTTTTTTTTCGCGTCGGCCGTTGATACATAACGATACCGATCAGCTGGAGATCGGCAAACATTCCGTACGGTGCAGCGAGAGCTCTTTACAAAAGGTTCGTTCGCATTTATGCACCTTTCATGTTCGGATAATAGATCGTAGAGATATCGTAGTCATCAAATTGTACATTATGGCTTTATATGTATATGGAGAAGATATTGTAGTAAAGATTATAACATAATTTTTGTAACCGTGGAACAAATTAATATATAAGAAAAATCACGATATTTTTTTCAGAGAAAGAGATTATATATATATATATATATATATATATATATATATATATATATATATATATATATTATATAATAATGTTATATTTTTTTACAAAGAGGGGAAGAGTATTGTAATTATACAAATTTGTTGATGCGCAAACAAATGCATAATCATTAACAAACAATAAAACAATGCATAATTTACAATTTTTATAGTAATAAATATCTTAATGTCGTTATATTCCAACTTTACAATAAATAAAGTAAAAGAAAAAGAGTTGTGAAAGAGGATATATTTTTCTTTTTGTAAATTATACTGTAAAATTTTCTCCGTGTATCGTGCAATTATCTGCGTACCGTTCATTGCTAGTTTATAAAAAAATGTTCGATAAGAATAAAACTCATCAACAGAATAAAGTCCGCGAATGTCATGTGTTTTATTTTGTGTGCTTACGAGCTTTATTTACAGATTTTTCCAAAACTAATACTTTTTATAGATTCTATAATTTAGAATTAAAAAAAAAATGTTTTATATTTTCCATTTATATTTTCCAAATTCAACGTGTTAAAATCTCTTCCATTCGTCCTATTAAGTATCAATAATTCTCAGTATTTTTATAAATACTTTTTGGAACAAATATTATTTTTATAATGATTTATCTTTAGTATCTGTGATTGATGTATAAAAATAATATTTCTATTATATGCTAGTTGTACTATCATGTCGCAAACGGAAATAATTAACGCGGTGATCTTCGCGATCGGTTCCAGCGAGATATCATCTCTGTGGCAGGAACGACACGGGAGCTCGTAGAAAGATAATTGGAGCGAACTACCGAATGGTGATGCAAAAACGGCCGGCGTGTAACCGACCCCGCTCTGCTTAGACAATAAATCGCTATATCGCGGTTCGTCCGACACGCACCGGATATAAAGCCGGGGACTGCGACGCAGTCAACGCGATGTCCGCGATGAAATCGATCGATCGATCGTCTGCCTGTTGTGAACCGACTCCCGTCGACAGGACGCGTCGTTGGGGATCCTTTTCGCGGATACGCTGCAACCCTCGTGGAATGTATCATCATTACGCGGTCCGGCGGCTTCCGGGCCAGTTCGCTCCGTTAATTGCGGAGAGAAAGCGCGTAATCGCGTTTTCGATCGCCCCCCCTCCAGCAGGGGGACGCATTCGGCCAGCATCAGAAAAATATTAAAATATAGCAATTGATTTCACGGCCACCCATCCCGATGTCGAGTATCACGTATCTGCAGAGAACACATGGCTCGTCCATACAAAATTTCATGACGCATTTGATAATTTTTGTTTTAAGAACCACGACGTGAAGCTCATCCTCAGTAGATTTTACAAACATAATGACATCGCGTCGGAGATATGCGTTATAAACAAACGAATTTTATACGAATAGTTGTTTGCCTATTGACACGTTCAATTTTACAGAGAACCTCAATTAAAGTCACATCAAATAAAATATATCTCGCGAGAAAAAAAATAAGCGAGCTCTAAAAGTTTGTGACGCTTTTTATTATCTCACATTTTTTCACGAATTCAAGGAGTCCGGGGGGCTCGTTATAGTCACATGGCAGATGATTTAGACACATTCAAAATGTATACATTTTTTTACTGAGTAATATTTTTTACCGTAATAGTCTCTAGGATGGAAATTCTACACATTTATTGAAGAAATATAAGGAAGAGTACTTGATTTAAGCATTTGCCGTTCCTGTTCCACGATCGATTCCCTCAAAGTCATGAATGCAAACAGCTTCTTCACCGTCGAGTGAGTCCTTTCTATGCGTCGGATACACGTGTGTCCCACGGATAGACACATCTGGTACCGCGGTTTGCGTACGGTTTCCGCGGCATGAATCGAGATTGATCCGAGCACAATGCTTGGAACGGGACGCTCCGGATTCGAAAGTGCCCGTGTCTACGTCGAGACGTCTGCGCATGATTGACATCCGACAGGGCCACTCGAAACAGTCAAAACATTTCACCCCGCGTGTCGCGTCTGGCCTTGACGCATCGTAGCAACGCCAATCATCCTTCTCGGCGGATTCACTGTTATCCGTAAAACAACGATCACACGGCAAATACACGGTACATTCGACATTATTTCTTTTCATGTCATTCTCATTTATGGTAGCATCAAGTTTTGAAAAGGGACCTTTGCGATCACTTAGGTATATCCTTTTAACTGTGCCATCAATATAGACATTATCAACAATGTAAATCGCGCTGCATTTTGTGCACTCTGCACTCATTCGAAAAATTCGCAAGTAATGTAGATTATTTAATATCTCTCTCTACGTCTCATTAATCTTTAGGAAAAGTTTGTACTCGACGAAAGAAACCCGAGATATCGCGTCTAACATTCTACGAGACTGTCGGCTTTTACCGATCGACAATAAGTTCACGATCAATGGAACACTTGTAAGTCGTACTACAGTTCCGTGTGCTCTCTTTCTCTCTCATACACTCGATAAGTACTCTGCGTTGATACCACTGCTT